>NC_080112.1:17524558-18197058 GCF_950005125.1 Chionomys nivalis | reverse complement strand
CAGTCACGGAGGTTATTTTCTTGCAACTTGAGAGATTTTGTTAGACAAAACATAACTGTTGTGGTACGATATAATTCAGTTTGACTGGCTGAGTATAATTTTAAAGTACTATATTTCTCTGGTTGTGAGTTACTTGCTTTAAGATCTTATTTTGGAATCAATTCAAAATAGATTTTAAGTAACCTTTAATGTCAAACCCGAAACCTATAAAGTTTCCATAGGAGAGCATACAGAAAACACTTCAGCTGCAGACAAAGGCCGGCACGTACTGCATAAGACCACAGTAGTACCGGAAACAATAGCAAGAATTGGCAAACAGGGGGCTGGAGAGATGGTTCAGCAGTTAAGAGCATTGCCTGCTCTTCCAAAGGTCCTGAGTTCAATTCCCAGCAACCACATGGTGGCTCACAACCATCTGTAATGAGGTCTGGTGCCCTCTTCTGGCCTGCAGACATACACACAGACAGAATGTTGTATACATAATAAATAAATAAATAAATAAATAAATAAATAAATAAATATTCAAAAAAAGAATTGACAAACAGGATCAAACAGAAAATTTCATACAGAGTAAAACAAAAACAAAACAAAATTATCAGAGTGAAAAAAAAACCTAGTGAATTGTCTGAGTCTATGGATGTGGATTCGGTCCACCTTGACTAAAGGTCAGAAAGTTCTTTTGTCTTCCCCCTCCTCTTTGGATTGGGGTATAGAAAGCCTGTGAAAAATATACATGGGGGATTCAGTATTCACTGGGTTGCCCTCCTGACTCTATTCTATGTCTCTGTCTATTTCTTTTGTACCTCTGTTTTTCTGCCTAACATTTCTAATCCTCATGACCCTACCCTGGAACATACGAACTCATCAAGGCTGAACCCTGACATCAAAAGAAAAAAAAGAGGAATTTTGCAAACTATATCACACAAGGTATTGATATCTAGAATATATAAAGAAGTCCAAAATTGCAATACCAAAGGAACACTTACTCCAATCAATAAACGGGGAAACAAATTGAACAAAGGATCTCAAAATAAATACATGAGGAAAGCATTTAATGTTTTTAGCAATCTGGAAAATGTAAAATAAAACTATATTGGGAGTCCATCTTAACCTAATCAGAATAGCTGACCAGGGCATAGGGCAATTGTTAATGAAATGTAGAGTCTTCCAAATAATAATTGTGGAAGTTCTTCAAAAGTCTAAAAGCAGAGTTACTGTGTTACCCAGCTGCAGCACTCCTGGACCTGGATGAAATCAGCACACCTGAGCATCCGCGTGTGCCTTCACACTAGTCACAGGAGCCTGTAGTAATGAAGCAGCGGGCTGCATCCTGCCACCCGGCTAGCTTTACCTGAAATAATTACATGGAAACTGTATTCTTTTAAACACTGCCCGGCCCATTAGTTCCAGTCTCTTATTGGCTAGCTCTTACATATTGATCTAACCCATTTCTAATAAATCTGTGTAATACCACAAGGTGGCTTACCAGGAAAGATCTTAACCTGCATCTGTCTGGAGTGGGAGAATCATGGCGACTGCCTGACTCGGCTTCTTTCTCCCAGCATTCTGTTCTGTCTACTCCACCTATCTAAGCTGCTGTCCTATCAAAAGGGCCAAGGCAGTTTCTTTATTGACCAATGAAATTAACACAAAACAGAAGACTCTCCCCCATCAGGAGCCACAGTGTAGAGACAGCCTAAATGCTCACGAGCAAAAGAAAGAAGCAAGCAAATGTGCTGGACGTACACAAGGAAGTCTCATTTAAACACAAAGAAGCAGGAAATTGTGTCATTTGTAGGAAAAGATGGAACTAGAGGTCATCGGGTTATGTAAAATGAGGTGGACCAAGAAACACAAGCATCCTGTTTTCTCGCTTGCGCTCAACCCAGAGTTTATAAAGACGTGAAAATTGAAGGGAAGCTATTTTGGAAGAGAGAGTTGACAAAGGAATGGGAAGGGGAGAGGGAAGCCTTGAGTGCCATTGAAGAAAGATACTGACATGCTCTGTGAAAAAGTCTCAGTAAAATTCATTAGTTTGTACAATACCTAGCAGTAAAAAAGAGACAAGTATTGTATGTAGAGAAAACTTACTAAATCCCATTTTGATACCTTGAAAGCATTTTAAATCCATCTCTGTGTGTGTGTGTGCACCTGTGTGTGCATGTGTGTAAATGCAATGGTGTGTGGAGGGGAGAGGACATCTTGAAGAAGCTGGTTCTTTCCTTCCACCATGGAGTCCCAAGGACCGAACTTAGGTTGCAAGGCTTGGTGGGAGACACAGTTACCTCCTGAGCCACCTCATTCACCCTACTCTTTATACTTTTATACAGTCATACATTCCCAGGAGTCAGGAGTTCATGAACCATTGAATATATTTGGGATATTAATCATTTGAATTAAACGTTGAAATATTTATCCCTACAGAATAATGTACTAATTATCCGTGTGCTCTGTGGACCCCTGGTATTTCCTAATAGGCATATGGTGTGATACAAGGTCAAAACTAATATCATGGTAATAAAATATCCTTGCCTTTTCCACCATGTTGAAGTTTGCATTGGTGGCACCAAGGCAATAAGGAACATTACCAACCACCTACAGCCAAACACCCACATATAAAACCACTTCCCTATGTATTAGAAGCAAGAATCAAAACAGGAGAAAATGCCTTCAAGGCTAGGATTGTTCCCTGGTACAGACAGACATGCACTTGCCCAGCCTAAATGTTGAGGCCTTGTTTCATTTCCCAGGACTATAACCTAAGAAAAAGCTGAAAAAGGGTTTGGTGGTCCTGAAGAAATAGCTTTTGGGGCCGAGTGGTGGTGGCGCATGTCTTTAATCCCAGCACTCGGGAGGCAAAGGCAGGTGGATCTTTGTGAGTTCAAAGTCAGCCTGATCTACAAGAACTAGTTCCAGGACTGTTAGGGCTGTTACAGAGAGAAACTCTGTGTGAAGAAAACAACAAAAAAAAATATGGTTTTATTGGGTAAAGCGTTTGCTGTGCAAACATAAGGTCCTGAGTTCAGTATCCCAGCACTCATGTTAAGAAAAACTGAATAATGTACCAGGCAGTGGTGGCGCACGCCCTTAGTCCCAGCACTCGGGTGGCAGAGGCAGGCAGATCTCTGTGAGTTCAAGGCCAGCCTGGTCTGCAAAGTGAGTTCCGGGATAGCCAAGGCTGTTACGCAGAGAAACCCTGCCTTAAGAAAACAAAACAAAAATACACAAAAAAGAAAAAGAAAAAAAGAAAGAAAGAAAGAAAGAAAGAAGGAAGGAAGGAAGGAAGGAAGGAAGGAAAGAAAGAAAGAAAGAAAGAAAGAAAGAAAGAAAGAAAGAAAGAAAGAAAGAAAGAAAGAAAGAAAAGAAAACCATATAAGTGCATATCTCTGTGCGCAGCACTGAAAGGTAGAGAGTGGAAGCCTCTGGGCTTTGCTGGCCAGTTAGTCTAGCCCAAACAAGGAGATCCAGACTCGGGAAAGATCTTGTTCTAAAGACTGAGTTGGAGGACCAGGAAGATGGCTTAGTGGGCAATGGTGTTTGCCCTGCCTGAGTTTAATCCCTGGATCCTAAGGCGGAAAATAAGAACTGATTCCTGAACATTATCTGATCTCTGCATTTATACACACGCTCACCCACTCACCATGCACACACACTCACAATCATAGCAACAAATAATAATAATAAAGCTGGAGGGATGGCTCAACAGGTAAGAGCACAGGCTATCCTTCCAGAGGATGAAGGTTTGATTCCCAACACCTACATGAAAGCTAACAGCCTTCTGTATCTCCATTTCCAGGGGATTTGATGTCTTCTTCTGGCCCCTGAGAACACCAGGTACATACATGGTGCATAGACATACATAGAGGCCAAATACCCATACACATAAATAAATAAATCTTAAATAAAAATACAGACTAGAGAGGTGGCTCAGTGGTTAGGAGAGTGACCTGCTCTTGCAGAGGATATGAGTTCAATTCCCAGCATCCACATCAGGCAGTTCAAAATTATCTGTAGCTCTAAAGAATTGAAAACCTCTTGCCAGACACCAATACTCATATGCACACTACCACACACATATACATACTAATGCACAACATTTAAAATAAAATAAGTTGGGCTGGAGAGATAGTTTAGCGGTTAAGCACTGACTGCTCTTCCAGAGGACCCAGGTTCAATTCCCAGCACCCACATGGCAGCTCACAGTTCCAGGGGCCTGACAGCCATGGCAAAAACACAAATGCACATGAGATAAAAATAAATCAATTTAAAAAATAAAAATAAAGTAAGTTATCAAGCAGTGGTGGCACACATGTTTAGTCCCAGAACTCGGGAGGCAGCAGCAAGTGGATCTCAGTGAGTTCGAGGCCAGCCTGGTTTATAAAGTGAGTTCCAGGAAAGCCAGGTCTGTCACACAAAGAAACACTGTCTTGAAAAACCATAAATAAATAACCTTTAAAAATGGATGCACAGGCCGGGCGGTGGTGGCGCATGCCTTTAATCCCCGCACTCGGGAGGCAGAGGCAGGCGGATCTCTGTGAGTTCGAGGCCAGCCTAGTCTACAAGAGCTAGTTCCAGGACAGGCTCCAAAACCACAGAGAAACCCTGTCTTGAAAAACCAAAAAAAAAAAAAAAAAAAAATGGATGCACAATAATAATAATAGTAATAGTAATAATGGTAAGGTGGAGAAGAGAATGAGGAACACATCTGGATGTGAATTACAGGCTTCCACATGCCTGAGCAAGAGTTCCTGTGTGGGCAAGTACACCCCTATTCCCAAATGCATATAGTAAACACAAAACACATACACAATTATTTTCAACTTCAAAATGATTAAAGGACACACAGAAATATGGGATGCATGAAATCAATCTGAGTCACACACAGCGGACACCTTTAATCCCAGCAATTGGGAGGGAGAGGCAGGCAGTTCTCTGTAAGTTCAAGGCCAGCCTGGTCTGTAAAGTAAGTTCCAGGACAGCCAAATATACAGAGGGAGAAAAAGAATTAATCTGAGAGGCAGTTTTCAATAAGGTTAAGAAGTGGGATGAAGCAAATGTAGGAATAGACCGTGCTTGGAGACAGGGAGAGTCCAAAACTTTCCACTTGACAGGAAATCTCCCCAGAAGAATCTACACATCTGATATCTGATGCCATCTAATACCAGTCTGTAGCTTTGAAGCCTGTCCTGGAACTAGCTCTTGCAGACCAGGCTGGCCTTGAACTCACTGAGAACCACCCGCCTCTGCCTCCTAAGCGCTGGGATTAAAGGAGTGCACCACCACCGCCCAGCATCAAGCTTTTTTTTTTTCATTTTTATACTTTTTATTTATTATTATTGTTGTTTTGTTTTGTTTCTCAGGACAGGGTTTCTCTGTAGCTGTAGCGTTGGAGTCTGTCCTGGAACTAGCTCTTGTTGACCAGGCTGGCCTTGAACTCACAGAGAACACCTGCCTCTGCCTCGTGAGTGCTGGGATTAAAGGCGTGCGCCACCACCGCCTGTCCTTTTTATTTTTGTTTGTTTTTAATATACGAAAGAAAATTCTCAGTGTGGGTCACTTATTCTGAGATAACAATCAGTCCACTTCCTGGTATCAGTTAGCTTTTCCGCGTTGTGTCGAGGGAACAGAAACCAAGTTCTCTCTAAAGGAAATTGCAAGGGCCAGTTCCAGGCACCCGGATGAATGAGCGCCCTTAACTACACATGCTAAGGAATGAGGAGGACATTATGGGACCCAAGACCCGCTTGGAAGGGCTCCTCCTCGACAGGACCCATTGGCTCTTGGAAGCCACATAGCCAAGCGCCGGACCATAATCGAGAATACAGTTACCCTCCAGCCTTCCAGAGCATCACAGCCCACTCACCCGAAAGAGTCCACTCAGGTATCACAAAGCTATTTTGAGTGTCTTGGATAGTAGTAGCAACAAGGTCTCAGAAAAATCCCAAGGAGGACAGGAAGAGGGCCGTCAGGAAACCAGTAGCCACTACAGGGCATGTCCACTAGGAGGCAGTACGAGCTCACCTGGAAACCTCCATTCTCAGCTCCCTTCAACGTCCCTGTGGCAGGCAAGCATGGTCAAGACTCCTTAGGAACTGTGATGCAAAGTGCACAGTCGAATGCCACCCAGCAGGCACCTGTAGACCCCGAGTAATACCTGTTTTGGGGTGGGAGTGATGTGAGGCCAGGGTGTGGAAGACACCGTTTTCCCTGAAAAAGCTGAAATTTCTGAGCACCGTGGTTGGCTTAGGGCGTGCAAAGTCAGCAAGCACAGAGCTGAGAACTCGTCGGTGTCCAGTTAGGACCTGGAGCCCCCCTCAACTTAGTAAGACTGTTCTATTATTTATATGAAAATGCAAAACCCGAATTTGACAGTGAATCAGAGATGTAGGACATTTGGTAAAGTCTGAAATATTTACTGCATATTTTCCAATGTGCTGGTGGGTGTCTTTCATCTCGGCACTCCAGTGTCTGAGGCAGAGGTACATGTGGGCTTTAAGGCCAACTTAGGCTAAACAATGAGATCTTGTCTCTAAAAAAAAAAATTATTTCATGGGTGTTGGAGTAGGAGTAATGGTTCAGCGGTGAGGTATACTGCGTTATCAGAGGATTCAATTTCAGTTACCAATGCTCTCAGCTGCCTAACTCCAGCTCCAAGGGATCTTGGCCTTTAGCCTCTGTGGTCACCTTCACTCATATGCTCATACCCCGGAACACCCCACCACACACACACACACATGAAAAAGAAATCTTAAAAATTATTTCATAACAATTTATGATATATGACTCTGATCAGGACTGGTCAGCAGAGACTTATATGTGGACCAAGGCTCAGAATGGGCATTTATCAACCAAATATCTAAGGCCTAAACCAAACTGCTCCCCAATACTTTTACTCCTGCATTCCAAGTTCTATGAAGCCACAGGGGACAAGGGGACCCGTGTGAGAGGGCCCTGCTGATAGAATGTATCTAGCATATATTTTCCAGAAAGCAGTCATGGTGAGATGCAGCAGAGAGTCCTGATAGAGGACTTAGCCATTGAGGACTTAACCGTTCCTCTTCTGAGGCAACATTATGTTATGGTAAAAATAAAATGCTGCAGGTTCCCCAAGGGGTGCAGAGGCAGAAAGACTGAAGGTCTCCGAAGGTGGGCAGGGAGCCACGTGGTGGGTGGGACAGCCAGTCCCACAAGGAGAGACAGCCAGTGGGTGAGAGAGATTCGAATAGGCATGGCATGCAGAGTGGGTTATTTAATGGGTTATAGAGAGGGAAGGGGAAAGGGGAGAAGGGAAAAAGAGCAGAGAGAGGGAGAAGGAGAGAGAGAGAGAGAACCAGAGGAGGGGAGAAGAGGAGCCAAGGCAGCAGCTACCTCTTTGGGAAAGAGGTGAGAGATGGAAAAGGAAGGGGCTTAGGCTGCAGGCAGGAAGGAAGATCTGCCTGCCTCTGCTGGGGGGAGTTGTCTCTTAAAGAGACAGGACAAACCATTACACCCTATGTAACAGGTTCAGAGATGTACAACTAAGGAGCTGTGACCCACAATTCCTGCACTTCAAATTTCCCTGAGTGGGAGATGTCTTGCTAGAACTTATTCTTACTGTTCATAGCCTAATCTTTTCTGACCACCACAGTTATCTTTTCTAGAAGCCCTATTTGGTCAAAACTAGTATGTCTCCGAATAGAGAACATCTAAGTTGCAGCTTACTGTCTCCTGCTATTCCCAGAGAGAAGATGCCACCTCAGCATCTGTGGTAGTAGAAGTATCTTGTTTTTATATCTGTATATTGTGTACTGTTTAAATCAGGATAGCACTTATCTACTCAAATATACCTTTTTTATGGAGAAAATACTGAAAATTCTCTCTATGATTTTGCAAAGGCCTACCAGGACTTCCTACTCCTGACCATAACAGGATCAGTATTTTATCAGTTTCCCCGTCCTCTCTCCCCTGTCACAAATGATCTTGTTTTCTCTCTAAACTTTTTGGAGATCAACTCTTCTTCGGCATGTTTTGTGTGGTGCATGTACACACGCTCATGTGGGTGTGTGCATAGCTGCATGCAGGTGAGCATGCAAGAGAACACACGTGCATGGGGAGACCAGAGGTCAATGTCACATGTCTTCATTGCTTGCTCCCCACTTTTTGGAGACAGGGTCTCTCATTGAACTTGGGGCTCATCCAGTTGGCTAAAACAGCTGCCCAATGAGCTCCACCACTCCCAGCTGTGGGGTTACAGGCAGACATCACTGTGCCAAGCTTTCACAGTGCCACGTGAGTCCTTTACATAAGGATCCAAACTAAGGAAGGCCTTCATGCTTGGTGGATACTTTGCCTACTGAGTCACCTCTCTAGTCCCTAAGATGAATGACACCATGCAACACTAGTCTTTCCTTCTTCTTCTTCTTCTTCTTCTTCTTCTTCTTCTTCTTCTTCTTCTTCTTCTTCTTCTTCTTCTTCTTCTTCTTCTTCCTCTTCCTCTTCCTCTTCCTCCTCCTCCTCCTCCTCCTCCTCCTCCTCCTCCTCCTCCTCCTCCTCTTCTTCTTCTTCTTCTTCTTCTTTTTGAGACATGGTTTCCTGAGTGCTGAGATTAAAGGCCCACACCATCACTGCCCAGCCTCATTGATCTTTTGTATGCTTTTGTTTGGAGATATGCCTATTTTGATGTAGTGCCCATTTTTAATTAGGTTGTTGTTCTTCCCTATTTTTGAAGTTCCCAATTTCCTAGTATATCATGAATATCACTTCCTTGTCAGAAGCATAGTTTCTCAATGTTTTCTCGCCGTCTGTGCTATTTCTTCGCTCATTTCTTTGACTGTTGAAAAGCTTTTTAGTTTGATTTTATCCCATCTGTCTATATTTACTTTCTTTTCCTGTACTTTTAGAATCATGTAAATAAATGACTGCCTATTCCAAAGTTCCAAAGTGCTTCCCATATGTTTTCCATGAGTGGCATATCTTCCACTTAAATCCTGAATCCAGTTTCAGTTATCTTTGTGAATTATTATAGAGCTCTGGGTCCAGCTGCATTCTTCTTCTGGACATCTGTTTGCTCCGAACAGCACCACTTGGTGAGAAAGCGCCTGTTTTCCACTGTGTGTTCTGGGCATTTTTGTCATGGATTAGCTGGCTGTGGCTGCATGGAGTGCTGTGGGCTTCTATGCGAATACTATGATGTTTTGATCACTATGGCTTAGTGGTATACATAGATGTCGGGTAGTGTGTGCTTCCTACATTTCCCCCTTCTTTTTGCTCAAGACTGTTTTATCCACTGACTATTATATTCTTGAAAGTTCTTGGAGTCAAGCCCCAAGAATACTAAGGGACAAGTACAGTGCTTTAAAAAAAATGTCCACTACTTCTTTGATAGCACCTCGCTTGAAGATACGTAGCTTACTTCTGTTGAGTACAAGTCAGTATTAGCAATTTGATTGCATTGAATAGTATATGGGAGGACTTATGACATTAATTCCAAGATTAAATCTTAAAGAACATCACAACTTCCCTACAATACTGTCTCTTGGCTTTCTCTGACTCCGAGGGAACCCACCACAGCAGGAGAGTACTCAAACAGTCCTGTGGATTCATAAGACAGGGAACAAGTTTTCTTTAGTTCCATAGTCATGCTAGAGAGCCACCTGATACTCAAATCCTCTTCTCTTAAGCCATAACTCGGTGAAGTTACAAAAAAAGAAAAGAAAAGAAAAAGAAAAAACTCACTTGCTGAATTTTGGTATAGTATTAGAGAGGAATATCCACAATTATCTACAAAAGTTAGTAAAATAATGTTTTTATTCCAACATAGATCTGTGTAGCCCTGGTCATCTTTCACACATTGTAACCAAAACAGCACCTTAAATTGACTGAGCACAAATTCACATGAGACTCCAATTGTCTTTATTATATCAGATAGTGAAGAAATTGAAAACACAGAACAATTTAATTTTTTAATGTTTTTCTATTCTGAAAACAGCAGGATTTAAAATAAAACTAATTTTACAGTTTTAAAAAATAAAACTCACTATAAGATTAAAATTACAGATGGGCCACAGCCCTTTTCGCCTATCTGTATTTTGGTTACACATATCAATCATCACTATTCTGAAACGAAATATATTCTAAATAAGAATCTACTTGAGGGCTGGAGACATGGCTCAGAGGTTAAGATTGCACTTTCAGAAGTCCTGAGTTCACCTCTCAGCAACCACATAGTGGTTCACAGCCACCTATAATGAGATCTGGCGCCCTTTTCTGTGGTGCAGGCATACATACAGGTAGAACACTGTGTGCATAATAAAGAAATCTTAAACCAACGAAAGACTCTACTTGATTTTATATTCAGTTTTCTATGAGTAGACAGAACAACAGTTAGAAGATGAGGACTTACGGAAATATTCAACTAGAATTATCTGGATAAAAATAGAAGAGCATTCTATATAAAAAGTTTCGTTTAAATATTTATTTTTATTTTGTGTGTATCTGTTTTGTCTGTGTATGTGTACCACATGCATGCAGTACCCTCAGAGGCCAGAAGAGGGCAATGGATACCCTAGAACTCAAGTTTAGATGGTTGTAAACCTCCATACAGGTGCTGGAAACTAAAAGTGGGTCCTTTGCAAGAGCAGAAAGTACTCTTAGACACTGAGCCAGCGCTCCGGCCCCAAGAATAATTCTTAAAACATTTTATTTCCTGTGTATGGATCTTTTTTTACCTGCATGTATGCCTGTGTATCTCATGTGTTCCAGGTGCCTGGGGAGGCCAGAAGAGGGTATTGAATTCCCTGGACTTGTAGATGGTTGTGAGCCACCACGTGGGTGCTAAAAATCAAACCTGGGTCCCCTGTAAGAGTAGCTCTTGCTCTTAATTGCTGAACCATGTCTCCAGTCCCCCCAAATCAAAAAAAAAAAAGCTAAAATGGAGATTAATGCATAGAGGATAGAGAAATAATAAATGTGTGGAAATTTGAAGAGTAAAATGAATAAATAAAGAGAAATGAAAGGAAGCCACACCTCAGCATACTAATAATTATGCTGAAAACTAATTAATGGGAAACTATTCAAATGCGCAGTAACGGAAGGCTGGCTAAACAAATTACAGCAGACACACACAATATGCGTGCTATTCAGCAACAGAAATGAACCAACTCCTGATGATACACAGCATTGCATGAATCTCAGCAACATTAGAAGTAATTTTAAAAAAAAAAGCTAGCCACAAAGAATTCAAACAGCATGGTGCCACTGTCGATAGGGATATGGTTCGGTGGTAGACTTTTGACAACAATGCCCAAGGGCCTGTGTCTGATTCCCCACACTGGCACTGTGTATACACACAGGTGTTTCATACATTATTCCAATTAGATTCTACTTGTGTAAAGTTCACCATCAGACAAACGGAGCTGTGCGGTGTGTTTCAAAACGGAGATGAGAACGGTGGAGGAGCGAAGTGGGTGCAGCAAGGAGACCTCCTCAGGTTATTTGATTGATGATGTGGGTGCGTTCATTTGTCGAAGATTATACAGCTATACATGTCGAACCTTTGCCTTGGGTGTAGGTCAGTGGTAGTGGAGAGCTATCCCCATATGTATAGTGTCCTGGATTTCACCCCACATAGTGAAGACAGAAACAATAAGAACCTATTTGCCATTGCTTTGACCCCAGATACTTCATTTCCAACTGAGAAGTCTGAAGCAAGACTGTCACCATTTGTGGTGGGAAAAAAGACGTCTTTCGTCAGCAAATCATCCGGGATCTATGCACTCTCACCCTCCACCGTTCCATCTGACTGTTCCCACACAAAGTCCCCGCCTGCCAGCCTGTGGTCCACAGTCCCTTCTCTGCAAATCCGCTATGGTCATCCGGCCACAGCATTCTCCTGTCTAAGCCTCTCCGTGCTTGCTTGGCACATTTAGAAAGAAAAGCATGTTCTTTCTTTTTGCCCTACAACGCTCTGCATGAACAGGTCCTGCCCTCCCCACTAGCCACCCTGTCCCTTTATCTTGTGATCTAGCCACCCTGGCCTTCTTTCAGCCCCGAAGCCCCAAGTGCTTCCTGATTCCAGGCATTGATTGTACAGAAAGTTCTTCCCTGTTCTTCCTTCAGCTGACTAACTCCAACACTGTGTCAGAAAGGTCATTCAATAGGCCCCCATCCCGTAGGTCCTCTTCTTCTTATAACATATTCACACCATGTTATATGCCTTTTTAAATGTATGGCTCTGGGAACTTCATGCATGAGCACTGTATTCACATCATTCCACCCCTCCATCTCCTCCCATGACCCCCAACTCCCTCTCAAAGTTGTGATCTCGTGTTCTTTAATTATTGTTACATATGCGTGTATATATGTATCATATATATCATATATGTATGTGATATATATCATACATACACATATATGATACAGGCGCATCACTTCTAATTGCCTGACACTCTTCATCTAAGGGTGGGGCCTTGTGAACTGTCCCGTCTGTGTTGGCGATCAGCTGGTGTCTCGACAACTGGGATGGCTAATCTTGGCTGTCAGTTTGACAACATCTGGAGCTTTGTGAGACCCAAGTTGCCAAGCACCCCTGTGAAGGGATTTTCTTAATCAGATGATGTGAATTGGGAAGATTCACCCTAAATCTAGGCCCCACCCTCCGGTGTCAACCCAGCATACAGATATGAGGAAGGGAGCTTTGCTTTTGGCCTGCCTGCCCTCCCATTCCACTGGCAGTTCCCTTGTTCTGTTGCTTCACCCAATCTTGAGCCCAGCTTCTTCAGGATTCCAATGTACACGGAAGACCAGCACCTCTCCAGGAATTCTCCAGCACCTCAGCCCCACAGGGAGACTGTGGGCTGAACAACTAAGAGATGCTGGTCCCTTCCATCAGGAGAGAGCCATTGTTGAACTACCTAGACCACACCACACCACCACATAAGTCAATCTAAAAAAGCTCCTGTGAACGCGTGCGTGTGTGTGTTTTCATTTTGACGGTCCCATTAGAGAACTCTGACTAATAGCCGTATTGTTGGGATTTCACCGGTGCAGTTGGTGACTTGTTCAGAAGACATGATCTAGCAGGTGCTTTCTTAGTCTTCTAACCTTTTTTCTGATGGAGGAAGGTCATTGGCTAATAAAGAAACTGCCTTGGCCCATCTGATAGGGCAGAATTTAGATAGGTGGAGTAAACAGAATAGAATGCTGGGAGGAAGAGGAAGTGAGCTCAGACTCGATCGACAGCTCTGCTCTCTGGAGCAGACACCATGCTCTCCTCTCCAGAGCAGACGCGATGAAGCTCTGACCCAGGATGGACGTAGGCTAGAATCTTCCCGGTAAGCGCACTTGGGGTGCTACACAGATGAATAGAAATGGGCCAAGCAGTGTTTAAAAGAATACAGTTTGTGTGTCGTTATTTTGGGGCATAAGCTAGCCAGGCAGCCATGAGCCGGGCTGTGGGAAGAGGCCCTCAGCTCTTACTACAGATGGCGCCCACGTGGATAACTGCATCCACAGAAAGCCTGAGAAAGCTTGGGAAAGAATAGAGTAAAGCGTGTTTTCTTGGTAGCAGCAATTTCTCGGGTCTGCTCTGCTTGCTAGAGGCAAGCAAGTGCTCTCATCTAAGAGAGGCTTCCTGACTCAGCTTCAGCTGTGAAACCTTGCAGCTCATTTAAGAGGTCCTGCCACGAAATACTTAAAACGGTGTTGGTGAAAAGCTGAAGGCATGCTTTTCGGTTTTCAGCCGTAGCAGGAAAAAAGTTGTGCTGTTTTAAAATGCCGGCTTTGTGGGCCATCTTGCCAGGGCAAACTCTGACTCTTTGAGGCAGGAGGTCAGCTACAGAGAGAGCATTTGAATGTTGTAGCTTGTTTGCTGGCAAGGACCTTGAAACGCCACAGAGTTGTGGTGATAAACATGGCTACAGCCAGTACCTCAGCCATGAGGCTGGAAAGCTAAGGAATGTGCTGAATCCAGCCGTCAAAGCCACGGCTTTCGTCCTACTGATATTGCTTGGTAAATTAAAGACTCATGTGGTCAGAAAAAGAGAGATATACAGTAAAGAGAGATTCAAAGACAAAGAAAACTTTAAATGATTTACAGTGTGTTTAAAAATATATGCAGACTGAAAGATAAAGTTCTTAAAAGTAAAAAAACAAAAATAAGGAAGTAGTTGGATGTGGTAGTACACACCTTTAAGCCCAACACTTGGGAGGCAGAGGGAGATTGACCTCTGAGACTTCAAGGTGTGGTAGCACACGCCTTTAATCCCACTGCCTGGGAGGCAGAGACAGACAGATCTCTGTGAGTTCAAGGACAGCCTGGTCTAAAGAGTTATTCCGGGACGAAGATATACAGAAAATATAAAATAAAAGTAAAAGTAAACAAAATAGAGTTAAAATAAAGCTGCACAAAGATGGATAATACACAGAGAATCTTGATACTGTATGCTATTATGATCTCTTTGAATTGTTTTAATGCTGAGGAAGGAGTAACAGATGCTAAAAGATATTTGTTTATAAATGCTGCTGAACTAATCCAAGATAGATATTTTCAAAATACCTTGACTTCAGAATTTGGATCTAAGGATATGATACTTTGGAAAAGAGTTTCTTCTTTTGTTTTCACAGAAGATGAGACACTGTGGATTGCTTCTTTGATCACGATATGGTATGATAGACCACGTCCTCCTGAAGGGTTGCTGTGAACACCTTCAAAAAATTACTTTGCTCAACTGCCGACTGAGAGGAACCTAGCACACAGGTTATACCATGAAAGACTTGATTAACAGCGCCCCCATTCAGCAGGAAGCAGTTTGGAGAGAAATAACTGCGCCCATATTCCCAAATATTGTTTATAAATGTTCTTTTACATTTCAAGAGGGAGATGATATAGATGTGAATAATTTGCATTGATATGAATCTTGGTTTACTGATATTAATTTAAGGTCAATTTTATTATATGTATTTCTGATATTGATTAAGGTATTGTGATTGTGTAGTTCACTTAAAAATGTAATGTCTATAGGTTGTTAATGGATAATTATCAATAATAGTCAAGTTTGTAGTCATGTTAGTTAGATTTTCTAGATGTACATAGATATATTTTAGATAGACATTCTTCATATCTTTTAAAGATTATAAAATATGGCATTTTAAGTGTTTTAATAACTTAAGGTTTTTCATGACAATGAGACATGTCTGCTCCTGGCAGCACCAATCTACTTCAAGAAGAAAGAAAATGGGCATCGAAGAGGCACCTTATGGAGTTTGATAGCCATTTGGGCAAGAAACTGCTCTTGCCTGGACTATTTTATAAACTGGACACAAAGAACCCGCAGAGAGAGGACTGCTGAACTTGCCTAAAGGTGAGATGATCTTTCGGGGTTCCTGATTCATGAAAGAGTCTGCGAGACATTTTGCAGGACACAGCAGATAGTGACTGAACTGCCTTTAAATTTCCTGCTTCATGGAAACGTCTCTGGATACTATGGACCTTTAGGCCGAAGATGGATGCCCCAACGGTACAGAGGAACTTTGGGTGACTGTCCAGGCAGTGAGATGTCTCTGTCATTTCTAGAGTTTAGAAGTTGCTTATTTCTTGTTTGCTTAGGTAATATTATATCCTTCTGGAGTCTTTGATAGAGTTGAAGAATAGATAGATAGTTATAGTTTTCTTTAGTTATGATAAAGATAAAATAGATGTAAATATTGTAACTGTAATTCTTACTTGATAACTGTTTTGCTATATGTAATTTTGCTATGTTAGAGCCTTTCCTTTTTGTTTAAACAGAAAAAGGGGAAATGATGGAGGAAGGTCATTGGCTAATAAAGAAACTGCCTTGGCCCATCTGATAGGGCAGAATTTAGATAGGTGGAGTAAACAGAATAGAATGCTGGGAGGAAGAGGAAGTGAGCTCAGACTCGATCGACAGCTCTGCTCTCTGGAGCAGACACCATGCTCTCCTCTCCAGAGCAGACGCGATGAAGCTCTGACCCAGGATGGACGTAGGCTAGAATCTTCCCGGTAAGCGCACTTGGGGTGCTACACAGATGAATAGAAATGGGCCAAGCAGTGTTTAAAAGAATACAGTTTGTGTGTCGTTATTTTGGGGCATAAGCTAGCCAGGCAGCCATGAGCCGGGCTGTGGGAAGAGGCCCTCAGCTCTTACTACATTTTTCTTTCTTTCTTTCTTTTTTTTTTTGCAAATAAGATAAATCTTTTTTTAAAATTCTTTTTCATTTTATATACCAACCACAGTTCCCTCCCTCCCCTCCTCATGCTCCCTCCCCCACCTTCTCCCAATCCAACTCCCCATTCACTCATCAGAGGGTTAGGCCTTCCATGGGGAATCAACTAAGTCTGGCATTCCAAGTTGAGGCAGGACCAAGCACCCTGCCCCCCAGGATCTAGGCTGAACAAGGTATCTCTCCATAGGGAATGGGCTCCAAAAAGCCAGTTCATGCACTAGGGATAAATCCTGGTCCCACTGCCAGTGGACCTACAGACTGCCTAAGACACAGAACTGTCACCCACACTCTGAGGGCCTAGTTTGATCCTGTTCAGGTTCCCCCCCCACCTCCTGCTGTCAGTCTGGAGTCCATGAGCTCTTCCACTAGCTTGGGTCAGCTGTCTCTGCGGTCTCCCCATTATGGTCTTGACCCCCTTTGCTCATATAATCCCTCCTCCCTCTCTTTAAATGAATTCCAGGAGCTCAGTCCAGTGGTTAGCTGTGGATCTCTGCATCTGTTTCTATCACTTTCTGGATGAAGGTTCTATGATGACAACTATGGTAGTCACTAATCTGATTACTGGGGAAGGCCAGTTCAGGCACCCTCTCCACTATTGCTAGGAGTCTTAGCTGGGATCACCCCTGTGGATTCCTGGGAGTTTCCCTAGCACCAGATTTCTCCCTAAACCCAAAATGGCTCCCTCTATCAAGATGTCTCTTTCCTGCTGGGGGTTGGTGGTGCAGGCCTTTAATCCCAGCACTCAGAAGGCAAATGCAGGAGTATCTCCATGAGTTCAAGGTCAGTCTGGTTGCTAAGAGCAACCAGGACAGCCAGGGTTGTTATGCAGAGAAACCTTGTCTTGAAAAACAACAAACAAACAAAAAAAGATGCTTGCTCTCTCTCCCTGTCCCTCCCCCAATTCAACCATTCCTATACCTTCTGTTCTCCTCCCCCACCTCTCCTTCACTCCTCCCTCCCTTCCCCCCCCCCTGCCCGTGCTCCCAATTTACTCAGGAGATCTTATCTATTTCCCCTTCCCAGGGTCATCCATGCGTGTCTCTCTTAGGGTTCTCCTTGTTACCTAGCTTCTCTGGGGTTGTGGATTGTAGCCTAGTTATTTCATCGTGTAAATGTGCCACATTTTCTTTATCCATTTTTCAATTGAGGGGCATCTAGGTTGTTTCCAGGTTCTGGCTATTATGCATAATGCTGCTATGAACATAGTTGAACAAGTGTCCTTGTAGTATGATTGAGCATCCTTTGGGTATATGCCCAAGAGTAGTATTGCTAGGTCTTGAGGTAGGTTGATTCCCAATTTTCTGAGAAACCACCATACTGATTTCCAGAGTGGCTGTCCAAGTTTGCACTCCTACCACTTACTCCACATTCTCTCCAGCATAAGCTGTCATCAGTGTTTTTGATCTTAGCCATTCTGACTGGTGTAAAATGGTATCCCAGAGTCATTTTGATTTGCATTTCCTTGATGGCTACAGATATTGAGCAATTCCTTAAATGTCTTTTGGCCATTTGAGTTTCTTCTATCAAGAATTCTTTGTTTAGATATGTGCTCCATTTTTAATTTAATTATTTGGCATTATGATGCCTAGTTTCTTGAGGTCTTTATATATTTTGGAGATCAGCCCTCTGTCAGATGTGGAGTTGGTGAAGATCTTTTCCCATTCTGTAGGCTGCTGTTTTGTCTTGTTGACCGTGTTCTTTGCCCTACAGAAGCTTCTCAGTTTCAGGAGGTTGTATCATTTATTAATTGTTGCTCTCATTGTCTGTGCTATTGGTGCTATATTTAGGAAGTGGTTCCCTGTGCCTATGTGTTCAAGGCTACTTCCACCTTCTCTTCTATCAGGTTCAGTGTAATTGGATTTACACTGTGGTCTTTAATCCATTTGGACTTGAGTTTTGTGCATGAGGATAGATATGGATCTATTTGCATTCTTCTACTTGTCCACAGCCAGTTATGCCAGCACCATATGTTGAAGATGCTTTCTTTTTTCCATTGTACAATTTTGACTTTTTTGTACTTTTTTGGGTGTGTGTGTTAATATCCAAGTATTTGATTCTGTTCCATTGTTCTTCCTGTCTGTTCTTATGCCAATACCAGGCTATTTTCATTACTGTAGCTCTATAGTAGAGCTTGAAGTCATGAATGGTGATACCTCCAGAAGTTCCTTTATTGTACAGGATTGTTTTTGGCTATCCTGGGTTTTGGCTTTTCCATATGAAGTTGAGTACCATTCTTTCGAGGTCTGTGAAGAACTGTGAAGGGATTTTGATGGGGATTGCATTGAACATGTAGTTTGATTTTGGTAAGATTGACATTTTTACTATGTTAATTCTACCTAAGCAAGAACATGAGAGACCTTTCCATATTCTGATGTCTTCTTCAATTTTTTTCTTCAGCAACTTAAAGTTCTTATCATACAGATCTTTCATTTGTTTGGTTAGAATTGCCCAAGATATTTTATATTACTTATGGCTATTGTAAAGGGTGATGTTTCCCTCATTTCTTTTTAAGCCAGTTTATCATCTGTATAAAGAAGGCTACTGATTAAGTTAATCTTGTATCCTGCCATGTTGCTGAAGGTGTTTATCAGCTGTAGGAGTTCCTGGGTAGAATTTTTGGGGTGGCTTATGTATACTATCATATCGTCTGCAAGTAGTGAAAGTTTGATGTCTTCCTTTCCAATTTGTATCCCCTTGATCTCTTTTTGTTGTCTTATTGTTCTAGATAAAACTTCGAGGATTACATTGAATAGATATGGAGAGAATGGTCAGCCTTGTGGCACACACCAGTAGGTTTTGCTGGAGGTGGAGGCAGGAGGATCACGAGGTCTTTTGATTCTTACAATCTTTCTTTCTTTGGTTTTGAAATCTGGTCTTCCTTTTTAGCCCTGGCTGTCTTGGAACTCACTATGTAGACCAGGCTGGCCTCAAATTCACAGAAATCCACTTGCTTCTGCCTCCTAAGTGCTTGGATTAAAGGTGTGCACCACCACACCCTGCTTTTTTTAATCTGTAGATGCTCTTATTGAAATGCCTTTGTGTGTTTTGCCCATGTTTTAAACTGAATTTTTGCTTTAAATTTTTTGAATTTTGAAATTTAATATATATACTAGTCCTTTGTCCAATAAGAAACTTCCAAATATTTTCTTCCAGTCTGTAGTTGTGTGTGTGTGTGTGTGTGTGTGTGTGTGTACACGTGGTGTTTGGGTGCCTTTGCATGTGAGTGTGAGTGAATGCATGCACATATACTTGTGGAGGAGAAAGGTCAACATCAGGCCTTCCTCAGCTGCTTTCTACATTAAACACTTATTTCAAAAGCACCAGTGTTCTGGAGCTTTTGTCCTTAAACTATCTTCTTCTGGTTTTGGTGTCATGCCACAATTGTACTCTTAAAAATTGTGAAAGCCTTCCTTTTTCTTTTTGGAAAGATATATTGGCTAATTAGTGTGAGTTGTTTATTAAAACACTTGGCAAAATTCTCCAACAGGACCATCTGGGCTAAGAGATGTCTTTTTAGGGAATTTGAAAATTACAAATGCAATTTCCTTCATAGTTGCAGTGCTGGTTAAATTAGTTCACATTGACTGAGTTTGGCTAACTTGTGCTTTTCCCAGGAACTGATTGATCTTACTAAGTGCCCAAATACATGTGTATGTGGAGTTGTTTGTAGTGTTTCTTTCTAGTCTTTAATGGCTACAGTCTGTTATGATACACCTTGCTTCATTCTTGGCATTAGCAACTCCTTCTCTAGTGGCTCTCCAACCTCGAGTTCGAATTCCAACAGTGCCACTTTTTAAAACGTACATTTTGATTTATTGATTTTGAGGAATATGTGTATGGATGCAGGTGCAAGTGCCACGGCACGCACATGGAGGTCAAAGGACAGCTTGTAGGTGCCAGTTCTCTCCCTCCCACATATGCGTCCAGGGAATTGAACAGTGGTGCCAAGTACCTTTACCATCAGAGCCATCTCTCTGGCCCTCAATTTGTTCTCTTACTCTAGCTCTCATCCTTTCTCTTTTCTCTTCTTTTCTCTCATTTTGTTACCTTCATAAAGTTTAGTTTCATGGAGTTTTGGTTTTTGTCTGTCCAGTTTTGATTTGGGCTTTTTTCCCTTGTTTTTTTTTTCTCTGTGTAGCCCTAGCTGTTCTGACTGGCCTCAAACTTACAGAGATTCCCCTGCCTCTGCCTCCAGAGTTCTGGGACTAAAGGTGTGTACCACCACCACCAACTAGGCTTTTTCTTTTATTGAGACAAGATCTGACACTGTAGCCAAGGCTGGCCTAGAACTCATGATGATCTTTTGCCTCAGTTTCCCCAATACTAAAATTGTAAATGTAAGCCACTAGACCCAGTTTTACTTCATTGATTTAAGTATTGTGTATGTGTTTTTTTCAGTTTCATGACTTACTGATCATTATCGTTTATATTTCTTTCTTTGTTTTAGGATTTGTTTTTCTAGATCTTTTAAGATTGGGGTTCAGATTGCTGATTTGATACCTTATTTTTCTAGTGTAAGAATAATTTGTAAGACATTTTCTCCTTAATTTATAAAACTGGATCTTACAAATTGTGATTTGCTAGACTTCACTTGAAGCCACTTCGGGATTTAAAAAAAATTGTTTCCTTGAGGCTCTTCCTTTGATCTGCAGATTACTTAGAAGCATGTGCTGTATTTTCCAAATGCTTAGCAATTTTCTTGTTTAGTTTCTCTTCTTCATTTCACTAGGGATTGCTACTTGGACTTTTGGTTAGGATCAACTGCAGATTTCATTATGGTTGATAATAAAATGTAAATTATTTCAATTCTTCTACAGATTTGACATTTGCTTTATGGTCCAGAGTCTTGTGTATCTTACTGTCATGTTCCAAGGTGATATAGAAAGAATGTGCACCCTGCCGGTGTTGAACAGAATCTTCTATAGATGCTAAGATCCTTTGGGTTGATGATGCTGTTGAGCTCCTCTTCACCTGCTAGTTTTCTGCTTGGCTGCTCTATCAGTTGTTGAAATTCCAGCTACAATCGTGGGTTTGTCTTTCTCCTTTCCACTGTGTTAGTGTTTGCTTCCCAGACACGTTTGCTCTGCAGTTCGGCAAGTGTTCGTTTAGGATGGAGCACACTGACTCTTTCACACATCCTCTGGCTCTGGTGTTTTGCTTTTATTGCTCCTAACTTCCTATTGGTAATTTGAACATTTGGAGAATTTAACTTTGGTTTTCTCTAGAACATTGCAGCTTAGGTTTGTGGTTGCTTTAAGTGTTCTACCATCCATACATAACGGATCCCCGCTGTCGTCATTGTACCAATTCAGGTGAACTGTTGAAGATCTAGCTTCCTGTGTCCCTTTGCATTCCCTGGTTTAGAATATAATTTTCTCTTTGTGTGGTATTGACTCTAAACCAAGGGTGTTATGCTTGCTAGGCAAATGCACTACCAAAAAGCTATAATTTCAGCCCCTATAACTGCCTTAAATAGTTCCCTCCACATTTATTGATGACCAGCTCAAGGTAGCGCTAGAATTTTTGCTTCAACGTGAAATATGATTTAGAAAACTCAAGAGGGGACAAAACGTACATATCCTATTTTTGTGCATTCTATTCTTTCTTCTTGACAATGATACTTATTTTTGTATTTCCTGTCTATTTATAGAAGTTCCTGTGATCATTCTTTCCTGCTGGCTGCACAGGCTTTTAGTTTATCTTCAACTGAGAATGTCTTGATTTCACCTTCATTCCCAGAGAGAAATTTTGAGTTGACAATTATTCGTTTCAACCCTTAAAGCTGTTTCTTCCTGCTGAGAACAATGACATATACTTATAATCCCTGCACTTGGGAAGCTGGGACAGGAAGATTAAGTGTTTGAGCTCAAGACCATCCTGTACTACAGAGCAAGACCCTGTCGCCACACATCAAAAGGGGAAAAAAAGTCATTTTTTCCCTTCAGGTATCCGATGAGAAAATAGCTATAATGCAAATAATTTTCACCATCTATAGGGATGTCAGTTCTCCATGAATTCATCATTTTCTTTTTTTTAATTTTCTTTCTTTTTTTTTTTTTCGAGACAGGGTTTCTCTGTGGCTTTGGAGCCTGTCCTGGAACTAGCTCTGTAGACCAGGCTGGCCTCGAACTCACAGAGATCTGCCTGCCTCTGCCTCCCGAATGCTGGGATTAAAGGCGTGCACCACCATCGCCCGGCCCATGATTTTCTTTTTGTACTTAGTTCTCAGATATCCAGAAAACAATTTATTGTTTTTTATTTTTAAGTGTGTGTATCTATATGACATGCCTGTCAAAGTGCACATGTCAGAGGACAAATTTCCAGAGATGCCCTCTCCTACCATGTGTGGAATCAACACAGAAACCTACCAGCTGATGTATAGTAAAAACATGGAAATTTGCAGGTAAATGGATGGAACTGGAAAATATTAAACTGAGTGCAGTCACCCAGGCTCTAAGAGACAAAGACCACATGTTCTATCTTACATAAGGATGCTGACTTCAAATCTTTTGTGCATTTAGCATGGGTATATATGTTCTAGGAAACTAGAATCTGGCCCTTAATGTTAGGGTTGGGATGCATTTAAGTAGGAAAGATTATAATCAATTTAAAGTTAAAATAGAGGGGACAGTACTGGGGCAGAAGAGTTCAAATAGTTAGTGGGATATGGTGATAGGGAAATAAGAGCCAGGGAAGCTTAAAAACAATGAAGTGTGCATGAAGAAGCCACTTGGCTTCTATTTTTCTGGGCTGGGTTTCAAGACAGGATTTCTCTGTGTAGCCTTGGCTGTCCTGAAACTCACTCTGTAGACCAGTCTGGCCTCCAACTCAGAGATCTGCTTGCCTCTGCTTCTTGAGAGCTAGGATTAAAAGTGTGTATCACCACCACATGGCTAGAACCTATGAAATTGCAATCCAAGTAAATAATACAATAAGAAGGGATTATATATATATATATATATATATATATATATATATATATACATACATAGGAAGTCTATTGGGAGCTAAAGGTTTAAGCAGGGATGAGAACAATGGGTAGGTGAAACAGCGGTAGTGATGTGTAAACTAAACTAAGGAATATGAAGAAGCCTTACTAAACTTAAGTAGTTTGTAAGGTAATACAAATATCTTTTTCTAAAGGAGTTTGAACAGAAATACCTATGCTAATGAACAATGCTGCTTCCAGAATACATGGGTTCTTTTCATGAAAATCTCAGTTGTAGGTTTAGGTTACCGTCCTACAAATTGTTGATCAGAGAGGACACTGCTATTGGTTGCCCACTTTAACTAGATGGTAAGACTCTATTGCTGAAGATGCCATATATTTTTGTTGCAGGACATGGAGAGATCAGTCTTGAACTAACCAGAAAACTCTCCTTTCTGGCTAATGCTAGAAGGTGCTTGAGGTATCTCAGTAAGAATAAGAAAAGACAGTTTTAGAGCTGGGCAGTGGTGGCGCGCACCTTTAATCCCAGCACTCAGGAGGCAGAGGCAGGAGGATCTTTTTGAGTTCGAGGCCAGCCTGGTCTACAAGAGCTAGTTCCAGAACAGGCTCCAAAGCAACAGAGAAACCCTGTCAAAAAAAAAAAAAAAGAAAAAGAAAAAGAAAGAAGAGACAGCTTTATTTTATTCTAAGATGGCTAGTTTGCATAATGCTAGAACGTGCTATTCAACTTACTGCATAAAAAGAAAAAAAATAAAGTTATTATCCAGGACTGAACCCTGTGTGCTACAATACTGACCTTTCAGACAATATGTACCCACTGGTACAATAGTGGCAAGGGTGTTCATGGAGACAACCAAGAACTCTCTTTATTGTATTTGAAGCTTGCTCCACAGGAAGGAATTCATGCCTGATACTGTAAACATGCTCAAAAACCATGGTTAAGGAAGGTTTATATCCACAGATTCATCTTGCTTCCAGTCTTGATTGGGGAAGCTTATTGCAATCGGTAGTGGTTAACACAGTGACATGTTGCTGTTCAAAACACTGAGAATAAGCAACTCTGAGTGCTTATTTGGGATATCTGTATCAGCACACCTCACCCCACCCCACCCCACCCATGGCCACCAAGATTCTGGAACATTAGGAAGAGGAGGCAGAAGGTATAAAAAAGCCAGAGAATAAGGAGAAGTGCCATGAAATGTTGTCCTCTGAATGTGACATACTGTTGTACACATGAACTCACAGTTGCATGGGTTACATACAAAGACCTATGCAAGATTAAGCCAACTAAATATTCTATCATGGACTAGGAGGAGTTCCTGAAGCTCCACCTCTAGCTGAGGAGCTATTGACCATTGGTAGGGAAGTCACTTGTCCTTAGGTGTGTGACCACTGGAAAGGTATCCATTTCCCCAGTGAATGATCTCCCATTCAAGCATGTAGAGATGTGCTAACCTTGCACTCAGAAGGTTAAAAAGTAATCAAAATAAAAGAACAATATGAATTTGGGAGGAGATGTGATAAAGAGGTTATGGAAGAAGTTGGAGAAGGTGATAAAGGGTGGATATGATCAAAGTACATTGTATACAAGTACGACATTTTCAAAGAATAAATTAAAATGAAATGAAATAAAATGCAATGACAGCCTGCAAGATGGCTCAGCTAGTGATGGCGCCTGAATGCAGGTCTGCTGGTCTGAGTTTGGTCAGTGGATCCCACAAGGTGATGGAGAGAACTGCCCCCCACTTTTCTTTTTTGTTTTTGGTTTTTCAAGACAGGGTTTCTCTGTGGGACAGTCCTGACTGTGCTGAATTACAATATTCTGCCCAGAATGTTGTAAGAAGGTGCAAAACGAGAACTGAGTCATATATTAGGGTTAAACAGGGCCAGAGAGAACCCTTTACTGACTTCTTACAAAAAATTAACTAAGGTTGTGCTATTAGGAGTGACAGACCCTGAGCCGGGCGGTGGTGGCGCACGCCTTTAATCCCAGCACTTGGGAGGCAGAGGCAGGCGGATCTCTGTGAGTTCGAGACCAGCCTGGTCTACAAGAGCTAGTTCCAGGACAGGCTCCAAAGCCACAGAGAAACCCTGTCTCGAAAAACCAAAAAAAAAAAAAAAAAAGGAGTGACAGACCCTGAAGCTAGACATGTATTAATTGAATCCATAGATTTTGAAAATGCCAACTTAGAATGTAAGAAGATCCTTGGGCCTTTAAAGGTTAGATCAGCACCCATAGATGAATGGATCTTGCATACAATGAATGTTGAAACATTTGACTGAAGCTTGGGTAGGAGAAGTGATTTCCAATGGTGTGAAGAGACACCACAATGCCAAATGTTTTACTTGTAGTAGAACAGGAAATCTGAGAAGGGACTTTAGACAAGGTATTCCTAGGAATAATGTCTCCTCTAGGTATGGCAAGAAGAGGAGGACTCAGCCTTCTGGTATATGCAGGAGGTATGGCAAAGGGCAACACTGGAATAATGAGTGTAGGTCAACAAGAGACAGACAAAGTAACCCAATACCACTGAGAAACTCCTTGGGGGACCTCTTGCAGGCCCCGATGTCAAACAAGGCCCAGTCATTCCCAGTCACTGTGGAGAAAATGTCTCACCAGAAAAATTAAACAATCCAAAGCCTACTGTAAAAAACCATACTGTTCTGGATGATGGAATAGACCTGGAGGATGTGTCAAAAATTCCAGTAAGAAATAGGAAATGCATATTTTGGCAGACTTTTATAAATGATCAAAGACCAAAACTAAGAGTACATATAAATGACATTGTAATTGAGGGATTACTAGACACAGGTAAGGACATGACTATCATTACTCCAGAATCTTGGCATACAGATTGGCCTCTTCAAAAGACAGACAGATCTCTATGAGTTCAAGGTGTGGTGGCACCCACCTTTAATCTCAACACTTGGAGACAGAGACAGACAGATCTCCATGAGTTCAAGGTATGGTGGCACACACCTTTAATTCCAACACTTGGTAAGCAGAGGCAGGCGGATTTCTGTGAGTTCAAGGACAACATGTTCTACAGAGTGAGTTCCAGGACAACCAAAGATTCACAGAGAAACCCTGTCTCAAAAAACCAAAAATTCATGCCTTTAATCCCAGCACTCGGGAGACAGAAGCAGGTGGATCTCTGTGCGTTCGAGGCCAGCCTGGTCTACAAGAGGTAGTTCCAGGACAGGAACCAAAAGCTACGGAGAAACCCTGTCTCGAAAAATCCAAAAAAAGAGCCAAAAATTAAAAATAAAAATAAAAGAAATGGCGGTTAAAATAAAGCCATGTAAAGATGAAAAATGCACAGAGAGTCTGGATACTATATGCTATTGTGTTGTTTGTGAATTGTTTGAATGCTTAGGAAGGAACAACAGCTGCTAAATGACATTTGATTATAAATGCTGCTGGATTAATCCAACATATATATTTTGAAAATGCCTTGACATCAAAATTTAAGTAAAAATATGTTACTTTGGAGAAGAGGTTTTTCTTTTGTTTCCACAGGAAATGAGGGACTGTGGATTTATTCTGCATTAAAAAAAACTCAGGTTTGATCAAGGAAGACCCCCTGAGAAATGTCCAATAGGAGGAATGGTCCAGATGTCTGAGTTCTATATCCAGAACAGTTTAAAGACTGCTGGCTGAGATGATCAAACCTCACAGGATACTCCAGTCAGGACTTGATTATAATTCTAAATTTTCTTTAGGTACACATAAGATTATCAGAGCCCCAGTTAGCAGGAAGTAGCCTGGAAAACTATGCCCACATTCCCAAAAAAATGGATTATGGATATTGCCTTTGTTTAGAATGTTGGTTACAAGTTGTTATGGATAATGGTCAGTAGAAAAGCTAAACAAAGGAGATTAGATTCAGAGTTCTTGTTTGAAAAAGAGGGGTAAGTGCTGTGGGACATTGGTCTATACCCTGTCACTTGTATTTTAAATAAACGCTGATTGGCCAGTAGCCAGGCAAGGAGTATAGGTGGGGCAACCAGGCAGGAAGTAGAAGCAGGGCAACAAGAATTATGGGAAGAGGGAAGTTTCAGTCTGCAATCGTGACAGAGGATGCAAGATGTGACTGCCCCACGGAGAAAGGTGCCAAGCTATGTGGCTAACACAGACAAAAATTATGGTCTAATGTAAGTTATAAGAGTTGCTAAGAGCCGGGCGGTGGTGGCGCACGCCTTTAATCCCAGCACTCGGGAGGCAGAGGCAGGCGGATCTCTGTGAGTTCGAGACCAGCCTGGTCTACAAGAGCTAGTTCCAGGACAGGCTCCAAAATCACAGAGAAACCTTGTCTCGAAAAACCAAAAAAAAAAAAAAAAAAAAAAAAAAAAGAGTTGCTAAGAAGCCTGAGATACTAGGCCAATCAGTTTATAATTAATGTAGAACTCTATGTGATTTCTTTGGGACTTAATGACTGCGGGAACCAGGCAGGACGAAACCTCAGTATACCAGGCTAGCTTCAAACTCACAGAGATCCACCTGCCTCTGCCTCTCAAATGCTGGGATTAAAGATGTGTGCCACCATTGCAGGACAAGAACTGATTCCCTTTGACCCCCACATATATGGTTGTACTCTAATCTCCACACATGCAAGCTTGCACACACACACACACACACACACATACACACACACACACACACACACATGTAAACAATTGTATTGAGATATACATTAGGTCTCAAACTTAAGTTGGCTGGAGGACTAACAAATTTCTGGGTTCATTCTTAAGATGTTGTGATTGGGTAGGAATGGGAAGTGTTTGGAAAATCTGAATTTCTAACCATGTCTTAGCCAATGCTAATGGTTCACTATTACAATTTTAAGCCTTGAGATAGCTACCCAATTATTCTGAACTGACTGCCTGCTCTTTAGAATGACCAACTGAGTCAGGTGGTGGTGGTGTTGCCTTTAATCCCAGCATTTAGGAGGCAAAGATGTTGAAGGAGCTGTGGGCTGTGTTCCTGCCGCCCCAGCTCCCGGTCGCATGGCTAGCTTATGCCCCAAAATAATGACACACAAACTGTATTCTTTTAAACACTGCTTGGCCCATTTCTATTCATGTGTGTAGCACCCCAAGGAGCGCTTACCGGGAAGATTCTAGCCTACGTCCATCCTGGGTCGGAGCTTTATCGCGTCTGCCGGGGAGAGGGGAGCATGGCGTCTGCTCCAGAGAGCAGAGCTGTCGAGTCTGAGCTCACTTCCTCTTCCTCCCAGCATTCTGTTCTGTTTACTCCACCTATCTAAATTCTGCCCTATCAGATGGGCCAAGGCAGTTTCTTTATTAGCCAATGACCTTCCTCCATCATTTCCCCTTTTTCTGTTTAAACAAAAAGGAAAGGCTCTAACATAGCAAAATTACATATAGCAAAACAGTTATCAAGTAAGAATTACAGTTACAATATTTACATCTATGTTATCTTTATCATAACTAAATAAAACTATAACTATCTATTCTTCAACTCTATCAAAGACTCCAGAAGGATATAATATTACCTAAGCAAACAAGAAATAAGCAACTTCTAAACTCTAGAAATGACAGAGACATCTCGCTGCCTTGACAGTCACCCAAAGTTTCTCTGTACCGTTGGGGCATCCATCTTCGGCCTTAAGGCCCATAGTTTCCAGCACACATTTCCATGAAGCAGGAAATTTCAAAGTCAGTTCAGTCACTATCTGCTATGTCCTGCAGAATGTCTCGCAGACTCCTTCATGAATCAGGAACCCCGAAAGATCATCTCACCTTTACGCAAGTTCAGTAGTCCTCTCTCTGCGGGTTCTCTATGTCCAGTTTATACAATAGTCCAGGCAAGAGCAGTTTCTTGCCCAAATGGCTATCAAACTCCATAAGGATCCTCTTTGATGCCCATCTTCTTCTGAAAGTAGATTGGTGCTGCCAGGAGCAGACGTGTCTCATTGTTATGAAAAACCCTAAGTTATTAAAACACTTAAAATGCCCTATTTTATAATCTTTGAAAGATATGAAGAATGCCTATCTAAAATATATCTATGTACATCTAGAAAATCTAACATGATTACAAGCTTGACTATTATTGATAATTATCCATTAACAACCTATATACATTATTTTTAAGCGAACTACACAATCACAATACCTTAATCAATATCAGAAATACATACACATATAATAAAATTGACCTTAAATTAATATCAGTAAACCAAGATTCATATCAATGCAAATTATTCACATCTATATCATCTCCCCCTTTAAATGTAAAAGAACATTTATAAACAATATTTGGGAATATGGACGTAGTTATTTCTCTCCAAACTGCTTCCTGCTGAATGGGGGCGCAGTTATTCAGGTCTTTTATGGGATAACCTGTCTGCTAGGTTCATCTCAGTAGGCAGTTGAGCAAAGTAATTTTCGAAGGTGTTCACAGCAACCTTTCAGGAGGGCGTGGTTTATCATACCATATTGAAATAGAAGAAATACACAGGGTCTCATCTGCTGTGAAAACAAAAGAAGAAACTCTTTTCCAAAGTATCATATCCTTAGATTCAAATTCTGAAGTCAAGGTATTTTGAAAATATCTATCTTGGATTAGTTCAGCAGCATTTATAAACAAATATCTTTTAGCATCTGTTGCTCCTTCCTCAGCATTAAAACAATTCAAAGAGAGCATAATAGCATACAGTATCAAGATTCTCTGTGTATTTTCCATCTTTGTGCAGCTTTATTTTAACTCTATTTTGTTTACTTTTACTTTTATTTTATATTTTCTGTATATCTTCGTCCTGGAATAACTCTTTAGACCAGGCTGTCCTTGAACTCACAGAGATCTGTCTGTCTCTGCCTCCCAGGCAGTGGGATTAAAGGCGTGTGCTACCACACCTTGAAGTTTCAGAGGTCAGTCTCCCTCTGCCTCCCAAGTGTTGGGATTAAAGGTGTGCACTACCACACCCAACTACTCTCTTTCTTCCTTATTTTACTTTTAAGAACTTTATCTTTCAGCCTGTATATATTTTTAAACACACTGTAAATCATTTAAAGTTTTCTTTGTCTTTGAATCTCTCTTTACTGTATCTCTCTCTTTTTCTGACCACACGAGCCTTTAAATTACTGAGCAATATCAGTAGGATGAAAGCCGTGGCTTTGACGGCTGGATCCAGCACATTCCTTAGCTTTCCAGCCTCATGGCGGAGAAACCAGCTGTAGCCATGTTTATCACCACAACTCTGTGGTGTTTCAAGGTCCTTGCCAGCAAACAAGCTACAACACTCAAATGCTCTCTCTGTAGCTGACCTCCTGCCTCAAACAGTCAGAGTTTGCCCTGGCAGGATGGCCCACAAAGCCGGCATTTTAAAACAGCACAACTTTTTTCCTGCTACGGCTGAAAACCGAAAAGTATACCTTCAGCTTTTCACCAACACCGTTTTAAGTGTTTCGTGGCAGGACCTCTTAAATGAGCTGCAAGGTTTCACAGCTGAAGCTGAGTCAGGAAGCCTCTCTTAGATGAGAGCACTTGCTTGCCTCTAGCAAGCAGAGCAGACCCGAGAAATTGTTGCTACCAAGAAAACATGCTTTACTCTATTCTTTCCCAAGCTTTCTCAAGCTTTCTGTAGATTCAGTTATCCACGTGGGCGCCATTTTGTAGTAGGGGCTGCAGGCCTCTTCCCACAGCCCGGCTCATGGTTGCCTGGCTAGCTTATGCCCCAAAATAATGACACACAAACTGTATTCTTTTAAACACTGCTTGGCCCATTTCTATTCATGTGTGTAGCACCCCAAGGAGCGCTTACCGGGAAGATTCTAGCCTACGTCCATCCTGGGTCGGAGCTTTATCGCGTCTGCCGGGGAGAGGGGAGCATGGCGTCTGCTCCAGAGAGCAGAGCTGTCGAGTCTGAGCTCACTTCCTCTTCCTCCCAGCATTCTGTTCTGTTTACTCCACCTATCTAAATTCTGCCCTATCAGATGGGCCAAGGCAGTTTCTTTATTAGCCAATGACCTTCCTCCATCACAAAGACAGGTGGATCTCTGGGCTCAAGGCCAGCCTGGTCTACAGAGTGAGTTTTAGGACAGCCGGGGCTGTTACATAAAGAAACCCTGTCCTGAAAAACAAACAAACAAGCAAACAACAGTTGGTAAAGAATAAAACCAGTCACAAGAAGCTACATATTATGTAACTCTAATCAGAACTAGTGCTTAGGGGCTGGAGAGATGGCTCAGAGGTTAAGAGCACTGGTTACTCTTCCAGAGATCCTGAGTTCAATTCCCAGCAACCACATGGTGGCTCACAACCATCTGTAATGAGATCCTGCGCCCTCCTCTGGCGTGCGGGCATACACGGAGGCAGAATGTTGTGTACATAATAAATAAATCTTTAAAAAAAAAAGAACTAGTGCTTAGGGCTGATGAAGTTTGGGGAAATGGGGAAGTATAACAGCTAAATAATTCCTTTGGGAATGTTCTGAAATTAGAGACTGTGATGGATGGATAATATGTTATAAAACATACTCTATACAACAGGATTGTAGCTTTTAAAATGGATGAATTTCTGGGCTGGGGTTTAACTCAGTCGTGCTATTTGCCTTGTGTGCCTAAGGCCCTGGATTCAATTCCTAGAACGGCAAAGCAATTTTAAAAAATTAAAAGGATGGATTTTTATGGTCTGTGCATTCTGTCAATAAAAACCCTCACCAGGTAATAGCCAACCCAATCTAGTAACTGGCACTATAATTGTGTCTGCTGCGTTTTTTTGTAGCATTACCTGAAGTGACTATGATAGTCAGGAAATTTAGAAAACAGCCTCGGGTGATAAGGAACAACTAAAGGTTTCCTCTGGTGTATTTTTTTTTTTTTTTTTTGGTTTTTTGAGACAGGGTTTCTCTGTGGTTTTGGAGCCTGTCCTGGAACTAGCTCTTGTAGACCAGGCTGGTCTCGAACTCACAGAGATCCGCCTGCCTCTGCCTCCCGAGTGCTGGGAATAAAGGCGTGTGCCACCACCGCCCGGCTCCTCTGGTGTATTAAAAAACATGCTTCCCCCCTCCCCACTATGGAAGTTCCTCAACACATTAAAAATAGTACTGTTGTATGACTCAGCCGTCACTCCTGTGCATATAGTCAAAGGGCTCTGTTCTGCCACAGAAATGCTTGAGTACCCATGTTTATAACAACTTGCGTTATTTGCAATGGCAAGGGAACAGGAATGGCCAAGTAACCCATCAACAGAAGAGAGGCTAATGAAAATGTGGCATATGTACACAATGAGATATTATTCAGCCATAAAGAAAAAAAATAAGCTTATGAAATTTTCAGGGAAATGGATGGATCTGGAAAGGGAGATGACCTAGACTCACAAAGACAAATTCCATATTCTCTCTCATAGGCAGATCTTAATTTTGTTTTATTTCTTGACTATTGCACACTTCTGAACAGCGCAATTTGATTATATTCACCCCATTACCCTCTGTTATGCCTCTTCTTTTCCCTATGAAACCCTTCTCACCTACCCCGACTCTTGGTGGTTACATTAGAAAGTGACATCCTATCCTCCAGTAACCATTAACGGTTGCTAGCCCCTCACCACTGAATGGAGCTTCTTAGGCATCTTCTGTACTTTGGTGGAAAATGGGCAGACCCTAACCTTTAATGTTTCTATCTACGTAAATAAGAGGTTGCAAGAGGGTATAGATTATTAAACTAGATGGAGGCCATGCAAGGGGAACAAGAAGTGATGGGGAGAGGGAGAAGGGCAAAAGGAACCTGAGACATGAAAGTGGAACTGTTATTGGGAGGGAGAAGGGTAGGGAGAAAAGGGGAAGGACACAACTAAAATAAGTTTTGTTTGAAAAATGCCATCATGAAACCTAATTCTCCGTACGCTAATAAAATAAAATAAAACAAACGCTATTTCCTGAAATGTTTGGGTGTCTTATTAGAACACATTTAATTTAATCAGAATCTTCATTTGTTCTGTTTGTCAAGCAGCAATTAACTGTTCACATGTCTGATCTGCTTTAAACAGTAAGAAATGGTCTGCCTACTTGGTTTTTATGCTTTGTGTTGTGAGGATTTTATTTGTCTGTTTGTTTTGAGATAGGGCCTCACACTATAGCCCTCTCTGGCCTGGAACTTGCAAGGCAGACCAGGGAGACCTGGAACTTTGTGGTGAGTAACCTGCTCTGTCTCCTCAGTGCTGGAATTAAAGGTCTGCAATCTCCATACTCAGCTAAGAGTTGTAAACTGCATTTGATGTTAGGTCTAGTTATGTATCCTTAGTCCTTGTGGTTAGCGGATGGGAATTTGTGTGCAATGCATATGTCTAAATGCTGTCTCATTGTTTGCCCCATTCTATTCCTTTTCCCTTAATACACGTGGAGCACATTCCTGACATTTAAAGCATTTTCTTGGCCTTATCCAATAGCAACATCTGTTGACACTGGAATGTGCGTTTTCACACATTTTATGATACAGATGCACAAAAATTGAACACCAAATGTCTCTTCTATCTCTTTCCACATAAAATGGTGAATACTTTTTATCTCAGTCCTACCTTATCCTAGCTAACAACTAAATGATACTTCCTTTTCGTGTATAAAATATAATTTATACCCTGGCGGTGGTGGCGCACGCCTTTAATCCCAACACTCGGGAGGCAGAGGCAGACGTATCTCTGTGAGTTCAAGACCAGCCTGGTCTACAAGAGCTAGTTCCAGGACAGGCTCCAAAACCACAGAGAAACCCTGTCTCAAAAAACAAACAAACAAACACACACACACACACACACACACACATATATATATAATTTATAGCATGCCTTCTTTTGAAAAACTTAAGTTGTAATCCACCTTTTCCCATTTTTTGCCTTTGGAATACAGATATAAATATTAAAAAACAAAAGTATGAATGTACTAAGAGAAAATATTTAATGCATTTATGACACCAGATTAGGGAGAACTTTTAACTTCTGACAAGAAATTCAGAAGTCATTATGAATATGAGAACCAAACTTAATGGGAGAAAAATTAAAAATTGTTGCTGGCATTATAAACAAAGTTAAAACATGTATTAATAAATTGGATTAAATAGTTACAACATACAGGAACAGTAGTGTTCCTGTATAACAAGCTCATGGAAAATATTTTTAAAATTCAAACTTCAATGAGAAAATGAATAAAGGATATGGGTTACTTTATAGGAAATGAAATAGAAGTAGCCCATAAACTTATGCAAGCTGCTTGGCTACACTAATTAAATAAATACAAATTAAAATAACGATGTAGCAACTTGAACTTTGCATATTAGTTTTGAAAAAATTAAAAATAATTAATGGTACCTTGTTTGGGCTTAATTGTGGGAAGAGCGTTCATTGGAGCTGTCACTCCAATGAATTTGATACATCAAAATGAGAATTTTGGAGCCAGGTGTGAATCTTGTAAGCTTCAAAACTTCCTGAGACTTATTACTTTATTTTCTGATCCTTCATGAGCCTCCTTCCAACAGGGAACGTTTCTATTTGTAGGAAATAGCTATATAACGTTTCCAAGACTTTAGCCTAAATGAGTAAGTCAGTCAAGATATTGGAGGCTCCATTATTCAAGGGTGGGGAAGTTTTGTTTTAACTTCTCTCAAAGAAAACGTAAACCAATGTCTACATACTCACCTCATATAGAGAACAAACTAATAGCTCTATGTGGATCTATCTGGGTGAAACCCTGTGTTTACTGAATTTGCTTACAGAGTGTGGATGATTTCCTAAACAGTCACATTGAGTCTCTCCCTACTATAGGTGACAATTTCCCCAATGGCCATGTAGATGGCGCCTTCCCTTCAGTTAACCTTGTACACTGTACACCCTAGCACCCCCTGAGACCATAAGATCATGAGCAGCTTGGGCAGAATTATAGTCAACTGGGAGGGAGGTGTAGGAACACACGACTGGAATCTCCAATGGGGGTCTAATGAGTCTCCTGTTCCTCTCTAAGGTCTGACTTAGTAGAATGTCAATAGGCCTGATCTTGAGGGTCGCTTGTGAGTAGAGCAGCTACTCTGATTAAGATGGCAGTGGCCCTTACAGTCCCTAGGATAATGTCCCAAAACAGGAGGCTGGCTCAGCAATAGTGAGGGGTGTGGTTTCAAAACGCATGCTCTAGCTCTTAAAGATTCAGTTTGTTTTTTGAATAGAAAACTTTAAACGACTCAAACGGTTTAAGACCAGGCTGGCCTTGAACTCACAGAGATTTGCCTGCCTCTGCCTCCTGAGTGCTGGGACTAAAGGCGTGTGCCACCACTACCCCACTAGGTTTATCTTTTTGTATGGGGACTAGAGTGAGTTGATACAGGGTCTCTCAAGTAACTCAGGCTGGCCTCACACTCACTATGTAGCTTAGACGGATCTTTCTGTATCTCCTGAATGCTGGGGTTCCAGGCACATATAATACATAGTATATATAATGTATAATCACACACAGCTTAGTGCGTAGTAGACATGATCATCTGAGCCAGGGTGCCTTTGCTTGCATGGTTCCTTAACTGAAAGTAGATTCTTCTCTCAGACAAACATCCCAACCACAGTTTTCTCTTCCTTTCGCTCCTCTCAGCCTTCCTGTATCTTTCCTTTCCCTCAGACCTACTTCCCATTTCCCTTCAGAAAAGAGCAGGCCTCCAAGACACAATAAGAAAACAAGACATAATGTGACAAGGCAAAAGCCCTCTTATTAAGGCTTGACAAAGCAACCCAATAGAAGGAAAACAGGCCAGACAGAGTCAGAGACACACCCGTTCCCACTGTTAGGAGTCCCACAAGAAGACCAAGCTAACAGCCATAATGTACAGAGAACCTGGTTCAGACCCATGCAGGCCCTGTGCCTGCTGCTTCAGTCTCTGTGAGCCCATGTGAGCCATGCTTAGTTGATTCAGTGGGCCATGTTCTTCTGGTGTCCTCCATCCTCTCTGGCCCCTACAATCCTTCCTCCCTTTCTTCCATGGGGTTCCCAAATCTCTGAGGGGAGGGACCCAATGGAGACCTCCAATTTACACTTTCTCCACATAATGTCTGTGTATGAGTGTCTGTACCCGCTCCCATCCACTGCCGAGGGAAGTCTCTCTGACGACAACTGGACAAGGCACTGATCTACGAGTGCAGCAGAATAGCATTAGGAATCATTTCATTGACTGATATACGAGTGCAGCAGAATAGCATTAGGAATCATTTCATTGACTACTTTGCCAGTCATGTTTGGTTTTACCCTAGCTCTAGGTCTCTGGGCTATCCAGTCTCCCGTACGCGGCCATCCAGGCCATGTGCAGTATGTGCGCCCTCTCAAGGCATGGGCTTCAAGTTAAACCAAACATTGGCTGACCACTCCCACAAGTTCTGTGTCACCATCTCCCAGGTCTAGGGTTTTGTGGCTGGGATGCTATCCAGGTTTCTCTTTCCATAGCCTGCAGAGTATCTTCTTACACCAAAGAGACCAGAACATGGGGGCGAAGGTTCCATGTGGGTACCAGTTTGACTTCTACGTTCAATGAGCTGTGAGGATGTTGTCCTTGGCATTTGGGCCCCACTGTTAGTTTTAAGAGAGTGACCCTCTGTCCCAGCATCAGTATGGGTTTAGTAATCTCCATGGGACCCCCTCAGCCAATAAATCAACCAAATGCAACCCAGTCTCTCCACTGAAGGCCATGCGTGGCTACAAAATAGTGCTAGCTCAGACTCTGTATCCTCCATCCTTAGGAGTCCTCATTAGGGTCACCTTCATAGATTCCAGAAAGTTCCCACTGCCCCCCATGTCCCCCAATTTCAACTGTCTCTCCCTGCACTCTTTCCTCCAAGTCCCTCATCTGACCTCTCTTACTCCTATCCCCACCTGCCCACAGTCCAGCGACAAAATCTATACTATTTCCCCTCACCAGGGAGGGCCATGCGTCTCCCCTAGAGCCCTCTTACCTAACTTCCCCGAGTCTGTGGATTGTAGCTTGATTATTATTTCCTTAACCACTAATATCCACTTATGAGTGAGTACACACCATGTTTGTCTTTCTGGGTCTGGGTTACCTCACTCGGGATGATTTTTTTTCTAGCTCCATCCATTTTCCTGCAGATTTCATGATGTCATTGTTTTTAACATCTGATTAGTACTCCATTGTGTAAATGTACCATATTTTCTTTAACCTTTCTTTGGTTGAAGGACATCCAGGGCCAGGGTTTCTATACTCTGGCTTTTGCCTGATCCCTGGATTTAATCTCCCATCTAGTCTTTGACTCACCTCGATTTCAAGGTATGTTAAGTGCACAGACGTTTAGTAAACACACTAGCTTGTCTATAAGCAAAGCTCAAGTTAGGGATTTGGCTTTTTTAGAATTTGTTATGGAAGAGCCTTCAGGAAGAATGGGGTAAAGAGAAAAGAATAGGGCAGGGAAGAGAGCTGAGCAAGAATGTAGGTCTCAGCTGAATGTCAAAAGCAGATTAACACCACAAAAGCAAAGGGGCCTTGCTAGGCTGTCATTGCCTTCAGGTTGGGTGGTAGCATGTGGCAGGCTGTTGATGTAATAACGCTTAATGATCTCCATGCAAGGCAGTTACCAGTCCTCCGAGCAATTTTCCAGAGAAGGGGATTCAGGCCACCTTCCCAGCAGCTGTGGGAGGGCCGGTGCCCTGGTTAGGAAAGGAAGGGACAATTTCATAGCCTAAGACCTTGACTCCTCCTACTATTTCTTTCTTCCTGGGAGATGTTTATCTCTTTGGTCTGTTCCTAATTCTTCTTTGTCTTAGGACAAGTTCGGGTACCACTTCTTCCTGAGGCTTTGCACGAAAATGATCAACTAAGTCCTACCTTCATGTTCCCCGTTTGGTTGGAAGTGCCACCTCAGCCCCTAACCTCCTTATCAAAAAAAAGTCTGGGATGTTTGGTTGAAAGTGTCACTCCAGCCCCTGGCATCCATTTTGGAATGTTGGTTGGGAAGTTCCATTTCAAGCCCCCTCCCCTGGGATTTGCCACAGTCCAGACTCTACCTCCAAGAAAGCCTGCCAAATGGCGACCCCTCCCACAGGCTATTTAAACTGTCCCCCAGAGACCAAACATGTGGTCTCTCTCCGGTTCTCACCCCCCCTTCGTGGTTTCCTGGTCTTCCTGGGGGGGCGGGGCTGAAGGTTTGATTTGGTCTGATTTGGATTATTGTGTAGGCAGAGAGGTTTGTTGGGCCTGAAAAACTTACACCCCCTCAGTATGTATTTATGTGCCCCTTCCAGCATTTACCATTTGATCTGGAAAATGATCTGCCCAGCCTTCTCCCGTGGAGTAGTAGCTTCCCAAGACAGGAATCATGTCCTGTTTGCCCCTTTACCCCAAGCATGTAGCACATGTAGGAAAGCAGTCCTAAAGAAATATCTGATGAACCAAACACAAAGTAAGTAACTTCCTGGGTGGTCATGGAAAGACAAGCAACTCTATTGCCAAGTGCACTTTTGTCTCCAAGTGACAAGGGAGAAAACGGAAAGACTACATTTGAGACAAAGTAAGTGACTTGTGACAAACTGGCTTCTAAGTACAGCCAAGTCACAATTCTGTTCTTGTCCCATTTAAAGCACATATCATGCACTTTAACATAACAAGGGGTCAGAGCTGTTGATCTTTAGAGTAGCCATAAGGAAGAGAAAAGAATGATAAAAGAAGCAAAGCGAGCTGGGCGGTGGTGGTGCACGCCTTTAATCCCAGCACTTGTGAAGCAGAGCCAGGCAAATCTGGATGAGTTTGAGGCCATCCTGGTCTACAAGAGCTAGTTCCAGGACAGGCTCCAAAGCAACACAGAGAAACCTTGTCTCGAAAAACCACAAAAAAATAGAAAAGAAAAGAAAGAGAAAGAAAGAAAGAAAGAAAGAAAGAAAGAAAGAAAGAAAGAAAGAAAGAAAGAAAGAAGAGGAGGAGGGGGAGGAGGAGGAAGAGGAGGAAGAGGAGGAGGAGGAAGAGGAGGAGGAGGAGGAGGAAGAGGAGGAGGAGGAGGAGGAAGAGTGGGGCACACCTTTAATCCCAGCACTTGGGAGGCGGAGACAGGCCTGTGAGTTTGAGGTCAGCCTGGTCTACAGAGTGAGTTCCAGAACAGGCTCCAAAGCTATAGAGAAACCCTGTCTCAAAAAAACCACAGTGATTAGTGGAAATACTTTGGTGTAAGAGTTGGTTAGAAACTTTTCACACCAGTGATTTTTTTTTTTCCCCAGAAGTTAAAGAGAAAAGCAACGCTGTGTCAGCACCAGGAGCTCAAAAACAGAAATCAGAGGCGGGGCCTTTGGAAGGCGGTCACATCATGAATGAATGAATTCATCTATGAATTTATAGCATACTTAGCCTTAGGGGAAAGACTTGGTTATAACACCCCCCCCCCAACACTTGTGCTTCCTGTCCACCACGTGACGAGGCTTTTCCTTGCTACATCCTCCGCCATCATGTACTGCCTCCACAGGCTTAAACCCGAGTAGACCGAGGAGCCATGGATGGACCGGGTGGGACAGAAACCTCAGTCAGCGCCCAGACTGACACCTGTAACCACTAACCAAATGAATGTTTCCTCCTTGTGAGTGCATTTCTTCCACATATTTTGTCCAAGCAGCTTTGTCTCTTATGAGGCGATGCAAACAAATGTGTATTTACCTCTGAGAGGGTATCAATGGCAGACCAAAGGTAGAACTCCATCCAGATCTGGCATAGTGAACCAGTGAAGTTATTAGGGCTCCTTAGAGCAGTGTGGACACACACAAACGCAGCTGCATCACCAGAGAAGCCCGCTCCAGTGTGAGTGGCATTCTTAGAGCTCTCTACATGACTTGCATGTAGCTCAACTGGTCAGAGATCAGCTGTTCAGAAACCAGAGGACAGAAGACGTTCCTCTGCCAGCAAGCATTGCTAGTTGTAAAACTTTGGGGCGGGGTGCTTTGTGAATCTCCAGAATCTGTGGTTCCCAAGCCTCATCAGCATCTTTTCAGTCTCCCAACTCTCCCTAGGAGGGAATGTTTCATGCCGAGTATATTGCTGCCCAGCACTCAACACTCCAAGGATGCGGCTTTCTCGGGTGGTTACCCATGCTGGGGTGGCCTTTTGGTGTCTCGTGTTCCTTTAAGTAACTCCTCACTCAGACTTCTGTAAGGAACCTGATAAACTCGCTGGGTCACTAAGACTTGGGTGGGCTCATTTCTTTGGCCTGTTGCCCGAACCTTATCTGGGGTGAGTGGACTTTTGGTTCATATCTCTCCAGGAAATGTCATCCAGCAGAGGCTGACTAAAGCAGGGGGGAAGGGGGAGGAGAGCGAGAGACAGAAAGGAGATGAAATTGAAAAATATCTAAAGGGCAAACATCTGGCAGGATTTGATAGCCTTGTGCACCAGGGGCAAGAAAGAACTGAAAGAAAGTTCTGGGTTTCTGGAAGCAGGAAAGCCCAAGGCTGTCTGGGCCAGGCCTCCCCACCAGGACTTAGACTGCCAGGTGACCCTGGTGCCACCACCCACAGAGTAGGATTCTTTTCCCTTCTGTGTCCCTGCCCCTACGGACCACAGGGGGCATGCTGCCACTGCCCCCGGGTATGAGCTAGAAAGAGAATGTTACAGTAGGTAGGAAGAGGCAAGATGGAGATTTCAAGGGTTTTGTGCAGAGGCTCCTACACCATACTTGTGACAGGAAGTTACCCAAGTGGCAGAACCCGCTGGGAAGCTTGTGTCGGGACTGCACTGGGCCAACTTTCATCACCAGCTATTTTTATTTTTAGCCTATGCCACATCTTAGAGCAATCAGGTCTATAAATGTCCATACAGCTTGCCATGCCTGGGCCCCAGGCAGAAGGGAGTAGCTAAAAAGGGATTATGCTAGGCCTTGTCATGGGCTCTTAAATGCCCTTGATCAGCAAATGCCTGAATCTTGCTTCAAATTTCCGGGCTTCCCGTCACCATCCCCAGCCAGCTTCCCATTGTGTTTCAGAAAAGAGGGTCCTAGGGGAAGGAGTGGATGGACAGGTGTCTACAAGCAAGTGAAACCAAAGCCAGGTCCCAGTGGCCTACTTTCCTCTTTGGAGCTTCTTTGGCTGCATCTTGAGTTTCTGAGCTATTTGTCCTATTGCTATTATTAAAGAGAAGGGACACTTGGGTTCTGAGAGAGGCAGCTAGCTAATCAGCTTAGGGGCCTCAAGTCTCCTCACCTTTACCTAAGAGGAAGGACAGGCCTTATCCGACAGGACTATGGAACTGAGCTAAAATACACGGAGGGCAAGTGTCTTGACTTGAGTGTGCTTAGGGGATGGAGCGCTTTCCACCAGTTTGATCCTGCTGGGCGCTTTATTCATTGTCTGAGTGTTATCCTTACACTTTACTATTCTAACTTATTTCCCGGTTATTTCTACTTAATTGGCTAACAGAGGACTCAAACACACCTTGCCCACCTCACACAAACTAGCCCTCTCTACCTTACTCAGCTTTTCCTACAGTTTTTATCTCCAACTAATAAACAAGAGCTCTCCTTGTTTTATACTATCTGGCCCCAAAGGCTTTGACCTGTTTTATCTGTCAATGAATGTCTATCTACGTTGTAAAACAATCCAGGGAGGGGGCCCTGGAGAGATTGCTCGGTGGTTATGAACATTTGCTGCTCTTTCAGAGGACCTGGTTCCAATTTTCGGCACCCACCTGGTGGCTCACAACTGTCTGTAACTCCAGTTCCTGGGGGAGCCAATGCTCTCTTCTGACTTCCTTGGGCACCAGGCACTCACATGGTACAAGCATACATGCAGGCAAAACACCCACTTACATTAAATAAATAAACAAATAAATAAATACCCTAATGCTGGGCACATAGATGCTGCTAAATGTTTGCTGAATAAATCCATTTACTGCCTTAGTCCCCACTTTAGCCCATTTGTTCCTATTGCCCAAGCCAAAATACTGTTTGTCCTTCAGCCCAAGGTTTTTTTTTCACACCTACATTCAATCCAGAGTTAAGACTTTATCATATTCTCCTGCTCCAGTGCACCCAGCACCCGCTCACTCCTCTCTAATCCTTAGTCATAAATCTATTGCACCTACATTACAGAAGTAATGCTTAAGTCTTCTGGATCCTGCTTCTGTTTCCATACAGCTCAGTCACCATACTGCAAATATGATATCACCAAACCATAATCCGCGGATCACTCTTCAGTAGGCCCTTCACGCCCCTAGGACAGCAGTCAACTCCTAACCGGGCGAGCTAAGCCCTACCTCACCTAGGTCCTGCTTAGTTTTCCAGGTTCATTTCTACTTCCTTTCTCCCTGCTTCCTCAATCCAGGCTCTCCTACTCTGTAGCTACACAAATCTCTTGTGTTTTCGAAAAGTTCTTTTGAGTCTCTCATATCATCTTACTCCTCTCCCCCTTTTCTACCTGGGATTCCATTCTTCCCTTCTCTGCCTCCAGTGGTCTCTTCCTTCATGGTCTATGTTCATGTCAGTGACAAAGTCAGATTCTTCAGGAAACCTCTGCTCCCCACTGCCACTTCTAGAGTATAGGCTCCTCCTCAGTGCTTCTAGAACATTCTGTACTTCTTCTCATACAGCACTTGCTATAAAAGTGCATCTGCGCCTGGCGGTGGTGGCGCATGCCTTTAATCCCAGCACTCGGGAGGCAGAGACAGGCGGATCTCTGTGAGTTCGAGACCAGCCTGGTCTACAAGAGCTAGTTCCAGGACAGGCTCCAAAACCACAGAGAAACCCTGTCTCGAAAAACCAAAAAAAAAAAAAAAAAAAAAAAGTGCATCTGTGCTTTAGCTTATTCCTCCATGAGAATGTAAGGTTTATAAAGACACGGGCTATATCTATTCTTGCTTTTATTGAATCTGTACATAGTATAAACTTTTTATTATTTTTCCAGTACTGGCAACTGAACCCAGTGCCTACTGCATGGTAGTTCTCGACTACTGAACTATATTCCCAGCCCATTTTGTGTTTACATAATTTTGAAAAAGGCTCTCATTAAGTTACACAGGCAAGTTTAAAACTCTTTCTGTAGACCTACAAGGCCTTGTACGTGCAGTCATCTGCCTCAGACTCCCAAGTAGCTGGAATTACAGACCTGAACCATTAGATTCAGCTATAAAACCTTTTATAAATATTAATTCATAAATCTCATATGAGGTGCTATTATGATTAGCATTATATAGATGATGAAGCAGGAACAGAGCAAGGTCAGATAACACACCCAAAGCCACATATTCCAAAAAGTTAGAATAATAACTCAAAAATCCAAGCTCTTATAGCTACAGTTCCTCCATTGCCTTTCATATAGAAGGCCCATTCAAGAAATTTTAAATAAAACAAAGAAATAATGACTATGTGAATAAAGATAGCAGGAATAACACAGTTGTGTGGGGGGGCAGTGGGAAGAAAAGATGTGGGACAGAATAAGGGAGACAGATTATGCTTACATGTCAGCCATGGAAGAAAACCAAACAAACAACTTAGTCCATAGCATAGAAGAAACGGAAGGTGATGGATTGGGAGATATCTCAACGGTATAGTACTGTCCCCGCATTTACTACTATGTCTACTCACTAGTACAACCCCAAAGTATGTTCATGAGCCAGGTGGGGAGGGGAGGGGAACTCAGAAAGGCAACGGGAAAATAGTAACGCCACCAATGTAGGCCAGACCACTGGGCTTGTTCAGAATTGGGCCACTGAGGACAGCTAAGCAGTTTCCCATGGAGTTCTAGAGAAAGGAAGCAGACTCTATGGGCTAAAGGAATGTGAGGATATAGAGAAAGCATGCGGGGAGATTTTATTCCTCTCTGAGCCATGAAAAGCAGACTTTGGAGAGATGAAGTCAAATCTTCCCAAGATGTGATGACTAGGGCATGCTTAGTGGCGTGGAAAATGAGAGGTGAAACAGGCTTATACTGGACCAAGCCAACACTTCTAGGGGGCAGCACACATACTGTGCCCAAGCACATAAGATGTAAATGTGCCACAGGTCAGCTAGCATTTCCGCAAAGGGAACCAGCAGTATTAAGTCAGGAATTCCTTCCTAGGACGCATCTGGTGGTACCAGACATGAGCCAGGAAGATCTGGATCGAGGACGTATGATGGGGAGGGAGGAAAGTAATTTAGAGCCTATTAGCAACTAAAGAGCACACAATGAACGGAGATGTGAGGAAATAGGAAATGATTTTCAAGAGCGCACAAGTTCAAAGAGCACGAGAAGACTGAGAAGATTGGACAGTTCTCAGAGACACAATGGAAAAGATCCGTTCACTTTCCGAAAGGCTGGCAATTAAAACAAACCTGAAATTGGTAAAATAGTAAATATTTGACAGAGGGAGATAACCAGTGTGCTATAGACTCCTCAAAACGACTTTGTAAGGGACAGAAGGCCAGCTGCCAAGGTGACAATGGAAGGGTTTGGTCTGCAGAGGCCTTACTGGGGCCCAAATCCACAAGGTCCTAGATCACAAGGACACCTCCCTCAGATGGAGAGTGGAGGGGAGAGGACAGTGATACAGGGCTGGATGGCCCTAGGAAAGGATGTGGTGATAGTGCCCAAGCACTTGAGAAGACAAAGAAAGAATGAAAACCACGAGGAATTTGATAATTTATTTTAAAACAAGCATTTATTGAGCAAGTACTTTGCACCAGGTGGCAGTCGTAGGCTTTGAGTGTTCTCAAAATGTTTATGCTCTGACAGGAGGGACAAGTCCATCCAAGGCACTTAAAGTGCAGCCTAGGAGTGGATGGCCTGTAGCAAGGAAAGATGCGGAAAGGACCTCTAGGGGCTTAGCACTGAGGTCTGCACAGCGATAGGGTTCATACTGAAAAAGCCAGTTGGGGTTTTGGCTTCTCAAATCTGAGTAAGTACATCAACCCACTGAGTTGCTACTGTTTGTGTGTTGCCGCTTCTGCACTTTATAAGGAGATGTGCATGGTTTTCAGAGTTTTAGGTTTGTATCACCGCAGTTAAAGTCGGGCTTATGCCAAAAAAGAATACATAACATGCCCTGTTTGAAGGAAAGCAAACACATTATAAGGAGTTTGCCTGCCAGGGAAGACTCTCTACCCTGCGGGACCTGCATGTCCTCAACTGCTGGGAAATTATGTGACTGAAGCTGTTTGCGCTTTGCTAATGTTGGCAAGTCACTTTCGAAAGATACCGCAGCATTCACATCCAAGGCCCTTTTTGTAAGACTAAATGTGTGATATTTTAAAGAGAGATCCTTTGTTGGTTAGAAAAGTAAGGCATAAGCAAAGCTGGGAGAAATGCAGAAGAGATCTTTTAAGACTTATTTTTATTTTGAATTTCGTGTATGTGTGTGTTTCTGCATGTGGGTGTATGCATATGCGTACAGCCGTCAGATTCCCAGTAGCTGGAGTTACAGGTGCTTATAGGCCTGGACTGAGTGCTAGAAACTGAACCCAGCTATTCTGCAAGAGCAATAGAAGCTCTACCACTGAGTCATCTCTCCAGCCCTCAGGAGATTTTCTCAAAGTCATCTTTAAATGCCATATGTGCACATTATGCCTCAATAGTCCTATATACAAATGAATAAATAATGTCACAGTAAAATGTGAACTCCTCATGAGTAGTACTGTAATTTATTCAAACAAAAGATGATAAATCAACCCAATACATTTATTCGGCTAGATGAGAGTGACTTATTTATTATTATTAATTATTACCATGATTTATAAATGACTTTAATGAAAATACTAAATCAGACAAAACTGGTTCCTAGGTCGTGTTCCCTCTTTGCCCAAAGTTGTGCAGAATTCTCAGATGAGCCCTAGGATCTGCACGCGTTCAGTATAAACTCTTTCCCTCGGACCCGTGACTTGCTTCTAGTCAACAGAAATGGTAATGAATGTCACTGTCATGATTATGTTACATTATATAAGGTTCTGTGTCAGCAGATTGGAGAGAGAGTTTTCTCTGCTGGCCCTGAAGAAGCAGCTGCGTTGTGAACAGGTGATGGAGAGGGCTGTGTGGCAGGGGACATTAGCAGCAGGCAGATCTGTGGGTGGCCTTCAGCCTATATGCGTACAGTCATAACGAGATGAATGCTGCCAACAGCCTTCCTGAGCTTTACCAAACTGATTCTTTCCCAGTTGAGCTCCCAGATGAAATGTGGCCTGGCCAATACCCTGCCCACAGCTCTGTGAGACGGAGCAGGAAATCCAGCTAAATCAGACCATGAGATAACACTTTAAGTATGTGTTAAGCTGCTGAATTTGTGAAAATTTACTACAAAGCAATACAAAAACTAGCACACAGGCATCCACTGGTCATAAACTTTTATGTGCATCCTAGCCCATGTAGATACTGTCTTTCTTCAGCAATACTTAATGATTTGTTTTTATTTTCAATTACATGTGCACATGTGCACGTCTGTGTGTGTATGTATGTGTGTGTGTGTGCGTGCACATGTGCGTGCTCCCCATAAAGGCCAGAAAAAGATATGGGATTCCCCAGACCTTGACTAGGTAGTTGTGAGTCACTCCACGTGTGTGCTGGGGAACCAAACTGGGTCCTCCGCAAGAGCAGTAAGCATTCCTATCTAATGAACAATGTCCCCAGCCCCCTTTCCAATATTACTGAAAACAATGAAAATGGGGGTTCTTCGTGTCTTTCCACCCTCATTTCCCCAGTAATTCTCTGTATTTTAACACATTGGCCTGAAATGTGTCATGCATAGTATGGCCTCTGGTTGACTTTTGTCCACCCCATTCTGTCTAACCCAGATTCCCTCCTTTACACCTTGTTCTCTGCCCATGGAACCCGAACTTCTAGACCATGGACAATTGTTTCCACAGTGTTTTTCCTCGCATTACTTTTTTGCCAGTGGATTATAAACTACCACAAAATCACTTCTGAAATCCCCTTTCTCAGAAAACACGATATAAATATGTGTGTGTGTGTGTGTGTGTGTGTATATATATATATATATATATATATATGGAGAGAGAGAGAGAGAGAGAGAGAGAGAACATATACATAGGATGTCTACAAGCAATATAAAGAACATTTGCAGATATGTGTGTGGCCTTCTCATTGAAATTGTACACTCAGCCAGGCGGTGGTGACCCACACCTTTAATCCCAGCACTAGGGAGGCAGAGGCAGGAGGATCTCTGTGAGTTCGAGGCCAGCCTGGTCTATAGGAGCTAGTTCCAGGACAGGCTCTAAAACTACAGTGAAATTCTGTCTCGAAAAACCAAAAAAAAAAAAAAAAAGTACACTCATTGAATCCCAAGATTCCAACGTTCACAGCACACCACTAGACATCCTTTGCATCATCATCACCATTATCATCATCAGCGGTGCAGGGGAATCGAACCCGGGGCCTCACATGTTCTACTGTGATTCAGCCCTACCCAAAAATAGTCATGGTAAAAATAATGTCACAGAAGTGGTTGAAGTATCACAGGCTGGCCAATGTTTCAAAGCCTGAGAAAGCTTGTCTTTACAAAAAGACAGCTTAGCGGAATTGTTCCAGCGATAGTATCCTTTTTAAGTAGCTACATGCCGAATACAGCTGAGAAAACGACACATAAACACTGATCAGGAAGAGGGAATAAGCTAAAGGAATTCGAGCAAGTCTGGCCAGGAACGAAGTTTGTTGCTACTGAAATGTTTTGGTCTTAGCCACTGGCAGGATTGATTGATTGTAGTTAGCACAACGTTTCTGTGCAGCCTGCCTAAACATCTGTTTCTGTACAACTGTTGCTCAATTCTCTCTTCCTTTCGAATCACCATCTTTGAAGCACAAAAGAAAATCCATCCAAACGACCAAACAAATTACCCTTAACGGCTTCCCAATCCTTTAAAGGAGAATCTGTGCTTAAAGAGGGTCATTTACTCTCCCGCCCCTTACCTCCAGCAAGGGTTCAAACTTCAACTCAGAGGCTTGACCCAAGTCCCTCCCCTTACCCTGTCATCTAATGAATATGCAAATTAAACATAATTGGCAGCCAATGGCGTGGGTCCTGGTCACATGGTACTGATGGTAGGTGAGCAGACAGAAGTTGTGTCAGTGAACAGAGAGGGCTCTCAGTCTGGGGCGAGCGCTCTAGTGAGCGTGGACGGATGCTTCGGCAGTAGTCCTGGCAGCGGCAGCGGCAGGCAGTGGTGGTGGCAGAAGAGGGGAAGAGGGACGGCCCCGAGACCTACACACACTCACACTTTCAAGTTCCCTTGGAGGGAGAGGAGTTGGGGCTGCAGAAAGAGGAGGCCAGGAGCGGTCCCATCTATCCCATTCCATCTCCCCCTTCCTCTTGCTCCCTGGCTCTGCGAGAGTTCAGGATTTGGGTAGCCATACGTGGCAGCGAGGGCAAAGGGACCGGGAGAGTGGGGACCAGAACCAAAGGTGTAGTGGAAGATGCCCATCCTGCTGTTCCTCATAGATACGTCCGCCTCCATGAACCAGCGCACTGACCTGGGCACCTCCTATTTGGACATTGCCAAAGGCGCTGTGGAGTTATTCTTGAAGGTAAAAGGAGGGGAGAGGAGAGATGGGGGTCGCTCCTGCGGGATGGGGGGGTTGGACTGAGGTGCTTCTGTAACGTTTGTATCGCTTCCCCTCGTTTCCTACGCGATCCCTCCGTCATCCCTCGCCCCGCAGCTGCGAGCCCGGGACCCGGCCAGCCGCGGAGACAGGTACATGCTGGTCACCTATGATGAGCCTCCGTACTGCATCAAGGTAAACAGGCCAGCGGGGGTGCGGCGGGCGGGAAGAGCGAGCGCGTCCGCCAGCCTGAGCTGCTGATCCCCTTTTGCCTCCGCCCGTGGCGATCCTGCGTCGCCCTGCGGGACAGGCTTGGGTGCCGGGCGCCAAAGGCCAGGGGGCGCAGGGGCGGTCAGAGGCGGCCGGGGGGGGGTCGCAGAGAGGGACCCGAGAATGGGCAGCCCGTGCAGAGAAGGCACAGGAGGGCCGAGCTCCTAGCGCGACAGCCGCGATTGCCTCGGAAGATGGCGGACATTTTGCTTTTGTATGAGGCAGCCGGAGGCAGGGTGAGGGCGCTGCTGAGATGGAAAGGAGGGAGGGGAGGAGGCCAAGGAAGGAGGGCTCAAGGCCCTTGGTGAGGCTGCGGCCCCTTCGCCTGGGACTCCGCCCCAACGTGCTCCTAGCCCAGCGCGGGCTTTCCTGCTGCCCGAGCTCCTCCTCTGGACCCTCCTTCCATCCCTCGGCCCGCCCTGCCCGGGCTTCCTCTCCCTCCTCCCGCTCCCGTCGGCTTCTCCTCCACCCCATCTTCCCCTCCTCTTCCTGCCCAGCGCAGGGTGGCACTAGAGCGGGCCTCTGGGAGCTGCTCCTTTGCATTCGAGCCCGTGGACCCCGCCCCCGCCCCTCCCACCCCTCCCGTGCCCCGGCCCCTCCCGCTCCTCCTGTGCCCCCACCCTTTCGGAAATGGCTAGCCTATGCTACTCCCAGCTCCCAAACACTGCAAGCTCCTTTCTGCTCTCAGCTCAGTCAGGTTTAGTCCGGCTCTCAGTTACCTTAGCGACTGTTGCTGTTTCATTGGAAATTCCTGCAAAGAAACCACCAAATGTGGGGGGGGGGGGCAGGGAGGGGGGAGGTGCCTGCGCAGAACCTTCTTAGGGAACTGGTTTAACAGGGGCCAGAGGTTCAGGGAGCTGGCCTACCTATTTGCATCCGAAATTAGGTTTGCTCTTAGCTGCATAGGGATTTGCCAAGGGCACGATTGGACTCAGAGCAGATACACTAGTCAAATTCGATGATTTGATTCGCAGGGACTGACCCTTAGCCTCCGTGGGGTAGTTTTTTGTGTTCCCATGATGAAGAGATAAAGAACTGGTTTGCCTGTAGTGGCTTGATAAGAGGAACTCAAACTGTTAAATCATCCTGCATGAGGATCGAGCTTGCATGTTGAAATTTTAGAAGGTTGTTACCATTATCCCTGATGTCTTTTGCCAGTGCGTGTGTCCTCTCTCTCCGTCCCAAATCATCTCAGTAAATTAAGAGGATGTTCAGTCTGGATGTGTTGTAAGCCTTGGTCTAGTGGGTTGTTCTAATGAAAGATAACTGTCAAGGTGAGTAAGTTAGCCAAAGAATATTCTTTCAGACATAATGAAAGCCAAGAGACTTATTTGGTAAGTCTCAGCTTTGATTAAAAGTTTAATTTGTAGGTTCCTCCTAACCCTATTCTGGCTTTATTGCTTTGTTTTCAATTTTTATTTATCTACCCCCCCCCAATCGAGCTACTAGACATCTTGTAAAATGCCATATGTTTTTAGAAAATGGCAGCTTTCCAGGCCAGTCTGGGCTAACATAATTGCGAGCATAGGGTTGGAGACCTAAGTTTCAGTGATGGAGGGAGCATTTACAAATAGGAAGCTTTGCAAACATTCTGTCGTCACCGGAGAAAAATAAAATAAGATCAGAGTCCAAATGTTTACATCTTTTGACAACAGTAAGAGCCTATACCATTTGTAGTGTGCCTATTTGAAGATATACTCAGTAATTTGAAGCAGTGGAGGGGCTAAGCTACAAAAACAGTGGACCTATCTTTTTCTTTTTGTTTTATTTGTTGAGACAGGGTTTCTCTAGCTTTGGAGCCTGTCCTGGAACTAGCTCTTGTAGACCAGGCTGGTCTCGAACTTCCTTATCTTTTTCTTTAAAGGTACAGCTTACTGAGCATTTTGTGCGGACTCATAACAGTTCCTAAAACAGTTTTGGAGTTATAGGAATTCCATGACTGCCTGTCATGGTATTGCATGCCTTTAATCCCAGCACTCAGAAGGCAGAGGAAGATCTTTATGAGTTTGAGGCCAGTGTAGTCAGTGTAGTCTACACAGGATGTTCTAGGTCAGTCATGGTTATATAGTGAGAGACACACACACACACACACACACACACAAAGAGAGAGAGAGAGAGAGAGAGAGAGAGAGAGAGAGAGAGAGAGAGAAGGAAAAGAATTACATCACAGTTTACAGTCTTTCCCTTGGAAGGAATAGACTGTTTTGCTCCACTTTGACAGCCATTCTTGTATCTTGTTAAGTCTAGCAATTGAATCCCGTGGTCCTACTAGTTTCTTCAGTGTGAGGGACACAACTCAGGCCCTTCTGAGTGCTAGGCAAGTGTTCTGCCCTGAGCTACATTCCCAGCCACTGTGCTTAGTTATCCTCTGCTTTCCCTACTTCTTTTATGCAGAGAATTATACTGAATTGCCACGTACTTTGTTTGTTTTTGGTTTTTCGAGACAGGGTTTCTCTGTAGCTTTGGAGCCTGTCCTGGAACTAGCTCTTGTAGACCAGGCTGGTCTCGAACTCACAGAGATCTGCCTGCTTCTGCCTCCCAAGCGCTGGGATTAAAGGCCTGCGCCACCACCTCCCGGTTTGCCATGTACTTTTCAATGGCTGTGTATCTTAGTCACTTGTTTACGAAGCTTTCAGTATTTGTATGGAACAGAAGAAATTGTTCAATATTATTTTACTGAAAATTTCTCTTTAGCTCTTTTCATCCTACCACTTTTCATTTTCATTTTTCCCCTTAAACAAGAAGCATTCTCTGTAGACCATGCTGGCCTCAAACTCACAGAGATCCGCCTGCCTCTGGCTCTCTAGTACTGGGATTAAAGGCGTGCGCCACCACCGCCCAGCTCTCCTTTGATATCTTTTCCCTGTAGGTCAACTGTGAGAAAATACTTAGTATACTATGTTTAATTATTAATTACTTCATCTTAGTCTTTATGTCTTCCCGAGCCTTTTCAGGGTTTTCATTTTATCTGGGTGAAAGGAAAGGTTAAGAATCTAATAATATTCTTGTCCTTTATCAACATTACTATTGATAGATCATATTTGGGTAAGAGTTTTCTGAATTTCTCTTTTGGACACTACCTCCTGCCTAGCCCACCTCTCTCCTCTGCCTGTAAGAACTTAGCTCTTTTGCTTTTTAGGGTCGTAGCTTGCTTAGAAATTCGGAAACCTCAGAGCTTCTGGTGATATTTTCTTTGCAAAGTTCAGTGTAGATTTTCACTTGCTAGTGGCTGAGAACCCTGTAGGTCTGTTTTCTCTCACACCTGCTAACAAACAGGTCCTTCTCTGATTGTCAGCAGGCATTTTAGTTCCTCCTTGAAACTTCACTGTTTGCTAGGGGCCAGAGGCCCGTTAAGCAAAGTGATGGTTTGCTAGTGTTTTATTGGTAGCAAATTGTTCTGCGGAATAGATGGAGTGAGTGTTATTTTCACATTCTCCGGGCTGCAGAAACAGTGTAATAGTTTACTTCTCAGATCTGGATTATATCCAGCTTTAAATGCCTCCAAATGACTTTTATTCTGCTGGTAGGCCCTCTTCTGTTGCAGCTGTAATAGGCATGAATTGTGCATTTGCTTGGGAGATTTCTTTTTAACAGGCATGCAACTCTTCCCAGTATATCCACTTACAAGCTTTGAGACCAAATCTGTGGGAGAAATTATTGCAACAGGAATTTTTCACTAACGTGTGCTGTTGGGTATGTAATATATAGCATTTCACCAAAGACGTAGTAACTTTGTGTGGCATACCTCTTGGCACATAGCTGTCTGCTCTTTTAATATCGCTCATACCTGTTCCTTTTGCAGCACTCTGAATGGGTGGAATTCAGCTTGATTTAGGGACCACATAGAATTGAAAATATTGTGTGTTAAATCTGTGTTAGTGTTGCTTTGTAAACATGTTTCATACATTGTGTTACAAGTATTAACACTTTATATATATGCAGTATATTTTCAGTGTACATAGCTAGGATACCACTGTTTAGTATTTCGTAATTTCCAGTGTGTCCTTAGAAGAAGAATATAGTACAGGGCTTTAAAAATGTTGTGTGAGGGGTTTTGTGGCATAGTTCTTAATGGTCTTGGCTGAGATTCTGCTGTCTTGTATGTTTTGTTTTGTTATGAATCATAATTTCCGTTTATTCTGTGACCGAGAGAGGCGGGCTTGTCAGAGGAAAGCAAGCCATTAGCCTGAGCTCTCTCCTACTAAAAGTATTCAAAGTGGTTTCATATTTGAAGCTACTTCATTAAAAATATTTTTATTTATAGGAAATTATTTTTAACATAACCCAGAATCGCTTTTCCCGAAATAGTTGAAATACATGTATAAATAGTGGTCAGAAGTATGTTATAAATAAGAGGAGGTAATGTTTCAAAGAAGCCCCCTAAAGCAGTAATTTGAAAACATACCCCATTGGAAAACGTGAGCGACTGTCTTGGGTGTCGCTCTCTATCGCATTGTGTAGCTACTTTTGCGTATTGGTGTCTGCACGCCTTTGTCAATATGAACTGGAAAGCGGAAGAATTCTGGCCTATAGACTGAGGAAGTAAACCTAAAGTTTTTAAGAAATGATACCTGTAACAGACATTTCTTAGGATTTTAACTAGGTGATTACAGGATCAACTCTTATTTTGGGGGAGGGGGGGTCAATGTGGAGTTTCTTTGTATAACAGTCCTGGCTGTCCTGGAACTCGCTTTGTAGACCAGGCTGGCCTTAGAACTCAAGAGATCCATTTGCCTCTGCCTCCCAAGTGCTGGGATTAAAGATATGCACCACTGTGGCCTGGCTAAAGGAGCATCTTTTAAGGGAGTCCTCTATTATGATGGCTAAGAATCCGTAGAAATGTTTTGGGGGTGAAATAACAGCAACATAACCTGTGAGAGCCATCTTAGGTAATAATGCAAGACACTTTTCAAACTCAAAATCCCCAAATGCTCAAAAGCAGCGCACACTCACGTTGGTGATGAATTGTTGGCCCCATGATTTTGTTTGGCCCTCCCCTCTTTCTCTATGTTGCCCTGGCTGCCTTGAAATTCTTTATGTAAGACCAGGCTGGCTTTGAACTCACAGAGATTAGCCTGCCTTTGCCTCCCAGGTGCTGGGATGAACTGTATGTACCACCATGGCTAGCTTGATTTTGACTTTCTGTCTCACTTTCCTTCTTCACTAGCCACGTGAAACATTTGACAACAGTTCTTGTGAAACAAGAAAAAGAGACAGAAAGATTTAACTGTAGAAGATTATGTCTCTGGCAAAGGCGTAATTTTTAAAACACAACGTTTAGATTATGGATCAGCTGGAAGATTCTAGGAGAAAATGGATGACATTGTACTAATTCATCTGCATTGTATCCCAAGCCTTTCTTGTGTCCACTCATTGTCAGCATTTGTCACCTGGGTCACTGTGGTAGCTAGTCGTTCTTCCCCTTCATTGCTAAGTTTGTTGGTCTTTAAAGAAAATGAGCTAGTTATTCTCCTATGAGAAATCTGACAGACATTGGGCATGGTGGCTCATGCTTGTAACCACAGCCTGACCTGCATATTGATACCTTGTCTCCAAACCCAAACCAAACCCAGCATGGTGGCATACTACTGTGATTACAGCATTTGGAAGACTGAGGCAGAAGGATTTACATGAGTTCTCAACTGTCTTGGATTGCATAGTGAATTCCAAGATAGCCTGGGCTACAGAGTAAGATACTGTTTCCAAAAACTTGAATAAAATAAGAGAAAAAATTATTTTCAAATCCTTCAGGATTCTATATTAGGTGTCAGAATAAAGCACACAAACCTTGAGCTAGATACTAGCAATGGCCTTGATCTGGACCTGTGTTGCTTTTCCAACAGTGTCTCTCGGTTTTCTTCTTTTCACATGAACCCAGGCTCCAGTCATCAGGAGAAAGGAAGCTCTCGTCCCCAAGCTCACTTAGCTCTCACTTCCATGTCATTGCACATGTCATTCTCTGTAACTTGGACATATTTCAACTTCATTTGGTTTTGTTTGACCCAGGGTATCGCTAGGTAGCCCAGACTGACTTTGAATTTTGAACAGTCCTCCTGCCTCAGTTTCCTGAGATTACAGGCGTGGGGCACCCTATTGGGCTCCGTTTTTCTCTCTATTCTGTCTGCCTCAGCCTCCTGAGTGCTAGAATTAAAGGCGTGTTTGCAGCCTGCCACACCCAGTCAACGTCCACCTTTCAATGTACCTTCTCCAAAGTGATCTGGCTCCTCTTTCCCACTGCCTCTCCAGGCACTCTACCAACTCCCCTTGTGATTCCCTAACTCTGCTCTCTTAATACTTTCTCCGTTGCTGCCTTCTGCATTTAGCACTTTATTACTATGTGTGTGTGTGTGTGTGTGTGGTGTGTGTGTGGTACGTGGTGTGGTGTTGGTTTTGGAGGTAGAATCCAAGGCTTCATGCATGCTAGGCAAGTGTTTTGCTGCCAAGATACATCCACATCTCCTAGCATGTTAACTGTGTTAGTGTTCATTTTGAGCTCCCTAATACGAGCATTTTAAAGGCGTGTATTTGAACACAGGGATATTTGTACCTCTAGTACTAGAGAGGCCCTAGGTCTTAGTAGGTACTCAACAGGAAAGAATATTTCTGGCAATGTGTATACACAAAAGCCTCCTCCTCCCCTCACCCCCATCTTTGAGACCTCTCTAGATAGTAATCACCATTAACAATGCTAATTTCCCCTCACTGCCCGCAGTATCTCTTTCTTCAGGGAAATGCAACTTTTATCACTGCAGTGATACGATCAAAATGGTGCTTCCCAAGGATGGTCTGACAGTACCTCCCCACTTCTGCAGTCTCTGCATGCATTTAGAGTTATTGAACAACCTCTGTGAACCGGGCTTTGTTGTACAGACCTAGGGTAATACCAAGAAACAGCCAGCTCAAGGGGAGAGCGGGAGTCCTAGAGTGCTGGACTCAACCAAAGGGCTGGAGGTGAAGGAGTGAGGGTATGTAATTCTCTGAGAACTCAGGTGGTCTCATCCGAATTCTGACTCGTGCAGACAGAAGGCACGGGAATTTTAAAACTGACAAGCTACTGTTTGTATATTTCTCCTGAGAAGAAGGTGTCTGAGGGGGATTTGGAGAGAAGAGCTTTGTTGTCTGCGTCTGTTTGCTTAGTATTTCACAGCACTTGTCGAAGCAGGGCCACTGTGGAGAGGAAGTGGCGAGGTGGTGGCACGCAGGAGGTTTAGTTGAAGTTGCCTGCTTTTCAGTTAGTGCTGGCTACTTGAAAGTATTTGATCTTGGCATTGGGATCGGGGATGTAGGGGCCAGGTGCAGGTAAGAAGGCAAATATTTTCCTTTTCAGTTTGTCTTCGCTTCTGGAAGAGAATCCGAACTGCCGAGAACACAGGGTTCTTAGTTCCACAGTAGCCGAACAAGGCATCTGTTCTATGTTGTGGGGAGAAATGTGCTTTCTAGGGAAGGGCCAGATTGAAGGGGCCTCTATGTGGATGGGGGTGGGATCTGAATAAAGAAAACATAACTCCTTTCATTTAGATCTTTAAACGGGAGTCTCCTGTTCCCTTAGAGAGTGTGCATAAGAGATCTAGTCCAAGCCCACGGGTAGTTGTTGGAAGCCTGGTATACTTATCTCTTGACTAGAGGGTTGCCTGTGATGATTGACTTTCCAGAGCTTCCTCCCCAAGAAAGCCTTTTAACCCATAGTTCTCGGCCATAGAACTATTGTATTTATTCTTGGTAATGAGTTTGGGTTTCCAGCTTGATTTGTTAAAAACACATCCATTGTTCCACTCCCCCTTTCTTCCTCAGAACTCTCTGTCAGAGCTTGGCTCTTCCAGTGCTGGGTGAGGATTTGGAAAAGGCTCCAATAGAGACAGCAAGGGGCTGAGATGGCAGAGGCGTCGGCATGTCTTTTTCAAATATGCCAGCTAGTTCTACGTTTTACAGTGGCTTATGTGTTTTTCTGTTGGCCTTGTGCTCATTGGCACAGGCCACCCTGATGCATGTGTGGAGGTCAGAGGGTGTTGGGTCTCCCCTTCCACTGTGTGGAGGCAGGGGTAGGACTGTGGTCGGCAGGCTGGGAATAAGTACTGACCCATGTCAGTGGCCCAAAATTTTATATTTTTCTATTGTTCAGCATAGCGTCCACAAGCCATGTGTGATTGCTGAGCCCTTCAAAAGGGGATGGTTTAGAAGTGTGCTGGACAATGCAAATATATTTTTCTTCTATTTTTGTTAAATTCCATAATAATCCAGTTATTTTTTTTTCTTTTTTGGTGTGTGTCTCAGTGTGTGTATGTATGTGTGTGTGGTCTTACCATGTTGCTTAGGCTGGCCTCGAACCCCTGGGATCAAGTGATTTTCCTGCTGCTAACTACCTGTTTAGAGGCCTCTAAAGACTGATATACAGGCACATATCACCATTCTTAGCTTTACTTAAAAAAACAAAACAAAACAAAACATGGCTGCCTGGAAATATAAAGTGACGTACGTGACTTACACTGTATTTCTGTGAGCAGGGCCACTCTGTCCTTTTTCTGAAGGTAGTTTCTGATGTTCAGGCCCTGGAAATTGTTTCTGAAGAGGAGGATCCTTTCTCTCAGAGTCCTGTTTAAAATGAACACCATCATAAAGGCCTCATTTATACACGAAAGGTTATCTTACAGTTCAGAGTTGACGGCTCGATAACCTTCGGCCCTGGGGCAAAATATGAAAGCATCCTATTCTTGGCTGTACCAAAAGCTAGTTTGGTTGCTTAGGTTTTTGGATGCAGTTGCTGACCCAACTGGTTGGGTTAGAATTTTTTTCCTGGGCTAAGTATAATGTAGTACACATGTGAACGAATCTAACTGTGATAATTCAGGATTCCATTTGCAACATGTTTTCGTTGGTGACACTAAATGTTTCAGGCTTTCAGTGCTGTTAAAGTATTTATTAAGGTCTTTACTGTGCCCCTTATTAGAGTTCTCTAGCTACTTGGCTCCAGATTCTCCGGGAAAAGTGGATAAAGAATCCACTTTTCAGCTCAGCATAGTGCAAACCTAAAAAACAAAAGGGAGCTTGAATTGTTTTCTCACGGAGGTTTTAATGCTCCTGACACAGCCCGGTCTTCTCATGGGGAGTCATCAGAAGTCTGAAAGGGGAGTGAGTGATTCCTTGTGGTGGGGTGGTCCACCTGGCAAGAAAGTACCTAGGAGTTTTGCCTCCTGGGGATTTGACTTCCTAATGGGGTTTCCAGGGCCATCTGATTGCATTGTTTCTATAAAGGCTCCAATTTAAAGGATAAATGTGTAATTATGAGGACGCAAGTACAGATAAGCCTGCTAATAACATGCAAAAGATGTGGGAGGGGCTAGAGTGGGGCTCAGTGCTAGATTAATTGAGTGTGTGAGGCCCCGGCACTAGAAAGAAAAGTTTATAGCCAAGGTTTAGGTCCTCCTAAATCCTATCTTATGGTCAAATGTGTTGTTTAGACTGTATGGCATGCCATATAGTTTAGATATGAATTGACTTGTATCTGCTTCCTTGGAATAGTGAGCACTCAAACTCTTACTTTCTAATAATAGCAGCTGACGCTTACTGAGCAAGGCTTATATACAGGGCAGTTTGCCAGTGAATATAAGGTGTTTATTTAGTTTATCTCCCCTGTCAGCCTGTGTCAAAGGTATTATTATCAGCACTTAGTTGATAAGTCAGAGACGTTTATCTGGGGCCCAGAGAGGCTAGCCAACACAGCTGATAGCCGCGTGCCTCCAGTCCAGAAACTCTTCTAAGATGATAGAGCATAGGAACCACCCAGCAAGGGGAAATGACTGTGGCAAATGTTATTTTTATTAGTTGGCTGGTTGGCTACTTCTAGGTGACTATTATTGTACATATTCTGTCTTTGATATCTCCCAGCTGGACCCCTCTTTAGCACATATGTGGAGTCATTCGGGTGCGGAGCGGATGGAGCTTGAGATAGGGTACATTATGTCTATTCTGGCAAGCGGGGAAGCTGAGGAGGCCCGGTGTTTGGCAAAACTGGCTTACTCAGAGATGGCTAGAAATGACTGTTTCATTGCTTTACCAGTAATGATAAACATTACTGTTGAGAGGGAAGAAAAGCATTTAGAGCCATCCACAGAAGACGCTTGGTAGACGTCTTCTAATCTGTAACCTGTAGTTGAAGCAGGATTTTTGTTGTTTTGCTTTTAAAATTTATTTAGTTATTATGGATACAGCCTTCTGCCTGCATGTACGCCTGCACACTAGAAGAGGGCACCAGATCTCATTATAGATGGCTGTGAGCCACCACGTGGGTGCTGGGAATTGAACTCAGGACCTCTGGGAAGAGCAGCCAGTGCTATTAAACCTCTGAACCATCTCTCTCCAACCCCAGACACTTGTCACTCTGCCTCCCCTGCTGGTATGGTCCTCCTTTCATCCAGACCTCCCATGCTCCTCAAAGCGTGCACCAGACACAGACAGTTCTCTCTTACTTATTTAGATGACCTGCAATGGAGAGGAGGGTTTCAAAGAAGAACCGGAGATGCTGGCAGAATGACCACTGAGGTCTTGACTGGGAAAACACTACGTGCAGACTTTTGTGGTAGTGTGCCATAGGCTCACAGAAAAAGCAGAGCCTTGTATAAATTCTCCTGATTCTACCACTCGTTACTACTTGCCATGCTTTAATTCAGCAGTTCTCAGTCTGTGGGTCTCAGTCCCTTGGGCAGGGAGGGGGCGCGGGTGGGGCAACGGCAGTGAGTGACTATTCACTGGGCTAGCTTATCAGATATCCTGCATATCAGATATTTATATTGATTCATAGTAGTAGCAAAATTACAGTTATGAAGTAGCAATGAAAATAATGTTACGGTTGGGGGTCAGCACAGCATGAGGAACTGTATTAAAGGGTCGCAGCATCGGGAAGGTTGACAACCGCTGTTCTAATTACTCACATCCTGCCCCTTGGCTTGAATAACCAGGTAAACTTAGTACCAGCAGCCAAACTCTGGGACGTGAATGCTCTTGAACAAAAGACTCAACAGTTTTATTTGTGCAGCCAAGGAATGCTACTGTTGAGAAAATATGGTTTATTAAAGCCTTGGGGTTTCTTTCCTTTAGAACTACTTGGACAGGGCTGATGCGATTTTATTGGGCAAAAACATTGAGGTCACAGGCCTGGCAACCTGAGTGTGAGCCTCCGAAGCCACTAAAGGTAGAAGGAAAGAACTGACTTCCCAAAGTTGTCCTCTGACCTCCACATTTGCACCGTGTCGTGTGGGCTTCCACACATGCACAATAATAAGAAATACAAATTAAAAAAGAATGCCTTGGGCTTTTGCATTACTTCCCAAGGAGTTTACTAATGTTTCTTCCCCTTGCCTTTAGCTAAATTTGAAAGTAACTGCCTCTTCCTTCCAGAAACTTGTCACTTCCTCTAGTCTGCTTCTCTGCTTTTCTATCTTAGCTCCTAAGTTTTTTCGTTTTTTCTTTGTGGAATGAACTCATCCTGCTCGCTCTTTCTTTCTTTCTTTCTTTCTTTCTTTCTTTCTTTCTTTCTTTCTTTCTTTCTTTCTTTTTTTCTTCCTTCCTTCCTTCCTTCCTTCCTTCCTTCCTTCCTTTCTGTTTTTTTCTTGTAGACCAGGCTGGTCTCGAACTCACAGAGATCCGCCTGCTTCTGCCTCCTGAGTGCTGGGATTAAAGGTGTGCACCACCACTGCCCGGCACACATCCTACACCTTTCATAGTTTCAGCCATTCTGTCTGCACGGATGCTTCCCACTTTGTGTTTTTCACCCAGGTCTCTCAGCTGACTCTGATATGTCTTCCGTCACGGGTAGAGCATCCACAGATCTAAAACCTTCTGTACTCCCATCTTTTAATCACTTAGGATTTACAGCAAACCATGATGCAGCTTTAATTCTTTCTTTCCATCTTTTTTTCCTGTGACCTAGCTGTCATCCCTTTGAAATGCCTCCTACACGCCTATCTTCAACTAGGTTTTGCTGCCATTACTTCAGTCCATGTGCTCAATGTTTGAATGCTTTGAACACTATACCAACCGTCAGATTGGTCCACCAGGGGCCTCCCATGGTCCTTCTCTCCACTCACACCGAATGTTAGCTCTCTTTAAGATCTCATTTCATCACATCACCCTCCCCAAGAACCTTCAAAGACTCTCCATGCCTACAGGGCCAAGTCTAACTTGCTTGGTTTTTTAGAGCTCCCTGGGAACTGCTCCATGTGTCTGTCTATAAATTTATACGCCATCATTTCTGGTCTAACACACAGCCAGACCATCTCTTAGACCTGCTGAGTGTGACTCGCCCCTCTGCTCACAACTCTTAGCTCCTCACTTAACAAAGGAACTAGAGATCCTCAGCCAGGCAACTGGAGGCCTGGGGTGGGGGAGGGAGAGGGAAGGAAGTGGCCTGAAAGTATCCCATTAAGGGTGTGACTTGGGGGGGGGGGTGATGTGACAGAAGGTGCTTTTAAACTGCTCTTCTAATGCCTGGAGAGAGGCTGCTAAGGGAATGGGGGAGGGAGTGGAGTATGACCTTTAGTGGTTTATTAGCCTGAACCAGACCAAGATGGTTTGCTTTAAATTGGCCCCCGAAGTTGCCTAGAAACACATTTGTTTAGTGAGAAGTCTCAGTGTCTGCATTTCTGTCTCCGTGGAAGAGAGCCTGCATAACTAGGCAATAGACTGTGGGATTCCTGGGACAGTATCAAACATTTAATTCAGCCATGGCATTGGACGGCAAGGAATCCCTCTGCCTTATTTCTCAAACAGGAATGCCAGTAATGCACAAAGCAGATCTTTCATTCCCATGAACTTTTCCACAGGTATATTAACACTGTAAATTTCATTTTTTTTTTTTTTTTTTGGTTTTTCGAGACAGGGTTTCTCCGTAGCTTTTGGTTCCTGTCCTGGAACTAGCTCTTGTAGACCAGGCTGGTCTCGAACTCACAGAGATCCGCCTGCCTCTGCCTCCCAAGTGCTGGGATTAAAGGCATGCGCCACCACTGCCCAGCTATTCATTTTTTTTTTTTTTGAGACAGCTGTCTCTCTATAGTCCTGACTGTCCTGGAACTTGCTACCCAGACAAGGCTGGCCTTGAACGCAGAGATACTCGCCTACTCCTCCCTCCCAGGTGCTATACTTAAAGGCGTGTGCCACTATGCCCTGTGTAAACTGCATTTCAATGTGATGCTTTTACGCTATATGTTAAAAGTAGATTCAGTACCTAGGTATCTTTATATAAAGCAAATTTCAAAACCTGGCCATAGTACATCCGGCCTGGAAAGCAACACTTTCCACTGCCACGATTTCCTGCAGTTCGTGCCGTTTTAGTCGTGTGAACATTGCTGGGCGGGAAGGCAGGAGACCTAGGTTTTTAACTTGAGTCTGCTACTAATTACTCCCATGACCCCTGGGCAAGTCACTTAACCTTTTATGGTGTCAGTTTCCTCATCTGTTAAATGAAAGGATCCGACTGGATTATTTCCATGGTTCCTTCCTGAGGAAGACTGTAGGACTGAAAGGCAGGAAATGGAGTAATTGAGGATTGGAATTCCAGGTGATTTAGAAATTACTTGAAGTTTTGGAAAGTAGCTCCTTGGGGTGCTTAATGTGTTCCACGGCACGCTTGTTTAAGTTGGCAAGTGGCACCCCAATTTATACTGTTTCTGTTTGCTGCTACAAAGTCTGGTTTTCACACGACTCCTATCAACGATTACTTCAGAATCCAGGTGGTGAAGGTCGATTGAACAGACTCATTTTCTTTTGATGTGTGGATTTTCAACAATGAATACATGTTGTTTTTTTTGTGCAAATCAGTTTATAACTTTTTTGTTATTTTTTTTTTAAAAAAGCAAGTAGTCCATTGGGAAGAGTTGCTGTGTAATATTATAAAGTCATAAATGGCTGTTCTGTTCTGGGCAGCTGTCTTGTTCTGTTTGCATTGCTCAGTCTCATTCCTGACCATGTGTGCTTTTCCCCTAGGCCGTTATTGTGCATTTTTATTATGTATATGTTTTCCATAAAAATGTCACTGTAGCTAGGCTGGATGTCACATAGTTGACTTTCAAGTAGTCAGAAGGCTAAGGCATATGGATTGTGAGTTTGAAGCTAGCCCGAGCTATATAGTGAGACTCCTTGAAAAACAAGTCTAATATTGAAAGCAATATTGAAACAAAAGTGCATGCAATTTGCACAGTAGTTTTTAAAAACGTTTACTGATTTGTTTGTTTGTATGTGTGTTTCTGTATCTAAGTGCAGCTGCCCACAGAGGTCAAAAGAGGGTGCTCAATCTCCTCAGCTGGAGGTGCAAGGGTTGTGAGCTCCCTGATGTGAGTTCTAGGAACCAAATTCACATCCTCTTCCCAAGACAGGGTTTCTCTGTAACAGCCCTGGCTGTCCTGGCACTCGCTTTGTAGATCAGGCTGGCCTCAAACTCACAGAGATCCTCTCCCTCCTGAGTGCTGGGATTAAAGGTGAGTTCCGCCAGCACCTGGTTTTTTTTTTTTTTTTTTTTTGTCTTGTCTGAAGCACGTGGATGGACATCAGTAGTCGTACCCATGAAATGATAGCATTCTGTGTTCTCAAGCAGAGAAATCATTTAGAAGTGAATTAGAATGAACTTTTCACATTTTAGCAAGTTCAAAGACACAGAGGCCGTCAAGAAGTAACTCAAACAAAAAGAAATCCAAGAGAATTGCACAGTCCGTCCTTAAACAGGTATGTTGTAAGAAAGAGCTATACTAATCAAAGAGTAACGAAATGCACTCTTTGAGCCTCCTAAAAGTATCAGTACCTTGAGTCCAATGCAAGAGCCAAAGACCGCTTCTCTGTGACTTTGAGGCTAGCTTCTTCTACATAGCAGGTTCTAGGCTAAAATCAAATAAGAAAAAAAAAATGAAAAACTTCACAAAGAAAACCAAGTTAAATAGCTCAGTATTGAAGGAAATAATGTGTCACAGAGGGTGGCAAAATGTCATGTGAAATGAGGCTTTTAGGAGGAGGTAGGTTCACAAAGTGACAGTTCCGTTCTTGTGATGATCTTGTGTTTTCCCAATGTGGGCTTCCTAAGTTTAACACCTCCCTTCATGGGTAGCTTAGATGAAAACAATTCAAATGGCTATTTTAGTGATTTCAGCTGCCACGGTGTTCAGTTATCGATACATCTCTTATATGGAGACTGGAGTCCAAAAACAGTTCTAGGTCTGTCTAGAAACTTCATGTGCTTCAGAAGCTGAGGCAGGAGGACTGCCATGAGTTTAAGACCAGACCACTCTATATATTGAGTTCCAGAGCAGTTTGGGCTACAGAATGAGACCCTGCCTCATAAAAAAAAAAAAAAAAAAAAAAAAAAAAAAAAAAAAAAAAAAAAAAAAAAAAAGCTAAAAGCGGGGCTGGAGAGATGGCTCAGCAATTTAAGAGTACTTGTCATTGTTGCAGAGGACCAGAGTTCAGTTCCCAGCATCACAGGGCAGCTCCCAACCATCTGTAACTCCAGTTCTAAGGGATCCGATGCCCTCTTCTGGCCTCCCTGTACACCATATATGCATATGGTACCCTACACATCAACACGCAAAACATGAATAAGATGAAACAAATCATTTTCCTTTTTGGTTTATCGAGACAGGGTTTCTCTGTGTAGCTTTGGAACCTGTCCTGGAACTTGTTCTGTAGACCAGACTGGCCTCGAATTCACAGAGATCCACCTGCCTCTGCCTCCCGAATGAGTGCTGGGATTAATGGCATGTGCTTCCACCACCAAGCACAAATCAATATTTTTACAAAAAGGACTTTGAAACCCTCCCCCCGAAAACAAACCAAAACAAGCCCCCAAAGTGGGGGTGTGTGAGTGGAGAATTGAAGTATTGGAATCTATTTTAATGATGAGGAGAAAATTCTTGACACTGAAAGTTTTAAGTTGCTAAAGTATTTGGCATAAAGCTAAGGGCAGGGACCAAGACAGAATCCATTTGTCTTCTGGAGAGAGAAGGTTGCTTGAAGAAGCTGGGGAGATCACTTTTTACATCATTCCATCTTACTCATTAGTTCACTGACACCGAAACTGTTCGTGATTACAAAGATGATATGATATCAAATTGAAGAAGAAAGTGAATTGGTTAAAAAATACTGTTGCAATTGATTTACTCCAATTGTCTGGGTTGCTGCAGAGCAGCTTTCCCTAAACTTATGGAGAGCAGATGGAAAAAAGGAAAACTGTTTATCTTTCAACAAGAGAATTGATGGCCCTGCTATATTTAGACTCTGTGGCTTTAACTTGGGACATCTGGGAAAATACTCAAATCCGTTAATCATCCAGTTTGTAACCATCTACAAAGATGCACAAAGTCTAGAATAGCTCTTTAGCATACCCTTGTGAAGAACAAATACTAGCAGGCTGATTTCATTTCCTTTCATGCAAAACAAAATGTGTGTCTAGGAGGGAAAGCACCGTGTATTGTCTCCCTGGTGTCAACAGCAGCTCTTGTTGTTCGGTCGCTATGAAGGGCTCTCCTCAGCTGGGGAGTCTTGGACTGGACCAGCAGGAGAATGTCAAGATAGGTTGAGGAGCAAATGTGCCCCCACATGAGTAAGTGCAGTGGCCCAGCATTAAGTTGGGGACATTGGAAGCTGTGCTATTCTAGAGAGATCACTGCCTGCTGTGTGACAGAACTGTAACATGTAAGGGTTTTTTTTTTTTTTTTGGTTTTTTGAGACAGGGTTTCTCTGTAACTTTGGTGCCCGTCCCGGAACTAGCTCTTATAGACCAGGCTGGCCTTGAACTCACAGAGATCCGCCTGCCTCTGCCTCCCGAGTGCTAGGATTAAAGGCGTGAGCCACCACTGCCCGGCGTAAGGGTTTTTTCTTCTCTCTGAAAAGATCCACTGCAGGTACCTTTTCAATAGCTAACCATACTAGAGAATCTCAATAATCTATTTTTCTCTTTATAGCTGCTCAGTTTATGCACAGTCTGTAAGGGACACTTCCTACATGGACATTTAAGTGTAGCTGGCTTAATAATCTTTATACATTACTTTGGATGGGAATGTTAACAGTGTTGATTAAACTTATGAATTATGCTAAGTCAAGCAAGGTCACTGATATTTTGGAAAAGGCTTACAAATGACCTTTAGAAATGGAACAGACGCTTTGAGAAAGGGCTCTAATGCCACTCTCTCATCCCTCCCCTTCAAGCACAGTTGATCTTCTAACTCCTTCACTTGGTTATACTTCCTGGCATGGTTTAACAGAGGGCAGAGTTCCTCTATTACAAACAACCCTACATGAGAGAAGTGGACTCAGAAATGGGATGCAGTTCAGGATGCTGAGATTTGAGGGTGGGAGGTGAGGACAGGTAAATACTTCTCTTTTCCCTCCTCCATTCGAAGCCAGTGGAGAAGTAGACACAAGAACCAGTGAGAGTCCCTTGGTTGTGTATTTTTGAGACAGGGTCTGGCTAGCCTCCAGCTCAGTCTCCTCCTGCCTCAGCCTTTCCAAGTGCAAGGATTACAGGCATCAGCCATGACAGTCAGCTCCGAGTTCTAAGTAACACCTTTATTCCTGATTCAGATATTACATACTGATACCCCCTCCCCTGTTGGTCTGTTTAGGGACAGAGCCTCCCTCATAAGTATATCATGTCAGAACGAAGCAGGCAATTCAAAGAGGCTTTAGCATATCTGGGAAAGAAGTACTGGCTGCTTGGTGCTAAACCCAGCAGTTAGGTTAGAAGGTAGAGAAGATGTCGGTGCGAAACCTCTTAGGCTTTCCAACTCTAAGGAGATTCTCTTTGCTGTGTGCTGGTGTAACTGGGAAAAAGTGGCTAGTGACCAGTCACGCAGAGCTCAGGACAGAACCGAGGTCACTGATATGCAGAAATTTTCTATTGATATGAAAAGATATTTTGAGTTGGCTATGCAAATTTAAATTAAATGCCTAAATTAGCATACTTTATAAGACAGCAGGTATTTTCCTTCTATTGGTCAGTTTTACTTAAATGATTATTATAAGACATAGAATTATAGGGTAAATAAATGTTTATAAGGATTGTTATGGGGCGTGATATTATGGGGTATGAAAATCAGAAGGGATGTTAGTTTTTTGTTGTTGTTTTTTATTTAAGACAGGGTCTCACTGTGTAGCCCTGGCTGGCCTGAATTCTCTGTGTAGACCAGACTGATTTCAGACTCACTGCCTAGATGTCTCTTCCTCTCGAGTGCTGGGGTTAAAGGCGTGTATTATCATGCCTGGCTTAGCATTGGTTTTATAGCCCTTTCATTTCTTGGATGAAGAAACAGTGCCCCAGACACTTATTCTGGAACATGCCAGGTTAGTCAATGACGGGCTAGACCAAGGTCATATAACTTTGAATTTACTGCCCCCACCTCAAGTGTTATGTACTTAGCCATTAGGGAAAATGAAATTTGAAAACTCTACTAACCCTGAACTTAGAAGTTCATCTAGCAGAGCCTGTCTATGGGGTCGCATATAGAATATGTGGAAGAGTATGCAGTGGCTTCTATGGGAGGGAGATGCTCTAAGGTTAGGCTGTCTTGCTTCAAATCCTGGCTTAGCCTGGATGAACCTCAGTGTCTTCATCTAGAAAATGGACATAATGATACCACTTGCCGGCTGGGCGGTGGTGGCGCACGCCTTTAATACCAGCTCTCGGGAGGCAGAGGCAGGTGGATCTCTGTGAACTGGAGGCCAGCCTGGTCTACAAGAACTAGTTCCAGGACAGGCTCCAAAGCTACAGAGAAACCGTGTCTCAAAATAAATAAATAAATAATACCACTTGCCTTGTATGTGCTTCTGAGGCTAAGCTAAGAATGATCTGTATCTTATTCCACACTTTGCATTTGTGTGTTTCTAGAGAATAAACACTGGTAAATATTATCTGCCATTATCCACCAGAATTATCTCCGAGACAACTTTAAAACTTGATCTGTGAAGACAAGGAATGCTTAACTTTGAATTTCATCATCCCAGGTTACTTCTTTACCCGAAGCCTCCATTCTCTAGGTCTCCCAGGATAGGAACGCTGTCGTCCTCTTCCTTCCCCTTTTCGACCTGCCCTCTATTACTGAGTCATGGCTTGTGCATTTCATATGGTTTTCAATTCACTCTGCCTCTATCCTGTTCTGCTTCTGTCCCTGATTGTGCCAAGCCTGGATTACTATATAGTTTCTTTTTCTGACTTCCATTTTCCTTTCCTCTGGTCTGTTTTGGTTGTTGCTACCAGACTGGTCTTTCAGAGGCATTGTTTTATCTGATTTCCCCTGGCCCTGCAATCTGTAATGACTCCATTGTCTGTTCTCTCAAAGGCCAATCCTTATGTCTGACCTCCAAGTCCCTGGCAGATTGTCGGTGACCAAAAGTAATAATACATTGCCTGCCGTATACAATTTAAAATATTCAAGTAGCAGCATTAAAAAAACCCTTTGTGGTGGCATATAAATTTCGTTTTAACACTTGGGAGGCTAAGACAGAAAGAACAGGAGCTTACCTGGATTGCATTAGACTGTGTCCTACTAGCTTTGCTAGTGCATTTGAAAAGATTTTATTCTTTAATTACATAAACGTGTGTCTATATGTGGGTATGTGCCTATGAGCCCATATGCCTTCAGAAGCCAGAGGGGGATGATCCTGCGGAGCTGGAGTTACAGGTGGTTGTGCACTACCACACAGGGCTGTTGGAATCCAGCTTGTATCCTCTACAAAAGCAGTATGCACTCCTAACTACTGAGTCATTTCTCCAACCCTTTATTAGTTTATTTTAACCGAACTTGTCTCAGAGGGTATCATTTTAATACAATCAGCATAAAATGAATACTGAGATTTTGCATTATTTGGGGGAGGAGGCTCTATCCTCAAAACCGCATGTGTAGAGCTGGGGAAGTAAGTCTGTGGTAGATTCCTTGCCTAGCACGGGAAGATCCCTGGGTTCTGTCCTCGACACCACGCAAAGCTCCTATATGGATTCTGTTCTTATGTCACATCTTGATTTTGACTCTGCGCATTTCAAGTGCTCCATAGAGTAGCCACGTGTGCCTCTATTCGTCATCATTGCTCCTTCCACAGAAAAAGAACCAAATCTCACCCCTTCCTTGCTTGTTCAAACAAAATAGAATGATAATGTACCTACCTATTTGGGTGGATTGTTCTGAGCCATTATGAAGCGTGAACGTACTTTGTAAGCATAATTCTGCAAGAATATGGAAGTGCCGGGCAGTGGTGGCACACACCTTTAATCCCAGCACTTGGGAGAGAGAGGCAGGTGGATCTCTGTGAGTTCAAGGCCAGCCTGGTCTACAAGAGCTAGTTCCAGGACAAGCTCCAAAGCTATAGAGAAACCTGGTCTTGAAAAACCAATATATATATATATATATATATATATATATGTAATTTCACACAAGAGTCTTAGAATGTCTTAGAAGTAGAATAATTTGAAAGAAATGCCTGGTTGGGGATACAGCTTGGTGGTATACTGCTTGTCCAGCATGCATGATGCCATAGGTTCAGTTCCCAGTCCAGATAAAAGAAACATTAGGGGTTGTGGCTCAGTGGTAGAGTGTGGACTTAGTATTCAAGAGACCCGAGTTTGAATATCTGTACTTTGAAAAGAAAAAGACACATTAGCTTTCCTGGATTGAACTGTGAAAGCTATAACCTCAAGCAATGAATGGAGAATATTAACATGTACTTTCTCCTGCTGTTTCTTTATAACGGCTTTTTAGGAAGGAATTAGTTATATTAGTAGTGTTTTCTAAATTTTTAAATTCTTATCTTCTAGCCCTTCTTCTTTATGGAAAACATATAGGGCCATTTACTTTTTTTTTTTTTTCTTGAAGTAGGATCCAGGCAGCTATCAAGAAACCCATTGCTTTCAACACATTGTAGCACTCAAGTATGGAATGACATTAAAATTTTTTCATATTGTTCAATTCAATATAAAGGCTAAGAACTGACCTAAAACAGATGTTAGATATTTAGACATTGAAACCATTTGTACAATGCTTTCAAGTTATGCTATGGAAGGAAATGTTAAGGAGTAAGTATCCCGACAAATAGGTGTGTAAGTTGTAAAAGGCAGGATGCGTGCATTCTTTTAAGTGCCAGAGAGTTGATCCCCTCTGTCAACTCCTTTCTTAACCCGCTGCTGGTGATCAAACCCAGTGCCTCGTGCATGCTAGGCGAACACTACCATGGCCCTACATCCCTGTTGGTTTGTCTCCCTATTTTGTTTCTTGTTTGACTGTTTTTGAGACAAGCCCTCAGTTTGTAGATTAAGCTGGCTCCAAGCTTTCAGCCCTGCCTCAGTCTACTGAGTGCTGAATTACAGCGGCGAACTAGCAAGCCCAGCTGCCCATTGAAATTGGTAATAGTTAATGGTTTATTTATGTATTTAGCCGTGTGCCGGAGTTGGGGGGGGGTATGCGAGCATGCCACAGAGTACGTGTGGAGGTCAAAGGACAGCTTTTAAGAGGTGTTTCTCTCACCCCACCATGTGGGTCTTAAAGATTGGACTCAGGTCATCAAGCTTGGCAGAAGGTGCCTTTAGCAGCAGAGCCTTCCCCCTCCCACATTTTGTTTATTTATTCATGTGTGTGTGTGTGTGTGTGTGTTTGTCATGGCACACATATGCAGGTAATAGGACAACGTCGGTCGTGGGACTTGAGCTCAAGCGGCGAGGCTTGATGGCAAACACTTTTCCTTTCTGAGCCATCTTGCTCCCTCCTTTTGAGCTAAGTCCAGCTTGGCCTTCGGTTTCATTTGTAGTCTGGCTTCACTGTCTCCACCATATGAGTGCTGGGCTTCTAAAGCAGGTCCTACCACACTGGACAATACTGATGAGTTTTAAAATGATTTCCAAATTAGAACAGTCATTTCTCTTTAGTCACACCTGTCCTGTGGCCTTTTCCGAGTTCAACACTTAATATAGGTAGAAAGGTAAATTTATAGTGTTACTAAGACTGCTGACTGAAATAAAGATTCCATTGTTCGTGTTTTCCCAAGCTGGAAACCCAAACCTAACGCATGACCCCTTTTCCCTCATCCATTCCAGTAAATTCGGCGCTGAACCCATCCAGCTCCACCACCTCTTGAAGTCCCTCACTAGTTTGCTATCCCCTCTCCTCCTCGCCGCCCTAGCCCAGGCTGCCGCCCTAGCCCAGGCTGCCGCCCTAGCCCAGGCTTTCGCCCTGGCTTGGGCTTTCCTCACTTCTGTTCTTAGCTGCTGCAACAGCCTCCAAACCAGTTTTCCTGCCTCAAGCTCCAGTCTTCCCTCCACCCCTCAATTTAGTCTCCAGCTCCTAACAGACCGATCTTGCTAAAATGCAGATCTGATCACACCACTCCCCTAATTAAAAAGAACACTGAGTTCTTCTTCCCAGGGCTGCAGATGCAATCCAAAGTCCTGAGTGTGCTGTGTAAAGCGTTTAATAGTCAGAGCCCAAATTATCCCATTAGCCTTGACTTCAGCCATATATCCTATCCAGAGCACTAATAATGTTATTAGTGCTTCTCCAGCAAGATCATCCTTTTAGGAACTGTTCTCTTCTTTTGATGGTCTTTTCTTCTTCTCACATCAATGAGACATGTCATCTTCAGGCTTGTCCTAATGTCCTTTCTCCCTTCACACTGTGCTCATTTGTTCTTTTAGCCTCTGTGTCTTATTGTGCTTTGAGAGACGATGAGACTAGAACAGTGTTTGCTGTAGTTGTATTCATAATGGGCATTATGACTTTAGCTAAATAGTAAACATAAATTACCGGGTACATCTCTGTATTGCTTGCTCTTTGGGACTCTAACTGTCACTGCCCTGGTTAGTGTACCTTCAGAGTTCAGCTTATCATCCTTGTCCTCAGGATCCTCCAGACTCAAGTGACTGACATTCGCTCTTCCATGTGGCCAAGCTGTGCCATCTGCATTCACCTTCGCTGACACACTCCTCTGTGTCTTACTAAAAGTTGCCACCGCCGTCTTTTGACTTCTCTTCTTGGACCTCACTGTTGCTTTGTTTTTATAGTCACTGTTGACCGGGCAGTACAATCCTTTCCTTCCTCCAATTCTGCGAACTAATTAATCACAGCAACAGTTGGCTGTTGACCTTGAGGTTTTGGCTCTTTGCTGCTATTTATAGCTTCTGGGGGTGTCTAGAAGCCGTTACTTCATTGCAAAACCTTTTCTTTTCCTTCTTATTCTAGATTCGGGACTTTCTGAATCTTTAATTGTCCCAACAGGATTGTCTCCCAATAAATATGGCTTTTTTATTTATTTACCGATCAATTGATTTTTAACTATGTGTATTTATGTGTGCTTGCTTGTCTGTATATGTGCCACACTTGCATGCAGGTGCTCCCAGAAACCAGAAGAGGATGTTGGTCTCTAGGAACTGGAGTTAGAGCTGGTTGAGAGCCCCCCCCCTCCCCGGTATATGTGCTGGGAACCAAACCCGAGTCTTTGGCAGGAACAGCAGGTGCTCTTAACCACTGAGCCATCTCTCCAGCCACTTATGTGGATAGTTCTATATTGTCATTTAAAAAGCAAATTTGCTCAAGAAGAATATTAGTTATCACAATTCCAGTAGCTCAGACCCTCAATGATCCCCCCCCCCCATCAAGGACAGTGCGTTTACAAAACAATTGGTGTTTACTCTGCCCTTATGCCAGGCTCATCTGCTCATTGCCACCATTAAGATGAGGGGGTTGATGTGTGTGAGTAGGTTTGACTGAGCCTGAATATAGATTACCTTCTTGAAACAAAGCCCTCCTGCCTGCTATCATGAATGAATGTATTGTTTGCTTGACTTCTTTGCTTTTGATCATTAAAGTTAGTAGAACTTTTGCAAAGTGACTGCTTACTTTGGTTCCACTTGAATAGTTGAGATATAGAATGGAATTAGTTTAAAGAGGGATTAATTTGTCAGAGGCTTGATACTGTGTTATTTAGTCCTTATTTGCGCTCTATCTTATTGGTTGCATAATTGAGAGTTTCTTTGTCAATGTTTGCTTTTCAGGCTGGTTGGAAGGAAAATCACGCCACATTCATGAACGAACTGAAAAATCTTCAGGCTTCTGGACTGACTACTCTTGGTCAGGCTCTAAGATCCTCATTTGATTTGTTAAATCTCAATAGATTAATATCTGGAATAGACAATTATGGACAGGTAACAATTTTTGAGTGAGTACAGCTAATTTGTTTTGATGACTTACCAGAGTGCAGAGTTTAGGCAAGAGTTGTGTTAGCTGTAGTGTCAACCAAAAAGAGGTTCATGCACCTTTTAGATGTACATTTCATAAGAATCACAAAGCAAACCCAACTTTTTTGGTTCCTTTTTTTTCTTCATTTTTCTTTTGCCCTGGCTGTCCTGAAACTTGCTGCGTAGACCAGGTTGGTCTCGAACTCACAGAGAACCACCTGCCTCTGCCTCCTGAGTGCTGGGCGTAAAGGTGTGCGCCACCACAGCCCAGCCCCGGTCAACTTTTTTTGGTTCTTAAACATCAACTCATCAATGGATTTTACAATAAATACAATTTCTTGTCATTTGATCATCAGAAATCTGAGAATACGCTCAGGTGCTGCAAAATGCTGGAAGGTGTCAGATGGAGACACTCTTCCGTCTCTTCTTCTCCCTTCCTCCCTGTGCACCCCAGATCTAATACAAGACTTTTAAAGCCCTAAATAAAAGAAGGGGTCAGAGAAGCACTTGCTGCTGCCACCTTTGTCCTTTTCTATCCTAAACGCTCTTCTCAGTATATCCCCAGACGTGGACTCCAGGCTGCAGAGCCTATACCACAGGTATACCCCCAATCTGTGCCAAGATTTGAACTCAGGTGAATGGGTTCACGAGTATGGGTGAGGCTTTTATTTCTTATTTATCAAGGAAAATGTTGTCATGTTTGAGGGATCATTGGCCAGGCAAATGTAGACGTCTAAGTACAGTTGTATGGCATTACCCAGCTCTAACGCTTTTTAAATGTATTTTAGGGAAGAAATCCGTTTTTCTTAGAGCCGTCTATTTTAATTACCATCACAGATGGAAACAAGCTAACAAGTACTTCTAGCGTTCAAGAAGAGGTGAGATATAATTCTTTTTTAATTTTATCTAAATAGCACAGAACATAGAGCTATTTCTGTGGGAGGCATGTATTTCCAGTTAAGAATAAAGTTTGCCCAAATCTATCTTGGTACTCCTTGAGAGATGGCTTAATTCTGTAGTGTTCCATGAAAGCAAAGTGAACCCTTTAACTCTTAACTCTTCTTGTTTTTTGTACGGGTTGTTATGATGAACCTTTCCAAATTTTGCCTTATCAGCTTCATCTTCCTTTGAATTCTCCTCTGCCTGGAAGTGAACTAACCAAAGAACCTTTTCGTTGGGATCAAAGGTTATTTGCCCTGGTGTTGCGCTTGCCTGGAGTGGCTTCCACCGAACCAGAGCAACTAGGGAGTGTACCAACTGATGAATCGGCCATCACACAGATGTGTGAAGTCACAGGAGGTAACGGCTGCTGTTTCAGGTTTCCGAAGGAAGAAGTTGGGGTAGGAGAGTATAGCCCTTATTAAATGCCATAGCTAGTCTTCGGTTGCTTGCCTTTACAGTCTGTGAACTCTGCTGCTTAGGGTCATTGTTCATACCACATTCCTACTAATGTAGTTACGATTGTTCTAAATCCTATTTTAGGCTTTCAAATACTTGTATTATGAACCACTGTTTGATTTGATGAAACTTGTGCTCTTTATTTTTCTCTCTGGCATAGGTCGCTCCTACTGTGTAAGAACACAAAGAATGTTGAATCAGTGTTTAGAATCACTAGTTCAAAAAGTGCAGAGTGGTGTAGTTATTAATTTTGAAAAAACAGGGCCAGATCCGCTTCCTGTTGGAGAAGGTACAGTAATCATTTTTAAGCAACTATACTTTTTTTACCATAATATATTGTATGGAAGAATAAAGATATTAAACACGTGGGGCAGTGGAATCTTCAGTATCCTTGTGCATTCCAGTCATCATGAGCATCCATCTAAACAACTAATGTTTCATCTTCACCCATGCATGTGTTAGGTGGGCAAATTCTCGCAACCTCCATCTCATGGCAAACATTTTCCTAAGAAAATTAGTACTTTTTCTAACCCTAGTTTTTAGTTAAAACTGATTCTTTTGTCAATCTTTTCCCAGAATATTTGGATATCTAATATGGTATGGCACTTGAGTAGTGATCTGATTTGGCGCTTGTGATCACTAAATATGCTAAAGTATCTTCATGAAATCTCTGTTAAGCCAGGTGGTGGTGGCGCACACCTTTAATCCCATCTCTTGGGAGGCAGAGGCAGGCGGATCTTTGCGAGTTCGAAGCCAATCTGGTCTACAGAGTGAGCTCCAGGACAGGCTCTCAAGCTACACAGAGAAAAACAAACTGTCTTGAAGAAAGCAAAACAAAACAAAAGAAACATAGAAATCTCTGTTAATTACCATTCCACAGCAAAAGAGTGTGAATGTTTATTCAGGAACTTACAGTATTCTGTAAGGTTGTATATTGGTATCTTCTTGACCATTCTTTAACTGCAGAATGTTTTGTTTTCTCTTCAAATGAGATCTTACAGAAAATTTGGCATCTAAAAATACAGAATCATTGGCTAATTTTGCATAAGGAAGTTAAACAATAGTGAAGCTCCAGATGGTTTGTCAAATGGATGTTTCTGAATGGGTTTCAGAAGGATCAGAGGGGTACTAAATGACATTATGGTGACACCGTCCAGGACTTCCTTAAAGCGTTCTTCTTTGTTATTGCTTCTCCATTGTCTTAGCATGGGTGTGTGCACACACACACACACACAGCACACCATACCATACCACACATATAGCATGCCATACCATATGACACACACAGAGCACACCATGTCACACCACACACATATAAACAAACATACACACACCCCATACTGTACCACATCACACACATATACACAAACACACACACCATACTGTACCACAACACACACCACATAACACACACAAGCTCATAGCACACCATACCATACACATACACCACACTGTACCATACCACACACATACACACACCACACTGTACCACAACACACACAATCACACATATACACACCACACTGTACCACACCACACACAAACACACAGATAGCACACCATATCACACCACACGCATACACACAAACATACACGGCACACCATATCACCCCACACAGATACATACAAACATACACTCCACACAAACACACATATACACACCACACTGTAACACGCCACACACGTACACACAAACACACAGATAGCACACCATACCACACCACACCACACGCATACACACAAACATACGCACCACACCATATTACCCCACACAGATACATACAAACATACACTCCACACACAAACACACATATACACACCACACTGTAACACCACACACACAAACACTATACCACACACATAGACACAAACACACATACACACAGAGCACACCATACCACACGACACACACAGACCAAGAGACTGAGAGAGAGACCTAGAGACCAAAAAACTGAGATTTTATTATTACCATGCATGGTATTTTCTTGCCCTGATTCCCTTTGGTAAGGCCAAAGGGATTCACTATACATGGCAAAAAAGGGATACAATTTTGATCTTATGTTTCTTGACTTGTTTTACTCTTTAGGTTTTGTATCCCTTTGAGAAACTGTTGAAAGAGTCTAGATTCCTTTCCCTGGAGAAAAGGGCTTAAGCCACATACATAAAGTTTTATGCCTAATTTCAGGAGTTTCTTAGATTCTTAAGATAAGACTATTTTAGCCAGGCAGTGGCAGTCGGGAGGTAGAGTGAATCTCTGTGAGTTTGAGGCCAGCCTGGTCTACAGAGCTAGTTTCAGGACAGGTTCCAAAGCAACACAGAGAAACCCTGTCTTGAAAAACCAAAAAAAAAAAAAAAAAAAAAAAAAGACTATCTGCCAAAGGAGACTGGGGCCTCACAGCATATATTGAATCAACCATACAGGGAAGGGTGTGCTGTAGCGCTGGCAACCGACTGCCCACCCATCATTTTGTGTTTACTGCCCTAACATTAAGAGGAATGGAAATACTGGCTGCATTTGCTGTCATATAAGTAGCTCAGATTTTCTTTCTGTTGCCAGTTTTTCCTCTTTGTCCAAAGTTCTGTAGACTCAAAGAATCCGATAAAAGAAAGTAATACTTTGCTCAGAAAGATGGGCATCCCCAGCCTCGTGTGCCCAACTGGAGAGGGATTCTCAAATGTATTTCTATGTTTTTGCTAGAGCCTGGTGAATCCCTGAAAAATCTCCTGATCTGAAGTAATTACTTTTTAAAAATAATGCCAAAATAAGTAAATCAAATCTTCTGTTATTTAAGAAAGTTGACACCCAAGTAACTAAAATGTCCTCCTAATTATAATTTAGACTAGCAAATAATGACATAAGGTTTTCCCCCCCCCAGAAGGGGCAAAAAAAAGCAAGCTAATTTAAATAATTAAATAATTAAAATGCATTAATGGTGTATTCCTCTGCATTATATGTGGTCAGATGACATAGAATTTTGATGGTGCATGGAGAAAATGGGGTGTATTTTTTCTCAACAGCCTTGAGCCGTTTGTTTTATATTCCCCACTCCTATGTATACACAGATTGTACCACCAACATAGTCTCGAGGTTCAAGGAAATTTAGGAAGCGTATGTTTTGTTTTGGGGGTCATTGAGTGTAGAGCAAAAATGGAATTTATGATCTATTTTGCGGGATCCCAAAGATGTAAATCCCAGAGAACAAATGATTTCCGTTGCCTAACTTGGTAAATAAGTTCTTGAAAAATGACCGTTGTATTGTGATGTGCTTAGTTTTTGTGCCCAGGTCTCAAAAAAATATAAAACTAGTTTTGCACTAGTTTTCCACACGACTTCATATTTTCAGAGCACATTAAGAATAGTGAGAGGCATGGAGTTCAAGGGCAAATTAGATTAACATTCTCTCTCTCTGTCACTGCCTTTTCCTTCTTTCATTTTTCCTAAGCCATATTTTTATTTCAGTTTGTCCTTTGCCTGAAACTGAAAGTTGTGCACAAGATGAGAAACTGTAAAAACAGTCATGCCTCCTGTCCCGTATTTCTCTTGCAGACGGACTGATGGATCTGTGTAGGCCAAGCAACTTATTTGCTGCCCAGCCATGGCATAGCTGCCATAAACTCATCTATGTGCGACCTAATTCGAAAACTGGCGTTCCTGTTGGACACTGGCCAATTCCAGAATCTTTTTGGCCAGAACAGAATTTACCTTCACTAGTAAGTATTATAAACAAAAAGGGTAAGCACTGATCTGGCTTTTTAATTTTAGGACAGTAAAGCTTTTGAAATAGCTAGAGGCTTTTAACCCTAGTCTTTGGTTCCCATCTTTTATTGAACAGCTAGTTCTCTGCCTTAAAGCAAAGGAGGAGGATCTTTATTTTGTCATACCTTTTAGTCTTTTGTACTGCTACCTTTGCCATGTGGATATTAAAGCATTGCTTTTATTTATATTTTTGTACATTTACTTGGTGTGTGTGTGTGTAATCAAAGTTTGAAATATTTTTATTGATTTTTATAATTTATAGAAGAAGCTATTTTTGGATATGGCTATTTTGATGCATTTGAAAGCAAATTAGGAGGGCATTATATTAATGTCTTCTTCCTCCTAAAAGATATATTTTTCCAAGTAACATTCACACTGTTTATTTATTTGTTGTTTGCTTTGCTTGTTTTGTTTTGCTTTTTCATGGCAATGTTGGGAGCTGAACCTAGGGCTTCACACATTCTAAGCGGATATAGCCCTATACTGAATACGTCATCGTGTTTACTGCGGACAATACGATGAAAAATAATGGAAGACTGGTTTGTGCAGTCAATATTACTTCAAGGCATGAAAATGTAAAAATGGGCAGTTGGCAGCTGCTCTCAATGATGAGAGCAAGAGAAAAATGTGAACAAACAGCTGTCTTCTGTCCTTGAAGGGAAGTGCAGATAAAAATACGTGCGCTTCTATTTAGATACACTTTCATTTCTTCCTTGCTGGTTCCTTTCGGTTACCTTAGAGTATTATTCAGTTTTCAAAATTCGCTTGCAAAGTAACAGGCTTCCTTACGCTGTTGTCACACACGCTTCATTTTGGTTGAGGGTCCTGTGTTCCTCTTTAACAGCCCTTTGCCCTGTCCCCATGTTAGCCTTTTGCTCCCAGCATTCCCCCTTCTATTTTAATAGCTCGTGTATTCTGTTGCCTTCCCCACCTTGCTTCTTTAAGGCCTCTTCTTTCCCCATCTGATCGGCTCCTAGTTTCCTGGCCTTTACCTACCCAGCTCTCCCATCTAGATATGCATATTTAACCATTAAAACCTGGGATTCACTATGAGAGAGAGCATATGTCTTTCTGAGCCTTTGTTACCTTGCTTAATAAAGTGTTTTCTAGTCGCACCCATTATCCTACAAATTTGACAGACTCATTTTTTTTTTTTTTTTTTTTTTTTTTTTTTTGGGTTTTTCGAGACAGAGTTTCTCTGTGGTTTTGGAGCTTGTCCTGGAACTAGCTCTTGTAGACCAGGCTGGTCTCGAACTCACAGAGATCCGCCTGCCTCTGCCTCCCAAGTGCTGGGATTATAGGCGTGCGCCACCACCGCCCGGCTGACAGACTCATTTTTGAGGGGTGTTTCGAGACAGGGTTTCTCTGTGTAGCCCTGGCTGTCCTGGAACACACTCTGTAGACCAGGCTGGCCTCAAATTCACAGAGAGCCACCTGCTTCTGCCTCCCAAGTTCTGGGATTAAAGGCGTGCACTACCACACCTAGCGACAGTTTCATTTTTATGGCTGAAATTCCATTATGTATCATTTATCCACCTATTGATAGACAACTCTATTGATTCCATGTTATTAATCAAAGCACTTTTTTTTTTGTTTGTTTTTTTTGGTTTTTCGAGACAGGGTTTCTCTGTGGTTTTGGAGCCTGTCCTGGAACTAGCTCTTGTAGACCAGGCTGGTCTCGAACTCACAGAGATCCGCCTGCCTCTGCCTCCCGAGTGCTGGAATTAAAGGCGTGTGCCACCATCGCCCAGCCCAAAGCACTTTGGTTTCATATGAATTCACATTTTTTTTTTTTTACTTAAGAAGGGCTCTCATATTGTAGTCCAGGCTGGCTTTGAACTCACAGTTGCTCTTACTCAGTTTCCCAAGTACCTATAGTCAGTCATGCCCTGGTGAGCCATTTACTTTTCAATGATTAGTAATGCTTAGAAAATTATCTATAAGCAAAGTAGATAACTTTGTAACTGCATTTGGTAGAAGAGGATTGGATATTATAGTTACTCTTAGTACCAGTTGAATTGACTGTTTTTCAGGGATAGTGTTTAGGAAAACACTCTGCTCCCTGTCCTCAAGGAAAGAAGGCCTGAGCAGTTCCTGTGTAATCTGTGGCTAAGGATGGGGAATACAACCATAGCATTGCTCCTCTAGTGCGCGACTTGCCTGATTCAGGTTAATTTGCATTTTAGGTTCTAGCAATTTCCACAGTGACTTGTATTTTCTCCAAGGCTACCAGTTTGGGCTCTTAGATTTGCAGGAGAAGTCATGCAAGGTTTGAAGAACAGACAGCTTTTAATCGGCTTCTGTGGGTGAGGGAAAATATTCCTCTTCTCTCCCCCAGGGCTCTGAGGTGGCAAACCTGTCAGCCCATCGCCCCTTCAAACCCCTTTAGTGGCAGATTCATTTCATTGTTGCTAGCAAGGGGATTTCATTCAGGTGTTTATTGATTTTTTTTAAAAAGATATTCAGATCTAAGAAATCAGAGACAGTTCACAAGACTGATTAAAACTAAAAGAAGGGAAAGCTAAAAATCATAGAAATTTCCAGTAACTTATACACAGTTTGTGTTACCATTCCCTGGCATGTAGTTCACTCAAGAGCTGTTTTTGTCAACTCTCAAGCATTTATAAGTTTATAAATGATAAAGCCAAATGCATTCGTTTCCCCTTTGCGTGAAGGAAGCCAAGCCGCTTTCATCATGCTTGTACTGGCCTTCCACCTTTCTGAACCCTTGCCCCCCTTTCTCTCAGTGGTGTTCTCTAGTTAGACAAACCTGGTGATAAAATCGCTTCTCCCTTAGTCTACTGTGGTGCCCCAAACACACAGGCCTTTGAAGTTGCACCCAAAGCACACAAACCTGTGGGTATGAGCAGTGCTATAAAATCCCTTTGAGGCCCTGAAGTTGTGACCAGGGCATCTGAGTATTATCATTGTGTATGTTGTCCTTCCGTACCTTTGCTGGTTTTCCATTTGCTTCTTAGTAGCCTAAACTCATTAGAAAAGTTTAGAGGTTCTCCTTGTTCAGTGGTATCTCAATTATCTAACCTCCTGATATCGAAGACCGACACTCAGGAATGCTTAAAGCTCACAAAATGGGTTTGAATGTGAGAGTCCATCTTATGGACCATACGGGTTACTTTAACACAATCAATGCAGTTATTATGTCACTGCAATTCTAGCTCTGCTTTAGCTCATCTTCCCTCTTCCAATCCCAAGTAGGGGTCAGAGGGGAAGAACTTGAGTCACCGCCCCCATGGTGATTCTTAAAGTTCTAGAAACTCTTCAAATACTAATCTGTATCTTAGTGATGGTTTGCCAAAAATGTAACAGGGCTTTCAGAATGGTTACAATTGTGAGTTTGCTTGATATCTGATCGTATTTCCTCCTTTTTTTTTTTTTTAGCCTCCACGAACATCTCATCCTGTTGTGAGGTTTTCCTGTGTCGATTGTGAACCAATGGTTATAGATAAACTGCCCTTTGACAAATATGAACTTGAACCTTCTCCCTTAACTCAGTACATCCTGGAAAGAAAATCTCCTCATACTTGCTGGCAGGTAGCTATCCTTACCTACTATCCAAAGGTCTATACTCATTCTGGGATCTGGGAATTGGTTATAAATTGTGTGTGTGTGTGGGGGGGTCTAGAGAGATAACTCAGTAGTTAAGAATGCATACTGGCCAGGTGTGGTAGCCCAAGCCTTTAGTCTTAGCACTTGGAAGTCAGAGACAGGCAGATCCCTGAGTTCAAGGCCAGCCTGGTTTACCGAGTAAATTCCAGGACAGCCAGGACTAATAAGGGTCTGGTGAGATGGCCCAGTGGTAAACAACACTTAATGCTCTTGCGGAGGATCCAGGTTCAGGACTCAGCACCCACGTGGTGTGGCATGGCATGGCATGTGGTAGTTCACAGCCGTCTCTAACTCCAGTTCCTGGGATCTGATGTTCTCTTCTTGCCTCCATGAGCACCACACATGCTTGTGGTATACATACATGCATACATACATACATACATACATACAGGCAAAATACACATACACATAAAAATGAATAAAAATAAATGAATAAAAATAAGAACTGTAAAATCTTTACAAAAATTATTTTAAAATGTTTTAAATTTGGTAATAATTACATTGTATTTTTTAAAGGCTATCAAATAAAAAACATAGCCAAGAGAATAATTTTAGAAAGGTATGAAACATTAGCATACTGTGCATTGCCATTTATGGAAGTAGAATCTGATGAACCCATGCATTCAAGGAGCTGGGGTTGGGTAGACCCATTTTTATCTGTTCCCCAGCTTAAGAATCATTAAGCTATGGGGTGTGATTCGATTAAGGTATGAGCAAGACTCTCGGGTTCTTATTTTGAACTAGAGAAATGAGAAGTCCTGTATATTTGGGGCCAAGAACCAGAAACTCGAGCTTCCTTTATGCATGAGTATAATGCAGTGAGACAGTAGTGTGGTTAGTAGAAGCCTCACTGATGGGTCGGTCAACTGGGATTTTCTGAGATGAGCAAGTGCAGGGTAGGGTACCATTCGCTCGTTCTTCTAAGTGCGGTGTTGCAGTCAGAAGAATCTGCTCATGGCTTCATAGATTTGTCCTTGGGTTTGACTTGTAAAATTCTAGACTTTTGAAATCGTGGCTTTTTTATTTAGATACAAAAAAGCTCCACGTTACAAGGATGTTCGTTCTATGACTGAGCTACAGGACCAGTCAGTAATTTTTAGGTTCTCTTGACACAGGGAACACTTTCAGACACTCATCTGTTTGGTTCTAAAATGTGCGACCACTGATGCACTGTATCTATAAGCTACTTTAATTCTCTCAAGATACTAAGGCTAGTTCAAAAGAAAAGGAACAAGTTTGAGTCAAGGATGTGAAGGGGTAAGAAACAAAATTTCAAAACTACAGGGTGGTAGTGGCATGTGCCTTTAATCCCAGCACTTGAGAGACTGAGGCAGGCAAGTTTCATGGACAGCCAGGATTAATACACAGAAAAAATCTGGTTCAAAAAGAAAAAGAAATTTATTTATTTATTTTATTATTATTATTATTATTATTTTGGTTTTTTGAGACAGGGTTTCTCTGTGGCTTTGGAGCCTGTCCTGGAACTAGCTCTTGTAGACCAGGCTGGCCTCGAACTCACAGAGATCCGCCTGCCTCTGCCTCCCGAGTGCTGGGATTAAAGGCGTGCGCCACCACCGCCCAGCCCAAAAAGAAAAAGAAATTTAAAAAGTTTGAGAACTACAATATTGAACAGAAGCCAAACAAAAAAGATTACCCATTGTATACTTGTACTTTTCTCTATTCAGACAGCTGAAATTAACTTCCTCCGTCAGAAGGCAGAATAGTGTTTCTTCCTGAGGGTTGCAGGGTAGTGGCCAGAAAGGGAAGGAAGGAGTTGCCAGTTTTGCTGGGTTTCTTGACGTAGGTCGTTTTTCTGGAATATTCACCAAGCCATGTACTTGCTTACCCCTAAAATTCTAGAAATGTAGGCAATAGAAGACTAACTTCTTCTTTTGAATACTTTGGTTTGAATAGGAGGTTTGAATTTCTACAACAAAATTAAATAAAATTATAAATCACACCTTTTCTCTCAAATAAACTTTCATTCTATATAGCATACTCTTTCTAAATCTTCTTCAAGAAACCCAAGAGGAGCTTGAGAGATGGTTCAGTCGTTAAGAGCACTGACTGCTCTTCCAGGGGACCTGGGTTCAGTTCCCAGCACCAACATGGCAACTCACACATGTCTGTGACTCCAGTTCCTGGGCTTCTGACACCCTCATATAGATAGATATACATGTAGGCAATGAACACAAAATAAAAAATAAATTATAAAAAAATTAAAAAAAAAAGAAACCTGAGACATCTGTCCTGACTTCTCCACAGCCTCTCAAATATCATAGTCTTTGTCCTGATCTTCTAGTGATCTGATCTGATTGATCAGAGGGACTGAATAAGAACAAACCAGAGGACATTTCCTAAGACCTTATTCTAGAGCTGGGAGCAGGCTTGCTCAGGGGCTTGCCCACATCTACGAGGACTGCAGTTCAAGCCCCAGCACTCACTATTTTTAAACGCTCATCAAGAACATGTAGCTGTCATTCCAGCCTAGAGAGGTAGAGACAGGGCACCTGGAGTTCTCTGGCCAGCCCGGCCAGCTGAATTGTTGGGCTTCAGGTTCACCGAGACATCATGTCTCAGAACATAAGGTGGAGAGTAATTGAAGACAATGCACAGCGTTAACTTCTAGGCCTATACACACGTACATACATGTGCACTTATAAATACATATGCACCTGCGCTTACACACACACATATTTGTTTTTTTACTTTGCATGATGCATCCTTTCTCCTTCTTAGGAAACAAAATACACTCTATTTTATTATAGTTATCTGTTTAAAGTTTGAATTGCAACAAAAATCTAGAATCATATTTAGCACTAATGTTTTATAGAGTCATCAGTTACATAAGAGAGGTTTTTGGGTTTTTTGTTTTGTTTTTCATTCAGGGTTTCTCTGCAGCTTTGGAGTCTGTCCTGGAACTAGCTCTGTAGACCAGGCTGGTCTCAAACTCACAGAGATCCACCTGCCTCTGCCTCCCAAGTGCTGGGATTAAAGGTGTGCGCCACCACCGCCCGGCTATGATTTCTTTCTTTTTCTTTCTCTTATTTTTTTTTTTTTGTTTGTTTGGTTCTTTGTTTTTTGAGACAGGATCTCACTATGTAGCCCGGGTTGTCCTGAAATTCACTCTGTTGACCAGACTATTCTCGAACTTGCAGAGATCTGCTTGCCTCTGCCACCGAAGTGCTGGAATTAAAGATATGTGCCACAATAACTGGCACATTTTCATAATAAATAGATTTAAGAGGAATTTCCTGAACAGTAGGTTATATAGCCATTACAAAAAACAAGCATGACGAATTGCTGTCATTAAGGAATCCTACCAAAGGACTTTGGGAAGCATAGAACCGGGCCTCTAAAAGCTTATACTCATTTGAGTCAGGGTCTACACAAAGAACACAGAGAAAGCATGGTGACTGGAGGACTCTGGCACAGCGCATAAAGTGTAAGGAAGCTGACAAATAGTACATACCAACTCAGGAGTACTAGTAAATAAATCAAAAAATGGTTATGTGAGTATAACCCATGTCCTAGTCTTTTAAGTTGATGTAGCCAAGAAAATGCATTTGGGGTTGAAGCGAAGCATCTCCTTGCTGCCTCAGAAAGTTTGCAATAGTTTCTGTCTTGTAATAGGTTATAATTACTTATTGAGTGAAAAATGACTAAAGGAAACAGCAAGATTTAATAGCAGTACACATGAGGACTCTTTACGCAGTCTTTTAAATGGCCTTTCTTTTTGGAATGTATGCTTTAGGCATGGAACCATAGTCCCTTTTTTCTAGGTCTACTGTAATCATGCCTTGTTCTTTTGGGAAGCTGGCATTCTTAATACTATTTCAGCATCATTTTTCATTACACTACCAAGTGAATTTCTGGGTATTGTTGATGTGCCCTGTGGCCTCTGAGTGGCTGTTGTATCACCTGGTTTAATTTGTAAGATAATTGAATAGCTATAATTTGAATATGCCCATTTAGCATGTTATTTTTACATAACCCTATGCAAAAATACCTCCTCTATTTTCTGAATTGCTGGCCCACAGATGTTGCTGTGGAGTATTGCCGTAAGTTTGGCTTTACAGAAAATAATGACTGCCATAACTGTACATTGTTCCCTGTTCTTCCTAGGTGTTTGTCACCAGCAGTGGGAAATACAATGAGCTTGGATATCCATTTGGTTATTTAAAAGCTAGTACGACTTTAACTTGTGTAAACCTCTTTGTGATGCCTTACAACTACCCAGTTTTACTTCCTCTTTTAGGTGAGTAAAATATATGTGCTACTTAGTCACCTTTAAAATATGGCAAAAAAAATAAAATACCCAGTAGATAGGAGACTAATGAGAAGTTCAAATTCCATCGAAGAATAACCAATACTAGCGTAAATAAATGTGTGAAAACTGATTTGGATAGATAGAACTTTGTTTTCTTTGACTTTCTTCTTGTTTTGCTTATAATTGAAATAGATGAGCTAGATACCTGACCTTAACTGCTCCTCACGTTTGCAAACTCCATTATTTACCCTCTCTTCTCCAGTTTTGAGAATCTTGGCTTTTCTGTAGATGAGTTTGAATGCTCTCAGAAAACTAGGTGGTGTGTGTGTGTATGTGTGAAGGCCATAGGTCTATGTCAGATGGGTTTGTGAATCACCTTCCGCTTTTGTTTTTGAAACTCAGTGTCTTGGTCTATCTGGAACTTGCTGAGATTATCTGGAACCCTAAACACAGCACTTTCTCAAATGTCTCTCTAGCTCCAAAACTAGGGCTATTGGAGAGGAATTGTATGGCTTTCGTTAGAAGCCAGGGCTTCTGTGAGGCTATTGGAGAGGAATTGGATGGCTTTTGTTAGAAGCCAGGGCTTCTGTGAGGCTACTGACTGTACTACACTCCTTCCTCCACAGAATATTACGTACTTTAAAAACAGAGTGAGGAAGAAAGAAAGGTACAAGAGTCAATTCAACTAAGCAGGTTTAGAGGTTATGGATTGATTCCATGACAAAATTCTAAAGGAACAACTTAAGCAGCCATTACTCAATGCTGTTAAAAATGTGTACCCTTCATTTGGAGAGCGGTATCTTTTTAGAGTAATATACTTCTTTACATCCTTCTAGTTGTAAAGTTTTGAGGGTCTTTTGGGGGGGATGTGAGGGTTTCTAAGTTTTTGCTTAAAAGATGAAACCTTTAAAAAATTTGATCACAGTACTATTAATGTACGATGTATTTAAAAGGCAGTATTTAAGTTCCTATTTAAGAAATTTGAAAGTAGGTCATCATAAATATATCAGCGTGGTTGCTTTTTATATTTAAGTTATTTTGTTTCTTAGTCCAGCCTGAACATAAGTTCTTTCTAAGAGTATAGGCTGTACGTTAGAGGATAGTAAGATTACAATAAAAGGGCAGGGGAGGTGGCCCAGTCTTTAAGAGCCCTTGCTGCTCTTCCAGAAGACACAGGTTTACCAATTTACAACTACTTTGACCTCCAGTTCCAAGGAATCTGACATCCTCTACTGGCCTCTGAGAGCACTGCATGAATGTGATACACTGACATACATGTTGGCAAAACAGCCAGATGCCTAAAATAGAAATAAATAAATCCTTCTTAAATTACTAATATGTCTCTATTTTATGTATTAATCTATCCTTTTTTTCCAAAATGTCCTCAATTTCCACGATACATAGTAAAGACAACAGAGTAATCTTCATTTAGACTGTTGTTATTTTTCTATTTTTCAGTGTCCTTTTGACCCACTTTATTGCCCTGGGATTGGCATACAAAAGCTACACATATTTAATCTGCAGTATTCATGAGTGTACACCAATGAAACATCACTCCAATTTTTGCCCTAAACACGCCCTATTCATGTCTTTCCAAAGTTTCCCTTTTATTGTTATTTTTATAATGAAAGTATATGCCGTAAGACCTATTCCCCGAGTAAAATATTTATGTACAAACCACTCTTGCTAACTATTGGCACTGTGCTGGAGAATGTCATGCTAGGAAACCAAGGAGAAAGACAAATAATACACGATAGTGTTTATAGGCTTCTTCTCTGTCTTATAGTACTGCTTATTGCCAGCGGGCCTCAAGCTCTCTGTGTGGACAAGGATGGAAATAGTAGAGACTTTTAGATGTAAACAGATCAGAAAAACAGAATAAGTAATACCTTTAGTTTTTATTTTCTTTTTAAGAATTTATTGTTTGCAGCTGGAGGGGCGGTGCTGGAGAGATGGTTCAGAAGTTAAGAGCGCTGACTGCTCTTCCAGAGGTCCTGAGTTCAATTCCTAGCAACTACATGATAGTTCACAACCATCTGTAATGAGATGAGACCTGGTGCCCTCTTCTGCTCTTCAGGCATACATGCAGACAGAACACTGCATCCTAGATAAATAAACAAACAAATGAGAATTTCTTACTTTATGTATAGAGGTGTTTTGCCTGAATGTCTGGTGCCCTCTTCTGTCTTGCAGGCATACATGCAAACAGAACACTGTGTACATAATAAATAAATAAATTAGAAAAAGAGAATTTATTTTCTGTATAAGAGGTGTTTTGCCTGCATGTTTGTCTATGTACCACATGCATGCCTAATGTTTGCAGAAGCCAAAAAGAGAACTTCAGATTCCCCTAGAACTGCATGTATCGACCGGGCGATGGTGGCGCACGCCTTTAATCCCAGCACTTGGGAGGCAGAGGCAGGCGGATCTCTGTGAGTTCGAGACCAGCCTGGTCTACAGAGCTAGTTCCAGGACAGGCTCCAAAGCCACAGAGAAACCCTGTCTCGAAAAACCAAAAAAAAAAAAAAAAAAAAAAGAACTGCATGTATGGAAAGTTGTATGCTCTTCTGAGCTGAGACTCAAACCCGGATCCTCTGTAAGAGGAGCGAGTTAGTGTTCTTCATCACTGAGCAATGGCAAACGCTTTGCGTCGAAGCTGATTTAGTCTATGTCTTGTCTCATTTTTTCCCCAGTGCTGGGAATCAAAAACAAGCCGTTTCATAGACTAGACAAGTGGTATACCACTGAGCTCCAGTCCAGCTCTTGTAGACTTTTCAAGCCTCCACATAATTCTCAAAAGACTTCAAGAACCAGCACAGGATAGCAGGGACTTTCTGTAGCATTTCATTGCTTCCTGTCAAGACAAGAGTGGTGTGTCAAAAGCCTGAGGGCTTCCATCAAGGACACCTTCTGATTTCTTTTGCTTTCTACTGCCAAAAATTAAAAAGAACAAAAGACCTGCTTTTTATGACTGTAAATTTATTAGAATTTGTTTCCCAGGGAGTAAATAATTTATTAGGGTAATAAAAAGAAGAAAATATCCGGTTGCTTTTCCTAACCAAAGTACTTTTTAAAGAATAGACCTATTTGGAGAGAACATATGCATTCTTTTCCTCTGTAAGTAAAATATTTCCCTAATGGAGCTTAGAGGAACAATAGAGGATGACCTGATACTATCTGCTGTCTTTACAGTACGGATGGATGGCAGGTAGATTTGATAGCTGGGGATACCAGTTTGAATTAGTAAGGTAGAAATCTTTTTCTCACACTTGGAAGGAAATAAAGAGGGTGTTTGTAAGTTTTCATGCCATATGTATAATATGTATTTTTAGAGTACTAAAATAATTATATTTATATATTAAAAGATAGGCAATGTCTGCATATTTAAGGGAAATATCTTGAGTTATATTGGTGTCCATGGTGTTCAAGAGTCATATTAAGCCAGCTGTGGTGGTGCCCCACGATCTTTTTTTTTTCAAACATTTTATTTTTTGCTTTATAAGTAATACCATTCAAAATTTCCACCTCCTCCCATTTTCCTCCCACTCCTCCACTCACCCTCCCTCTTCCCCCTCCAGTCCTAAGAGAGGGCAGGGTATCCCACGATCTTTAGGTTTAAAAAAGCCTTCAATTGAACTATTGTAACTTGAAGACCATCTATATGGAACTTTGGTAGCTACAACGACCAGGAAGGACAGCCAGATAAATTGCGATGAAATGTTCATATGGCCTGAATCAGCTCCTATTTCTACATGTTAGTTGCTTGATTTTAGATCTTGTAAGCTGGCTCTGGACTAACATGATCCCTTGGTTTTGTGTTACAGATGACTTGTTTAAAGTTCACAAGCTTAAGCCAAATGTGAAGTGGCGACAGGCTTTTGACGGCTACTTAAAAACCCTGCCTCCATACTACTTAATAGTATGTATTTGTGTGTGTACATATATATTAACTGTCACTGATGATTCTTGTCATAAGAAATAAGGAGTTTAAAGTTTTACCCCTGCAAGAAGATTAACTCTTCTTATTTTACGAATATTTGTGTCGCCACTGTCTTCTCAAGCCATATGAAAGAGTATGGAGATGACATGGCCGCACAAAAGAGCATTGTGTTTCTGTTTCCTTTAGTTTTAACTGCCATGGTCATTGTTATAAGCACATCTATGTTTCTCTTATTAAAAACTAAGCTTATAAAACTGTAGTTCTGGAATGTAAAAGCAAATATGTCTCAATTCATGTTACATCACCTTCCCTTTTGAGCTCTAGAAACTCAATGTGGCTTTTCAGTACATAAACAAAACTTGGAAGAAGTTAAATTACATCCTGACACCACTTGATGGGGGGGGGGCGTTGGCGATAAAGAAGAAAGCATGTTGTGGCCTCATTCTGGCTTTTCTACTTTGAGAAAATGATGCCTAATGATCTGAACTCGTCATATAATCCTAATCGAGACGATCGAGGCCGTTTCGGGGGTTGCTGTCCTAACTTAATGCCAAGTTTCTAGAGGTGAAAAGGCAGAGTCTTCGAGGGGACCATTGGTATTGCTGGGAGGGGAAAGTGGGCTGTGTTGCTATTTACCATGGCAAGTGTGGGCTCTGCAATCATATGCTATGGGAAGTGAGTCAATGATGGGGGTTAAGACCGAAAGCAATGTACTTATTTGAATTGGCTGCTAGTTGCTCTTCTTACCCAGTCTCTTCTGATTTTTTTTTCTGCTCCTTACTTCTCTGCTATTTTCATTGCCACTTTTTAATGTTCCATGTTTGGTTTTATGTGCAGCACCTTGACTTCTAAGAAATGAATCATGTCCCCTTGCCCCTTATAACTGAACTTTTGAGTATTTAAGATTTATTCTATTCTTACTGTTGTGTATTTTGTTTCCTTATAGCCATTAAAGAAAGCACTAAGGATGATGGGAGCTCCAAATCTGATATCAGATAATTTAGATTGTGGACTTAGTTACAGTGTTATCTCTTACCTTAAAAAACTCAGCCAACAGGTAGTATTGGTAAAAACGAACAAACCAAAATCCTTTGCCCTCAGAAGTGCATTTCCTTATTCTTTAGTGTAATTGTAACTTTTCAACTTAAATGTGTATATATCTCTACACTTTATGGATTAGTAATAATGTGATTCTCTATGGCTTCTAGCTTCACCATTAAATGCAGTTAAGGGTCTGTCAGTATCATTTGATGCTGTACCATTTCTCCTTCTGCCTGCCAGTTTCTTCTGCCCATATGCTGGCTGATATTTTGTGGCCGAAGAGGGGCAGAGGCTTCACAGGGTTCTCTTGTGGGTCATATTTTGTCTGTGCTCCAACTAGTCTCTCCTCAATTCACTTGCCTAGAGCCTCCCCCTTTTGTGAGTCAGCACACCAAGGTCTGGTGTGGTTCAATACGCCTTCCCTGAAATCGCTTTCAGGCAGCATGTTAAGTTCTTAAACTCACATGCCAGCCCTTAGATAAACAGCTGCCTGCTTTTCCCTGGAGAAGCGGCAGGGCGGACATGAGACCAATGTTCTTCAACCTGGAGGGTGATAGACCCCGAGGGGAGCAGGAGAGTGGAGTTCTTCCTCCTCTCTTGCCCTTCGTCTATTCCTTTAGACCCCACCTCATTCACCATTGTTCACCTTGTCCCTTGCCTGCCCCTCTTAATTAGTACCTCATCTTCCACTCAGCCCTCCTTATCATATTTCTCACTTGTACCTAGACCATTCTTGTAGGATGGAGATAATTGGAAACTACCGAGTTAGAGCGCTGCTGCATACAATTGTGTTCTGTGATAAATTAATGCAGCAGTGTTACGCTCTTATTCACACATACATTTTTTTAAGTAGGAAGTAGCATTTGCAGCAACCACAGCATTTCCAGCTGAGTCTGTTTGCAAGTTTGGCCTTTAGAAAACTGAATATTACGCAAAGTATCTCAAATTTTCCTAAGGGACCTATAGGCCTACATAGTTGGGATGCTGGCAGGCCTTGCTAGGAATGACCAAAACCTTAAAGCACCTTCCAAAGCTTACAGAAGCATACTAGTCCAGCGTGCTCATAAGTGCAAAAGAAAATAAAGGCAAGCCCAGATTTTTGACCTAACAAGTCCCCCTAACCCGCATTCCTCTCTGCTAATAGATTTTTGTTGTTGTTGTTGTAAAGACTTTGGTTATTTATCTTTTTATTGATCTATTGATTTTTTTTTTAATTTGATGTTTATGTTTGGCCTTTAAGGCTTTGTCAGGGTATGGCCACAAAGGAAGAAAAGTGAACAGAGTTGAAACTAATCCAAGTGCTGGGACCTTCTGGGACAACTGTATTCTTTTATTGAATGAGCTTTCAAAGTCATTCAAGGAAACAGACCCTGTATCTATTATTGTCTCATATTTCATGACTTAAGAATTTGCTTAAGCATATATATAGATATATATGTATATACTATATATTCCAAATAATTACTTAGGAAAATAAATATCTCTGGCCAATCCATAAGAAATAAAAAATTATTAAGCTTATTGAACATTGATGGAATTTTGTCTTTTAGAAAAAGAAAAGATTATTGCTAATTTCTGTTTCTCTTATTGTTAATTTAATATCTGTATCACCGGTGTTCCTTGAACCATCTCAGATGTATCTAAAACACAAAATATACCAAATGCTCTGCTTTAACTTATTCAAGGAAAATTAATTGATACAATGTCTATTAAGGGGATTTCCCAATGTTTGTTAATGATAAACTTACTGAGTAGACATTAAAAATATTTGCTTAGTAACATTTGTTAAATTAAGCTTTATTTTTATAAGATTTATTGGATAATATAATTTTTTTAAAAAAACATCATTTTTTAATGTTTTCAAATACAATGCCAGTCTATATGATCTGAATTTAAGCAATAAGTTACATGTATGAACATAGAGTTTTAAACCTTTGTGTCTGGATCCAAACCAAATGTGTTGATTTAGATTAGATTTTGCAGTAACAATATGTGCTTTTTCATGTCTATGAATGAAATTCTTGCCCATGGTTTCTATTTACTCCATGATTCGTTCATAGTTTTGACACTACCAAAGACAATTTGCATGAACCATTTGTCTTTCCAGTCCCCTCTGTGTTTGCCGTGGTAGAACAGGAAAGCATAGGGAACTGTTCACTTAACTGTTGTGCTGTGATTCGCACATGAAAAGTGTTCAGTGTGGTTCTTAAAGTATTTTTCTTAAATAATAAAATGATGACGATGTGGTAGATATTTGGATAACATGTTCTGTCCTTTCATTTTAGACCAAAATAGAGTCCGAGCGAATACTAGCATCAGTGGGGAAGAAACCCCCCCAGGAGATTGGTATCAAAGTGAAAAATCATTCTGCAAGTGGCCTGACCTTGGCTCACAATAAAAACTTTAGAAAACTGTTGAAAGAAATCATAGGGGAAAATGCACCGAGACTGATGGAATTGACTACCAAAGAATTTGCTGGCTTCCAAATAGGGCTCTTCAACAAGGTAACTTGTGCCACTAAAAGGCGTCCTTAATCTGACTTTGCCTGGTCCGTTCACTGTTTGTGTTGCTTTAGTTTGAAATAATGGCCTATTTTGGAGTTGTTATCATCTTTAGTAGTAGTTGTTGTTTTGGTAGTTGTATTTTGGTTTATTGAGACAGAGTTTCTCTGTGTGTCCTGGAACTAGCTTTGTAGACCAGGCTGATCTTAAGCTCAGAGATCCGCCTGCCTCTGCCTCCGAGTGCTAGGATTAAAGGTGTGCACTACCATGCACAGCTTGGAATTAATGATTATTAGTGAAACTATCTTTTTTTTTTTTTTTTTTTGGTTTTTTCGAGACAGGGTTTCTCTGTGGCGTTGGAGCCTGTCCTGGAACTAGCTCTGTAGACCAGGCTGGTCTCGAACTCACAGAGATCCGCCTGCCTCTGCCTCCCAAGTGCTGGGATTAAAGGCGTGCGCCACCATCGCCCGGCTTAGTGAAACTATCTTGAGATTATTCTGCCAGCAGATACCAACATGAAATTAAGCGTACTAAATACATTGGTTGGTAGGAATGGGAAGTAAGCAGCTATAAAAAAAGTAAACTAGAAAGGAAACTCCAGTAGGCAGGCCACCATGTAGATCTAGCACCTACGACAGACAGACTAGTAACAAGTAGGCTCCGTGCACCTTAGAGAATGCCTCAGCCAGACTGCAGGAAACCTGGCCCCGTGCATTCTCGCAGAGAAAGCGAGTGTGATCGGAGCTGGCCTCCATGCTGTACTTCTCAGGCCCTGTCCATCAGCAGCCTGGCTCATGCTCAGGGCTGCAGCAGACTCCAAAGGCACTGCAGCTGGGCCCACAGCCAATGTCACTGGCTGTGCAGTCTGCAGTTGTCATCCTGGAGTGAGACTCTTGCAGCCTACCTCCCTGCCTGCTGGGGGAATCAATCTAGGTGACAAGCAGCAGTCCTACCAAACAGCTACAGACAGGCATATTAAACCTTGGGATTTGGAGTTTTAAATGATAGGCTTGAAAATTATTTCCCCAGTGACTTTAATGACTTCTGGATGTGTTATTATTCAGAACAAGAAATAGAAGGTTTTCTATTTGGAAAAATTAGCAATAATCAGCTGTATTAAATATCATTCTCTTCAATAAGATTTTAAGAGGGTTAGGTATTACATTTCTTTATTTAAAAGCCTTAGGAGTAACCTAGATTGTTTCATTTAACATAGGATTTGAAACCTCAGACATATAGAAATGCTTACGATATTCCACGTAGAGGACTTTTAGACCAGCTGACCAGAATGAGATCTAATCTATTGAGAACACGGAAGTTTATTGTTGGACAAGATGAAGGTAACCGAACAGTGGAATGCTCTTAGGCTAATAGCAGACATGACTTGCATAACAGCGTTTATTGCAGAATTATTTTGTAATGTGTTAATGCTCACAGTGTTCCCATTCACTCAAGCCCCCCATCTCCCTGATTCTCTTCCCCTCAGGTGTGTATTATTCAGCATGCCATACCGCCATTGCCATTGTTCTGCGTACACACTCTTGCAAATCTCATACTCTCAGCTAGACACTGACTTTATGCTCAGCTGATAGGCACTGACATGAAGAGCGGGCACTGTAGTAGCTTGCTCAGGCAGGGTTAGCCCATTACAAAGTGGCGGAACCTAGTTCTGTCAGATTTCCAAGCCTGTACACTCAGACATTGATCATGCCCAGCTGGCTTTGGAAAAAGTCAGCAGCAAATACCTACTCCCCGCGAAAGTCATGAACTCCAGATAAACAGGAATATTGTGATGGTTTGCAATTTTTCTTCATCTTATTTTGTTAATTTTGAATGGGGTTACTTATCCACAAAAAAATGAGCAACCCCCTAGCCAACTCTCTGATATTATACTTTGTGTGTGTGTGTGTGAACAGAGGCTTCCTAGCAAGAGAACTTTTGTATTTAATCAAATCCTCAGAGGGTAACATTCTCTTTGTGACGAGAGAGTACCATGAGGAGCTGGGCATGGTTGCTCAGTACTCAAGAGCCTGAGGCAGGAGGAGTCTATGAATTTGAGTCCAGCCTGGGTTAAAGAATGCAAACCTGCTCCAGAATACAGAGAGAGGGGCTGGAGCAGTGGCCCACTCTTGAAGAGCCCTGGTTACTCTTACAAGAGACCCCGGTTCAGTTCCCAGCACCTACATGTTGGGTGGCTTCCAACTGTCCATGACATCAGTTCCAGGGGATCTGGCACCTTCTTCTGGACTCTGCAGACACCAGGCCTGTGTGCAGTGCACATATGTACCCGCAAGCAAAACAGACACATAAAATGAACACGAATCTTTTTTAGAAAACAGAGAACACTAGAACACCATGGAGCCTCAGTGCTTCAGAGTGCAGAATGTCCACAGGTTTTTTTTTTATTATTATTATTATTTTTTATTGAAAAAAAATTTTCCGCCTCCTCCCCGCCTCCCATTTCCCTCTCCCCCTCCCCCCACTCCTCTTCTCCTCCCTCTCCAGCCCCAAGAGCAGTCAGGGTTCCCTGCCCTGTCCACAGGGTTTTGAACTCAGATGATGGCATGCGGGAGGCCAGCCCATTTTTATGCGGTGTTGGGAAGTAGAGGAGTTTCTAGTCCTTGTGAAGTGAGCCTGTAGGCAGTATAGTGACTGTAGACCACTGACTGGTATAAATGACGATGATGCTAGATCCTAAAGGTGGTGGTAGATGCCGGGATACTAGATTTGAGATTTCAGATGATAATGCTAAACTACACATTGCTGAACCAGCTATGACAATGTCCTTTCAAAAGGACCATATAGTTCAGCTCTAAGTATTAATTTCTCTGCTGCTGATTTTGCAGATTCACTTCATAGTGTCCCAGTTGCACAAATGGGCAACTATCAGGAGTATCTAAAGATGCTGGCTTCTCCACTCCGAGAGATTGATCCGGATCAACCAAAAAGACTGCATACTTTTGGCAATCCATTTAAGCAAGATAAGAAGGTAGTATACCCATTTTTGTGTCTGTGATACTTTCACTGTAACGCTATCCTTGTTAGCCTGATGTATACAAATCTGAGCTAAAAATGACATCAGGACCTATGTGTAGATGGATCTCGCTTGTTTCCCATAATGGTACTGTTGAATGTTCTGGAACATATTCAGTAAAAGAGGCAAATGAGGCATTGGTGGGAAGCCCCCTGACTTATGCTGGCGCAGACTCTTTGAAGGTGGCATCCAGGCCTACATGGCTCTTTCCATGAGTTGTGTGACTGTACACAGTTGTGTTAGTTGAATACAATAATAACTGTCATTTTTGAGTACATAGTAGGCCTTGGTGTTTTAAATGAAATATGTTCATTGTTTTTTTTTAGGGAATGATGATTGATGAAGCAGATGAGTTTGTGGTGGGGCCACAAAACAAAGTGAAGCGTCCTGGAGAGCCCAACAGTCCTATGTCATCTAAGAGAAGGCGGAGCATGTCCCTGCTGTTGAGGAAACCACAAACACCTCCTCCTATCACCAACCATCTGGGCGGAAAGGGACCACTCTCAGCTTCATGGTTCCCATCTTGTCCAACCCTCCTGAAACCCACCCTTGTACATCCAGGTACAGAGTAGTGGTTGTTTTTCCTTTATCTGTCTTTCTGGGCTCCTTTTTTGTTGTTGATTAAGTAAACCATAATTAGAGCATCTGTGGTAAGCACAACAGGCCTTCCAGGACAGAGACCCTGACTCAGTGGTCTTAGCCATATGAGTGGAGGAAGAAGATGAATAATTATAGTAATTAACAAGTGGTATTAATGTCATAATTAGTGATTAATACATGTTGGTACAAAAATGAGGAGTTCTAAGCATGCCTGCTGTAACCATTTGCATCAACTTCAAAAGATAGGAAGATAAACTAAGTGTCTAAGTAGGTTCACTATTAAGAGCTCTCTGTGATGTTGCCCCCTATTCGTGACTCAACTGGTAAATCTGGAGTCTCTCTCCTTGACCCCACTGAAACAATTCTCAAGATCACTCGTGTTTTCCGTACATTGCCTTTCCCTCTCGATTGTTTTGGGCTCAGTTGCTCATGCCCTCCTCTATTTCTATTTGAACAACTCCTAATATTCACACCTCTAGATTACAGTTTGTTCCTCTGCTCTCAAGCCTGTATTTAAGCACAGACAGTGTCTAACAGACAATAATGTTTGATGTCGTACAAGTAAACGCCTGCTTTGCATCTCTCTAGAGGAGCTCTGCTGGCATCTTTCTGCATGGCAGTTAGTGAAGTTATCTCTCACTCTACTGGAAAAGCTATGTCACCTTTAAGAATTGGTAGAGTTGAAAAACCTTATATTAGAATGTAGTGTTGCTCATACTGTATTGTCGGTGCTGAGTGACCAACTTAAAGTGACTGAGCCAGAATCAGGAAGATCTGAGTATCACGTACTCTCATGCTGGCACCTGGACATACGACCATGATTTTTAAAATTCTCTTTCTCCCATTAAAAGGGTGAGGTAATCTGACATTCAATCCAATTCCTGCTTCTTACTGTTTTTCTCCATTCCTTCACTTCCATGAAGTTTTACCAAGTTTCTCTTCTTAGATGGCCTCTCTGCATCTAATTCTTATTTAGTTCCTACCTATCTTCTCTCCCGATTTGAAGTCCGAGTGAAGATGTCAACAGAAAAATACAAGCATGCCACATTCATACAGAAAATGCATCCTTCGTATTTCTGAACCTTCAGGATACAGCCTGACTCTTCACCCTGGTCCACACAGCTCCACATAGCCTGACACCACCATCCTCTCTTACCTCCAGTTCCAGAGATATCCTCCTCATGCTTCACTCTGCTGCCCCTGGCTTACTCCTGCCCTCGCTACAACTTGGCATCCTTCCAGAAGATCCTGCCACCACCTGGCAGCCCTCTCTCGTGCCCTATTTCTGTTTTTCCTCAAATGAAAGCAGTTTTGAGGGTGCCCTGGCTCATTCTTAGTTCCTCTCCGATGGCCCCGTGACACTGTAGGTTCTGTAAGGGCAGGCAGGGTCAGTTCCTTTGTTTCTTGTTCACTGCAGATTCTCAGCTGCTGCCCTGGTGCCTGGCACAGCAAAAGATAAGCAAATGGCATAGAGGTATTGGCCTGAGAACGGAAAAATAATTACTCTGGCATCGAAAGGGAACCGGGCAGAATCATCTACAGATAGGCAGTTGCTTAGCAGATGAGGGACAGAGAATTTGTTCCGTCCTAGGAGGGCATCGAAAGGGAACCGGGCAGAATCATCTACAGATAGGCAGTTGCTTAGCAGATGAGGGGCAGAGAATTTGTTCCGTCCTAGTAGAGCATCTCAGAATATTTGCTTTACCCAGGAAGCACATGGTATGCACAATTCATAGGGCTTCAAACTCAGGAAAGGGTAGCAGTTTATATGTGACTTCGAAGTGTACAGGTTGACATTAAGCCCTGAGCGCCAGGGACCTGTGAGTGCTTAGTTAGCATCTTGATTTCTGTATGCATTCATAGTGGGAAGAGTCTCAGAGCGCCATCTGCTCTGTCCTCCTCATCAGTGGAAGCCATCATTTCCTTGAAGCTGAGGATCATGGAGGTGTACCTGTGGGATTGATACGATGTGCTCACTTCACAGCTCAACTTCTTAATTTGCTTTCCAGATGCCACTGTCATTCATGATCTCCATGAAGAGAAGATGGAAAATGGGCAAAGCGCAGCCGATGGCTTCTTATTAAAATCTGCTCCGGCAGAGTTTATGAATGTGGCAGAACATGGCCTTATATCCAACCAATTGGATTCACTGTCTGATGACTTTACTGGTCTCAGGAAAGATGGACTCATTCACAAACCTAGTAATAATTTACTCCTAGGAGGAGACAAAAGCTGCAGTCTTTCTGTAGATGACAGAAAAATCACCATGGCGTCTGCTTTGGAAACTGTGCCAAATTCAATGCAAATCACTCCTGCGATGGCACAAGGCATCAATGCCGACATCAAGCACCAGCTGATGAAGGAAGTTCGAAAGTTCGGACGGAGTAAGTAACGATGGAATATCTCTAAGAAATGCAATGGGAGAATCCCTCTTGTATCATTCTCGAGAGATTTCTACTATTGGTTTTGAGACAGGCTGTCATACAGCTCAGGCTGACCTCGAACTCTCTATGTGGTCCAGACTGCTGGTATTGCCTGATCTTCCTGTCTCTAACTCACTCTATAGTGCTCACACTACAGGGATGTGCTGCCACAGTCAATTAAGGCGCCGCTAAGGATTGGACCCAGAGTCTCATGCTTGTTAGGCAGGTGGTCTACCAACTGAGCCCTACCCTAAGTCCCAGAGTAGAGTCTGGCCATACAATTTTTGGTCAGTCTTGGGCTTTCACATGACTTAAAGTGATTCTTCTGGCCTTAACTTGCAGTGGTTTCGTTTTGCTGCTTTAACAAGTTGCCAGATGCCCATCGCTTCAGACAGCACAAGCTTATTACTTCACAGCTCTGCAATTCAGACTATTTTTCACTGGACTAAAGTGAAGGCAAGCTGGCAGGCCAGTGCTGCTTCTCGGGGATAAAGGCAGAGTCTGTTTCCTTGCCTCTTCTGGCTTCTGCAGACTGGCTGCACTTTGCTGGGCCCATGGTCCCTTCCTGCATCAACTCAGCAGCAGAATGCTTTTTTCCCTTTGGCTTCCACTTCTGTTCTTAAGCTCTCTGACCTTTAAGATTCCATTTGTTAGCCAGGTGATGGTGGCATACACCTTTAATCCTAGCCCTGGGGAGATAGAGGCAGATAGATCTCTGAGTTCTGATTCGAGGCCAGAGAGAGTTCCAGTATAGCCAGGACTACACAAAGAAACCCTATCTTTTTTTAAAAAAAAAAAAAAGGAAGGAAAAATTATAATTTTAGATTAATCTTTGAGATCTGTATACAATATATTTTGATCATATTTATCCCCAGCTCCTCTCTTCTAGATCCACTCCATCTCCCACCCCCTCAACTTCCTCTCCTCTATTTTTAGTAACTGGTTGAATCTACCATGCACTCCTGGGTACAAGATCATCCACTGCCATGGGCAATACTCTCAAACAAATTGATTCTCCCTCTTCCAGAAGCAATCAAATGTCTATACTATTCCATCTTAAAAGGATATTACGGCTACATTGAACCCTTGTGCATAAACCAGGACAAACTCAATATCCATAATCTAATTCCATCAGCATATAAAGCATATATGGTAATAAATTCACAGGCTTCATGGGTTAGGGCAGTTTGGGGCAACCGGTGTTCAGTGTACCTCATTTGAGTACTGTTTATAAGAATTTCTCTCATGAATGTATGTAGACATTTTTATTTTAGTGGTTAACATACCAGCTGTGCTTATGACTTTCTACCTATGAGGAATGATTTCTAAGGATGCATGATTGAATTTTATTTCTCATTCATATTTTTATAATACTGAATTTTGTAATATCACCAGAGTATGAAAGGATTTTCATTTTGCTTGAAGAAGTGCAGGGACCTCTGGAGACGAAGAAACAGTTTGTTGAGTTCACCATCAAGGAAGCTGCAAGGTGGGTATAAACGAAACTTCTAAAGGTTTTTTAATTGTTTTGGGTATTGTTTTTCTTTTCTTTTGTTTACTTTAGTTGTAGGATCCACGGAAAGACAAAGAGAGGGATAGGCTTTGCCTTAATCTGTGAAAAAAAACACTTGTCCCCACTCAGAGTTAAAGCTGCTTCCTACCGTGTTCAGATGGAAAGACCAGAGTCCTGATTCATGGCTCCTAGCTAGTGTGTGCGTGTGTGTGTGTGTGTGTGTGTGTGTGTGTGTGTGTGTGTGTGTGATAGAATGACCCTCGTATTTGCTAAGCCATACCTTTGCATGATGGTGACTTACACTCCCTTTGGGTTGCACGCTACAGAGCACTCTGCACACTGTCAAGTCTTCTATGATGGTCAATAATATTTCTTTATATTTTCAGGTTTAAGAGAAGAGTCTTAATTCAGTACCTTGAGAAGGTACTAGAAAAAATAGATTCCCATCCCCTTCTTAACAATGTGAATCACATCAACAGCAGATCATCATGTTAATACCAAGACAAGTGAGGAAAAAGAAACACCTTTTCTGTGCTGTAGGCTGGAATGGGACCTTCCTGAAGCCCTCTAGAATGTTTGAGTGAAGGGAATGAATGACCTAACTCAGGCTAAGAAAAGCGCTTGACTAGAGCTTTTAATGATTATCTGGAAGTAAAAGCTGGGCTTCTGCCTTAAGAGTTATAATCGAAAGTATTTTTTTATTTCATTGTTTATTTTTCCAGTTAGGAAAAGCGTTGTGAAATCACACAGCACTGCTGCTCCTCCTACAGCTAATAGAGTTCTCTCATTGGAGCGTTACCATTCCAGACGTTTTTCCGAGTGGGCAGGGGCCACCCGCAAGGAGAGCACTGCCTAGTGTCCTCATTGTGTCCAGTAGAACAAGTAGGCGTGTAGAATCGAAGTGGTCATCGTATGCTCAACAGAATTTTCCACAATTTCTAGCTGTGCCTTTTAAACCATGCAATATTCAGGATAGTTGGAATCAAAGAGTAAAAAGCTGCTATTTAGGTAACTTATTTGTCTCTGGGAAGGGGCAGGGAGAGTAACCAAGCAATCTACCTCCAGTGCTCTTCCATTGATCTAGAAAGATTGCAGAGTGCACCTGAGGCTGCACTGACCTCTGACACTTGTTCTTGCATGTGGCAACAGAAAGTCTTCAGGTAGACTTGGACATTTTGTGCTTTGGAAGCACTAAAAGGAAAAATAATATGTATATTTTCTTTGATGTTTATATAAAAATTTATATGGAGCAGTATTGTTGTTTTTATTTGTAAAAATGTAAGTGATCAAAGAGATTTTCACTTTGCATATATGAAATAAAATCCTTTTATTGATTTTCAAAAGTTTATTGGTAAATACATTTCTAGTTGTATGTCTCTTGTCATGGCATTCCTTTCAGAAAAACAATTGCACATTATTGTAGTTAGAATTTTCTTTGGTACGCCAACCAGCTCCCAAATAAAGAGATAGAGACTTATTAATTATGAATGCTCAGCCTTAGCTTAGGCTTATCCCACTAGCTCTTTTAACTTAGTTTAATCTGTTTCTATTAATCTACATTTTGCCTCGGGCCTTTTTACCGTTCTTTCATTATGTATGACCCAATTTTCTGCTTCCTCCAAGTGTAGCTGGTTGGTTCCTGGCATTTCCTTGGTGTCCCTTTTTCTTTCTTCCTTTATGTCCTAAATTCCTCCTCCTACTTACTTTCCCTGCCCACTTATACCTTCTCCCTCGCTATTGCCTAGTCAGCTTTTTATTAGACCAATCAGGTGTCTTAGGCAATTAAGGTAAAACAGCAACACATTTTTTTTACATAGTTAAACAAATGCAGCATATCTTTGCATACTTAAACAAATATTCTACAACACACTATCAAACAAATTAACATGTTAACAAGAGGGCCCATAAGATGGCTTAGCAGTAAAGGCTCTTGCCACCAAGCTTGGTCACCCAAATTTGATCCCTGGGACTCACATGGTAAAATGAGAGAGCCAATTCCCAATTGTTGTCCACTCACTTTTTTAATGCACATTTTGGTACAAGCACATGTATGTATTTACATAAATGAATGTATATTTGTTTTAAATGTTAAAGGAGTTGATCTTGGAAGTGTAACTCACAGGACTGAATGGTGATATCAGAAGGGTCTGGGGAGGCCAGGCCCTCCCAATTGCAAGTAACTGGGGAGAGAAAACTGCCAAAATCAAATTCATTGGAACTCTGAAATAAAGCCAAAGGGTTTTTCTCTTTTTTCCTTTGAGAATTTCATAAAATATAGTTTGAACATACTCACCCCTGCCAAGCCCTCCCATTCCTACCCTTTCCACCCCACATCTCTTCCCACCCAACTTTGAGATTTCGTTTTTTAATTCTTTACCCATCAAGTACAGTATGTGTGGCCCAGATGGTCATAGGAGTGCAGCCTGACCTGGTGTGTGGTCAACTTACCCAGGAGTCCCATCCTTAAAGAAAACTGACGCTTCTTGTGCCAGCAACTATCAGATGCCCAGTAGCTCCTCAGCTAGTGGTAGAATTTCGTGTCTACCTTTCCCCCTCCATGCTGGGATTTTGTCTGGTTGGAGCTTGCACAGGTCTTTTGCATGCTATTGCAATTGCTGTTAACTCATTTGTGTATCTGCTCTTTACGTCTGGAAGACAGTTTCCTTGGTGTTATTCTCTAGCTTTCATGGTCTTTCTTTCCCCTTTCCCCAAAGATCCCTGAGCATTGTGGGGAGTGATTTTATATATATATATATATGTATGTATGTATGTATATATATATATATATATTATTTATCATTTAGGACTGAGTACTCCAGTCTCTTATTTTTTGCATGTTGAGCAGTGGAGTAGCTCTGTTAAGTGCCATCTGCTGCAATAAGCTTCTCTGATGAGAGGTGAGAGGGTGCACTGATCTACGGGTATAGCATGGCATTAGTAAGAAATTTTATACTATGTCCATTGAGGAGAATAATAGTATTAGTTTCTTCCCTAGGACCTTTGACTTATCCAGTCATAGGTCCTTGGCTACTTGCACAGTACTGGGCATGGGTTACTTCTCATGGAGTGGCCTTGGGTCCAGTCAGAAAGTGATTGACTACTCCCACAGCATGCCATTATTACATAAGTGGGCACATCTTGTCACACCCGTTGTTGTAGTTTGCAGGGTTCGCATCTAAGTGAGATTTGAGGATTACTTTCCGTCAACATGCATAGCATCTTCTAGCCCCATGGATGCTAGCTAATAGGGATGAAGCTCCCAAGTAAGTACCAGCTTGATTTTTCCATGTTCTGTGACTTACTTTAAGAATGGAATCTTATTTTCAAGTTCTGGAGGATGGCCAAGTATTAACACTAGTCTATAATGCCTGGAAGTCTATGTCACCCCATTGAGAAACAACAAAAACAGTACCTGCTGTTGAGTAGGTTCCTTCCAGATTGAAAAAAATTCCATCATTCAGGAAAGCTCCTTAAAAGAAGGTAAACAAAGAAAATAGCTTCAAGCAGTCCCTGAAACTGACCAGACTGACTAGGCCCTTCCTCATCAGAGTAAATAAGAGTCAATCTCTGAAAAGACAAGCTGCAAAGAAGACCCTTAGACCAGATCAGCTGCCTGGAAGAGACAGACCAGCGAAGCTACCTGGAAAAGGTTTAGATAGACTGAAGCACTTGGAATGGACAGTTTTCAACCTGTTGAGATGCCTGCAGGCTGTGTGGTGTGCTCCAGGTTCCCAACTTTGTGAACTGTCAACCATGCTGGGGTGGGCTTTGGCAATGCCACTGTCTTTGAGTCATTTCTGCTCCTGTAAGTAACCCCTCATCCATATTTCTGTAAATAATCTCAATAAAACTCAAAGGTTCATCATGTTGGACTTTGGTGGTGTTTCTACTTTGGCCTGGGGTGAGTAGAGATGTAGACTCTCCCTAGGAAAAGTCTTGTCACACAGCAGCAACACATTATTTGCTAGCATGGGGTGTTTAGTTGGAGTATTGTTCTGGGTTTGTAATAACCAAAATGAAAGTGGAATAACGTGAAAAGCTATGGAAACATAGTAGGAGAGCTTGGTGGTGCTTCAGTGTACACTTGTGCAACCCTTTTCAAGATATAGCCATGGTTTTTAAGATGGCATAGTAACTGGATTTAATATAGAGACACTTTAAGTTAGCTATTTTAGACAGCAAAGAGCTAAAGGAAACATGGATAAAAAGCTGCATAAAAGCAGGAAGATTATGTTAAATAAAGATAATGAATAGGTAAACAAAAAGAGAGGAAGCAAATAGAGGGTATGGACCTGAAAAGTAGAAAGCCTGACATGGAAAATTCCCGAAGAGAGTTCAACAGCAGATCTTAGAAGACAGAAGAAACTTGTTAGAAATCATCCAGTGTGAGGAGCATAAAGAAACTGGGGTTAAGAAAAATGAAAAGAGCAGAGGATATAACTGTCCAAAGACCTGGGTTCCTAGCCTCACTACAAAAACGAAACAAAATGAAAAGCAGTAAGCAGAGTTTAACAGACTCACCATAGCCTATGGGCCACAATCAAGCATGACAATGTATGTTTTAGTTGCATTTCTTTTCTGTGACAAGACCCTATGACCAAGGCAACTTATAGAAGAAAGCGTTTATTGGGACTTACCATTTCAGAGGGTAATCCCATAGCCATCATGGTGGGCACATGGCAGCAGGCAGCCAGGCATGGCACTGGAGCAATGCTTGAGAGCTTACATCCTTATCTTCCCTAAGAGGCACAGAGAGCTAATCTGGAATGGTGTAGACTTTGCAAACCTCAAAGCCCACCCCTAGTAACACAGTCCCAACAAGATCACACCTCCTAGTCCTTCCCAAACAATTCTTCCAGATGGGGACCAATATTTACCTATATGAGCCTATGAAACCATTCTAATTCAAACCACCATAGTGTACGTTAATAGGATTAATGGAAGAAAAGATGAGAAAGCAGTGTGAAGACTATGTAAAGAAAATATTTAAAGATCCAGTAATCCCAAACTGTAATAAGAGGAGCGGGCCGCATCCTGCCACCCGGCTAGCTTAGCCCCCGAAATAATCACATAGAAATTTTATTAATTAAATTACTGCCTGTCCCATTATATCTAGCCTCTTCTTGGCCAACTCTTACATCTTGATCTAACCCATTTTCATTAATGTGTATCGCCACTTGACTGTGGCTTACCCATATGAGTCTAACCAGCGTCGGTCTCAGGCAAGAGAATCATGGTGTCTGCCACTCTGCCCTTTGTCCCAGAACTCTGTTCTGTCTACTCCACCTACCTAAATGCCACCCTATCAAAAGGTCAAGGCAGTTTCTTCATTCAACTAATGAAAGTAACACATAGAAAGAAGACTCTCCTACACCATTTCCCCTTTTTCTGTTTAAACAAAAAGGAAGGCTTTAACTTTAACATAGTAAAATTACATATAACAAAACAGTTATCAAGCAAGAATTACAGTTACAATATTTATATCTATTTTATCTTTTATTATAACAAAGGAAAACTATAACTCTTCTTCAACTCCATCAAAGACTCCAGAAGGATATAATATTACCTAAGTAAACAAGAAGTAAGTAATTTCCAAAACTCTAGAAATGACAGAGATATCTTGCTGCCTGGACAGTCACCCAAAGTTCTTCTGTACCATTGGGGCATCCATCTTCAGCCTATAGGCCCATAGTATCCAGCAAACATTTTCATGAAGCAGGAAATTTTAAAGACAGTTCAGTCACTTTCTTTTGTGTCCTGCAGAATGTCTCGCAGACTCCTTCATGAATCAGAAACCCCGAAGGACCATCTCACCTTTAGGCAAATTCAGCAGTCCTCTCTCTGCGGGTTCTTTGTATCCAGTTTATGTAACAGTGCAGGCAAGAACAGTTTCTTAGCAAGTGACTATCAAACTCCATAAGGAGCCTCTTCGATGCTCATCTTCCTCTTGAAGTAGATTGGTGCTGCCAGGAGCAGACATGTCTCATTGTCATGAAAAAACATAACTTATTAAAACATTTTAAATGCCATTTTCTGTAGCATTTGAAAGATATGAAGAATGCCTATCTAACTGAAATATATTTCCATATATCTAGAAAATCTAACCAACATGACTACAAGCTTGACTATTATAGATGATTATCTATTAACCTATATTTTTAAATTATACATTACATTTTTAAATGAACTACACAATCACAATATCTTAATCAAGATAAGAAATATGCATGACCTTAAATTAGTATTAGTAAACCAAGATTTATATCAATGGAAATTATATCTATATCATATCCCCTTTAAATGTAAAAGAACATTTATAAACAATTTAATAATAAATGTTTATCTGTATACCTATCCAACCCAGGGAACTGCAAAGCAGAGGAAGAGAGCCGCTGACATAATCAAACCATTAAGAGACAGAAGATTCTGAAGACCACCAGAGTATTTTGTTACAGACAAGAGACCCACCCTAATTTAAAGTTTGCTTTCTTATCAGAAGCATGGAAAGACAAAAAGCAATAAAATAACACTGAAAACGCTAAAAAGAGAAAGGAGTTGTGGATGTAGCTCTGGGAGAGTATTATCTAGTCTGCACAACGCCCTGGGTGCTGTTCCCAGCACTGCACAGAAATGGGAGAGGGGGGGTGGATTAGAGCAGTGGAAGGGAAGTACTGTCCATCAGGAATGTTATCTCCAGCCAAACAAACCTTCAACTAATGAGGGAGAATTTAAGAAAGTCTCAGGTAGACAAAAACATACGGGACTGCCTGCAGTACCACCATTCTCCAGGCTGAAAGGAACACACGTACACAACGCAGCAACTGGTAGATATAAAGAAATCCTCAGAAGGTAACTCCAGTGAAGGTCCCTCACAGGTTCCCTTTAGCTTTTAGGTTAAGGCTTGGGAGGCGAGGATAATACAGAGTTGGTAAAGAGTCCAGAGTTTCTCTTGGTGTGTCAAACACAATTGGAAAGAGTCATAATGGTTGCACAATAGTGCGCATGCAAAGTCACTGAATTGCACACTGAAAATGGGTGAAATAGCAAATTTATGTTATACATATTTAAGCATGATTTTGAAAATGTCAGCTACCAAAAGCCATTGAAGTGTGACTTAAAGTGGATGGATAGCATAGTGAGAGTTATGTGTCAAGATGTTGGTTGAATGTTGGGGGGATGGTTTATGAAAGAACGTTACGTACCCATATGCTGTGTGCAAGGGGCACATTTGAGATTCAAAGTCACAGGCAGATTGGAAATGAAAAGGTAAAAACAGTTACTTTGTTGCATATGATCGTCAACAATGAGGTTGTTGACAATACAAGACAAAATAGGTATGAAGCCAGAAATGGTCACATGAAACAAATAATGACCTGCTGTATTAATAAATGGGACAATTCACCAAGATGGGAAAATTACAAACACATGCAGTAAATGAGAAAAAGGAAATGAAACAAAAATTGAGAGAATGAAGATAAAGAACTCCACAATGATAGTTGCAGACCATTAGGAAGAACTATTCAGAAGATGATCAAAGAAACAGGACTTCTTGAACAGTGAGTGCTAAACCAAACCAAACCACAGTTATATTCGACGTACCTACAGAACACCACCCATTAAGTTTATCGCATTCTGTGCATCCATCTGGATGACAGCTAATTTTGATCACCAGCTCCAAAACCACCCTTTTGTCCTGCGCAGTGAAAAAGATTCTGGTTCCTTTAAAGATACTTGTTGTGGCAATTGCCACTGAAGTCTGTCTACAGAGCGCTCCTGAACACAAAAAAGCCCAGCTTCCTAGTTTTCTTGGCTGATAGTAGCCAGTTTTTCTGATCTCCAGGCTTATGTGTAGCAAGTTTTAATCGGTAGCCCATGGCTTCTCCACGGCCCAACCGGGGCAGAGCCCAAGTAGCCCCGCAGCAGTAGCTGGCCAGTTAACTTTCTTTCTGGTCTTCTGGGCCACTAATAAATCAGAGTCCTTTGACAAGACTAGTGCTGCTCGTTTTGCTGCTCGTTTCATTCGGTTCCAGACGCACCAGGGGAGCGTTCTCCAGTGGCCAGTGTGTAGAGTATGGGTTTCTACAAAGTTCCAGGTAACCACACTGAACACAACTGTACAATCCCTAGGCCTGCTCCACCGTATCAGGATTTCAACGCCGAGGTGCATACACTGTACCCTGTTATTTAGCATGGAACGCAACTCCAAGATGGGCATTCTCAGTCTATCATGGGGTCCTGTGCCATAGGATATTTACGATGGCTCTCTGAGGACACCTCTGAGAGCTAGAGAATGGCTTTCTTGCAAGCTCTCAACTCTTTTGTAGGCCTGGGTGGTCTTCCCTCTGGTGGGGTTCTCCTTCATATCTCTCAAGGACTTCTGCCCAATCAGTAACCACTCGGCTCGTGGCACGCTCTGTCTCTGCGCATGCACACAGAATCCCGAGGAGGATAGAGTTCTGTGATGTGGGAGGAGAGTCAGTGAGGCCCAACGGGTTCCTTTCAGCCTCTCTTCAGCTATCTTCTCCGTGATTCTTCTGCTACTTTTAAAAGTGGAAAGGATTTCATCGTAAGTCTCCACTTGGAAGAAGGGTTCTTAACTATGAGAAGGGCCTAGTCTATTGAGAAGGGGTGGGGTTTTTTCTGAGTCAGCCAATGTTGGGCTGCATCTCATCAACCCAGGGGTGGGAGTTTTCCTTATGTGCTCAAAGTCAGCCAAGCTAGGACCTGGACTCAGCTACAGAGGGGGTGAGTTTTGCTTGTGTCATGGAATTGAGTCATGTTGGGCCCTAGAGGTGTCAGTTTTTTCTTGGGTCCTTACCGCCAGCTATGATGGACCCAGCTCTACTCAGGGGTGGCACTTTTCCTTGGATCTTTGAACTCAACCAGGCTGGGACCCTGACTTAACTACCCAGGGCTAGTGATTTTTCTTGGGGACTCGAATTTGTAATATTGGGGGGGGGGGATGTCTCAACTACCCTTAGGTGTTGATTTTGTTTGAATTTTTTTTTTATTGAAAAAAAATTTTTCCACCTCCTCCCCGCCTCCCATTTCCCTCCTCCTCCTCCCACCCCTCTCCCCCTCCCCCCACTCTACTTCTCCTCCCTCTCCAGCCCCAAGAGCAGTCAGGATTTCCTGCCCTGTGGAAAGTCCAAGGTCCTCTCAACTCCATCCAGGTCTAGGAAGGTGAACATCCAAACTGTCTAGGCTCCCACAAATCCAGAACATGAAGTAGGATCAAAACCCCGTGCCATTGTCCTTGGCCTCTCATCAGCTCTCATTGTCCACCATGTTCAGAGAGTCCGGTTTTATCTCATGCTTTTTCAGTCACAGTCCAGCTGGCCTTGGTGAGCTCCCAATAGATCAGACCCACTGTCTCAGTGGGTGGGTGCACCCCTCATGGTCCTGCCTTCCTTGCTCATGTTCTCCCTCCTTCTGCTCCTTGCTAGGACCTTGGGAGCTCAGTCCGGTGCTCCAGTGTGGGTCTCTGTCTCTATCTCCATCCATCACTAGATGAAGGTTCTATGGTGATGTGCAAGATACTCATCAGTATGGCTATAGGATAGGGTCATTTCAGGTTCCCTATCCTCAGCTGCCCAAGGAAATACCTGGGGACATTGCCCTGGCACCTGGTAGCCACTCCAGGTTCAAGTCTCTTGCCAACCCTTAGGTGGCTCCCTTAACTAAGATATGTGCTTCCCTGCTCACCTATCCAACCTTCCTTTATCTCCAATCATCCCGTTTCCCCAAGTTCCCCCCATCCTCTCCTTCACACTTTTCTCTCCCCATCTCCCCTTACCCCCATCCCACCCCACCCCCAAGATTCCAATTTTTTGCCCAGCAATCTTGTCTACTTCCCATAGCCAGGAGGATAACTATATGTTTTTCCTTGGGCTCACCCTCTTATTTAGCTTCTTTAGGATCACAAAATATAGACTCAGTGGCCCCTATCCACGGCTAGAAACCAATTATGAGTGAGTACATCCCATGATCTTCTTTTTGGATCTGGGTTACCTCACTCAGGATAGTATTTTCTATTTCCATCCATTTGCATGCAAAATTCTAGAAGTCATTGTTTTTTACCGCAGAGTAGTACTCTAATGTATATATATTCCACACTTTCTTCATCCATTCTTCCATTGAAGGACATCTAGGTTGCTTCCAGGTTCTGCCTATTACAAATAATGCTGCTATGAACATAGTCGAACAAATGCTTTTGTCATATGATAGGGCATCTCTTGGGTATATTCCCAAGAGTGCTATTGCTGGGTCCAGGGGTAGGTTGATCCCAAATTTCCTGAGAAACCGCCACACTGATTTCCAAAGTGGTTGCACAAGTTTGCATTCCCACCAGCAACCTCTCCAGCAAAGGCTATCCTTGGTGTTTTTCACTTTAGCCATTCTGACAGGTATAAGATGATATCTCAAAGTTGTTTTGATTTGCATTTCTCTGATCGCTAAGGAGGATGAGCATGACCTTCAGTGTCTTTTGGCCACTTGAACTTCTTCTGTTGAGAATTCTCTGTTCAAATCAGTGCCCCATTTTTTTAATTGGGTTATTTAGCATTTTAACGTCTAGTTTCTTGAGTTCTTTATATATTTTGGAGATCAGACCTTTGTGTGTTGTGGGGTTGGTGAAGATCTTCTCCCAGTCAGTAGGCTGCCTTTTTGTCTTAGTGACAGTGTCCTTTGCTTTACAGAAGCTTCTCAGTTTCAGGAGGTCCCATTTATTCAATGTTGCCCTTAATGTCTGTGTTGTTGGGGTTATACATAGGAAGCGATCTCCTGTGCCCATGTGTTGTAGGGTACTTCCCATTTTTTCTTCTATTAGGTTCAGTGTGTTCAGATTGATATTGAGGTCTTTGATCCATTTGGACTTGAGTTTTGTGCATGGTGATAGATATGGGTCTATTTTCATTCTTCTACAGGTTGACATCCAGTTGTGCCAGCACCATTTGTTGAAGATGCTTTCTTTCTTCCATTGTATACTTTTAGCTCCTTTATCGAAAATGAGGTGTTCATAGTTTTGTGGGTTAAAATCCGGGTCTTCTATACGATTCCATTGGTCGACTGCTCTGTTTTTATGCCAGTACCATGCTGTTTTCATTACTGTAGCTCTGTAATAGAGTTTGAAGTCAGGGATGGTAATGCCTCCAGAGGTTCCTTTATTGTATAAGATTGTTTTGGCTATCCTGGGTTTTTTGTTTTTCCATATAAAGTTGATTATTGTCCTCTCAAGATCTGTGAAGAATTTTGATGGGACCTTGATGGGGATTGCATTGAATCTATAGATTGCCTTTGGTAGAATTGCCATTTTTACTATGTTGATCCTCCCAATCCAAGAGCAGGGGAGATTCCTCCATTTTCTGGTATCCTCTTCAATTTCTTTCTTCAATGCCTTAAAGTTCTTGTCAAATAGATCTTTCACTTCCTTGGTTAGAGCTACCCCAAGATATTTTATGCTGTTTGTGGCTATCGTGAAAGGTGATGATTCTCTTATTTCCCTCTCTGCTTCCATATCCTATGTGTATAAGAGGGCGACTGATTTTTTGGAGTTGATCTTGTATCCTGCCACATTGCTAAAGGTGTTTATCAGCTGTAGGAGTTCTTTGGTGGAGTTTTTGGGGTCACTTATGTACACTATCATATCATCTGCAAATAATGCAAGTTTAACTTCTTCCTATCCAATTCGAATCCCCTTGATCCCCTTATGTTGTCTTATTGCTATTGCTAAAACTTCAAGGACTATATTGAAGAGGTATGGAGAGAGTGGACAGCCTTGGCGTGTTCCTGATTTTAGTGGGATGGCTTTAAGTTTTTCTCCATTTAATTTGATGTTAGCTGTTGGCTTGCTGTAAATAGCTTTAATTATATTTAGGTATGACCCTTGTATCTCTAATCTCTCCAAGACTTTTATCATAAAGGGATGTTGAATTTTGTCAAATGCTTTTTCAGCATCTAATGAAACGATCATATGGTTTTTCTTTCAGTTTATTTATATGATGGATTACATTGATAGATTTGCGTATGTTGAACCAGCCCTGCATCTCTGGGATGAAGCCTACTTGATCATAATGGATAATTTTTCTAATGTGTTCTTGGATTCGGTTTGCCAGTATTTTGTTGAGGATTTTTACGTCGATGTTCATGAGTGAGATAGGCCTGTAATTCTCTTTCTTGGCTGAGTCTTTGTGTGGTTTTGGTATCAGAGTTACTGTAGCTTCATAAAAGGAATTTGGCAATGACTCCTCTATTTCTATATTGTGAAATACATTAAGGAGTATAGGTATTAGGTCTTCTTGGAAGATCTGGTAGAATTCCACATTGAAACCATCTGTTCCTGGACTTTTTTTGGAAGGGAGGTTTTTGATAACAGCTTCTAATTCTTTGCGACTAACAGGTCTATTTAGGTTGTTCACCTGGTCCTGGTTTAACTTTGGTATATGGTATTTATCTAAAAAAGTGTCCATTTCTTTTACATTTTCCAGTTTTGTGGCATACAGGCTTTTGTAGTAAGATCTAATGATTCTCTTAATTTCCTCTGTGTCTGTGGTTATGTCCCCCTTTTCATTTCTGATCTTATTAATTTGCAAATTCTCTCTCTGCCGTTTGATTAGTTTGGATAGGGGTTTATCAATCTTGTTGATTTTCTCCAGGAACCAGCTTTTTGTTTCATTGATTCTTTCAATTGTTTTCTGTGTTTCTATTTTGTTGATTTCAGCCCTCAGTTTGATTATTTCCAGTCTTCTACTCCTCCTAGGTGAGTCTGCTTCTTTTTTTTCTAGAGCTTTCAGGTGGGCTGTTAAATCTCCAATGTGTGCTTTCTCTGTTTTCTTTAAGTGGGCACTTAGTGCTATGAACTTTCCTCTTAGGACTGCTTTCATAGTGTCCCATAAGTTTGAGTATGTTGTTTCTTTATTTTCATTGAATTCAAGGAAGACTTTAATTTCTTTCTTTATTTCTTCCTTAATCCAGGTATGGTTCAGTAGTTGACTGTTCAGTTTCCAAGAGTTTGTAGGCTTTCTGGGGGTAGCATTGTTGTTGAATTCTAGCTTTAATCCATGGTGATCTGATAAGATACAGGTGGTTACTAATATTTTTTTTGTAACTCTGGATGTTTGCTTTGTTACTGAGTATGTGGTCAATTTTTGAGAAGGTTCCATGAGCTGCAGAGAAGAAGGTATATTCTCTCCTATTTGGGTGGAATATTCTATAGATGTCTGTTAAGTCCATTTGATTCATTACCTCCATTAATTCTCTTATTTCTCTGTTAGGTTTCTGTCTAATTGACCTGTCCATTGGTGAGAGAGGAGTGTTGAAGTCTCCTACTATTAGTGTGTGCGATTTGATGTCTGGCTTGTGTTTTAGCAATGTTTCTTTTACGTACATGGGTGCTTTTATATTAGGGGCATAGATATTCAGGATTGAGACTTCATCCTGATGAACTGTTCCTGTTATGAGTAGAAAATGTCCCTCTCCATCTCTTCTGATTGATTTAAGTTTGAAGTCAACTTTGTTAGAAATTAGTATGGCCACACCTGCTTGTTTCTTAGGTCCATTTGCTTGATAAGCCTTATCCCAGCCCTTTACTCTGAGTAGGTGCCTGTCTTTGTGGTTGAGGTGTGTTTCTTGTAAACAGCAGAATGTTGGGTCCTGTTTTCGTATCCAATCTCTTAGCCTGTGCCTTTTTATAGGTGAGTTGAGTCCATTGACATTAAGTGATATTAATGACCAGTGGTTGTTAACTCTGGTCACTTTTTTAGTAGTAGAGCTGGTGTGTTTCCCTTCTTTGAGTTGCACTGGTGAAGGGTCTCTAGATAGCTGAGTTATTGTGGTCATTGTTGGACTCCTTGGTTAGTGATTTTCCTTCTATTACTTTCTGTAAGGCTGGATTTGTGGCTACATATTGTTTAAATTTGTTTTTATCCTGGAAAATTTTGTTTTCTCCATTTATAGTGAACGAAAGCTTGGCTGGGTATAATAGTCTGGGCTTGCATCCACGGTCTCTTAGTTTCTGCAATACATCTATCCAGGACCTTCTGGCTTTCATGATTTCCATAGAGAAGTCAGGTGTAAGTCTGATCGGTTTACCTTGATAAGTAACTTGGCCTTTTTCCTTTGCAGCTCTTAATATTCTTTCTTTATTCTGTATGCTTTGTGTTTTGATTATTATATGGCGAGGGGATTTTTTTTTTTGATCCAGCCTATTCGGTGTTCTGTATGCTTCTTGAACCTTCATAGGTATATCTTTCTTTAGGTTGGGAAAGTTTTCTTCTATAATTTTATTAAATATATTTTCTGGACCGTTGAGCTGCGCTTCTTCCCCTTCTTCTACTCCTATTATTCTTAGGTTTGGTCTTTTTATTGTATCCCATATTTCCTGAATGTTTTGTGATGAGAGATTGTTGGCCTTGCTGTTTTCTTTGATCAGCGTGTTTATTTTCTCTATGGTATCTTCAGAATCTGAGATTCTTTCTTCTATCTCTTGTATTCTGTTGGTTATGCTTGTTTCTGTAGTCTCTATTCGTTTACCTAGATTTTCCATGTCCAGCCGGTTCTCTGTTTGTGTTTTCTTCTTTGTCTCCATTTCAGTTTTCAAGTCTTGAACTGTTTCCATTATCTGTTTGATTGTTTTTCCTTGGTTTCCTAGGGTATCATTTACTGATTTACTCAATTCTTCAAACTTTCTGTTATACTTCTCATCCATTTCTATAAGGGCATTTTTTACATGCTGTTTAAGGGCGTCAATCACTTTCATAAAGTCAGTTTTTTCTACTTCTTCTTGATTAAGGTGTTCATGTCCTCCTGTTGTGAGGTCACTGGGTTCTGGTGATTTCATATTGTTTTTCAGATTGTTGGGTGAATTCTTGCATTGGCCCCTGCCCATCTCTTCCTCTGAGTGCTCCCCTATGGATCTTCTTTTACAGGATCAGGTCTCCTTGCCTACTGATGTACCTTCCCAGTGATGGTACTCCCCAGTGATGGCTCTCCTGGTGCTCCAGTGATGGCTCTCCTGGTGCTGAGATCAGATCTCCATGCCTAAAGATGGCTCTCCTGGCGCCGAGAACAGATCTCGGTGCTGGTTGGGTAGTTCGTAAACAAAGCGCCTACCTTGCTTGGTGCAGGCAGGTTATTGACACACAGGAACTCCTGCCTGGCCCGCTTGCCCCGAGGATTCGACCCCAGCGCCCAGGCAGGCTGAGCTGGGTGGCGTTATGTGCCCAAAGAGCTTGTTTGAATTCTTGACCTCAGTCATGCAAGAGACCCAGCTTCAGAACTGTGGCTATGACCTAGGGGTTTAGGTGAACACTTTTCCTGAACGTTGGTTGTGTGTAGAGAAAGATACCAGGATGCTCAGCTTAAGCCATGGAGTGGGAGATTCCACCTGGATCCTTTTGGTCCAGAGGGAATGTTTCCCTAAGGGCTCTATATAAGCCTTTAGCTGTTGTCTTGGGCACCTGAATCCAGTAATTTGGGAAACTTCCAACGGTGCCACCTATTTCTTCCAGTGTGTTGATTTTTTGTCCCTCAGTTTTCCAGTTTTGCCACTGAGGTGGCAGGGTATAGATCACTCGCTGTGTCGGGACTTGCAATTCTCTGATGACGAGGGAGACTGAGAACCATTGTGTTTTTGACTTCCTGCACTAATTTTGTTGGGATGTTTGTCTTTGAAAATGTAGTTTGTGGTTCTGCATCTATCCTGAAATCTGCTCATTTGTTGCTGCTGCTGCTGTTATTGTTGTAGTTCTTTTGATTCAGGCTCTCATATCCCTCAGGCTGGCCTCAGATTTGCTTTAGAGCTGAGCTATCAACTCCACTCTTGCCCCAGCCTCTTTAGGGCTGAAGTTACAGATGTACATTACCACATCTGGACAGTTCCACTTCTTTTTCTAGACATATGTGCATTGATATATATGCACACATCCAAGGAGAGAATTTTAAATTTCTTCTTTGTCTCCTTTCTGCTTTTAAATTTCTGTTTTCAGTTGGGGTCTTGGCCTCAAACTGCATTCTCCTGCCATAGGCTCTCCAATGCTAGGATTGCAAGAATGTGTCAACATGCCCAGTAGTAACACTGTGGAACTAATGTCTTCTAGTTGAATGAAAATTAAAATTCAATCTTTGTGGCCAGTGGTCTTCTTCTTCAAAAGAAAAGCTTTAGTTAGGATTGCCTTTTAGTACAAGACTATACTCCTAGCTACCTGAGAGGTTGAGGCAGGAGGAATATTGCAAGCTGAAGGACTGTCTGGACTACCTAGCAATTTTGTGCCAGCCTGGGCAATAAATAAATAAATAAATAAATAAATAAATAAATAAATAAATAATAAATGGACAGACTAAAGATGTGATATTATCTTTCTAGAAGGAATAGATGTTAATGAGTTTTAAAGACTGACTTCTACTCCATGTAAAGATTATTCTTTTCAATTTACTGAAATATCCACTTTCTGTAAATGATGGTTTATACTTTCTATGTAATGCATTAGCATGTCTGTCAGTATATTACTAGGTGGTAAAGATTTGGGGCATGCTTTCATTGATACTTGGATGTGTATTTACTAACTGTTCGTGTTTACTCTACAGAAATACAGGTGGCTTGTGATTCTTGTCCTTAGGTCTAGAAACTTGGCTAAATCACTTAGTAACTGCAATGGTTTTGTGTCATTTTAAAAGGTCTGTCCAATTATAAATGTCCCTTGGGTAATGATATTTGCATTAATTCTTTTCTGACCTTTATGTTTTCATATTGCTCTGACTGCCATATTATTAGAATATTTAACATATTGTTGGATAGAGAGTATGCATTCTTGTATTGTGTGCAATTTGGGGGAGAAATTGCTTAGTATTTTAAAATGGAATTTGATGTTGTCACAGATTAGTTTTTTGTTTCTGTTGTAGACACACTTTATTATTAGTTAATTGTGACAATGGCTTGTGCTACAATAATGGGTGTCATCAAGATGGCATCCCTCATGCATTATTGCACATTACTCTTGTTCTCCATGCAGTCCCTTCCCCTCTCCCTCTTTCCCCCCTGCTACTGCACTTCTTCCACCCAAATGAGCCTGCTGCTGCTTCCTGTTGTGTACACAAACTGCTAAGTCTAGACTGTCACATGAGAGAAAGCAGGCTATTCTGTCTCCTGTCGAAACACTTCAATGGGTTACAGAAGTTGTTCTGTATTCTCAGTTGCTTTCAAGTCGTGAAGAGGATTTGAAGGTTAAGGCATCTTTTAAATGAGCAGCTACTTCCCTAACCCTTTCCTGCACTTGAAGTTGATTGAGGTTAAAGCAGCCTGTGCACGGAACTGTACCGTGACATGCTGCGGGCTTTCCACCCACGCTTGGATTTTGCTTGCTAATCGCTTATTTAAGATGCTTGTCTCCATTTTCAGGAGAGATTGTACCCCATGGTTTTGTTTCCTTCTAATGTATTTTATGTTGATTGTCATTAGCTTTCTATCGACATCACAAAATACTTTAAAATTGACTCATTTTTTCTGTTTGTGATAGAATTTGCTTATAATATTATACCCCCTTTAGAATTTTTACCTAAAATATTATACCCCCTTAAGAGGACTCCTTAACAAAAGCCTTGTGGATATGAAAGTTTTCAATTTTGCTTTAAGAAATTTTACCAAATAAAAGACATTTTGATTTTGTGTCCCAGAAGGGACAGATTTTATTAGGTAGTTTTTTTCTATATTGTATTGATTTTTATTTCACTTCAAACACCAGAAGTAAAATGTCTGCTATTTCACCCCTGCCTTCTGGTTTTCTGGTTATGTAGTCTTTTCATTCTTTTGTCTGCTGAGCTTTGCTTCTGAGCCATAGTCTCATCAGTAGAGGAGACTGACCTTGAATTTGCCGTAGCAATCCTACTGTCTGGCTTCCGTGTGTTGCTCTAAGAAGCATGAACCCTGGGGCCAGATTGGCTGCTCCCTCTTGGGTAACTGTTTCTTCTGCTTTGCCTTTTAATTTCCCACCACCACTCTCTGATAACACGTAAGACTTGTATCTATTAAGACTCACTCTATGGCAGAAAATGTGATCTGTTTGTAGAATGTTCCATAGGCTGTTGAAAATAATAATGTGTTTCCTAGCTATTAGATGGAATATTCTGTACATGTCTGTAAAGCTGGCTTGAGCCGTGGTGCAGCTAAACACTGAAGTTTCTTCATTGGTTTTCTTGTCTCATGGATCTATGGATTGATGAGAATCTGTATTCAAACAACCACTTTGATTGTATCTGGACCTACCTGTAGTAGGTAGTTTTGAGTCTATGGAATCAGGTGACCAACATTTGCTGCGTGTACTTACAGTTGTTACATGGTTTTTGATGGATTGTTCTCTTTCTTAAGATGCAGTGATCTTCTTTATCTCTTTTGATAGCCTTCACCTTGAGGTCAGTGTTTCAGATATGAGTACAGCCACTCTTGATCTTTCATAGATTCTGTTTGCCTGGGAATGTGGTATTCCATACTTTCACGTTCACTGTCTCTGTTTATCCTTGACAGTGAAGTTCCTTGAGACAGGAAATAGTTGGATCTTATTTTTAATCCCTTCATCCAATTTGCATATTGTAGTTAAAGAGTTCAGATCATTTCTATTTATAAGGTATGTATTAATTTCTCCCATATTCATCTCAAAGCTTTGTGGGTTATTGAGATAAAAATATTTGCCCCTTTCAAAATTCCCACTTAGATTTCTATTCTTCTGTTTTTCACTCCCCAGGCTTTTATATTGATGCATATCTTATCTTCTATGTATAATATTCTATTAACTCTCTTCAGTGGTAATATCTTGGTGATGATGAATTGCTAAAGTTCATCTTTATTATGGAAGGGCTTTATTTCTCTTCTGATTTTAAGGATAGAAAATGAGGGAGAGAATATACACATAATGACATGGAAGTCTTTCCTTAATTCCCTCCCTCTCCCTCCCTCCCTCCCTCCCTCCCTCCCTCCCTCCCTCCCTCCCTCTCTCCTCTCTCTCTCTCTCTCTCTCTCTCTCTCTCTCTCTCTCTCTCTCTCTCTCTCTCGACAGGATTTACAGCTCTGGATGTCCTGAACCAGATTGGACTTGAACTCACTGAGATCCTCCTGCCTCTGCCCCCACACGTATTGGGATTAAAGGCAAGCACTGCCACCACTACCATGCAGCTTTTTGTTTATTTTTTGAGACAGGGTCCCTTTATATAGCCTTGGCTGTCCTGGAACTCACTATGTAGACCAGGCTGGCCTCAAACTCACTCTGCTTTTATCTTCCGCATGGGGGGGTTAAAGGCATGTACCACGGAGCCCAGCTAGTTACTAACTTCAAGAGTTGAAATATTGACCAGAGAGATATGTCAGTAAGCAGAGATGCTTGCTTGCTTCCAAGCCTGATGACCCGAGTTTGATTCCTGAGACTCATGTGGTGGAAGAAGAAAACCAACAGGGCTTTAAGTTTATCAGTATTTGGTCTGGTTCTAGCATTTCTTCACAGAGGTCTTCTGCTTCTGATGGGTTTACCTTTGTACCTGACTTGGAGCTTCTGCCATACAGCTTTCAGTATTTTTTTTCTTTGTTTGGCTCCATCCTCATTAAAACCATAAACTGACACGGAGAGGTGGTTTTCTGGGCATGTCTAGTCAGGGTTGCACATTCTTCCACATCTCTCCCAAGGTTTGGAAATTTTTCTGCTGGACTTTGGTGGAATAGAGTTTATGTGTTTAGACTATAACTTGGCTCATTTTTTAAGGCCAAAGTTCATAGGATGGTTGTCTTTTAAAAATATTTATTTTGTGTGTGAATGTTTTACCTGCATGTATGTATGTGCATCAGGTGTGGACCTGCACACAGAACTCAGAAAAGGCATTCGCTCTCCCCTGGAACTGGAGCTATAGACAGCTGTGGGCTACCATTTGCATGCTGAGCATCAAGCCAGAGTCCTCTGAAAGAGCAGCAAGTGCTCTTGATAGCTGAACCATCTCTCCAGCCAGGATTGATCTCTTGATCATGTCCCAGTGTTCCCTGAACGCTGTGGTCATGATGACTCTGCTCTTTTAATTTGATTTTTGCTATTTGAGTGCAATAATTCTTCTATCTTGTATTTAACCCCTGGAATTCTTTGTTATGCTTGGTCTAGATGCTCTCCGTTAAATGTTTGTTTGGTTTATTAACTGTTGCATTTCCATGGTATCTGTTTGACTCCCCGACCACACCCCCAGAGGGATCTCTCTCTCATTGCCAAAGTTTTCAACCTGCCTCAGAAATTCACTTCTTTCCTTCATTCTTCCATTTCTTGTGACCCCTTTGAGCTCAGAGGCCATCTAACACTGAAATTATGAAATTTTCTGCACTGAAAATAGTTAAATGGTTAAATATTTTCACTTTTTTTAAAATCAAGGAGTCATAAGCTTTAGATGAACCACATAGCCTTGTTTTTTTTTGTTGTTTTTTTTTTTTCACATTTTGGAGTTCCTGTGTTTTCCTGACTGTTCTCACTGTGGAATCAATCACACAAAGGAAACTTCTAAGCTACAGTGTTACCCCAGAACCTTCGCTTTAGTTTATTGTATTGTATTTTAGTTTAGTTTATTTTGTATGTGTGTGAGTATTTTGCTTGTATATATGTTTGTACTCCATTTGTATGCCTGTTGCTGGCAGAAGCCAGATGAGGGCATCAGATGCTCTGGAACTGGAGGTCCAGACAGTTGGGAGACACCATATGAATGCTGGGAATGAAACTCATGTCCTCTAGAAAGGTAACCACATAACTCTCTCTCCAGCCCAGACGCTTTGTTTTTCTCTTTTCCTTTTCCTTGTTGTGTGGTTGGATTTTGTAACTGATGGAATAAAGCTGTTGATTATGTTTTCTACACAAAGATGATGGCTGAAAAAGGCGAGGTGCTTGCTATATGCTCTGAAGAAGAAGAGGACCGTGCTGGAGAAGCCATGGATCCTCCATTAAACAAAATGCGGTGCCTTGTGACCCTAAAGCCAGTAGAAGAAAAAGAGGGAGAACCCCATCTTAAGGCCTTGGTCATTGCAAAGGGAGAAGGTAATCGGGTCCCCTGTGGCTAGACAGATTCCAGTGTGTTTGCAAGTGGAAGGGGACATATGTGAAAAGATGACCACGATGTCATGCCCTACACAACACAGATCATCTAAAGCAGCTTCCTGCCCGTGGATGGGATAAACTCTAGCAGAGGGTGGAGGTGCTGTGTCTCGTGGCCTGCGCGCAGCACCTAGTCATGTGTCTTCTTTCCTGTCCTTACCTCTCCTTCACACTGTACTTTGCATGGTCTCCTGACTCCGCGTCTTTTACAGCAGAGACTGCTGTGCATGGCATCAAGTGCTCTGAGATGACATTACTGTTCATGTGGAGCATGTTTTCACATAGCTGTTCACATCTTCCTTTATGGCCATTTACCAGGGTTTCCATGATCTACTTTGTATTTCTGTTCCTTACTGGTGACTCTTTGCCACTATTTTTCTCCTTTTTTCTTTATTTACGTGCTTAAGCGTGCAATGCTTTCTGAACCAGACCATTTGTATACTGCTTTGTAGTCTACTCGGGCCAGATTGACCACCACAAAGGACCAAAAATGCCTTCTCTGCCCTTTCTCTTTCTCGGTGTTGTCTACTTCTTTTAATTTTTTTAAGTTTACGTGTGTCCTATGTTGTGGCAGTGTGTGTGGAGACAAGAAAAGGAGATTAGATCCCCTGAAACTGGAGTTACAGGTAGTTGTGAACTTCCCAACTGAGCTGAGGTCGTCTGGGAGAGTGGCAAGCACTCTTAACTTTTGAACCATCTCTCCAGTCCCAATGATTAAGTTTGAGCGCAGTTCTTCCCTGATGTCCTCATGGCACTCCGAGTTCTGCTAGGGCAAGGGGGGATCTTGTTTGTCTATGTCATTGCTATCACCACATCCTGCCTGGTGGCTGGCCCACAGGAGTTGAGCAAACGTCAAGGTAGGAGGGGAAGATTCACATAGAAGAGAAGGAAGAGAAAAATCATTCACAGATTAGGATTTGGGGTAAAGGGGTGGCAATATCTTTTGTTGTTGTTGTTGTTCTTGCTTGCTTGTTTTTAAAATTCTTTTCATTTTCTTTTTTGACTTTTCGTGGAAGAGTATCTCTGTGTAACAATCCAGGCTGTCCTGGAACTCGTTCTGTAGACCAGGGTGGCTTCAAACTCAGAGATTCCCCTTCCTCTGCCTCCCAAGTGCTGGGATTAAAGGTGTGTGCTGCCGCCCAGCAATATCTCTTTTAGATTTATTTTTTATTTTATTTTGGTTAGTGTGTGTGTGTGTGTGTGTGTGTGTGTGTGTGTGTGTGAATGCAGGTGATCTCGGAAACCAGAGGATTCATATCCTCTGGAGCTTGAGTTACAGGTGACGGTGAGTGACTCAGTGTGGGTGCTGGAACTGGACTTGTGACCTCTGCAAAGGAAATAAGCACTCTTAACTGCTGAGCCATCTCTCTAGCCCCTAGAAATACCTTACATGTTCACACCACGTGATATTTTCACCCTCTAAAGTACATCAAGGTGAGACTAAACCATGCACACCAGAGATCTGTACATTTTGTTTCTTCATTGTCCTGTCCAGCTATTTTTTTTGTGTGTATGTATGTGTGTGTGTGTGTTCAGGAATCCAGAAGCTACACTGTATCCTGGGATCGGTCTGCTATGGGTGAGGTTTCTCTCCGGTATTCTCTCCTCCTCTGAAATACGTTTAGACCCCAGGGAGCACAGGGATGCTTGTGTCGGGGGACAGAGCCCACCCACTTCACAGCTCAGCCTTTCCCTTTGCTTTCCAGGTGCTACTGTCAGCCTGAAGGCCCAGGACAGTATGATGGAAGGCAATTCAACAGCAATCAAAGGCTCCCCAAAGTGGGTTCCTTCTGACAAATCCATTTACCTTAGCCGTGCCAGGCTCTTTCCTGAAGGTGGTGATGCCATGTTTACAGGATTAATGGTTAGCAGTGAGATCCCTGCAGGTGCTCCCAGTGTTGCAGCCCTGCCTGGGGGTGAAGATGTGCCCACTGGGAACCTGATAAGCTGTGAGAAATTTAATGCTGAAATAAAACGTCAGCTAATGAAGGAAATTCGGCGATATGGACGGAGTAAGTACTGGGACCATGGCTACACACGGAGAAGGGAAGTATCCCTGTTTCTGTTACATTTTTCCATCTCTCTGTCTCTCAAACAATAAACAAAGAATTCAGACAAAAAATAAGAACAAAACAATAAGACAGGGAATAACAAAACAAAAAGCAATTGTACACACACAGCCCACATCAAAACCAACCAAACAAACAAAATATGGAATCTGTTTTGTGTCGGGGGCCTTCCATGGAATGTGGTTGGTATACCCTGTGACACTCCACTGAAGAAAAGTGAGTTTCCTCTTGTTAGAAGGAATTAGTTACACATAGCTTCTTTGTTAAGGGCAGAACTTTGTAACTACTTATCCCTCTCCAGACAGGGATGTCGTCTGCTTAGGGCCTGTGCAGGTCTTATGCATAAGTTCAAATGTGCATCAGTCCTGGTGGGTCTGGAAAATTCTGTTTCCTTGGAGTCATCCACCACCTTTGTCTCTTTCACTCTTTTTGCCTCCTCTTCTGCAGAGAGCACTGTGCCTTGTCGGGAGGGTTTGGACAAATATATCAACTTCAGGACTGAGGGTGCTAAAGTCTCTCACTCTCTGCCCACTGTCCAGTGGTGGGTCTCCGCATCGGTTCCCATCTTCTGCCACGGGGGAGGGGCTTCTCTGAAGCTTCTCCAGTTGTATGATTAGAATAACCCGAAACTGCCCCACGAGAGAGAGCCTTGGCCACAACCGAGGTGTTCTACTTAATTGAGTACAGTCACCCTTTACTTCGACTAAAATAGCTCAATAGACTCCATCTTGCATTTGCAGTGTTGCTTAGTTAGTGCTCGTAACAACTGCATCCATATCTGTGCACAGGCATTTAGAACACACACACACCACTGAACATCTGTGACCATGAAGCTTGTTACTGAGGTACACACAGATCCACCGAGACCCATTCTCTTCATTTCTGTGAAATACTGAAGTCTTCTTGTATTCTCTCCAGAATATGGAAGGCTTTTTGAGCTGCTTGAAGAAGTGCAGGGACCCCTGGAAGTCCAGATAAAGTTTGTTGAGTTTGCCATCAAGGAAGCAGCAAGGTGGGTGCCCAGAGGGACCACAAGTCTTCAAGCTGTTGACCCACTGCAGTGGTTGGCTGAGGGGTGGAGAACAGCGCCTACTGGGAGTTGCTCAGTCCCTGCCCCCCACTTTATAGTTCAGGCTGATGACATAGATATTTAGGTTGATGTCACCTGTGTTCGGCACATCCTTCCAGGCCTACTCAACCTTCCTTTGTCACAGTAGTCTTGATCTGGGCACTGATCCTCAGTAGACACCTTTCCTATTGGCTAGAGTACACGGTACCCGGGATGTACTGACTATGCCCACAGATGGTGAGCCCCTGCTTTGAATCACACAGCACTTCCTACTGTGCAGGTTCTTTGGGTATCTCTTTTTACATGATATGTATGTTTATTTTCAGGTTTAAAAGACGCCACTTAATTCAATTCCTTGAGAAGAAACATGAAGAAATGTTGTTTCAGCTTTCTCTGCAACAATGATCCACCACTTGAGATGGAATCCAGCTACTACTGCGGTCTGCAAGATAGAACAAATAGTTTAGTATGTTCCAGAATACAGTAGGAGGACGCTGAAGTCTCCTAACACGTGTTTGCTAAGATAACTATAGTTAAGAAAACTACTTCAAACTACACTTATTAAAAATAAGCTTTTGTCCTTTGTGTTTTGTTCAAAAGCATAACCTTTGGTTTGTTGACTTTTTCTCTCGCCTCTGCTGATTGATGTTTTTGTCTCATTGTGGAAATATCACGACAAGTCTCTTGTTTGCAGCACGTCACCAGTGTCATTTCTGGTATTTAGAACTATCTTTTTTTCCCAGCCATTTCGTATTCCCATTGCCCAGAGATATTCACTCAATAGGTCATGGTGCTTGGCTTTATGGGCTGTCTCCAGCCCTCTTTACTGAACATCCGGGCCAGTGAGTGTCCTGTGTGAATCTGACTGCTGCAAATGTCCATCATCTCTAGTCACAAAGTCTAAGAGTGCTAAAAAGGACTCCACACCTTGCACACAGGCCTCCCTAGCTCCTTGTATAGTAGCATCCGGTCTCATATGAAAAAATATTCTCACTCTTTGACTTACAGTAACACATTTATGACTGTGATAAAGATAGATTAGGTCTTTCAAAAATGTTCAGATGAGCACTTCTGTAAAGATTGCTTCTCCTCCTCCTCCTCCTCTTTCTCCTCCTCCTCCTCCTCTTCTTCTTCTTGAGTTAGCATTAGTATGTAACCTAGGCTGGCCTTAAATTTTTCACATCACTTAGGCTGACTTCAATTTAATAATTCTCCTGTGTTAGTCCTCCAAAGTGATGATAGAATTATAGTCAAATCCTACCATGCACGAATCCAGTGAATTTTTTTTTATTTCCTTGGTGAAAATATTTATTGAAGTAGTGACCTATACAAAGCCAAAACTAAGTAAAATTCACAACCGATTCATATTGAAGCCAGGTATGATGTCACATGTTTGTAATCTTGGAACTTGGGAGAATGAGGCAGGGGGATTTTCTTGAATTTGAGATCATTCTGTACATAAAGTAAGCAGTGGGCCACCCTGGTCTCCACAGGAAGAACCTGTCTGAACAAAACAGCAGTTAAAAGGATTAACACTGACAGAAACCCCACACTGTTTGCTGAGGACATGAACTAGATTATTGAAGAAACCATTAGATATCCTGGATGCTAGAAGGAAACTTTCATCCACCTTCCAGGTTCTTTCAACCTGGCCTCCCGAGGCAGAACTATAAATGATGTATCCGAAGGTAACTAACTCCGCGGCTCACCGAGCTGCCCAGCTCAGGAGTATGGTAACAAAAACCGGTGACAGCTGGGAACATGCTCATTGCTGGGCTTCCTTTCTTGTGAGTTACATGTCTAAAAGTGATATAATTAGGGATATCTTGATGGCCATTATCACCTTTCTAAGACCACAAGTGGTTTTCTCATAATACAGTGGATGGGAATTAAAATTCATATCAAGAACTGGAGAGCTGGACAAAAGCACTTGCTGCTCTTCCACAAGGACCCGAGTTTGGGTCCCAACACCAAGGGCAGCTCACAGCCACCTGAAATTCCAGCTCCACAGAACCCTACTTCCTTCCCTTCTTCTGGCCTCCATGAGCACTGACACACACATCTCTCTCTCTCCCTCACTTCCTCCCCCCCCATACATACACATTTTAAAAAGTATAAATACTGTAAAAAAGAAAGTTCATAACAAGAATAAGTGTCAATTCAAGTGTAAATAGCTACCTTTCCTTTGATGGAAGCAGGCCAAAATAATCAACCTGCTACTCAGAAGCTGATTAATCACTCTGGGACACAGAACCATATGTAAGGTTCACAGTTTGGCTCTACCACTGGCATACTGAACATTTGGCAGTGACTATGCCATCAATCCTAGTGAATAAAAGTCATTTTCTACGTGCCTATGCATAAATAACCTCCATCTCTCACCATGTGACAAAGATGCCGCATTGCATCTTAGAAATGGATGGGGTGTGGCTTACCTCACTCAGGATAGTGTTTTCTATTTCTGTTCATTTGCACGCAAAATTCAAGAAGTCATTGTTTTTTACTGCTGAGTAGTACTCTAATGTGTATATATTTCATACTTTCTTCATCCATTCTTCCATTGAAGAACATCTAGGTTGTTTCCAGGTTCTGGCTATCACAAACAATGTTGCTATGAACATAGTTGAACATATACTTTTGTTGTATGATAGGGCATCTCTTGGGTATATTCCCAAGAGTGGTATTGCTGGGTCCAAAAAGAGGAACATGGGATGTACTCACTCATAATTGGTTTCTAGCCATAAATAAAGGACATTGAGCCTATAATTTGTGATCCTAGAGAAGCTAAATAAGGTGAACCCAAAGAAAAACATATAGTCATCCTCCTGGATATTAACCTTCATCAGGCGATGAAAGGAGACAGAGACAGAGACCCACATCAGAGCACCGGACTGAAATCCCAAACTCCAAATCAGGAGCAGAAGGAGAGAGAGCAGGAGCAAGGAACTCAGGACCACGAGGGGTGCACCCACATACTGAGACAATGAGGATGTTCTATTGGGGACTCACCAAGGCTAGCTGGACTGGGTCTGAAAAAGCATGGGATAAAACCAGACTCGTTGAACATAGCAGACAATGAGGACTGCTGAGAAGTCAAGAACAATGGCACTGGGTTTTGATCCTACTGCACGTAATGGCTCTGTGGGAGCCTAGGCAGTTTGGATGCTCACCTTACTAGACCTGGAAGGAGGTGGGTGGTCCTTGGACTTCCCAAAGGGCAGGGAACCCTGACTGTTCTTCGGGCTGATGAGGGAGGGGGACTTGATTGGGGGAGGGGGAGGGAAATGGGAGGCGGTGGCGGGAAGGAGGCAGAAATCTTTAAATAATAGATAGATAGATAGATAGATAGATAGATAGATAGATAGATAGATAGATAGATAGATAGATAGATAGAAATGCATGGGGTGCTGGTCTTGGTCCTAGACGCTCAACGTTGCCTTAAGGTGAAAAGGCAAAGAAATGAGCCCCACAAGCTGTAAGAAATGAGACCTGTCTAATGACCCAAGTGAAGGTAAAAAGCAGCTCGCCTCGTGTCTCAGCCATTTCTTCAGAAATAGAACAAAAATGATATACAGAGAGATGTGTAAAAGGAGATTTAGTAGAACAGTTGACTCACTTGATCATGGAAACTGAAAAGTCCCACAACAAGGTGGAGATCACGGGATCTAGTGAGAATCACAGAAGTTGTGATTCTTAGTCCAATATCAAGGGCCACAGAGTCTGATTGGAAGAGTGGAAGTGAGAGCCTGGACTGCAGTGCTCAGAAAATGTGACAAATACTTCACCTTTCTGCTTCCCCCTTTTTTATTACAGTGTGTGTGTGTGTGTGTGTGTGTGTGTGTGTGTGTGTGTGTGAGAGAGAGAGAGAGAGAGAGAGAGAGAGAGAGAGAGAGAGAGAGAGAGAGTCTTCTTTCACTATTTCACTATTCAGGTTCTGAAGATCAAACTCACTCGGGTCATCTGGTTTGATGGCATCTTTACCCGCTGAACCATATCCCTTTTGTTAGTCAATCCATGTCTCTAACTAAATTGCGTGGTACTCAACCACAGTAAGGGTTAATCCTCTTCCCTGTATCCACAGACAGACAGGCAGTAGTCTGCCCCAGAAACACCCCCATAGACAGACACACCTGAAGCATCTTGAATATTTAAATCCAATATCAACAGCACTTGGGACACATAGAGAAGTGAACCTTAGTCACTTTGAGGCTGGTCTTGTCTACATATGTAATGCCAGGCCAGCCAGGAACATATGGTGAGATCTTGTTTCACGACAAAACCCAAATAGAATGCCAAACCACCTGGATTTCCCTTACAGCAAGGAAGAGCTGAGTTCAGTGCTTGTTGAAGTCCTGAGACTAGTTAATGCCTGGCTATTCTGAGTGTTCTTTAAGCGGTCAAGTTGACACCCCAAATCAACCAGAATACTGAATATGCAGTTAATCAGCATCATGGTTGCAGCTTGGCACTGATTTTATGAGACTTTAGGCAGAAGAAATAATTGCTGTGATATCTGACCTACAGAACTGTTCAACAACACATTCGTGCTCTTGTAAGATGCTGGATGCTGAACTTTTGATCCTTTGTTTTGTAGCAATAGAAACCGAATAGAAGTTGTGTGGCCAGGCCTGATGGCTGAGACCTACAATTCCAACTACTTGGAAGGGGTGAGGCAAGAGGATTGAAAAGTCATGGTCTTCCTGGGCAATTCGATGAGACTCTGTCTCAAAATATAGAATAGAATGTTCATGCTGTCAGCAATTTCTAGTAAGCCAACTAACTTCTTGTGGGCCCCTCCCACCTATTGTTAGCAGTTCTTACTGGGCTATAATAATCGAGCCTCACAAGGATGATTTGAGCACACCTCAGAACACTTGACCATTCACATTTTCACTTTCTTCTAAGATCCCGATTTTGTAGAGGATCGATTTCTCGCATTCTTGTCTTGTGAGTGTGTTGCTAGTGTGCCTGGGTTACTTTCTCCATCTTTCTCACTTAGAATCATGACGTTGGTACAACAGATGGCGTCCTGTGTGCTATAAGGCAAAGGTGATCAGGCCTCTAAAGACTCACTTAAGACACAAGTCTGGAGAGTTGAGATGACCATAAAACAGTGAGTGATGGTGTACTGTTGCCCTTCTCAGGTGGAACCAAAGCATTCCTTGTGGCGATTGTTACTGAGAGAAACAAGCGTTCATCCCATGGGTGCTCTGTGCTAGACAGCCAGGCTTGTGCTGACCATGAAAGCACCAAAACCACAAGCAGAAATGCAGGTATCACTGGGACAGTCATCAGATTGGGTTTATGGCAATCCCCTTACTCATCTCTAGGATCAGTTGTTTCTGCACAGGACCAAAGTAAGGTAAAATGGATGATATGATAATTACCTTCATCCTTCAAGTCCTCGGTGGTGCCACAAATCAGAACAGATTTGGGTGAACCTGAATCATTCTTTTTTTTTTTTTAAAGAGGATAAATGGTATGACTTACTGTATCACCAATAAGAACTCCTGGGGGCAAAGAAAATTTAATCAAGGACCAAAGGGGAAGAAAAAGTGAAGAGTCAAAAGATAGAAGACTATGACTCGGTCACCTACATTTTCAAGAGTGGGGAACTTTCTAGAGCTCAGCCAAGGGAAGTGGCAAAGCAATGAAAACTACAGGGTAGAACACATAGTCACCTTTATAATGGCGCTCTCACTTCGGTACAGTTCCCCAAGTGTGTTCCATGATCCTGCCAACTTTGCAGAGCGGTACATTGTGTTGCTCCTGACTTCCATGGGGTTAGGGGTCTTGGTTTTTTTTTTTTATCCCCTTCAGAAATCTAAAGCTGATGTCGTGTGTGTGTGTGTGTGTAGCCTAACAGCTCAATGGTGAAGGTATAAAAACATTTGGGACTTCAGTTTACCACAAATTATGTTTGATAGTATAAATAATGAATGGTGTTCAAAAATTTCCCACCAGACACTAGTAACATTTATACCCAAATCTACATATACATATACAGTAAATGCTGCTACATATGAAAATTACAAAGTCACTGAAATATGCACAAGAATGCCATATCAATTCAAGTTTGGCCTATAAATATCCCCCTTCTATTGTGTTACACCAGCAATTCTCAAACTTATTTTTCCCAGAATCCTCTTTACATTATCAAACTGGAATAAAGCCCTTGGAAGTTTTGTATCTGTGCTGTACTTATTTTTTTATATTAGAAATTAACAGAGATGCAAACATATTTAATTCATTGAAAAAGAACAATGCACTGCAAAATAGCAATTTCATATGACTTATGAAAATCACATTTATACATGTATATATTATTTTAATTAATTTTTATATGTGTGGGTATTTTTGCCTGAATTTTGTCTGTGCACCATGTGTATGCAGTACCCTCAGAGGCCAGAAGAGGGCATTGGATTTCTGGGATTGGAGTGACAGAAGGTTGTGAACCACCATGTGGATGTGGGAAAAGAACCTGGGCCACCTGCAAGAGCAGCCAGTACTCTTAACCACTGAACCATTGCTCCAGTCCTCCAAACCATATTTTCAAAAACAAAATTACTAACAGGAATTGTAACTACACTGGGCAGGAGAGGGGATAATTTTAAAGAGCCCTTTGTGTCCCTTCCTTCAACTATTCTACTATTGAAACAATGAACTCCAAAGAAGTAAAGTTTTCCAGGAAGTTCACTCTAGTGGAAGGAAAAGCCTTGACGTCAGCCATGTCAGCCATGACTTTGCTTCCCAGTGGGAGACTTCACACAGTTCTTACAACTTAGCACACATGTATGTTAGCCTCTAGTCTATCTTTTCTATAGAATTATAGCATTACTAAAGAAAAGGTAAAGAGGAACTAGGAGACTTTGTCTCTGGCTTAGCTAAATAGTAAATAAATAATTTTTTTACCAGTTTGCTTCTGAATTTCTTTTAAGATTTGGCAGGTTTAAAAATCTAAGTACTGCTGTAACAACTTTAGTCAAGGCAGAGAGGAAGTAAACCTATGACTGGTTAACCTCAGGTACTGGAGAATTCCGAGCTGCAGGACAATAGTCCTGGTTCTCTGATCCTTGGGTATCAATTGCCTATGGATACATGCTGATGATAAACGAAAGGGACTTTGGGGATGCTGATATGGTCTTGTTTGGGAAGAGCACTCTAGGTGTTCAGCTTTATAATTTGGATGGTTGAATTTCCACAGTACAAGATTTTCTTTGTGCTTTGGGCCCCAATTTGTAAATGTATGTGTAATATGCCTATATTATTTAAAGATGTGTTACATTTTTTATGCTGTGGAACATCTGGTTAATAATGCAAAGATTGTGTTGCATTCTCTTTTTTATTTGATTTTTTGAGACAGGGTTTCTCTGTAGCTGTCCTGGAACTAGCTCTTGTAGACCAGGCTGGCCTCGAACTCACAGAGATCTGCCTGCCTCTGTCTCCCAAGTGCTGGGATTAAAGGCTTGCACCACCACCGTCAAGCTGTGTGTTGCATTCTTTTATGTTGCTTTTGTTTAACTCTGTGAAGCTGTGTTTCTTTGTCTGTCTAAAACTCTTGATAGGTCTAATAAAGAGCTGAACATCCAAAGCGAGACAGGAGAAAGGACAGGTGGTGCTGCCAAGCAGAGAGAATAAATAGGAGAAAAAGAGAAGATCAAGGAGAAAAGGAGAAGGAGAGGAGTATGCCAGGCCCAGACAGCCAGCCCCACAGCCAGTCACAAATTAAGAAGGAAATAAAAGATATACAGAAATAGAGAAATGTAAAAGCCCAGATGCAAAAAGTAGACAGGGTAATTGAAGTTAGAAAAGCTGGCTAGAAACAAGCCAAGCTAAGACTAGGCATTCATAAGGAAAAATAAATCTCCATGTATTTATTTGGAAGTTGGGTGACAGAACCTCCCGAAGAGCCAAAAGAGTAAAAAAGAAACAAACAACCACAGACGCCTGCTGTTTTCCAGCCTCTGCTTGCTGAATGTCTAGCTACATGGCAACAAAGTCCAGATTTTGTTTACTCTTTTCCTTTTACAACTGTTAGAGCTTAAAAATTTGTTGAAAAGGTTTATTTATTTTTATTTTCTATGTGTGGCTATTTTGTCTGCATATATGTGTACCACATGCATGCAGTCAGTGCCTGAGAAGGCCATGTTGTGAGTCATCATGTAGATGCTAGGACTCCAGCCCCGCCTCTGCAAGACTAGTCGGTGCTCTTAACCACTCAGCCATGTCTCCAGCCCCCATGCTTTTCATTTGTCAGTCACAACTCAGTTGGTATAAACTATTTAAGTCACATTTGTTGTGAGGATTACGTAGATTTTGTTCTACTATATGTCTATGAGATTTTAAATTATTTTTATTTTTTAAGATTTAAAATAGTTTCTGACCATATGCTATTTGTATACAATGCATGGTGGTGACATTTATCCTCCCCTCCCATCCTCTTTCCGTTCCTGCCGACTCCCTTCTTCCCTCCCACTCTCAAGTCTGTCCTTTTCCCGTCATCATGTCTGTCATTCTCCTCTTTCACTCTTTTCTTTTAAATTGTTAGGCCCTCTGCAGGCAGCCACGGCTGCCTTGTGAGGTCATGATCGCAATGGCCGTGCCATTTCCAGGAGACAGTACCCTACTGCGTTACTCCCCAGCCTTTGTTTCCCGGTGTCTTTCCACATGCCCCATTCCTCAGTGTCCCCTGGGCCATGGCAGGCATGACAGAGATGTCTCATTGGAGCCAAGTACTCAGTAGTCACTTATCTCTACTTTGGCCAGTTATGGATTCCTATTTGACTGTTATCTGCTGCCGAAAGAGACTTCTCTAACCAAGACTGAGAGCTACATTAGTCTACTGCAGTGATATTTTATTTGTATTTTAATAAATAAAGCTTTTCTGAAGATCAGAGAGTAAAACATCCGCCCTGGTCAGCCTTACAGACCAGGCAGTGGTAACACACAACTTTACTCCCAGTAGTCACACTAGTTGCCATAGAAACCAGGCAGTGCATGCCTTTATTTATTTAGTGCACGCCTTTAATCCCAGCCCTAGAGAGGAATATAAGATGGAGGAGACAGCTCTCAGATACAGTCTTATTCTGAGATTCCTGGAGGCAGAATTGCAATTTTGGCCTTAGGTCGAGGTAAGAGTCAGCGGCTGGCTGTTTTGCTTTTCTGATCTTCAGGTTGAACCCCAATATCTGTCTCTGGGTTTTTATTAACCATGCTACAGTCTATAGACATTGAGACACTGAACAATTTGATAACATGTCCATTTAACAAAACATCAGTAGGAAATTCCCTCATAGGGCCCGTGACCTCCCTAACCATAGGATTTTGGTTAGTTCAACGGTGCCAGGCATGTATTCCTTCCCACGCAGCAGGCCTCAGCTCCAATCAGGAAACAGTCGGTCACTCTCAGAATCTTTATGCTGCTATTGCGTCAGTGTGCATATCTTGCCAGGGAATTCAACACTGAAGCTTGTAGAGTCTACAGTTGGTGCGGTGATGACTTTTATCTCCCAAAATCTTAGACAGGTTTTACTTTAATATTTATTTCCATGTTTGGGAAGTGAAAGTCATTAAAAAAAAATGATTTGGAGGCTGTTGAGATGGATTAGGGGGAAAGGCACTTGCCATTCAGCCGGGTAACCTGAGTTCAATCCCTGAGTCCTACCTAGGACAAAGAGAAAACCAAACATTGTCCTCTGACCTTCATGTGTGTGCATGGTTCAGACACACACATACACCCCACAAACACTAAATAAGCATAATAATATGTTTGAGACATTTATTTGGGAGACAATGCAGGGGAGTGTCACACAGTGCATGTGTGGAAGCCAGGGGACACCTTGTAGGAGTCAGCTTTCCCCTCCCATCACCTGGGTTCTGTTGTAACTGGACGGTTCTTGTTCAGCCTGATCTGGCAGCTGCTTTTTAAAATAACCACTCAGAGGCTTAATAGTAATTACATACTGCTTGGCTTATTAGCTTAGGCTTATAATTAACTAGCTCTTACAACTTAAATGAACTCATTTCTGTTAGTTTATATTTTACCATGAAGTTCGTGCCTTGTTACCTCAAGATACATCTTCCTTCTTTGACAGCTGCTGGTGTCTCCCAGACTCCACCTTCTTTCTCCCTCTCTCCTTCTGCTTGGATTTCCCAGCTATATTCTACACTGTCACGTGCCAAGGCAGCTTCTTTATTAACCAATGATAATAAAACAGATGCACAGCATACAGAAGGGTAACCCACATCGTTCTGTAGTTACGCTCAAGTTGCGTCAGGCTTGGCGACAATCATACTTACGTCCTCACTGAACTATCTCTCTGGTCCCGGAGTAACTTTGTAGAAGCAGTTGATATGACATAAATTATCTATGCTATCTGAGGCCCAAATAGTCATTTGGTTGGTGCCTGTGTTGTGGGATAAAAATTAAGATTCTTAAGTAATAGCATAGAGGTACATGCTTGAAGTCTCAGCACTCAAGAAAGAGATGGATGTAAAGGGGATCAAGAATTCCAGGCCACCAGGTGGTGGCAGCACATGCCTTTAAACCCAGCACTTGGGAGACAGGCCAGCTTGGTCTACAGAGGAGTTCTAGGACAGCCAGGGCTACACACAGAGAGAAACCATGTCTCTAAAAGCAAAATAAAACAAAAAGAACTCAATGCTGTCCTTGGCTACAAAGAGAGTTCAAGGTCAACCTGAAATATTGGGAGACTGTCACAAAATGAAAGTGTCTTATGGCTATTGCTACTTTTTCTGAAGGTCTCAAATATACTGATGATAAATATGAATGGAATTTCCCGGTATTTGTATGATGCTATTCTACTCAATATGAGTAAAATGTTACTATTGTAGAATGCTGTCCTCTAACCATGTCACCACCTTCATCAGAGAAGTCATGACTACTTTCAAGAGACCTTCAAGATCCAGCCCGTTGATGGTCCTTCGTATAAGGAGTTCAGGAAAGTCATTAGACCCTCGATGGAGATTCCAGCCGCTCTTTCCTATCTACCTCCCTCCCAGTGCTATGACATTTTGCCCAAGCTTCATGTGGTCCCAGGAGGTGCTAAAATGGAAGGTAACTGAAGGCATCTAAACAGATGTGGAGAAGCCATCATCAGATGCTTCAGTGAGGCAGCTGTTTGGGAATCACCCAGGCTCCTGTGAGGACTCTGCATCCATGCTATACAAGAATGTGCAGTAAACTTATTGTTTTGCCGAGCTAGACTTTGGTGGAATCATTTACTTTGATCTGTTGTTGATGCCTTGCATCAGGTGAGTAAAAGTTTGCATCTCCTCAAGAGAAGTTTAAGAAACAATGACTTGGGTTTTTTGTTTGTTTTGTTCTTTGTTCTTTGCTTTTTGGTTCTGTTTGGTTTTTTTAAGATAGGGTCTCACTATGTAGTTCTGGCTATCCTGGAATCCACTAAACAGACCAGGCTGGGATTAAAGGCATGGACCATTACACCTGGCTTAACGATGAGATTTTTATTACAACTTTGTGCTAGTTGATTTTGATGGCAACTTGCCACGAATTAGAATCACCTTAGTAGGAAGCCATTGAATTGCCCCGATTGCTTTAATAGACCGGAGAAAACCAGCAGCCCAGATAGAGAGGGCATGACGGGAGATTATGGCCTTTTGAGGGCAGCCTTGTTGCCGCAAGCTTATTTACCCTGTTGCTACTGTAGCTAATTCCTTCATCGCTGTCAGAACCGGAGCTTGCAGGCTTCTACTGTTGACTGAGGACTGGTGGCTTTCCAGGAACCCACCAGATGTTTGCCACCAGATTGGGAGTGCGAGCCATCCAGCCTTGCAGACCTAGCAACTATTAGGTTGTCAGCCTCTCTAGTGTGAGTCAGCCTCGTGGGGATGACTCAGATGGCAGGGCCACCCAGATTGAGCAATTACAGCTGTTGTTACTATTTCAAAGTAAGCAGGTTTAATAAATTCTATTAAGATATATTATCTATATTCATTCTGTTGGTTCTGTTCTTCTAGAGACCCCGACTAATACAGGCTGTAAAACAAACAAAGATAGCACATGTGTGATGACTAGTTTTTCTGTCAGCTTGCCACAGGCTAGAATCATTTTGGAAGAGGGAACTTCAGTTGAGAATATGCTGATGCCAGAATGGCCTGTGGGCAACTCTGTGACACATTTTCTTAATTAATGTTTGATGTGGGTGGGCCCATCCCACAAAGGTTGGTACCAACCGTGGAGAGGTGGTCCTGAGTTGTATAAGAAAACAAGCTGAAAGTCGGGCAGTGGTGGCTCACGCCTTTAATCCTGTGACAGAGGCAGGCAGATCTCTGTGAGTTCGAGGCCAGCCTGGTCTACAGAGTGAGTTCTAGGACAGGCTCCAAAGCTACACAGAAAAACCCTGCCTCGAAGAAAACAATCAAACAAGAAAGAAAGAAAAAAAGGAAGGAAGAAAGGAAGGAAGGAAGGAAGGAAGGAAGGAAAGAAGGAAAGAAGGAAAGAAGGAAAGAAGGAAAGAAGGAAAGAAGGAAAGAAGGGAAGGAAAGAGGGAGGGAAGAAAGGAAGCTAACAAGTAGGACTCCTCTATATTAGTTCCTTCTCCCAAGATCCTATCCTTGGGTTCCTTCCCTGATGTCCCTCAGTGAGGGACTGTGATACAGAAGTGTAAGTAAATTAAAATTCTTTCTTCTTCTAGTTGATTATTGTCGTGATGCTTTATTCCAACATTAGAAACCCTAAGACAATACATTTGTCAAATCTCTCTAAGTTCCTTTGGATCACAAGATATTCGAACACCTACACATAGTAATATTAGGATATGCCTTTATATATAATATTTAGGTGCCTATATGATAGACAAAGGCCTATCTTATTGGGTTTTGCCAGGAAGATAATGTCTTGCATTTAAAGGTTGATTAAATTTTACAGGCACAGAAAATTTATAGTCTGCTTTATAGAAGGACAATTTAAAATGTAAATTTAAACCATAAAAATTAATTTGCTGGCTTGTATGTAGATACTTTTGAGTAGTGTCTGGGCTTTGCACCCTATGAAATAGACATACGTTTTTCTCAGTGTTGAGATCGGTTGTTTCCACCATTCATCATCAATCCATTGTTAACAGATAATACATTGTATTATAAATAATGGTAGGAAATTAGATATCTTAATATCAAATTCGGTATATATGTGCATTATAAAATTACGGTGGTAAAGTTGACCATAACCAAGACATTTTTTGTTTGTTTGTTTGATTGGTTTTTGTTTTTTCGAGAAAGCATTTTATTATGTAGCAGTCTTGACTGTCCTTGAACTCGCTCTGTAGACCAGGTTGGCCTGGAACTCACTAATATTCACCTGCCTCTGCCTCCTGAGTGCCTGGCTAAGACATTGCTTACAAAGTTGTTTGTTTAATGCTTTATGTTCAAGGCATAATCTTTCTTAAAATGATGATCTACTTTTAGTAAAAATTAAAAAGTGCTTAATTTTAAAAGATGCTTAATGTTTTATGTTTCCTGTAAATTTGTCAGGCTTTTAACAGACTCAGGGAGCTCACTTAAATTCCTCTTTAGGGGCTGGACAGATGGCTCAGCCATTAAGAGCTGCCTGTTCTTCCAAAGGTCCTGAGCCACATGGTGGCTTACGAGTGTCTGTAATGAGATCTGGTGCCCTCTTCTGGCCTGCAGGCATACATGCAGAGAAAAAACTGTACACATAATAAATAAATAAATCTTTTAAAAAATTTCTCTTTAGGCTGATGTATTTTGATGGCCATGTTATAACTTTGATTAAATAGGGCCAGCACATGTGAAGTATTCTCATGTATCAATAGATAAGTTCTTTTATGTTCATTGTTGTTATTCTAAAAAAATGTTTCTAAAATATGTTACAAAGTATAAATTTAATTAGAGGATTTTCTATGGTTAAAATTCAGTGCATTTATGTCAAACTAGGGCAGGCCCAATTCTTTGTGTCTAACAAGGCATTATTTTTCCAATTTTTATTATTTAGCTCTATTTTTTTGGGGGGGGGGGACATGATTTCTCAGTATAGTCTTGGCTGTCCTGGAACTCACTCTGTAGACCAGGCTGGCCTCAAACTCACAGAGATCTGACAGCCTCTGCCTCCCGAGTGCTGGGATCAAAGGCGTGCACCACCACCTCCCATCTTATTTAGCTCTATTTATCATGTGTATAGGTGCAATCCATATACACACCATAGAATGCATACAGAAGTCAGACAGTAACCTTCAGAAGTGGGTTTTCCCATTCCAGTGTAGGGCCCATAGATCAGATGACGAAGCTTGTGCAGCAAGTGCTTTTACCTATGAAACACCTCGCTGGCCCAGCGAGGCTTTCCTTTTTACAGCGTTGCTCCTGTGTGTATGCACATACGTTTGCTTTGGTACATACAGGGAGGTCAGAGGACAACCTGTGTGTATCGGTTCTCTCTTTCCCCACGTGGGTCTGGAGGATCATCCTCGGGTCCTCGGGTTTGGTGGCAGACATCTTGCCCCATGGAATCATCTCAATCAGCTAAGACAATTGCTTATGTTTTCCTCTGATTTTGTCAGGTTTTGACTATTTGGGTCTTAACAAAGTCGGGGTTCATTTAACTATCTGTTTTATTTTAAGCCTTGTAATGACCTCCATATGAACTGTTTTTCTTTTAATGTGACCCTAGTACTTTCCTCCAGCTCCCCTACCCCACCCTGTTCCTAGTACATTCCATATCCTGTTTTCTGACAAGAGGATTCACTGTGGCAGGGGTGGAATGAGACTGACCCTCAAAGGAGGTGGCACCCCTCCAAGAAGATGGCTGTGCCTCCCACATATGCTGATCTTGGCAAGTCTGCCAGGGATGTCTTCCCCAAGGGCTATGGCTTTGGCTTAATAAAACTTGATTTGAAAATGAAGTCGGAGAATGGGTTGGAATTTACCAGCTCAGGCTCCGCCAACACAGAGACCACCAAAGTGAACGGCAGTCTGGAAACCAAGTATCAATGGACTGAGTATCACCTGACATTTACAGAAAAGTGGAACACAGACAACACCCTGGGTACCGAGATCACTGTGGAAGACCAGCTCGCGCGTGGGCTGAAGCTGACCTTTGACTCATCCTTCTCACCTAACACTGGGAAAAAATGCTGAAATCCAGACAGGGTACAAGAGGGAGCATATCAGCCTGGGCTGTGATGTGGACTTTGACATTGTTGGGCCTTCGATCCGGCGTACCCTGGTGCTTGGCTATGAGGGCTGGCTCGCTGGCTACCAAATGAATTTTGAGACCTCCAAGTCCCCAGTGACCCAGAGCAACTTTGCAGTTGGCTACAAGACGGATGAATTCCAGCTTCATAGTAATGTGAATGATGGGACAGAGTTTGGTGGCCCCATCTACCAGAAGGTGAACAAGAAGTTGGAGACCGCTGTCAATCTCGCCTGGACAGCGGGGAACAGTAACACTGGCTTTGGGATAGCAGCCGAGTACCAGGTCGACCCTGATGCCTGCTTTTCGGCCAAATTGAACAACTCTAGCCTGATCGGCTTAGGGTACACTCAGACCCTCAAGCCAGGTATCAAGCTGACGCTGTCAGCTCTGCTGGATGGCAAGAACATCAATGCAGGTGGCCACAAGCTTGGTCTAGGACTAGAATTTCAAGCATAAATGAATATTGTACAATTGTTAATTTAAAACTATTTTGCAGTATAGCTACCTTCAGAATTTAGTGAAGTTTTTAATGTTGTATGTTGGGGATGCAAGAATCGATAAATACCATATTAGATCTCCAAGTTAAGGATGACTTGGCTTTCCGGTGTTTACCATTTCAGAGGTACAGCAGACACCCCATTCCTGAAAGGGTCCTTTTAGCTGTAGACGTGGGCTGGGGAGGAGACCCTCTAGAGATGCTAGGCCATAAGTGGAAGCTCGGAATATGCGGGCCCTTTGTAAATCTGTATCGAGTCCACAAGTGAAATTGTGACCTTCTGAGCAACCTTGGTGTCTCCATGCTAACTGCTGAGAAGCATGTGCACACACACCTGTGTGAGAGGGCCTTTCTTAGGCAGATCTCTGTGGCCTGTTCCCGTCCTTGCCTAGTTTCCTGTTTTACACCAAAAGCACTCTTCTGGTTAGCTATTTCCTTTGTGCATTTTAGGGTGGAGAGAGTGGGCCAATGGAGCCATCATTTAGGACTTCATTCTTCCTTGTGTTGTGGCATGGTTTTTTTTCTTTTCTCTTCCCTCCCTCCCTCCCTCCCTCCCTCCCCCCCCCTCCATTGCGCTAGAGTATGAGACAGCTTTAAGCTGGGCAGGTAATTGTGGTCACCATGACAACACTAGGGATCTAAAGTGACCTTTTAAAACCACACCACTCTTTTTTAGCACTTTAATGGGTACATTAGAGAGTCTTCCATTTTGTGTGGAATTAGCTCCTCCCCTTCAAATGCTGTAATTAATATCACTTAAAATAAAACTTGAATAAAATATTGAAACCTAAAAAAAACGGGGGGGGGTGGCACCTTCCAAAAGGTCGCCCAGATGTAAGGAGATTCAAGGAGCATGTAGTGGTGCCTGCTTGCTTCCCCCTGAAGAAGGAGGGCAATTGTCAGGATGGAAACAAATTAAATGAGACATGGTGGGGGGTGGTTCTTGCCCATCGTCCAAGTATTTGGGAGATTAAAGCAAGAAGGTTTGTTTCAGTTCAGCCTGGAACTTATGTAGTAAGACCTTGTCTCGAAACTAGCAACCCGAATGGAATTGCTATGGCAGCCCTGCTAAAGGGAACTGAAGCCCAGAGAGGTGGTTCTGCATGGCTCCCTGACACTAACCCATTATCTTCTAATCTTGAATCTTATGTAGAATGTGTATGATATTTGCTTCAGACACGGGCATATTTTAAACATTTTCACAAAACCAGGGGAACTGTAACAATCTTGCAAGACTGGGAACTATTCTGAAGAGAGACACATTCTGCTCCATTCTTCTATGGGACTCCTGAAAACAATGGTTCCCCAAAGAGCTATAAACTTCCCTAAGAATCTCAGGCTGGGGCTGGGAGGGGAAGGCCAGGAAATCCACACAGCTCAGCAAGCTTGAATTCACAGTCCCATAATTCTCTGACTTTGTTTCATCTTTTCAATAAAATTGTAACAGCGTTCCTGGAGAAGGCTGGAGAAACCAGACAGTTTTCTTTGTGGACTGGCCCAAACTATCAGTAAATCAACGTTCCTTTGTCAAGTTGCTTCCCAGTTTCCTTTAACACACAGTAGGTGTATGAAGCTAAGTGCCCCGGTCATAAGATGACATTGTGTTTGTTCACAATTTAGTAAACATCTTTAGTGACTGCTTAAATTGATGACAGGGCCAGAGAGGTGGCTTGGCAGTTAAGAACACTTGCAGAGGACCTGGGTTCGATTCCCAGCACCCACAGCATGTGGCTTACAATAGCCTGTCTATAACTCCAGCTCATATGTAGTCCTTACATGTTTTGAACCAATTTTTTTAACCACTGTGACCTATTTGCCAATTACTATAATAACCTGCTGATTTTACTTCTAGCCGAGAAGAGTTCTCTTATCCGCGGGCTCAAGGGCCAGTCCTTCTATCCAGGTACCTAGGAAATCCAACTAGGGCCTGAGCTACAGCTTGGACTGCAAAACAGGTGTCACTACTCGCATTCTTTTTTATACTGCTGAATAACAGCGCCCACACAGATGGTATCATATCTCAGCGGTGGGGGGGGGGGGGTTACCAGTCCAAAAGCTCTTGGTTGGCTGAGTGTCTGGTGTTCATGGTTCCTTAAGGTGATGGCCCTGTTTTCATGCTGGCTGTCAGCTGGCCACCCCACATCATCCGAGAAAATGTGATGCATAACTTTCTTCTGGAGCTTTGACACTCTGGAAGCTCTTTTCCCTTCCCCTCCCCCACCCCTCCCCTATCATCCCCCTCTCCTCCCCCTCTCCCCCTCACCCTCCTGCTTCTCCTCCCCCTCCCCCCCTCACCCTCCCCTGGAACTCGCTCCATTGACCAGGCTGGCCTCAAATGCACAGAGATCCACCTGACTCTGCCTCCCAAGTACCGGGATCCACCACTGCCCAGATATTTCTGCTTCTTTTTTTTTCGCAGGAGCTCAGGACAGATGGCTACGAGCCACCGTGTGGGAGTCGGGAATTGAACTCAGGTCCTGTGGATCTCAGCACAATCGGGCCACAAACGGCACTCTTAACCACTGAGCCATCTACTCCATTTTGTAAATGGAGCACATTTTTCTTATCCATTCTTCCGTCAAGGGGCATTTACATGGGAAGTGGAAAGTAGAAAAAGACAAGATCTCCTGAGTAAATTGGGAGCATGGGGACCTTGGAGGAGGGTTGAAGGCAGAGTGGAGAGGCAGGGAGGGGAGCAGAGAAAAATGTAGAGCTCAATAAAAATCAATTTAAAAAAAAAACACCAAGAAAACAAATCCTCATCTAAACCTAATCACTTCCCTAAGTCTCATCACATGGGAGATCAGGCCTTCCATCCATCACCATCCTATCACACAGCTCAAAGTGGATAGCAAGGCAGGCTTCTGCTGGAATTCCTGTTTCAAAAACAGTTCTTAGTCACTGTCTAGAGCCCAGCACATGGGGAACAAGGCATGTAAATTGTGAACCTGGCATTGACTAGGTGTTAATGGAAATCTATCACCGCTGACGTCAGAAGCCAGTCAAACCGAATTAATAAATTCCGCTTTATTCTGAGCAAAGCACTTCTGGGTGGCTCCAGGAGAAGTTGAGAAGACCACGAGGGGAACTCACGAGGTGGGGGGCTCTTTAATGTCCTCTGGGGGTGGAGCCTCCAATGGTGGGCTTTCTCGGGGGCCTAGTGTGGACTGAGGCAACTCTAGTGGAGGGGACTTGTGGTGGGGCTTCCATCCAAACATTCTAGACTCTTTGGGTACATGGACACTAGGGGCTGGAGTGAAGCCTCCACCTGAACCCTAGGGTAGTGCAAAAGAACCCAGACTCTCCAACCAGAAAGGCTCTATTTTTAGAAGCTCTATGAACCTATGAAGTCAGTGACTGGAGCTCTACTTTCTTGTAATTAGAATTCAGGGCCAGTGAGATGGTTTTGTGGGTAAAGGCGCTTGCTGCAATGTCACATAACCTGAATTCAATCCCCAGGATCCGCATGGTAGAAGGAGAAAACTAAGATCCACACGTGGTCCTCTGTGTGTGCATGCAGCGGTATGTGCACCCCACCCTGCAAGGGTGCAAAAACTAATCTAGGGCCAGTCAGCTAGCTCTAGCAGAAAAGCTGCTAACATTGATGGCCTGAGTTCAGTCCCCAGGACCTGTATGGTAGGAGGAGATAACTAATTTTTAAAAATGGTTCTCTGACTTCCACATGTGTATACACAGACACACACTCACACACACACATACACACACACAGGCAAATGTAATTTAAAAAAATGGTTAAACTTTTTAAAAAGAAAAATCTATTAGCTTTTGCTTTATAGAACAGTTCAGAGAATTTAATCTGACCATTCAAAGCAATAGTTCCAATAGGTGCTCTAATAAGTAAACGGTAGTCATTATTGTGTTTCACAACCACACTCCTAAATCAAAAATTCCCACATTGCATCAACAACAGCTCTCTGGTGTCATATTCTCTCTGCTAAATAGAGTGGATGGTTGGGTTATGTCATGAGGATTACAGAATGGGAGCAGGCTGTGGCGGTACCCACCTGTAATCTAGTACTTGGGAGGTAAAGGCAGATGGATTGTTGAATTCAAGGTCATCCTTGGCTACATATTGTGTATAAGGCCAAGTCTGAGCTACATTAGACCCTGTCTCAAAAACCAAAAGAGCCAAGTTCCAGGGTAGCCAGGGATAAGAAACCCTGTCTTGAAAAAACAAAACAAAACAAAACAAAACAATAACAACAGCAACAAAGAAAAAAAACCCGCCAGGTGGTGGTGGCACACGCCTTTAATCCCAGCACTCGGGAGGCAGAGGCAGGCGGATCTCTGTGAGTTCGAGACCAGCCTGGTCTACAAGAGCTAGTTCCAGGACAGGAACCAAAAAAAGCTACGGAGAAACCCTGTCTCGAGAAAAAAAAAAAAAAAAAAAAAAGCAAAAAACCAAAAGAGCCAAAATGAAAAGGTGAATGGGACATCCTAGAGAAGCCTCTCCCAGAGTTGTGGAATTAAGAACAATATAAAGAACAATTATTCTGAAACGTATAGAGAGCAGTTAGGCTCCGCACCCAGGTGGACATAAAGCAACTGCAATTAAGGTTAGTAGGTCATGAAATTCGCTCTCATCAGAGACCAGCTTCCCAATACCTTCTTCCCACCCCAGCCGAGCAATACAGTACAGTCGGGAGAAAACCAGTTCCCACTTGGGAGACCAAACAGTATAATGTAGATATTAGAGCCTGATTCTTAAGGTGGGCTCACTAAGGGACTAGTTTCTCCCATTCTCATCCATCTTAGCATGGATGAGAATAATGTCCAAGATAAGGATGTCACTGAACAAAATACAGGCACCGGGATGTGCAGTAACACGAGGTGGCAGCCCAGGACTATAAATTAGCACAGCGTTTCTGTGGCTACCATACTACAGGCAGACACCAGGGGGAAGCCTGTGACAGAACACTACAAGCCCAGGAAGGATTAAAACGAGAAACAAGCTTGAGAGATACCCAGAAACTCTATCCAGCATGAATAGCTAAAATGTTCCCTGAACAACACCAGACTAGAAGGTCTTGGAGAGGTAGCTAATACTTTAGATGCTGAAATCCTAATAAAGCTAAGAGGACAGATAAACAGGGATATATGATGCACTTAAAGCACTACCACTTCTCTCTTATCTGTCTGTCTGTTTCTCTCTTACTCGCTCGCTCTTGCTCTTTCTCTTCTCTCTTTCTACTCTCTTCTTTCTTCTCTTTTCTCCCTCACCCCGTGAGACAGATGCAAAGCTTGGCACACACTAGGCAAGCACACTATACAGACTTACACCCCCATCCCTAAAGCAGTAAGTGAAACTTCTGAAACCAGAACTTACAAGAGAAAAAAAATAGGCAGATATGAGTTGCTTGTCAGACAATACAAGTCACCATCCTAAGGGGCTCAATGAATTAGAGAACCAAGAGACAACAAAATGAAATCAGGGAAATGATATATGAACAGAAGCAAAGACTGAGGAAAAACACAAAGGAAGGAATTCATGGCTATCACTCTAAACCTGGTCATTAGCCCAGTGTGTGTGTGTGTGTGTGTGTGTGTGTGTGTGTGTGTGTGTGAGAGAGAGAGAGAGAGAGAGTCATGGTGGAGGAGCCTACTGTAGTTTTCTTTTTCTTTTTAAAGATTTATTTATTTATTTATTATGTGTACAGCATTCCTTCCATGTGTGCCCGCAGGCCAGAAGGGAGCGCCGGGTCTCATTATAGATGGCTGTGAGCCACCATGTGGTTGCTGGGAATTGAACTCAGGACCTCTGGAAGAGCAGTCAGTGCTCTTAACACTGAGTCATTTCTCCAGCCCCCCCCCCCCCGTAGTTGTTTTCTTAACTGGTCATATTGTTAAACTGCATTCATGCTGCTCTCAATCCCCTAGAGAAGCCTCTGTCTGTGGTGGGCAGCAGTCAGTGCAGAGATGCATTACTCAGTGCTAAGGAGAAGTCACTGTGAGTGCCCAGCCTTAAATGGGACAGGCTCAGGGAACATTTGTAGAAGAACGGACTGAAAGAGTAGAAGAGTGGGGGAATAGAGATGCTGTCGTCTGACGCTGCTGTTGTGCTCGCGAATTCACAGTAGCAGTGGTTAACTGGTTAAGATCAAGCCTGTCAAAATCCCAGCATAGGGAAGGGAGGGGCTTATGAAGCCCTCCGCCCCCCCCCCCGCCTTCACTAAGGAGCTATTAGCAGTTGATGGGTGCTGAGGGAGGGAAAGTCACTTTTTTCTAATGGGGGAATGTGGCCACTGGTAAGTTACTCACGCTCCAGCGGATGGTCCTATACCCATGAGCATACCAGCAGCACTAACTGGACTCTTGGGGTTATCAAAAGCAATGGAAAAAATAGAGGACATAAATTTGAGAGGAAGTGGTAGGGGGAGGAATCTGGGGGAGTTCAGGAGCAGTGGGGACAGATATGATTGAAATATAATGTATACATGTATGGAATTCTCAAAGATTGCATTTTCCCTCTCTCTCTCTCTCTCTCTCTCTCTCTCTCTCTCTCTCTCTCTCTCTCTCTCTCTCTCTCTCACACACACACACACACACACACACACAAATCTTCCTTAGCTGCTGGTGAGCAAAGACTGGCATTGTATCTAACTTCTCCAAACCTGTGTAATCAAGAGTACAATGGCATGTTTAAAATACTAAGAGAAAAGTATAATCTAGATCTTAGCATGCTGGGAAGTTATTCTTCAAAAGGGGAAAACTAAAGACTTTCACAAGCAAACTAAATTGGAAGACTGCATTGCCAATTCCGTTCCCTCAGAGGGAACACCAAAATCAGTTCTTTAGAGAGAAGGAAAATGATATAGGTTAGAAACTCAGCTGTATAAAAGGAAGATGACTGATTATGGAACACACAAAAGCAAGATAAAAAGTCAGTTTTCTTATTTTATTATTAATAAAAACCAGATAGCGTTTTTGTTCGAGAAAACAGTAGCAACTGTATACTCATGTTTGTATGTTCAGTGGGAGTGAAATGAGTGGTTGCTGTGGGGATGCGAAGGAAAATGGCCTCCCTATGCTCAGATGTTTGGGCGCTTGGTCCCCAGTTGGTGGAGCTGTTGGGGAAGGATTAGGAGGTGTAGCCTTGATGGAGGAGATGTGCCACTGGAAATGAGGTTTGAGGTTTTAAAAGATTCTTGCCATCATCCCCAGTGTTCTTTCTGCTTCTTGCTTGTGGCTTGAGTTGTGAGCTCTCAGCTATTCCAGCTACCATGTCTTTTCTTTGCTATCATGAACTCTAATCCTCTTGAACCATAAGCCCAATGTGTGGCTTTCTTTTATAGGTTGCTCTGGTCATGGTGTTTATCACAGTTATAGAAAAATAACTAGTAGAGTTGAGATGATACAAAGAATAGGAGGGAGGGGTTAGGAATATTTCCCCACTATAAGACATTTATATGACCTGAAAAATATATTGTGATATTTGCAAGTGGACAAAGATTTGTCGTATTTATTACCAACTCTAGGAAATACAATGAACATACTCAGAGAGGTGAAATAAGGGGAATACTATGAGAACTTCAATTAAGAATATTCAAAGTTGGGCTGGGAGATGGCTCAGTGGGTAAAGCGTCTGCTGCTCATGCATGAGTTCAGATCCCCAGAGCCCATATAAAAAACCATGTGTGGTGGCTCTTATCTGTAACCTTAGTGCTGTGTAGGCTGGGAGGGAGATAGGCAGATCTTGCAACTCACTGGTCAATGAGCTTGGCCAGTCAGTAGCTCCTGGTTCAGTGAGAGCCTCTGCCTCAAAAGAAACAAGATGGAGAGCTACAGAGGAAATATCAAGTGTCAGCCTCTTACCTGCACACACACACACACAATTTAAGAAAAGTCACACAAGGACTGGGTGTGGTGGTACTTGCCTGCTGTACTAACTACTCTGGAGACTGAAGCAGGATTGCAAGTCTGAAGCCAGCCTGGGCTACATAAAAAAAAAAACTCCATTACACTCACCCATGCACACACACACACATACACACACACACACACACACACACACACACACGATAGATAGACAGATAAATAAACCAGAAGACAGTGTAACAGCAAGGGTAACAAGAAACAGTAGCAAATATGCTAAATATTGATGAAAATATTTCAGTAATCATATTTAGCATCATTGAGCTAAGTGCAACAATTAAAAGAGGTTGACAGGATCAAACAATTACATATTACCTAAAAGAAACTTAATTTAAATATAAGGCACATGGAATGTGAAAGTAAAGAGAGGGGAAAAGATATCCCACACTAACAATAATCCAAGATAGCAGTAGTGATTTTCAAATAGCATACTTTAGAGCAGAGAAATTTATCATGGTCAAAAAGGGCATTCCATACTGACGATGGGATCAGTTCTAAATGGAAACATACAAGCCAGGGCTGGTGGCCCATGCCTTCAGTCTGGAGTCAGAGGCAGGTGAATCTCTGGGAGTTCAAGGCCAGTTTGGAGTGCAGAGAGAGTTCCAGGACAGCCAGGGCTACGCAGTGGAAGTATATCGAAGGAGGGGGGAATTGTAGTCGTAGCAGCCCTCAATGTGTTTGCACACGGCAGCTTAGAGTCCTAACATGCGAAGCAGAAACTCATAGAATAGCTAAGAAAAACAGGTAAACCGCTACCACTATGAGAGACCTTCATGCCCCTTTCTGTAAGAAATGGACAGATGTCGCAGGCAGCGAATCACAGAGCCTGGAGTGACAATGTAAACAGAAAATGGTACAACCATATCATGGGTCTCGAGGCCTTGACACAATGAGGAGGCACTCGATACTGCTGAATGGTCCACCTAGAACGGTCAGTGTGAGAAACGTGATGTTAGATTTTTATAAGGTGAGCTTTTGCCTTTTGTTTTGTGCGGATGAGTGTATTGCCTGCATGAATGTTGGTTCGCCACCCCTATAGCCACCATCGTTGGAGGCCAGAATTGGGTGCTAGAGCACCTGGCACTGGAGTTACAGTCAGTTGGGAACTACTATGTGTATTTTGGTGATTGAACCCAGGTCCTCTGTATGAGAAGCATGTGTCTTAACTGCTGATCTCTCCTGCCCTGTCATAATTTCTCTTTTAATTTAATTTTTATTTCATTAACATTTTCTCATTTACATACCAACCACAGTTCCCCCTCCTTCCTCTCCTCCCACCCCCCACTCCCATTTACCCCCTTCCCCATTCACTCCTCCATCTCCATTCAGAAAAGGGCGGGCCTCTCAGGGGCTTGAACTATGCATGGCACATCAAGTTGAGGTAGGACTGAGCTCCTCCCCCTGCAAAGATGCTGGGTGAGGTGATCCAGCACGGGGAACACGTTCCCAAAAGCCAGCTAGGCACCCGAGACCAGTCTTGATCTCACTGCTAGGAGCTTTACAAACAGACCAAGCTACATAACTGTCACGCACACGCAGAGGATCTAGGTCAGTCCCATGCGGGCTCCTTATCTGTTGGCCCAGACTCCATGAGCTCCCACAAGTTCACGTCAGCTGTCTCTGTGGGTTCTTCCTCATGGCCTTGACTCCCCCGGCTGGTACAATCCCTCCTCCCTTACTTCAGGAGGACTCCTGGAGCTCGGCCCAGTGCTTGACTGTGGGTTTCTGCATCTGCTTCCATAAGTTACTGAATAAAGGCACTTTGATGACAGTTAGGGTCGTCACCAATCTGATTATAGTAGATGGCCAGTTCGGGCACCCAGACTAAGACCCTCTATCATTTCCCCTGGAAGATCCTATAAGAAAAGACAGGTTAGTAGAGAATATTCTGGATCCTGGGGCCACTTAAGAAACAGGTCCCAATAAGTTGGGTCAGGGGAAACCTAAGGGTGTGTGGTCTGGAGACGTCACATTGAAAGAAAGATGGGATAATAACACATGGTGAACGGAACATTGTACTCATGGATCTTGCATTCCCTTTGGGAGATAAAAGCATCAAAACCAAAGAAAGCTCAGCTACCAGAAGTTCCCAGAAAGGAAGCTGAAACTGGGGGCTGGAGAGATGGCTCACTGTTAAGAGCATTGACTGCTCTTCAAGAGGACCAGAGTTCAAACTTCCGATCAAGCTCTCTCCAAACACTGAAGTCAGATTAAGGAAGCGATTACTGATGACTGGGTGTCTCGGAATCTGCTGGATGGCTTAAGGGAGACAATGATGTGGTCATGTCCAGGCTCCATGTAAAAAACAAAAAAAGAATCCACATAAAGTTAGCCGAACCTTTTTAGGATAGCAGGAGCTGAGTTTGAGAAAGTGAAGTCCCAAGTTTAATCGTGCCATCAGGTAAACTGCAACACTAAGTACCTATTGGAATTGCTCTTATTTAAAAATAACAAAAGCATAGCCGGGCGGTGGTGGCGCACGCCTTTAATCCCAGCACTTGGGAGGCAGAGGCAGGCGGATCTCTGTGAGTTCGAGACCAGCCTGGTCTACAAGAGCTAGTTCCAGGACAGGCTCCAAAAACCACAGAGAAACCCTGTCTCGAAAAACAAAAAAAAAAAAATTAAAAAAAAAATAAAAATAACAAAAGCAAAAAGAAAAAAATGCAGGGCTCGGAGACAGCTCAGTCGGTAAAGCGTTTGCCACGAGAGCATGAGGATGGAAGGTTGGTCCTTAGAACTCACGCCAAGGAGCTAGGTGTGGGGGTGCCTGCTGTAATCCTTCTGCTGGGCAGACAGGGACGGGAACTCACTGGCCAACTAAGCCTCCCCTAACCAGGTGAGAGACTCTTTGAAAAAATCCCAACAAGGAGGATGGCACCTAATGAACAACTCCACCCCCAACCTGTGGTTGACCTCTGGCTTCCACATGTTTGTGCATACAGTGTGCCCATACACCCGACTACATACACATACACAACTGTCGCCAAGGATGTTCACAAATGGGAACTTTTGGAAAAGAACACACTGTTGTTAAGAATGTAAATCAGTATAGCTATTACAGAAAACAAGATGGAGAGCTCTCAAAACAAAACCCAACAAACAAAAACGCACCAAACCGAACTATCTTACGATCCTGTAATCTCACTGCTGTGTTTGTCTCGGGAAGAATTGAAATTAGCAACCCTGTGGGATTATTTACAATGACCAAGCTCCACAATCAGTCTAAGTGCGTTCTACTAGTAAGTGAACGGATAAAGAAAATGGGTGCACACGCACAGTGGACTTTGCTTGTGACTTGTAAAAGAAGGAAATTTGGTGGGGTGCTGTAACCCCAGCAGTCAGGGATTGAAAGCAGAAGGGTCATTGTAAGTTCAAGTGAGAGCCTGCCTTAAAAAAATAGAGAGACAAAAGAAGAAATTCTGTAAGAAAGAAAAAGAAAACGAACTTCTGTCATTTGCCACAACATGGGTGAAGCTAGAGGCTGCTGTGCTAAGTGAATGGCAAATACTGCATGACCTCGCTCCCATGTGGATTCTAACTAAAAAATAGCATTGACCTCATAGAAGCAGAGAGAAAAGAATGGTGGTTGCTAAGGACTGGGCCCGAGGTTAAGGGATGAACGCTCGTTAGGCCTTATAAAGGTGCTTACGTAGGAGGAATGTGTGCAAGAGTTCCAGGATGTAACCTGGCAACCACAGCTAGTGATAAAACATTGTAATAACTGTATTCTATACACTAAAAAAAATGCTCAAAGTGTGGCTTTTGTTTTTGTACTTTGGAGACAGGGTCTGGCTGTACAGCATATAATGACATTGGAGATCCCCCTGCTTAGGTTTTCTGAGTGTCGGGGTTACAGCAATGACTCTGAGAAGAGGTTTGAAATGTTCTGACCCCCCAAGTATATGGGGGTAATAGATAGCTTCATTTAATCATTTCCAAATCTGTACATATATATAGTTACATTGTGTATCATAAATGAATATAATTGTACTGGTAAATCATAAATAATACATTTAAACCTGGGTATAATGGCACATGCCTTTAATCTCAGCATTCAGAAAGTAGAGGCAGATAGGTTTCTGTAAGTTCAAGGCTAGCCTGCTGTACATAGTAAATCCCAGGACAGTCAAAGCGATACTGGTAGGCCTTGTCTAAAAAAAAAAAAAGAATTACAAAAAGTAATTTAAAATAAATAAAAAATAAAGCTAGTCTATGAAAAGAAAAGTAAATTTAACATCCTTCAAATATTGGAATGGAACACATATGTTCAAACTCTGCTGAAGCACAGTCTCTTGACTCATAAATATTCTAAATATTCTGGTGTCTCATTAGCAGAAATGCAGCCTTCATTCCTGTCCAACGAGGTCACTTCATCACTGGGAGGAGCTTCAGTCATCTCAGAGGAGTAGAGGGCTCACGAAACTCTGCTGACCCTCATCAGAAGGCGCAGCGCACCGCCGTCTCTCACTGGCCCCCAAAAGGAATCAAGAAGAGTGTCAGTGTTTTACCGAATGATCTCCAGGATGTCCCCCTCTGTGTTTAGGCAGGACCCCGGGAGTCTATGCAGAACAAGGCTAAATTAAACATTGGTGTGGGCTTAATATAGCAAGGCTCTGGAGTCGGTTTCATTCCAGAGATTACAGGAGCTTTTTACAGCCTGTTGATCAGTGAGCTGAGATACAGCCCAAGGATGATTTCTTCTAAATTAAGGACAAATCTCAGACAGGGTGTGGCCTACTCACCGAAAGACGTCTGAAGCCGAAATGAGACTTCTATGTTAGTGTAAACGACCGCACAAAGAACTGTTTGGCCACCTTGGTATGCCCTGAGGATGTGACTTTAGAACTGATTTCCTAAGGAGAGCCTAGGCACCTCTCTAGTGACTGTTGTGTTTGCCAGACATGGCTGTGGCTTTGCCCTTGAGGAACAGTCATACATGCTATACTGCAAAATGACTCCTCTGTTAACTGTTGTCCCAACCTTTGCCAAGTGGATCTCTGATCCGTCACTAGAGAAACCAACCATGCTCTATAAAGGTGGGCGAATTATTCAGGTGTCTCCAGAGAAATAGAATCAAGACATGAACATCCTGGGTAGTGGGGAGTCCAGGACAGCCTGGCTGTAGGTTCATGCTGAAAACCCTTGCGGCCTCCTCTGATACCTCAAAGGAGCTCCCCGCTTAACTCTGCCTTGTAGGCCTAAACTTTAATCCGACTTCCCACGGTACTGTCCGCCTACCTGCGGTGTTGGAGCTGAACTTTGCTTAGGCCCTGACTGAGCCACTGGTTGTCTATATGTCCACGGCGTTAATAATCTTTTAGTAAAGTCAATAGTCAAAAGGCTGTTCTGCCACAGTATGCCCCCATGAGCCCCCAAAGCTGATAGCTTTTATTCAGCATGACTGAATGACTCCAACCCATGCCAAGAAGATGCTATAGTTTGAATGTGTCCCTTGAGGTTTACTTCCTAATGCTGAAGATAGAGCGGAGGGCCTTGTACAACCAGCAACATCTCCAGAGCAGAGATGTAGTGCTTCTAAAACATGATTATATCGTGAGGGATCTCCATTCCTGGACGGACTGCCAATGTTAGAGCGAGTTAGTAATCAGCAGGGCAGGTTGGCTTTAAGAGTGAGGTTGACCCGGTGTGATGGCACACATCTTCAGTGTCAGCACTTAGAAGGGGGAGCTCTTTGAGTTAAGGCCAGCCTGGTCCACATAATGCCAGACCAGCCAGGGCTACATCACGAGATCATGAGACTTTGTCTCGATATAATAAAGTGAAACAAAATAGAGTAAGGCTGGCTGTCTTTCAATTCTTCTAGCCAGATGCTGCCTCTGGCATGTTGTGACATAGCAAGAAAGACTTCATCCGATATGAGCTCCTGACCCTGGTCTTGTTAGCTTTTAAACCTGTAAGAAAAAAATCTAAGCTCCTTCTAAAATTCCCAGTGTTAAGTACTCTGTTAAGGAAGAAAAAAAAAAAGGTATAAGACAGGGCAACCCACTCGCTAATCTAGTTCAAAACTATGACAGATAGATACACTCAGAAATAATGTAGAATCTGGATGCCCCCCCCCAGTGCAGTCAAACAGAAATAACATTATCATGGTAAGTCATCAGAATTCGGAGATTATTTAATACCATCCCCGAAGTGACACTCATTTCTGGGGAAGCACAATGTAACTGTGGCTCACGGGTAAGAGTAGAGATCATATGATCAGTCCAGCTTCACTTACATCCGTCTCGGCCTCCCGAACTCACCCTTCAGTTATATCCTAATAGCCTGATAGTCAGAAAGCTATCGTTAGAATAGACGTTCAGAACATGGCAGCTATCACACATTGGTTCTCTGACCTTCCGGGAAAGGGCTATTGCAATATGAAAGGCCTAGTGGAAACCACTAGAAGTGCATACCTATAGTAATAGCAAACTGAAAATGACACTCCAGCCATAGAGCGGTTTGTGACACCGTTGGCAATTAAAGATGCAGGTTGCCGATGCTCATAACATGCATCTCAGAGAATGACTGCAGTGGTGGTCATTGTAATCAGATGATTACTCCAGAAACCAATGTGATTCTCTGTGACACTTCCTTGTTTTCACAATCAATGTGTTCCTGGGCACCTGACTGTCACAAGGAGAAGGGCGACATAACATCACTTTGTGTATGCAAGAATATTGAGGTGTGTATGTACATGTTCATGAGTGTGTGCATGTATGTCTTCCTCAATCATTTTCCATCTTAGTTTTTGAGACAGCATCTCTCATTGGACCCGGAGCTTGCCAATTCAGCTGGGTTGGCTAGCCGGAAAGCCCCAGGGATACTCCTGTCTCCACGGACACAGCAATGGGATCATTGGTGTAAGTCACTGGGCCTGGTTTTTTGTGTTGGTTCTGGGGATTTGAACTCAGGCTTTCATGTCTGTGCAGCAAGCATTTTACTCATAGAGCCATTTCTCCATCCCCCAGTATCACTTCTTACCTCAGGTTTACATCCTTAAGTAGTTCTTAGGGATCTTGATTACCAACATATAGCCCCATTCTTTTGAATTGGTGGCATTATTCCCATTGATGCGGAAATGGAAACCAGTCCAGACCCCCTGGCAGCATACTTGCTGGACAGAGCATGAGAAATCGTTCCCAAACAAAACCAGGGCCTTTGAAATGAGTGACACTTTAGTGATCACCTAATCTAAGGCATACCGAGACAGTGTTTGTAAGATGAACAAATACCCACATCTTGGCTTTAAAAAGAGGACACCGAAACACTTTACCTCAGGCTTGTGTGCTGCAGTGTTGAGCAAGAATCTGCTAGTTTGGAATAGGGCCCAGAAAAAAAGAAGTCTGTCTTGTATAGCATCTGTGGCTTCAGGAATAGTTCTCTGTGGCCAGTTGATAAGGAAAACAAGAAAGTAAATATACTAAAAAAAAATCCTGTGTGATTTTAATCACCAACAACACGTAGGCAGCACCTCATTAGTTTCCTCACTACGGCATAACAAACTACTCTCACCCAACGGCTTAAAGCACCACCACAATCTGAAAATGAACAGCACTGTGGGGCTCTGTCGGGAATCTCACAAAACCAAAGTTGAGGTTTCAGTCAAGCCCTGACTGACTGGTGACCCCCCAAAAGCACTTCCAAGCTCATGCCGGTTAGGGGCAGGTCCAAGTTCCTAAGGTCGTGTGCACGACAAAACAACATTGTAAGCTACTAGGACCACAGCCATCCACCTTTGGTGCACTTAAAGCTTCAACACTGTGACAGGACATCGTGATCATGGTGTCAGGTTGGATATCACACGCTAGCCTTTGAAGATTAACCTCCAAGATCAATTGCACTGCTCAGTACCCAATCCCCCAACAGGGGAAATGACCCTGAGACCACAGAGGGTACTACATCCCAGAGTGAGTACTTGGCTTCCAGGAGGCAGGCCAATGGTTTTGGAAAATGACCAAAAGGAGAAGGGCAGATTTGTTCTTAGTTACACAGATATTTGTTGAAGGCACAGACTTCCTTTCCCAGACATAGTATCAAGAGAAGACCAGCTCTCATAGACCTAAAAAATGACCTCCTGACCATTAGGGTACTCCACACAGCAATGTCTTTAAAGCGGGAGACTGCATCCAGTGCGCATACTCTTGAAATGCACTGTCTCACTGTGTTTGCTATAACTGGAATTGACTGGTTTGAAACAGGAGTAAAATGATATTTTTGCAGGGTCTTATTTAGTCTGGGTTAGCCTTGAAACTTGCATTGTAGCCAAGGATAACCCCCAACACTTGATCCTCCTGCCTCTGCCTCTGCCTCCCAAACTCCGGGATGACAGGTTGTGCCAACATTCCTAGCTAAAATGATCATGTTTGAAGAGTTGCCTGTGTTTCTAACTCGCACCATTGCCTGTGGAGTTCAATAGGCAGGACCTAGGAGGTAGCAAGCCTGTCTTTTACTACCAAGTGTATGGAGCAGTGTGTATCACAGCCTCATTTCTTTTTTTTTTTTTTTTTTTTTTTTTTTTTTTTGGTTTTTCGAGACAGGGTTTCTCTGTGGCTTTGGAGACTGTCCTGGAACTAGCTCTGTAGACCAGGCTGGTCTCGAACTCACAGAGATCCGCCTGCCTCTGCCTCCCAAGTGCTGGGATTAAAGGCGTGCGCCACCACCGCCCGGCCACAGCCTCATTTCTGTCTTTGGTGACAAAAGGAGTGATGGGAAGATCCAGGTCTACCTGCTGCTCCTAGGGATAAACCACCAAACTCCTTTTGCCCATCCTGACAGTTTTAGACCCTGCCGAACCATCTTTGCAAGGAGATCCCAAAATTAATCCGTGGACATGGAAGTGGAAGTAAAAAGCTCATCACTATGGAAACTGCATCTTTTTCAATAGACAACCATGTGGGGGAGGATTCTGTAATTTCTGGAATAATACTTGATATCACGTGATACTTGAATGTGCTACAAGGACTAAGGAGGATGGGGTGAAAGACGTGGAGTCCTTCTTAGTACTCCTGTGCTTTGTCATTAGAGATGCTGTACATTTCCAGCAGCTTGGTTCACACAGGCCAGGGAATGGTCCAGCCCAAATGGTTAAGTAAAAAGGCCTGGAGACAGCTCACCAAGTCAAACCCCAAAACCTGTTGAGGGGCTATCTCAGGACAACGGGAAAAAGAGATGGTTGGGATGCCAGGCATAGCAGCACATACTTTTAAACCCAGTACTCAGGAGGCAGAGGCAGGTGGAGCTCTGTGAGTTCTACATAGCAAGTTTCAGGACAGACAGAGTTATATGGTGAGACCCTGTCTCAGAAAACCAAACAACAACAAAACAATCAAAAAAACAAAAATAAATTAAAAATCCCCAAAGCAATACTTGGCAAAGAAGAGAGTTCTAAATACCAGAGGTGACACTGGTGACCTGCCTGAGAATGCAGACTTGCCATGATATTTACCTGATGAGACAATAACACCAACCAGCAGAGGGGAGGGAAAAAAGCCGCAAACCAGCAAGAAGTTACGCTTTCAACAAAATGCATAGACAGAAAGCTCATCTTTTATTAAGAGTAGTTTAAAACAGCTTTCTTTAATTCTCTTAGATAACAGATGCAAGGCAGCTTCAGCATTCCCCTACTATATTCAGGGCTAAACTGTTTGCTGCATATCGTTGATCATTGTACAAACAGCATCAGGTGCTTGAGTTTAGATCGATGTTCCTGATGGTACTGTCTGACATCATTTTTTCCAGTAACTTCTCGAGATAATATATTAGGTGGTATCTTTTAAACCTGAAAATAAACAAACATATCATGTAAAAAGAGATACCCAAAGAACCTGCGCAGTAGGAAGTGCTGTGTGATCCAAAGCAGGGATCTGTGGGCATAGTCAGTACATCCCGGGTACCGTGTGCTCTAGCCAATAGGAAAGGTGTCTACTGAGGATCAGTGCCCAGATCAAGACTACTGTGACAAAGGAAGGTTGAGTAGGCCTGGAAGGATGTGCAGAACACAGGTGACATCAACCTAAATATCTATGTCATCAGCCTGAACTATAAAGTGGGGGGCAGGGACTGAGCAACTCCCAGTAGGCGCTGTTCTCCACCCCTCAGCCAACCACTGCAGTGGGTCAACAGCTTGGAGACTTGTGGTCCCTCTGGGCACCCACCTTGCTGCTTCCTTGATGGCAAACTTAACGAAATGCAGGCGGATCTCCAGGGGTCCCCGCACTTCATCAAGCAGCTTGAAAATCCTTCCATATTCTGGAGAGAATACAAGAAGACTTCAGTATTTCACAGAAATGAAGAGAATGGGTCTCGGTGGATCTGTGTGTACCTCAGTAACAAGCTTCATGGTCACAGATGTTCAGTGGTGTGTGTGTGTTCTAAATGCCTGTGCACAGATACGGATGCAGTTGTTACGAGCACTAACTAAGCAACACTACAAATGCAAGATGGAGTCTATTGAGCTATTTTAGTCGAAGTAAAGGGTGACTGTACTCAATTATATAGAACACCTCGGTTGTGGCCAAGGCTCTCTCTCGTGGGGCAGTTTCGGGTTATTCTAATCACACAAATGGAGATGTGTACCTTGTCTCTGTTACTAGCCATTCTTTGAGTACTTACGTCGTCCATAGCGACGGATTTCTGACATCAGGGCATGTTTTATTCCATAATTGATGACTTCTGGATCCACCGGGTTCACAATGAAGTGGGAAATTTCCACAGAAGTTATTTCTGTGTCATCTTCGGTGCTTTCAGAGTTGTCATGGCTGGCACTTGCCCCTGCACCTGCTTCGTCACCACCATCTTCGTCATGAAGAATGTCATCAGGCAGAGAATCTTCCAGAGCGGGGAGAGTGGCATCTCCCGCCGCAGGCTTAAACTGCGCTTCATTACGCTCCTGCGGGTAGACTTCAGGGGACTTGGAATCACCCTTCATCACCCCCTCTTGGGCATCCTGGTTGACAGGAGCTCCTGGAAAGCAAAGTGGCGAAACAAGCTGTGACCTAAGTGACCTCAGTGGCTGCACACAGGCATCTCTGTGCTCCTCAGGGTCTAAAATTAGTTCAGAGGAGGTGGGTACACCAGAGAAAAATCTCCGCCATGACAAACTGACCCCAGGATACAGCATAGAAGAACACCACCTCATACCCTGTAGCTCCAAGAACATATGTACAAACTAGCTGGTCAGGACAGGGAAGAAACAATGTAGATCCCTGGTACTCCAGGCTTCGTGTCACATTGATATACTTTACAAGTTGAAAAGCTAAAGAGGTCATAGATGTCAAAATGTTAAGTGTACACCTTCACTAAAAATCCACATCTGAAGGTGACTTTTCCCTTTCGTGCCAAGGTGAATTCCTCTCCCTCTCCCTCTGTCACTTCTGTGTCGTTTACTCATGTTCTGATATGTCCAGCACCTTCTGGGGTCATCAGCGAACGTGGAAGACAGGAGCATCGCCTGCTTCTGTGGAATTCTCAGTGTCATGGAGACACTTAAAGGAGCGACACACTCGGCTGTTCTCATGTTGGAGAAGAAGCCGAAAGAAATGTGAGAGAAAGCAGCCGAGGGTGCTTACGGGGCGACCAGGTTGGTGCTCTCCATGCGAGGGGTCCTCTGAGCAGAACAGAGGAGACAGAGGTAGCCTGTGGAGATGTGGAGAAAAGGTGTGGTGTGTAATGTGAGCCGGGGAAGGGGATGTAGGCATTGTGTAGTAAGCAATAGACAAAGACTCTGAGGGTGACTGCTGGGATCCAGATAACTGTAAGATGGTGGGAATGGGGGATGCAGAGCCTGGTGGGTGAGGGACAGGAGTCAGGTTGTATCTTGCATGATTGGGAACACGGAAATTTTTTTTTGTCTTAGCATGAATGTGGCCTACTATATTTACCTACTGACATCCTTACCCTGGCTGCAGGGTTGAGAGCCATTGTCAGGAAGTGGTAGAGATGGGATGGAGACCGAGCAGAAAATACCTGTCTGCTCTGTGACAGTGTGAGCTAGAATGAAGACTTACACGGCCCGAGTTAGGAAATATCACATGATCAATCAAGAGAAGAAAATAAAGGGAAGAAAAGCCAGCGATAAGGCTTCACCAGTAAGAAACGGATTATGGAGAACAAGACGCCTTAGGAAGTTGGGGCCCAGGAGAAGGCTATCCTTCCAGAGGACCCAGATTTGAGTCCCAGTGCTCACGTGGTCACTCCCCACCATTTGCAAGTCCAGTCCCAGGGGATCCCATGCCCTCTTCTAGCTTTTTTGGATAACAGGTACACAAGTTGAGCATAGATACACATGCAGGCAAAACACCCCCACACATAAAATAAAATAAGAAATCCCAGAAAGTTATCAGTAATAAAGGGGTGGCTGCTTCTACCAGAAGCTGCTAAGAATGAATGCCAGTGTCGTCGCAGACTATTGATGCCCACAACAGTTTTTGTGGTGTCAATCCCCCTGGCATTGTAATGTGGAGAAAAGGAGAAGGCAGGTGAGGAAGAAGCCCAGCCAGGTGGGAAGGGCATCTGTCCTCTCTGAGACCTTGTCCTACGCTGGGTGCAAGGAGCTGTTTGGACCTGTTGCTCTCTCTGCGGCAACTCCCATCACGTTCATCATTCCACATGTTTCCTTCGAGTTGTAAGTATGCTCATATCTGCCCATCCAACTTTGATATATTTACCTTCTCCCTTCACATTGGCGGAAGCTTCAAGAGCTTGATTTGTCGCCATGTCCGCAGTGTTCCTTTTCTTTGGTGATGGACCCATGGCTTCTCCTTCTCCAATAGGGCTAAATTTCTGTTTAAGCATTGTGTGATGCTCCTTTTTGTCAGGCTCCTTGCCCTAGAAAACAGCAGTGAAGATATAATATTTCCCGAGTGTGGCGGCACATGCCTTTAATCCCAGAGCTCAGCAAAAGCAGGAGGATCTTTGTGAGTTCCAGGACAGCCTGGTCTACATCAAGAAAGAAAGAAAGAAAAAGAAAGAAAGAAAGAAAGAAAGAAAGAAAGAAAGAAAGAAAGAAAGAAAGAAAGGAAGGAAGGAAGGAAAAAGAAAAGAAAAAACGAAAAAAGAAAAGGAAGGAGTATATAATATATATACATTATATAAACATTTCATTATATTTATATAATATATGAATATTATATATAACAAATTGTAGCCACCACAACATTAAAAACATAGGATATAAAAAAGCTTCTGGGATAAGGTGGGCTAAAAAGTTTTCTCCAGGTAATTCCACAATAAGAAGAGTCAGGAAAACAAAGAAATCCGAGAATTGTGAAAAAGCAAATGGCCAAATCTGAAAATACCAAAATGTTGGAAATGACAACAGTTTTAGAAATTATTCTTAAGCTTAAAAAAACAAATAAGAAGCTGAAGAAAGAAGTAGATTCATGAAGTAGATGGGGGAAAAAAAGGCAATTAAAATAGAGATCCCGGGGAGACCATATCGGGCAGAAACACTGAAAAAATGCATCACACAAAACATTTAAGAGGAAGCGTCTAGAGCAGTGTTTCTCAAGCTGTGAATCACGACCCGGAACCACTCTTCCACAGGAGTCTCCTAAGACTACTGGAAAACACAGATATTTGCATTATGATCCTTATCAGTAGCAAATTAACAGTTATGAAGTAGCAATAAAGATAATTTTATTGTTGGGGGTCACCACACATGAGGAACTGTATTAAAGGGTCACAGAGTTAGGAAGGTTGAGAACCACTGCTGTGGACTAAGCAAAAAAAAAGTTCAGGAATTAAAGACAAGATTGAGGAAAACAAACTACATGGGAAAAAAAACCCACAGCAATCATGACCACAACTTCCAGGAACACTGGGACATGTTGAAGAGACCAATTCTCTAAAATTTCAGCTTAAAAGAAGGAACCAAGTTACAGTCTAACCGCATAAAGTCATGGAAATCCAGCAGAAAATTCCCCGAACCTAGGGAAAGATATATGCAAGTAAAGGAGGAATTGCAAGTAAACATGACCAGAGAAGCACCTCTCCGTGTCACCTGATGGCTCTAATGCGGAGGGAGCAGAACAAAGAATAAATACTAGAAGTCTCAGGACAGAAGTGCCGAGTTAGGTCGAAAGGCAAAGCCGCGGGCTTAAGGGAGACTTTCTTTGCACGATTCGAATGGACGATTACCACAGGCTGATACATCTTAAACTCTGAAAGTCAGTAGTTTTCAACCCAGGTTACTACGTTCAGTGGATAGATTTCTCCTTTGAAATTCGAAGAGAAATGAAGTCCTTCCAGGAGCAGCTTGAACTAAAACAATCCACCGCCACTCAGCCATCCTGAAAAAAGACACTAAAGGAAGAATATTACACACAGAAGACGAAGATCCACAGCAGTGTGAGAGCGTGGGGAAGAAAAATATCACTACAAGGGTAGAAAGACAAACAGCAATTGGAAAAGAGGCAAACATTTTTACCTTAGCAAGCCCACGAAGCTTTAAAGTGAACAAGGAAGAAAGCGGCACTTACCTTGCAGTGAGCGCTCTAAATATAATCGTTAACTACGTAGAAAATACGCAGCCTGAGGGGTGGGGAGTCGACTTGACTGTAAAGCGCCTGCTCAACCTGCAGGCGCACCTTAGGAACCGTCAGACACAAAGGCACTTATCTGTAAGCCAGCACCGGAAGTCAGAATGGCAGAAACAGGACAGTCCCTGGGGCTTGCTGCTGGTTGGGCTAGCCTGACCAGTGAGTTCCACGTCCACTGAGAGACTGTCTTTTAAAACTAGGGTGGAAGGCACTGGAGGAAGACACCTGATGTCATTCCCTGGCCGTTACAAGCACAGGCATGCATAAGTGAATACACCCGCATGAAAATGTGCAAACACCAAAAAATATGTAGAATTGAGAAATGTTTAAAAACAAACAAACCAAGATTCAACTGTGTCCTGTCTCCAAGAAACGCACCTCACTGTCGTCAAAGATTAAAAGACGAAAAGTCAAAGTATGGAATATTGTATTCCCAGGCAAACAGAATCTATGTACAAACAAGAGCGGCTATACTCTCAGCTGAAAAAGCTGACTTCAAGACGAAAACTGTAAGGAGGTATGAGGACGGCCACTGCCCCTTTATAAAAAGAACAATCCGTCAAAAAATGTAACAACTGTAAAGACGCACAGCAAATGGCGGAGTTTGTCAGTACTGCATTGGGCTATTAAACAAGAGACTTCTTGGAGTAGCTTAGACCAATAGTGAGCCCAGATTGGAGTTCCCCACTTCTCTCCCCGTGTCTTTTATCTGTCTGTAGCTTCTGACGTGGGGCTTGTCTGTTGTTTGTCTGCCATATGTATGGAGTTTGACTGTCCCTAACAAAGAGCTTTGCTCTGTACTTACTGAATAGCACAGAAAACACGGTATGGGGAAGGAATGAGGAATTCTTTTCTACAGTAATCTTTAACCGAGTTTTGCAAGGGAAGAAGTTACTTTACTGACACTAACTGACCCGTAATAGCATTCAACACTGCAGAGAGATGTTATCAGCCGGATCTTCATGCTGCTTCCCACGTTTATGGGACACTTGTCATGTAAGCTTGCTTTTAACCAGTGAGCTGCTTTCAGCACACGATTCCCACAACACACACACATACATCCTCGGTCGGTGGCATGGACGCATACATACTTTAATATTAAAACTAGGCATTTAGCTTAGGTAGTAAAATCTGATTGCATAGGAAAACCAGGGCTTAGTAATATTGGTTACATTGCTTTCTTAAAATCAAGTTAAGCAGCCTGACTTCACACTAGAACAGCAGGTTACACATGTAGTTTTAAATAATCTCAAGATGTAGTATTAACTTGGTTCCAAGATCTGGAAAAAGTTCCGTTTCTTGAGACAAGAGGTGTTTTCTGTAAAAGCTATTCCTACATGGGTGCAATCAGTTTCATAGATCAAGAGGTACTGGACGGGAAGGATCGGGGAGATCTGGATACAAGAAGAAGGAATGATTTCAACACCACATTCTCATCCACTGATAGATCATCCAGGCAAGGAAATCGCCACACATCAGAGGAAAACTGCTCCTTTCACCAGACTCTACCAAATAGCCAACAGCTACGAGTACACACTTTCCTCCTCAGCCTGGGGAACCATTTGCAAAATGGATGACATTTTATCTCATAAACTAAGTCTTACCAGATCTAAAAACTTGCATCTTATTAGATGATAATGGTATAAACTCAGGAAAGCACAGACAAGCCAACAGAGATCAGACACTAGATTTCTGATGATTTATCAGATCAGCAAAGAAAGCAGGAAGTGGATTTTTTTAATCCCTACGGTTCAGTGATGATGAAAACACAGTGTTCAGGATGCAGTGGAGGCAGTTCTAAAGAGAAAAGCATACAGGCCTGAGTCCCCACAAAATGAAACCCAGAGAGATTTCAATAAACCTAATGATGGTCCTCAGTCTTAGACAAATTATAAAAAAGCCAAACATGAAAACAGAAGCATAGAAATAACAACAAAGCAGAGATTAATGACTGAAAAAATGCAAAGATGAATGAAATAAACAGTTTTATGAAAAGATAAGACGAACAAACCATGAGCCAAGATAACCAAATGAAAGAGATCTAAATGAATAAACTAGAGGATTTAAAAAGGCCATGGCTAGAAATGAGAGTGAAATTCGGAGGAGTTTATGCGACAGTTCAAGGAACACTGATGCTAGTTCAGTGGCTGATCTGATAGAATTCGACCACAGATCCCATATTGTGTACACAAACTGCTAAGTCTAGACTGTCACATGAGAGAAAGCAGGCTATTCTGTCTCCTGTCGAAACACTTCAGTGGGTTACAGAAGTTGTTCTGTATTCTCAGTTGCTTTCAAGTCGTGAAGAGGATTTGAAGGTTAAGGCATCTTTTAAATGAGCAGCTACTTCCCTAACCCTTTCCTGCGCTTGAAGTTGATTGAGGTTAAAGCAGCCTCGCCCCTGTGCACGGAACTGTACCGTGACATGCTGCGGGCTTACCGCCCACGTTTGGATTTTGCTTGCTAATCGCTTATTTAAGATGCTTATCAGCAGGCTGGTGGTGGCAGAAACTAATCCCAGGATTCGGGAGGCAGAAGCAGGGGAATCTCCATGATTTCAAGGCCAGCCTGGTCTACAAAATGAGTTCCGAGACAGCCAGAGCTACACAGAGAAACTTGTCTTAAAAAAAAAAACAAACAAACCAAGACAAACAACAACAACAAAAACAAAGTAGCAAAACCCAAACCCCATAAGATGTTTGTCTTAGGGCCAGCAAGATGGCCAAGGGGTAAAGATGCTTGCCCCCAAGTCTGACGACCTCATTTCAATCTCCTGGCAGAACCCGCAGTTGTCCTCTGACCTTCACACTTGCTCCATTGCATATGTACACGTGCGTGTGTACACACACTCACAAACAAATGCTTAAAAAGATGTTTATTTCGAATTTCAGGACAGATTGTGTCTCACAGTAGAATTCAGTCAATGGATCTAATTTATATACCAATAAATTAGAAAATCTACAAAGAATGGATAAATTTGTGGACACACAATGGGCACTTTAAACAACCTAAACAGATAAATAGCAAGCAACGAGAGTAAAGTGATAACAAAAAGTCTCTCAGCAAAGAAAAGCCAAGACTCACTGCACCCATGGTTGAATTCTCCCAGATCTTGGGAGAACTAACATCAGAGCTCCTTAAATTGCTCCATAAACTAGAAAGGAAAGCACCCATGCCAACGTGTTCTGAGATCCAGTATCATCTGGATAGCCACACAGAGTAAGAAAACATCAGAGGAACCAAACTCAACATCTGTAAGCCTAAGCTGACGACACATTAAAATGACTATAAGCCATGCTCACGCTGGGTTCTCTCTAGAACTGTAGCATGACTCAACTAATACAAGGTCGTTGTGGCGAAAGGAGAGAACCAACTCCCACAAGCTGTCCTCTAACTTCACACATCCAATGTGACTTTAAGGAAGTAGCAATGCACGAAATCCAAATTCAGAATCAGTAGCTCTGCTACACACCGATAACAGAGTGAAATTGAAGTCAAGGGAACAATTCCGCTTCAATGGCCTCCATATACACCTGGAAATAAACCTCACCAAATAAATAACAGAGCTCTACCATGAAAGCTGTAAAAGACTGAAAAATAAATTTAAGGAAAGGCTAGAAGATGCGAAGACTTCTCAAGCCCATGGGTGTGTTTGTGAATTTGCCATGTTACCTAAAATGATGTATAGGTCCAATGCTATCCCCACCAAAATTTCAGTGACATCATTCACAAAACTAAAAAGAACTATAAAAAAATCTAGATGGAAGCACAAAAATCACCAACAAATAATAATATCAATCCTGATGAAACAAGCACAATGCTGGAGGCATCACAGTCCCTAAATTGAAATTATACTACAGCCTGTATTGACATCCAGATGGAGAGAGAGAGAGAGAGAGAGAGAGAGAGAGAGAGAGAGAGGAGAGAGAGGGGAGAGAGAGAGAGGAGAGAGAGAGGAGAGAGAGAGAGAGGGGAGAGAGAGGGGAGAGAGAGGGGAGAGAGAGAGAGAGAGAGAGAGAGAGAGAGAGAGAGAGAGAGAGAGAGAGGAGAGAGAGAGGAGAGAGAGAGAGAGAGGAGAGAGAGAGGAGAGAGAGAAGGAGGGGAGGCAAGATAGGAGAGGAGAAAGAAACCAGAGACAGACAGAAAAAGGGAGAAGAGAGGAGGGGAAGAGAGACACAATGAAACAGAACAGAGAACCCAAGAAATAAGACAAATAAACAACTATTTCTCAACAAAGGTTCCAAGATACATAAATGGAGAAATGGAAGCTTCCTCACCAAGTGCTGCTTGACACGTACAAGACTCAAACTAGACAGAAAAACAGAAACTCAGAATGGATTAAACTCTGACTTGAAACACTGTAACTGCTACAGGCAAACAGGAAGAACCCCTTAAGACATGTACAAAGGCAAGGACCTTTCAAAAATGATCTCACTAAGGCCAGGGACAAAAAAAGAAGAAATGGCAGATGGTGCTGCATCCAACAATTACCAGACAGAAGAGATGGGACCCAAGCTGGTGTCACGGATGATGCGTGGAACCCAGGGATCGGAGCTCCAACGGAGGATTGCTCCAAGACTGAAGTCAGTCGAGGCTATGGAGTGACACCCAGACTCCAAAGCAAAGCAAAGCAAAATGAAGTGAACGGATATATACCATGGGCACAAAAGTGCTGAAGTGGGAGGAGCAAAAGCTTATGAAAAACTTCACTTAGGTTTAAAACCCAGATAAAATAGAATGCAAGAAAATTCCCATGAACAGAGAATCTGAATGTTTTGTATCTGGAAAGATTCATCAGAACAAAAACTGAAACCTTTGTATCCACAGGCTTCTGGTACGGAGTCTTCTAAACATTTGGGTGGAAAAAAAAATGTGTTACACAAATAATTTCATAAAACAGAACAAAGCAGACAAGTTTCTTGCTCATTTTGTGAAGTCAACAGAAGGTGATGCCAACCTACAAGATGTACGTTAGAAGAGAGGACAAGTACGAGGAAGGCTCTCCTGAGAACAGAAACAAAGATCTGTTTTAAAGTGTGTGTCTGTGTGTTTGTGGATGCACACGCACATGTGCCATGGTGCAAGGGTGAAGGTCAGAGGACAACTTGTGGGTTCCACCACACGGGTACCAAAGGCTTGGTGGAAGGAGCCTTTACTCCTTGAACCATCTTGTTGGCCCTGAGACAAATACCTTAAATAAAGAGTATCAAGAGCCGGGCGGTGGTGGCGCATGCCTTTAATCCCAGCACTCGGGAGGCAGAGGCAGGCGGATCTCTGGGAGTTCGAGGCCAGCCTGGTCTACAAGAGCTAGTTCTGGGACGGGCACCAAAGCTACAGAGAAACCCTGTCTCAAAAAACCAAAAAAAAAAAAAAAAAAAAAAGATTATCAAGAAAAAAAACCAAGCCATACGGCATGTCACGGAACAGTTCAATGAAGAAAGGCAAAACTGCTTGAACCTCAATCAACATTAAGCACAGGGAACGGTCAGGGAACTAGCTGGTCATTTTAAGTTCAAATTCTCTTTGTTATTTGAAAGGATCAGCAACTGAGAATACAAAATAATTGTGGTAAGCTATTGAAGTGTTTCGACAGAAGACAAAATAGCCTGTGATTTCTCTCATATGACAGTCTAGATTTGGAACTATATATACACAATAGGAAGCAGCAGCAGGCTCAGTGCAGAAGCAGAGGGGGGAAAGGGAGAGGGGAGGGGGACGGCCAGGTGACCATGAGCACATGAAGATGAGATCTGAATGACACCCATTATTATGATGCAGGTCAGCATAACAATTAATAAATAATAAAATGTAGGCAGGGTATGGTGGTGTCTGCCTTTAATCCCCATGCTTGGGAGGCAGACATAAGAGGATCTCTATGAGTTTGAGACCAGCCTGAATTTTACAGTGGACTCCAGGACAACCAGAACTGGATAGAGAAATGATCTCAAACCTCTCCCTGCCTGAAAAAAAAAAACTAACCTACGAAATAAATAAAAAATACAGTGTGTCTATGAAACAAACAAAAACCCCTACTCTGTGACAATGTCAAAATTCACTCAAAAATAATAAGCATTTTCTGCCTAAAATCTTTAAACAAATCAAGGACGAATGAATGAATACCCAACTGCCAGGCCAGCGCAGCTTGGATACCAAAACTGGTGGAGGGTGCTAGGGTTGAGACACGAAGGCTTCTTTTCAGGTGGAAGAACAGCAACCTTTATTTTGCCCCGAGCTAAAGCTGTTCTTCACCTGAAAAGAAGCTTCCGTGTCTCAATCCTGGCACCCCCCACACCCTCACCACTTTACCCCCCACCTCACCCCCCACCCCACCCCTGCCAGTCTCAGCATCCAGGCTGAGCTGGTGTGGCATACACTGTGAAATCCCATCTTGAAAACAAACAACAAAGCAGAAACCACTTTCTTATCGGAATTTCCTTCTAGAAAGGTGACAATCTCATTCAAAATCCTATGTTCATTTGTTTTGAAAAATGGAGACCTGATAATAAAATGAGTACGGATATGAAGTCTGCACCGTCTAAACAGTCCTCAAGTAAATCAGAAGACACACTGAGGGATAGTGGGTGCAGTGTCCAAAGCAAAGCGAGTAAACACTGGAGCATGAACAAACAGCACTGAGACAGAACAGAGTCTGGAAGCCAGCGTGGAAAGCTAATCTTTTTGTGGAGTTATCTATTTCACAGAGGAGGAAAAATTTGCCCTTGACTCCTGCTTCGTGGGAGATGTAAAATAACACCTATATTGTTCTTTGTATTGTGGGAGAGAGACCGAGACAGAATCAGAGAGACACTCTGGGTGCTCGTGGGCCACGGGATGCTTGTGGAGGCCAGAGAACAACTTTCTAGACCCAGTCCTCTTCTTCCATCTTGGGTCCAAGAATCACTGAAGGAAGGCCCCAGACGCCAACACTATGCAAAGACAAAGAGTCTTTGTTCTAGCAAGTGGGGCCAGCACATGTACAAAATGGCAACCCCGAAAGGAGCACACAGGCCCCTTTTAAGCTCAGCTGGGGGGATTTTAGGAACAGATAGGTCATCACAAACATGATTGGTTAAGCAGGCTGTTGCTACATTAGTACAGTTTTAATTGACTGTCATTATAGTTTTACCATTCGGGGGACACATTTGAACAATGCAGATTATGTTTTAGGGAGATTACAGGAACTGTCTTTTTTGGTCACTGCCTTGGGTACTGTGGAGACTGGCTCAGGCCTAGTATGGGCTACCTCCCTTATAGTCCTTTTACGAAACCGAAAGTCAGGCCCAGCTGTAAACACGGGAAAGTTCAGGCCTTCCGGTACCGCCTACATTTGTTGTTCTTCTGTGACAGGTCTCACTAGGCAGGCGTGAATTTGCTATGTAGCCTAGATGGGCCTTGAACTTGCAATCCTCCTGCCTCAACTTCCTTTCCCAGTTTGGATTATAATCTTACACACACACATCTCCATACTAATGTGAGGTACAGGGAGGGCTTGAGATGTCTTTTACTATTCCTTCCCCCCATCCTCCACCTCCTTTTCTCTTTCCCTCCTCACTTTTGCCTTGTCCCCTCCCCTTCTGTCGCACTCCTTCCTTCGCACCTCCTTCCCCTTATATTCTCACATCTCCCTCCTTCCTCCTGCTCCCAAGCCTTGTAATTTTGGGGTTACAGGCACCTGTAACTGTGTCAGCTTTTTATGTGTGTCCTGGAGATTCGAACTCAGGTCCTGTATCCATCAGATCTCCCTATTCCCCTCCCACTATCATCCTCCCCTCTCCACCACACATGTGACCCAGACCCATAAGCAGAGATCAGAAAAGCACTCAAATGTCCTACATTCTGCCACCTCTTTTCAGCTCCCCCCAAAGGATATGCTTTGCGCAATTGCCTCTGGGTAGCTGAGGAACGTCACTAAGGATTCATGGTCATCTGGGTCTGGGAAGGATTAATCAAGAAAGAACCCAACTTTGACGTAGATACTTAAGTTTGAAAGCATGCTCTCCATCTTGAAAAACAGCAGAGGAGACTTGGACTAGCTGACTCCAAAGAACCCCCATGCATGTGAAAGCAAAGAATAAAGGAAGGGTCCCATCCTCTAGGGTACTGAGAAGTTCTGCTGCCACCCAGGTTTGATGAGCACACACCAGAGGGGTCTCTACTGCACTGGAATTGCTGGCTGTGGTGATGGACTTTCCATAGAACACCATATATGTCCAGAATGCCAGTTCCAGATATTCTTTTGAGATTTTTAATGACTGAAAATGAAAGTTTGGGTCAGCCCACCAGGAAAAAAAGCACTGGACAGTCACCTTGATGAGTACAAAGGAAATAGGAAATTGTTACTAAAAGATCCATAAGAATGGATGCAGAAAAAATTATCATGGCAGGCAAGATGCCTCAGTGAGGAAGGGTACTTGTTGTCAAGCCTGAGAACATGAACTAAGTCCTGACATGGTGGAAAGAGAGAACTGGTGCCCCCAAGTTGTCCTCTGTGGTGGTTTAAATAAGAATGGTTCCCATAGGGTCATATATTTTAATGCTTGGTCACCAGGGAGTGGAACTGTTTGGGAAGGATGAGGAGGATTAGGAGGTGGGGCCGTGTTAGAGTGGGTGTAGCCTTGTTGAGGGAAGTATGCCATTGGGGATTGTCTTGGAGGTTTTAAAAGCCCATGCCAGGTCCTATCTGTGTGTCTGTCTCTTTCTCTCTCTCTCTCTCTCTCTCTCTCTCTCTCTCTCTCTCTCTCTCCTGGTGCTCCTTTTTCCTCAAGCTGTATGTTTTTTGTATTTTGTTTGTGCACCTTACTCCTTTCCATTATAGATATGCATAAGAGTGACCACTGATGGCCTCCATGTGACACAGTCAATTTCTTGGAATCTCCTCTGCCATTGCCATTCATCCAAAACCCCTCAATTTGGTCTCAGGCATATTTTTGGAACAAGGGCCAAGAACAGTCATGTTCTTTGCCAAAATATCACAAGAATGATCTCTAGGAACGTATTGGCACAGGAGACCACTTCCTAAATATAACCCCAGTAGCACAGACACTGAGAGAAACAATTGATAAATGGGACTTCCTGAAACTGAAAAGCTTCTGTAAAGCAAAGGACACATTCAATAAGACAAAACAGCAACCTACAGAATGGGAAAAGATCTTCACCAACCCCACATCAAACAGAGGGCTGATCTACAAAACATACAAAGAGCTCAAGAAATTGGTAGTCAAAAGAACAAATGATCCAGTAAAAATGGAGTACAGACCTAAACAGAGAACACTCAACAGAGGAATCTAAAATGGCTGAAAGACACTTAAGGAAATGCTCAACATCCTAGTCATCAGAGAAATGCAAATCAAAACAACCCTGAGATTCCATCTTACACCTGTAAGAATGGCCAAGATCAAAAACACTGATGACAACTTATGCTGGAGAGGTTGTGGCGAAACGGGAACACTTCTGCATTGCTGGTGGGAATGCAAGCTGGTACAGCCCCTTTGAATGTCAGCGTGGCGATTTCTCAGAAAATTAGGATACAACCTTCCTCAAGACCCAGTAATACCACTTTTGTGTATATATTCAAAGGATGCTCAATTTTACCACAAGGACAAGTGCTCAACTATTTTCATAGCAGCTTTGTTTGTCATAACCAGACCCTGGGAACAACCTAAATGCCTCTCATTGAAGAATGGATAAGGAAAATGTGGTACATTTACACAATGGAGTATTACACAGTAGAGAAAAATAATGACATCTTGAATTTTGCAGGAAAATGGATGGAGCTAGAAAACATCATTTTGAGTGAGGTAACTCAGACTCAGAAAGACAATTATTATATGTACTCACTCATAAGTGGTTTTTAAACATAAAGAAAAGAAAACCAGCCCACAAATCAATCCCAGAGAGAACCTAGACAACAATGAGGACTCTAAGAGAGATATACATGGATCTAATCTACATGGGAAGTAGAAAAAGACAAGATCTCATGAGTAAATTGGAATCATGGGGACCATGGGAGAGGGTAGAAGGGGAGGTGAAAGGAAGGGAGAGGAGCAAAGAAAAATGTAGAGCTCAATAAAATCAATAAAAAGGAAAAAGATTATAGACATTGACATAGTAACAGAAAGCTGAATAATTCTTCAAAGTTGTAGATGAAAAATCGTTATGAAACTTGTCTTCTTAATTCTATGCTAAATACATATAAATATATTTGTTAATTCCAGCTGGAGAAGTACTGGAAAAAGATTAACAGCAAAACTCGTGGGTATTTTGTTTTTATCAAAGTTCTTCCTTGGGGAAACATGGTCATCCCTTTATTCAAAGGGTTCTGGGTCTGCAAACTGGCTCAAGTCTGGAAGTTCGTTCATAGGCTGAGATGCCCTTTTGCAATGGTTCAATGGAGCTTTTCTTTCATTTGTTTGAGAATTTTTCTGTTTATAGAGATGAGCAAAAATTCAGCAGACTTCTTATCTATTTCATGCCTGGAAATACCATGATTGATTTTCTAGTACCAAAAGTGTATACTTGTGATGCCACCATAAAATTCAGTTTGCCTGTGCTGCCCATTGTGGGTCAGCCATATGGGCACGGCTGTCTAATATGTAAATATAATTTAGCACTTTCGCGCTGTCTCCTGGCCCCTGCTACTTTGGGGCCCAATTAAATCCACTGTATTTCATTCATCAGACTGAACAGCAGCATCTCCAACCCTAAGGTCCTCTATCCTCCACGAAAAAACAACAACAAACCAACAATAACAATATACACAGAGTCTAATCCTGTGAGTGACTGAATAAAAATGCAAATTAAATTTACAGGCTTATGGAAATTCTTAATATCATGTTACTGGAAGAAATGGGATACTGAAAATTAAAATAGGAATCTACAGTTGCATTCAGGGAATTTGAACACAATGACCCCTGTGTTAGAGAAGATTGCCAAAATAAAGCAAAATTTAAAATAGATTGAGTGAGTTAGGATTTTCCCAGTGTTGGAGGCTGGAAATCCAAAATCAGGATGCCAACATGATCAGGTTTTGCTGGGGGCTCTCTCCCAGGTTTCAGACTACTAGTTCCCTGTGCTATCCTCATGTGACAGAATGTGGATGACAGAGCTCTCTGAGGTTCCTTTTACAAGGGTACTTAAACAATTCATGAAGGCCTCACAGTCATGACCTAATCATTTCCCAATGGTCTTAATTCCTAATTGTATCACAATGGGGGTAAGATTTCAACAAATAAACTTGAGAGGGACCCATTCAGTTCACTGCACAGTCCTAAATACTGCAAGATGTTTTTGTCAGTAAAAGTATCAACCCTTCCACACTTACCTGAGGAACTCCTTTCTCCTTTGCCTGAATAGTCTACAAAGGCCTTAGATAGTTATCTTACAGGATGCTACTGATCCTTTGCTAGAGCTATTACCATCATGGACCATTCTTAACCTGTATCTAGACTCAATTTCTCATAGGCAAAATTTGAATTAAAAAGTATGGTAATCATCCCTCAAACTGTGTTTTTCACATCTGAAATATGTATAGATAATTTATTCACATACATATATACCTGGGAGAAACATGTGAGAATGGTTCTTAAAGATATTAGAGGAACAGCAAGATGACTCCTGGAGGTAAAGGCACATGTCTTGCAAGCCCAATGACCTGGAGGAAGTGTGTCACTGTGGAGGTCAGCTTTGAGGTCTCCTATGCTCAAGATACTACCCGTGTCTCAGTTCACTTCCTGTTGCCTGCAGGATCAAGATAAAGCTCCTTATCCTTCACTCTCAACTTCTTCTCCAGCACCATGTCTGCCTGCATGCTACCACGTCCTGCCATGATGATAAAGGACTAAACCTCTGTGCTGTGGGAAACTGCTCTTATAGCCTATAAAGATTTGTCACTTTTATTGGTTTAATGAAACACTGATTGGCCAGTAGCCAGGCAGGAAATATAGGTGGGGTGACCAGACTAGGAGAATTCTGGGAAGAAGAAAGACTCAGTCTGCAGTCACTAGCTAGATGCAGAGCAAACAAGATAAGAATGCCCCACTGACAAAAGGTACCAAGCCATGTGGCTAAACATAGACAAGAATTATAGGTTAATTTAAGTTGTAAGAGTTAGTTAAGGGGCTGGAGAGATGGCTCAGTGGTTAAGAGCACCAACTGCTCTTCCAGAGGTCCTGAGTTCAATTCCCAGGAACCACGTGGTGGCTCATAACCACCTATAACGAGATCTGGTGCCCTCTTCTGGCCTACAGGCAGGATACTGCATAAATAAATAAAAAAGAGTTAGTTAATAATAAGCCTGAGTTAATAGAGCAAACAAATGATAATTAATATAATCTTCTGTGTGTTTCTTTGGGACTGAATGGCTGTGGGACTGGGCAGAACAGCAACTTCTGTCTACCCCTCTGATACTGTAAGTCACCCGATTAAATATTTTCATTTAGCCACCTGATGTGAAAGCTGGGAACTGAGCTGAGGAACTCTGGAAGAGCAACAAGTGATTTTAATTGCTAAGCCATCTCTCCAAACACACACACACACACACACACACACACACACACACACACACTGGAGTATGAAAGTGGAAACCAAAAAAGTTTTTTGATTTTATTCCATCTTATTTTTATATTTACTCATTTGTTAGGGACATGTCACAACACACATGTGAAGGTCAGAGGACAACTTTTGAGAGTTGATTCTCTCCTTCCACCCCATGGGTCCTGAGGTCAAACTCAGCTCATCAGGCTTGGCGACAAGAGCTATCTGGCTGCTCCGTGACCCTGTCAATGTGTTTATATGCAAGTCTTTATGTGGCTATATTGTCCCCCTTTCTCTTGGATATATATTTAAAAGTTGAACTGATGGGCCATTTGGTAACTTTAGGTCTATTCTTCCTCAAACACCACTCTTTCCTAACGCTGCTACACTACTTCAAATTCCTACAAGCCATGTCTGAGGACTCTGATTTCTTCAGACCATCTGCAATACTTGTTGACCCCAGTGATGGGAAAGGCTATCTCATTGTGCTTTTGATTTTTATTTCCTCAGTGGCTATGAAGGCAGGTGCCTATTTGTGTGTTGAAAGTCTTTCTTTCTGGTGTTGGCCAGGACTCCTAAATTCTGAACTCCTAAGTTTTTCTGGCATTCCTATTTTTTCCCAGGGCCCCTACTTTGGCAAAAGAGTAAAGCAGTGGAAAAATCTTTTTGTCCTCTGGAATATCCTTTTCTCTTCTTGGACGGAGAAATTTGCTTGTAAAGTATCCATTTGAGTGACAGGAAAAACCAAGGGTGAGATTTCACCACCTAGAAGAGTCTGTCTCAGATTTGACACTGGAGCTCATGGAGGCCGTGGGTGTTGTTGGAACTTGGCAGGTCTCTACCTGTGGCAGAGACCTGAAGTGCAAAGGAGGTGCTAAGACTGTGTCTCTGTGACACCCCAGGGAGGACATCTGAAGGTCAGGATATGAACAAGGGACAGAGACCATTAGGCGTCAGGGCGGCTGCCCAAGGCATGTCAACCAAGTTAAAAAATGTGCCACAGTCATGCTGGACATCTCTGAGCCCTGGTGGCACCCCCCAGTTCCTGGACTCTAAAAGTTCCTGCTGGTCCCTGCTCAAGCCTGGAGACAGAAGGAGGCTGGCCCTGAGGGAAGTTTCCTTCTCAAATTACCACCTTGCAACAAGGGGGTTGAAGGATGCAAAGGACTTCCATGAAATTCAGCAGGTTAAAATGAGCCAATTGGCATGAAACCCACGAGCTTGGAGGGGTCTTTGTCTCCACAGCACAGTTTCTTTCTAGTCGTTTTCAAAAGTCCATTGAGAACTGCTGACCTCCCGGGGCCAGCACCTGCATTTTCTTTACATACAAGCCCATTACTTTTCTACAAGTTTAATCCTATGAGCCTAGGAGAGGAGAGGGGTGTTAAAGAGACTTCAGAGTTTAGAATTCTAGGTCAAAAGGATAGTCCATTGAAAGATTAGGGGAAAGACAACTACGGACAGAAGGCAAAAGTAACTTTCCAGTTTGGGTGCAGTGACCCCAGAGGTGGCCCTATAGACCTGGAGAACAAAGGGCCTTTGTAGATGAAGTCTCTGGAGGCAAAGAAAGCTGCTCTTTCAGATGTTCAAGAGGCCATCTTAGAGCAACCAACCTGGGGGTTGCACTTGGTATAGGAAAATATCAAACTACTTCAGGAGGGCATTTACATTCTTGTCAAAGGAGGGTCTCTGCTCAGCCTGAGAATTTTACCACATGTTTGTGATTTTCCCAGGGAAATAGAGAAGAATTGTCGGATTCTGAACTGGAATGCCCCCCCCCCACCTTAGAAGTCCAGCTTGAAAGATCCATGAGTTCGTTAGAGATTATTTACAATGTTGGGCCATTTACTCACTGTCCCTACCTGCTTCCCTATCATGTACCCTAAGTCCTGTTTTAGGGAGTTTGTGTGGTATCCGGAACAGGACAAGTGCAAACTGGACCTTGATAAGAATGAACTCCATCCTTGTCCTTATCAGAAATGTTGAGGGTCACGGCGAACGCTGTCAGCCCATGGGAAGACTGTTTTGTTGCAATGTGGGCCGTAGCCTTGGTGCATAAAACAACTACATGGTAACCTCTGCAGAATGCTGTTCCTTTGGCTAGAATTTGGAGAACTAGACTCCCTGCACTTCACCCCCCCCCAATTTTGTGGGGCTTTTGGCTTTTACTTTTGTTTAGCCCACTTTTCTTTTGATCACTGGAGAGGGATTTGTGATCGATTCCTTTTGTTTTGTGTGTTAAAGCTAAACCCCGGGACACTGGAACCCAGCAACAGCACAAACTGCAACAATGAACGCTTACTCCCAGGGCATCACAAATACCAATCAAGAGTCATGGCCTAGGTTGCCGAAAAGAAAGCCCAGTCAACATGCAGAAGCATCATAGACTTCTAAATGTCTATGCTATTATTAAGTCCTTCAGCTATTTAGGTTTTTCAAGACAAAAAGAACTGTATGTATATAGCTATCCATACTGAGCCCTCTTAGAGGTAACTTTGCCCTATACTTTGGTACGCATGTTTTTGCTGGGTTTTGCTTTGTATCTGTACTGGGGATTGAACCCAGGCCCCAAGCTTTTTCCCCACATAGCCCATATCCAGAGCATGTTCTCTCTTTGACACTAGCAACTTCCTGCCAAGTTTGGTCATGCAGCTGGCTGAAGAAACAATTGTCTTCATAGTGTGGGAGGTATCGTGACTGCTTACCTGGCCCATGAACTGACGTTTTCTTCAATAACCTTATGAGTTTGGTTTGGAAAGCATCTTTATTTACCTGCATAGGGGGCCTTTTATTTAAATTCTTTTGCTACTATTTTAACAATCCTTTTATAAAACCATCAAAATAACCTCTGTGGAATTATAAGGCAAGTGAAGATATCATTGGAGCACCAGAATTTGGGGGGCTCTTACTGCAAATGCTAACAAACAAGGAGAAATTTAACCTCTAAGTCACATTTTATTCTGAGAGCTGGACAGCTAGGAAGACAGAGGTTTTATTTTATTTTTGCATTGTATGTGTGTGTGTGTGTGTGTGTGTGTAGGAGTGTGGCGTGTATGATATGTGGGAGAATTTGTTCGCCATGGTGAGCATACGGGTATCAGAAAATGGCGCGCCTGAACCATGGCTCTGCTTCTACCACGTGGGTTCTGGAGCCGGAAATCAAGTCACCAGACTCAGCTGCCAGAGCCATTACTCATTTGGAGCCATCTTGCTGGCCTGGGAATGACTATCTTTTAAAGATTCTCATCTCCAGTCCGTAGACTTTAGAGGAAGAAAGGATGGAAAAACAATTGCTTCAGAGTCCAGATTTTTGCCTCTGGTCAGCTAATCAGCCCCATCTTGGAGACGTGCGGCATCTGCGCTGCTCCTTATCAGCCCCTGCACTCTCCCCTCTAACTCTGGGTGGCTGGCTCAGGTGCTTATCGGAACAGTGAATCTAGTTAGTATCTGCTGGTACCGGCCTTGTCCTCTCTCCTCCAGGGCAGCTGAACTGGGGGTGGGGTTAGGTCAGCACAAATAAGCAGTTAGGGCATACCAAACTGTTAATCAAATGGATGTTCAGATTTCTTTCTATAATATGGAATCCAAATGTATCACATAATATAGAATAGTAAAGAGCCCCTGTCTGTCCCTGTCAAAAAATATCACCATATTTGGGTATCCAAAATTGTTTTATATATATATTATATGTATATATGTAATATTTTCATTGATTTTCCAGGTTTGTACAGCAGTGTTTATGAGATGGGTCTGTCCTTATTATAGTTAATCTCCTATAGACACCTACTGATAACACTGAGCTGGGTGAGGCCTGTTTATACAAGAACAATTACAGAAATCCTGTGACAATACACACACATAAAGGCACATCTGTTTTCCTCTTCCATATGCCTGAGCCCTGTGCGATTCACCCACCAATCACTTAACAAGGCACATTGACTTCTATGTATACTGTTAGACTAATGTAACGATTCAGGCGTGACGCACTACACGGAACATATCGGAGCACTTCAGGGCCATGCTTGTAAATGTTGCTGTTTTCCAATCTGTGTTGCCTGTGCCCTGCTCCATTTGTACCCTGATTTCCCAGGAACTCAGTGGATAACTTCTTCTTCATAGTTCAATGAGCAAACGGCTCCCACATTTGTGAAGGCATCAGCTTTGACTGACAGCAGGAGGGCCTGACTTTGTGTCTCATGAAAGCCGTAGGAAGATTGTTAGGGTCTGGTTAATTCTGTACTTCCCACGCTTTTGTATCTGTTGGCCCGGCAAGCAGTTGCAAGTGCTCTCTGCTCCTGTGCCAGCCACAAAGTCACACTCCCAAAGCCAGAGCAACTGTCTGTGGAAAAGCTCATGGCCATTCCTTGTGAGTCGGCACTGTTTTTACCAATCACACCCATCCCCCCCCCCCAGGTTTCAATTCCACCACAGGTTTTTTTTTTTTTTTTTTTTTTTTTTTTTGAGACCAGGTTTCTCTGTAGCTTTGGAGCTTGTCCTGGAAGACAGTATTTTTTTTTTCTGTGTGTATGGGTGTTTTGCCTTCATGTATGTCTGTGTACCATGTATACATCTGTTGCCTGCAAAGGCCAGAAAACGTTGTTGGATCCACTGGAAGTGGAGTTACATATGGTCGTCAGCCATCACGTGCATTCTGGGAATTTAACTCAAGTCCTTGAGAAGAACAGCCAGTACTCTTAACCTCAGAATTCTCTCTCCAGCTCCACCCTCAAGGCTCGCACAGTGATCCCATTGACGGGTCCTTTTCTTTCTTTACCCAGACGGTCTAAATGAATTTGTATCGCTACCATTGCCTGTTCCTCTTTTGTACCCCAGCTCACCAGTGCCACTGATGTGTCAAACATCTTTAAAGATGCCTGGTATCTGTTCTAGTGCCTTATCTGCCAGGGCTATGTGGTTTAGTCACTGGAAGTGGTCCAGTAGCTTGGAAGGACACCAGTGCCACCATGGCATGTTTGGTATCTGTCAGGATCAGCAGATAAGACTCCATACTGCTGTAAGTGAGTGTCACTTCCACAGAGTCTGAAAAGTTGCCATTCCCAGAAGGGACTTGGCCAGAAGACTTCCTCCTTTGCTATTTAGTTATTCTGTGTACAGTGTACTGCCTGCAGGCCAGAAGAGGGCACCAGATCTCATGAGAGATGGTTGTGAGCCACCATGTGAAAATAAAACATTGAACTCAGGACCTTTGGAAGAGCAGCCTGTGTTCTTAACCTCTGAGCCACCTCTCCAGCCCTGCCCCCACCCGGAAGATGTTTATGGTGTTTGTTATTTTGCTACTGAAGCAGGTCCAGTGATGCAGCCCACCTGCTGCCGGGTTTTATATATAACAAGCAATTTCTGCTTCTGTATGCCTATGCATGTCCCACCCCCTTTCCAAGAATGGAAGACCCCCGAAAAAGCAAAACAAAACAAAGCAATAATGGAACCCAAACCCTATAAGAAGAACTTGTTTCTGCCGTCACCCCCAGCTGTAGCCCTCTGGACTGCAAACAAATGGGCCCTGGGACCCAGGAACATATAACTATTCAGCCTGTGCCACCAGAATCTTATCTGACTCAAAAGCCTCTTGAACCTTTTTGGTCCAATCCCACATGATCCCTCTTCTATCAGATTATATAAAAAACAGGCAACCTGAACAAGATGGTGGGCAAAAATGTGCCCACGATGGCGAGTGTCCATACTAAGTTGACACAAGCTGGGGTGCTTTGGGAAGGGGAACCTCAACTAAGAAAATTACTGTCATGTAGCAGTTTCTTCTGATAGTGAAACATTCTAGCAGGAACCTCCTTAACAGCAGGTAAACAACTCAAAATAACTCCAGGAAGACCCCCAAACTGACCTGATTGACTAGGCCCCCTCCGATGCAAGAGGAAACAAGCTGCTGAGAGTCCCTCTGAGAGAAGCCGAGCTGCAAAGAAGACTCTGAGAGCAGACCAGCTGCCCGGAAGCAGAAACCAGCCGAGCTGCCTGGAAGACTAGTTTAAAACAACTGAGTCACCTGGAAAGGACACTCTGCAGCCTGTTGAGATGCCTGCAGGCTGTGCAGTGTGCTCCAGGTTCCCAGCTCTGTGAGCTGTCACCCATGCTGGGGTGGGCTTTGGTGATGCAGCTGTCTTTGAGTCAGTTCTGCTCCTATAAGTCACCTCTCATCCATATTCCTGTAACGTCATTAAAACTCATTCAATTAGCGAGTTGGTCTTTGGTGATATCTTAACGTTGGTCTGTCAGCGGCTCCCTCTCTGGGGTGAGTGTCTCCCCAGGAAAAATCTTATCACACAACAATGATCCCACCGTACTGCCCTGTGGGCAGGACTATATTGCATTTTCTTAATTCGGGGTTGCTTCCTGGGCTAGTGGTTCCGAGGGCTCTAAGAAATCAGGCTGAGCATGAAAAGCAAGCCAGTAAACAACACCCCTTCACAGCTTCTGCCTCCAGGTTTCTGCCCCGTTTGCGTTCCTATTCTGAACTCCTTTGATAATGGACTGTGATGTGGAACTCTAAGTTTGGAATAAACCCTTTCCTCCCCAAGTTGCTTTGGCAACGGTGTTTTATTGCAGCAATAGAAGCTCCGACTAAGACAGTTGGCATGTTCAGGGCTCCTAGAAACCCCATTAAGCGGGCCCTCCTGTTACAATACATGTATTTGCTTCCCCTTAATGTTTTGAGAAACAAGCAAGAGAGATGGCTCAGCAGTTGTGAGCACTGGTTGCCATTCCAGAAGACCTGATCTTGATTGTCAACACCCAGATGGTGACTCACGGCACATGGAATTTCAGTTCCAGGGGACCCAATGGCCTCTTTCAGCCTCCATAAGCACCAGGCACACACACGGTCAACAGATGTACACACAGGCAGTCTTAGTCATTTTCAGTTGCTGTGACCAAACACCATGACCAAAACAATTTATGGAGGACAAGCTTGATTTTGGCATCGTCGTTCCAGAGGGCTATGATCAGGGGAGCATGGGAGCAGGAAGGTGGGGATGGTGCAGAAGTAGTAACTGGGGCTGGGGCTCTCATTTCAATCCATAGGCATGAGGCAGAGAGAGAGAGGGAGAGAGAGAGAGGGAGAGAGCAGGAACTGCACTGGCTTTTGAAACCTCAAAACCAGCTCCCAGTGACACACCTCCTCCAAGGCCACACCTTGTAATCTTTCCCAAACAGTTCTTCAAACTCAGAATCAAATAGTCAAACTTAAGAGCCTATGGCGGAGCCAGGCAGTGGTGGTGCACACCTTTAATCCCAGCATTCGGGAGGCAGAGACAGGCAGAGCTCTGTGAGTTCGAGGCCAGCCTGGTCTACAAGAGCTAGTTCCAGGACAGGACTCAAAGCCACGGAGAAACCCTGTCTCGAAAATAAAAAAAATAAAAAGAGCCTATGGGGATGGGCATTCTTATTCAAACAACCACACAGGAAAACAACTATTCACATAAAATAAAAATAAAATTTAAAAAATAAATTTAATGACTTTCTCTCACAGGTATTAATGTATATCTTGCCAAACCACAGAATTCCCCCAAATTTACAGCTGTGCCAGGCCCTTGGACCTTATATAGATTAATATACCATTATTGCTCTTACAGATGTACTTGTATGACCTCCAGATGTTTTTCTAAATCTGTAAAGAGGTTATAACACTGTTTATACAGTGCATTATTTTTCCCAAGAGTGGGAAGGATAATAAAGTGAGGTTCGCTATCACACGGCAAGTAGCAGAACTTGTGTGCAGCCATGGGGCAAGCTATGAGCCGGCCAAGTTGCGCTGGCCGTGGGGTGCAGGGGTTACAGGAATATTAAAAATAAAACATCAACAAGATAAAAAGGAGCACAGGATCCCATCACTTGCTTTAGCTGTTCCATCCAAAGAGCCATGTTGGCACAGTCGACAGTGGGTAGCACTGTGTTTAGCTCCCTCTAATCCATAGCCATTGTCCAGGAGCTGGATGGTAGCTTTACCAGTTACCATTATGCCCCTCCGCAAGTTACTATCTTTATTGTTTGTGTCTTCAGGATAAATTTTCTGACTTTGGGGTGTAGACTGTTCCTCAGAACCACTTTTAATCCTAGGAGTTTTCCGAGAGGGAAAAGATAAGCAGTATACTCACAAAAAAGCATGGGGGGGGTCCCGCCCCTAGTTCCGATGGACTTAGATTTCTTGTGCTCTTTGATCTCCATATCTATTGTCAACTTCCTATTGGCTTAGACGAAATACCCACAGATTGATATGCACTCCATCCCAGTGGCTACCAAATCCCACGTGGCCTTTACGTTATTCGAAGGCCAACATGCTTGTGGCTCCCTGTGGCACCTCCCGTTGCCCTGTGTGGCTACCATGTGAGGAATTGTTGGGGGAGTCCCCCTGTATAAGATCACTTGATTCCAGCACAAGAAGGACGCCATCGGAAGGATATGCACCTTCGAATCTTTCCTGCCTTGGGGAGACTTACTAAGACAGCATTGGGTTTTCTACCAGTGCTTCCTGAGCACACCAGCATGGCACAGGTCCCACTGTGTGCCCTTCCTGCTCGCTAGAATGGGTAGCTCTTGGTTGTTTCCTGCTTTTCGTGTCCTTTTGGCCGCCTTCAGACTGCAGCTTTGGTTTGTGCAGTGGTTCGTTTGGAGGAAGAGACCTGGTCAGTTGTCCTGATATGGACAAATTCAACAGAAGTGCAATATACGGGCTGCCCATGCAGACTTCAACATCACCAGCGCATAAATTTCATTCATTTTCATTCATGTCATTTGGGTCGGAGAGAACTTCCCCCACCCCAAAGATCTTGTGTTCTCTTTAATATGGAACCTAATAAAGCCACTAGGGACCAAAACCTCCTCTGAGGTCCCATTGCGTTAAATATTGGGAGGGGGTCTTAGTAATCACAGTTCTATCTGGCCTGGTAAATTGGCATCAAAAGCTGCCTCCTACATCCGCAGCTCTCATAACATCACCTGATCCTCCAATGGCTTTCTAATCGCTATAATTTATTGATACGTTGGCAGGCAGCATTCAAGTCTTGCTAATGGCCCACGTGAGCCAGTCCTCAAGGAGCGAGTGATTTCTTTCATACAGTGGGAGGTTCTGCAGACATGGACAGGGAAAGGAGGAGGGCTCGTTATGCTGCTTAGTCCCGTTGCCGGTAATGTGCTGAAGGCTGATTCATATTCACGTCCATATGCCAGAGCCTCGCGAACCAATTACTAATGACTTCCTTCCTAGGCCTGCTGAAAACCTTTTCTCAATTCAAACAGCTCGGAATCCGCATATTCCCTAATGACCACGGTTTCTTAACTAGGGCCACTGTCAGTTTCTTTGTCTCCATGCTAAATTGTGAGCTTTTCTCTTCTTCTGTTCCAAGAGTTGGATTTGGTGTGCGGGGACAGATAGCATCCACACCTTTTACCTCACCGTTTTCGCCTTACTATCCAGTTCTTTCCGTGCACCTTAGGGTTTGGTCCCAGGGACAAAGGCTTTGTTTGGTTTTGTCTTTTTCACTCGTGTTCCATAGTCACGAGCGACACTTCAACATCTCCATTTCACCCTGCATTTTTATCTCATTCTCTTGTCCGCTCAGGTGAATGTGGAGGACACGCCTTGCCTCGCATGTTGCTAGGGGATCCCCTGTAAGCTAGTGACACAGAGGCTGAGCAAATCGTATTTCCTACAAAAGGGGCCGTGGGACTGTAGTGGCGGCTCTCCGACAGTGCCACGCATGCTGTGGCCAGGCCTATCTGTCCATTCCCTCTTCCCCTAAGCGCGCACAGCAGAGCACACTCATCAAGGAGGCCCTCTATCCCAGGACTGTCTGGAGGATGACATCTATTCGCTGGCATGTCCCCTGCAGGGGCTCCACCCTGCCTCATTTCGGATCTGTGTGCTGGAGTCCCTGTTCAGGTGACAGCCGCCGTGTTAGTTTCCTAGGGAAGCAGAGAAGAATTGCCTGCCTCCCCACTGACAGTTCTAAGCTTAGACAACGCTGGGGAGAGGGCAGAAGCAAACAAGACCCGCAGTGGACCTCTACGTTTGGGTGTAGTCTGGCCTTCCCTTACTGAAGATGTTGGAAGTCTCTGTAAACATTGTCAGGTTGTGGACTTTAGAACACAGAATGATATACGGGCGGCCTGCTGGAAACAGACTACTTTGGCTAAACTTTGGAACATTATTCTCCCTTTACCATGTCTTTAAAAGTACAAATATTATAGAAAGAAAACAGTTTGAGATAATAGTAGGTGACAAGGAAGACCTGAATGTAGGCAAAAGGATACCTGAGTCATAAAAGGGGAGGGAAAGGAGTTTTTTTTTTCTAGTTTCAACTCTGTGCTGGACAGATTTAGGCAAATTTGTCAAACTGTAGTCATCTGAGAGGGAGGAGCTTCAATTGAGAAAATACCCCCATAAGATCAGGTTATGAGCCAGCCTGTAAGGCATTTTCTAAGTTAGTAATTGATGTGGGAGGGCCCAGCCCATTGTATGTGGTGCCGTCCCTTGACTGGTGGTCCTGGGTTTTATAAGAACGCAGGCTGAACGTCTTTTATAAGAACGTCGGGGGATAGATAGACGTTTCCGTGGTTAAAGTACCGATTGCTTTTGGAGAGGATCCAGGTTCGGTTTTCAATCTATATGTGGTGGCTCACAAAACTCATGGCAACTCACCACCACCCTTATCTCCAATTCTAGGGGATATGATGCCCTCTTCTGGCCTTCTTGGGTACTGCACCATGCGGGCAAAACATCCACACATAAAAATCAATGCATCTTTTTTAAAGTTTTAAAAACTGAAGTTTTCAACTCGTGTCTATTTCCAGAGGGATAATTATCCACCATGTTATGTAATTATGAGGCTAGAGGTTGTAGGAAGAGTTTTGAGCTCATATCTCAAACCAAAATCAGGAAGCAGAGAGCGCAAACTTGAAATAGCTCCAGTCTTTTAAGACTCAAAGGCTGGCCTCAGAGACACACTTCCTTCAACAAGGCCACATCTCCTAAGCTTTCCCAAACAGCACCACCAATCAGAGTCCAAGCATTCAAATGCCCAAGATGTTGAGGAACATTTCTCACTCAGGCTATCCCAGATGAGTGTGAGGGGTGCACGCATTTGTGCACAGTGGCCAGAAGGAAACTCCCGCGGCCTTGCCCTCTCACATCCCACCTTATTCCCGAGAGACAGGCTCTCTCGTTCAACCTGGGGCTAGGCGGACAGCCAGAAAGCCCGAGTGGTCCTCTCGTCTCCTTGCACCTCCTATCCCCAGAGTGCTTGAGTTACATGGCTGGAAAGGCCCTGATTCTTTTTTTAAAATTTATTTATTATGTATACAGTATTCTGTCTGCTTGTATGCCTACTGTGAAGGAGAGGGCACCAGGTCTCATTACAGATGGTTGTGAGCCACGATGTGGGTGCTGGGAATTGAACTCAGGACCTCTGGAAGAACAGGCAGTGCTCTTAACACTGAGTCATTTCTCCAGCCCTAGGGCCTGATTCTTATGTGTATGCTGGGGACTTGAACTCAGATCCTCATGGTGGTACAGCAAGAGTCCTTATCCACTGAGCAATCTCCCCAGGCCCCAAAAGTTGTATTTCTTCATCACATTGTCAGAAGGACCCTTTTTCTTGTAAGAGATTCATAGACTACCAGGCTAAGATTCACACATATTTTAGAACAACTCCCAAGACATCCTTTTTTTTGTAATCTACTCGAACGATCCCAAAGTGTAAATATTGTTTTCAACAGGAGCACAGTTGTTTTGTTTAGTTTTTCTTTTAGTGCTACCAAAAGAGAGAACTCATTTCTGCATTTAGAAAAAAATCTTAGCACAGAAGAAGCATTCAGAAGATAATTCAGATGGTTGAATAACCAGAAGCCAAGAATCATGGAGGGATACAACTCAAATATTACCCACCATGCAGGCCCAACGTGGACAGGGAGGTCACTATAGTTCCAGCTGGGCCAGTTCTGCAGGCGGCGGCAAAGGCAAGGCCTCTGGGTGAAGCGCACTCCTGGCAGTGCAGCAGGCTGGAAGGAGAAGGGGACAGGAGGAGCAGTGACCTATCTGCGCAGGCTGTGTCTCAGCCATTGCTTGACTCGTCAGAAACTTTCAGAATACACAATTAAAAGTTTCTAATACGGAGTCCGGAGGAAAGCCATGTTATGTTTGGATATAAAGGCACATGCGGTAAAGGCCTGGTCTTTTGTGTGTGTGTGTGTGTGTGTGTGTATGTGTGTGTGTGGCATTATGTAGAGGTGATTGGCCCACGAGAACACAAATTCTATCAATGGTTTAATTCATGGGTAAGGTCACAGTTTAGTGAACTCTCGTGATGCTATGCTCTTCCGCATTAGAGATTTTCATTTCAATTAGAGAAATTATTTGGTCAGGGAAAACATGTCAAAGCAAGTTCCAGGGGGTATACATGATAAGGCTACATCTCTTCTTAGTACTCCTATGTTCTGTGATTTAGGGCAACAAGAAATCAAAAGAACCTAGTTGAAGCAGACATCTAGTGGCCAAAGCTTTGAGGGATGCATGTTTGAGTCACTCCCTCTGGTCAAGAGCCAGGAACAGATAAGGTGCTGGGTGAGGGCACAGGCAGGGAGGAGCAGCTGTAACATTATGATCTACAGAAACAAAGACCATAAAGACCGTAATGTCTTTGGCCTGATAAATTGATAATGGACTCATCTCAAGCAGCTAAACAAGAAAAACAACTGTATATTTAAAGACAATTTTTAAGGCTTTTTTTGGAAAACCTCATTTTTATTCTCCATTACCGTTTTTAAAATTTATTTGACATACGCACCACAGTTCCTCCTCCCTTCTCTCCTCCCATTTCCTCCCCCCACCTCCTTTGTATCCCCATGCCCCACATCCACTCCAACTCCGGCTCCATTGAGGAGGGGTAAGGCCTCCCAAAGGGAGTCAACAAAGCATGGCATATCAAGTTGAGGCAGGACCAAGCTCCTCCCCACTGCATCAAGGTTTGCAAGGCATCCCACCATAGGGAATAGGTTCCAAAGAGCCATCAGGGATAAGTCCTGGTCCCACTGTTAGGGGCGCCACAAAAGAGACCCACACTGGAGCACCGGACTGAGCTCCCAAGGTCCTAATGAGTAGCAGAAGGAGGGAGAACATGAACAACGAAGTCAGGACCACGAGGGGTGCACCCACCCACTGAGACAGTGGGGCCGATCTATTGGGAGCTCACCAAGGCCAGCTGGACTGTGACTGAAAAAGCATGGGATAAAACCGGACTCTCTGAACATGGCGGACAATGAGAGCTGACGAGAGGCCAAGGACAATGGCACGGGGTTTTGATCCTACTTCATGTTCTGGCTTTGTGGGAGCCTAGACAGTTTGGATGTTCACCTTCCTAGATCTGGATGGAGGGGGGAGGACCTTGGACTTTCCACAGGGCAGGGAACCCTGACTGCTCTTGGGGCTGGAGAGGGAGGAGAAGAGGAGTGGCGGGAGGGGGAGAGGGGCGGGAGGAGGGGGAGGGAAATGGGAGGCGGGGAGGAAGCGGAAAATTTTTTTTTTCAATAAAAAAAAAAAAAGACCAAGCTACACAACTGTCACCCACATGCACAGGGCCTAGGTCAGTCCCATGTCAACTCCCTAGCTGTCGGTCCAGAGTCCGTGAACTCCCACTAGCTGGGGTCACCTGTCTCTGGATTTCCCCATCATGATCTTGAGCCCCCTTGCTCATGTGATTCCTCCTCCCTCTCTTCAACTGGACTCTGGTAGTTTGGCCCAGTGCTTAGCTGTGGATCTCTGCTTCTACTTCCATCAGTTGCTGGATGAAGGCTCTCTGATGACAATTAGGGTAGTCACTAATCTGATTACAGAGGAAAGCCAGTTCAGGCACCCTCTGCACTATTGCTGGGAGTCTTAGCTGGGCTCATCCTTGTGGGTTCTGGGAGTCTCCGTGGCACCAGGTTTCTCCCTAACCTCATAATGCCCCCCTCTATCAAAATATCTCTTTCTTTACTCTCCCCCTCGGTCCTGCCCCCAACTCGACCATCCTGATCCCTCAGTTCCCATAACCCCATGCCCCACCCCTCGCCAGTTTACCCAGGACATCGCATCTGTTTCCTCTTCCCAGAGGTATCCATGCGTCCCTCTTAGTGTCTTCCTTGTTGCCTGGCTTCTCTGGGGCTGAGGATGGCTGCCTGGTTATCCTTTGCTTTACATCTGATATGCACTTCTGAGTGAGTACATACAGTGTTTATTGTTCTGACTCTGGGTTACCTCACACACGATGATTTTTTTTTCTAGTTCCATCCATATGCCTGCAAATTTCATGATGCCATTTTTTTTCTTCGCTGAGTAATAAATTGTAGAAATGTACCTCATTGTAAAAGACAATTGTTAGAAGAAGCCCAGATTTTACTGACAGAGACTCCAACACTGAAATATTTCACTACTTTTTCTTAGCTTCTGGAAGGCATTTTAAAAAACCGCAATATTCTAGGAAACTTCCCCAATATCAGCTCCATTCTGCAACAACAACAAAAACAAAGCCCTGCCATATCACAAGAACAGTTGAGACAACTTTAGAGACTGACTATGCTGCCCTTGACTTCACTGTCTAGATTGCAAAACTTTAATCTTTGTGTTATCTGCACAAATATCCCAAATTAAGAGTTTTCTTTTAAACCTCAACATGAAGACATTCCATTTTCCCTAGATATCTAAAACACCTGTAGTATGAAGCTTAAAATGCACATAAGATTACAAAGTGAATTTTCGGGGAAAGTTGAGGTGCAAATTAATATAGAAGAATTTGCTGAGGGTTGATGAACTGGCTCAGGGGGTAAAGCACAAGCTGCCAAGTCTGGCTACCTGAGTTTGATCCCCAGGCGATGGAAGGAGAACTCTGACACCTGTAAGCGTGCCTCATGTGGCCTTCATGTACCGAAACACAGGTAGACACACTTGCCCCTTCATGTGCATCTCTCTCTCTCTCTCTCTCTCTCTCTCTCTCTCTCTCTCTCACGCTTATGCATACACACACATATGCATGCACGCACACATACAACATAAATGAATATATGTACAAAATTTTAAAAAAATCAGTTGAGTCCATTTTGCAAGTGTGGCGACTGAAGGACGCACTTCGAGCCTCAACCTGCTCCACTTCCGGCCTGAAATAAACTCAGCCTTAGCCACTCAGCTTTCTCTGCTGACCTGCCAGGAAGAGAATGGTGCATATGGTGGGGGTAGCTGAGGTTGGATTAGGGCCTGTGACAACATCAGTAATGTTTTGAAAAGTAAGTTGTTCCTGGGTCATTGTGGGCCGGGTGGACTAGAGGACTCTCTGGTAGCTTCCAAGGGTTTGGATCATTTCTACCACTATTGTTGAGGCAAATGACGAATTTGGAACTAATTCAGCCTGTCCTTCATTGTCCTATGGCAGCTCCATTAATGGGCCCACCAGGAATGGCTTAGTCAGGTATGACAAGTTTGGGTAGACTTTTCCTGGGTGGTAAAGATTTGGCAATATGTAGGCTACTTCCATCGCTCATCTCTAGGTGGGGTACTCAAGGGGCTCAGATAGAACAAGTGAATGATTCCCATTGGGAATATGAAGAGGAAGGAGACACCGATCAGTGCATCCACCGTTTGTAACCGTTCCTCACAAGTTCGGTTGCGGAAGGTTTGTATTTTGACATGAAAATGAGACCACCCCTTGCGTGTAAGGAAACAGATGTGAAGGCAACCCAAGGCAGAAGAGCAAAGGTGCACGTCTTCTGGCCCACGGTAAAGAGAAGTCAGCATAAGTCATGGGAGCGTTTCTTTCACAGATAGCCCCAGACTACTCTTGACACACATGAATAGGAAAAGGGCAAATCTGCCACACACGAGATGCTAGTTCACTTCCCTTCAGTAGGCAGCTGACTCTGTTTCTCATGACATGTAGATCTTAAATACTAATAGCAGTTTTAAGATTTATTTTTCTCTGTGTGTGTGTGTGCGCGCACGCGTGCGCGCCACAGAGTGTGCGGGAGCCCTCGGCAGCTAGAAGAGAGTGTCAGATCCTCTGAGGCTGCAGTTACAAGCAGCTGTGGGTGCTGAGACATGAACTTGGATTCTCTGCTAGCATGCATTCTTCGCTGCTGAGCCGTCTCTCTGGCCCAATAACATGCCTTTTTAAAAAGCTGTGCTCCAGGAAGTACCTTGTGCCTTGAAAAAGAGCAAGAGCGATTCCCTGTTTTTAATGATAAATGTGTTTCCACTATTTACATTCATCAAACTTCTGCATTGTTTTACTGATTGATAGTGGAATTGATTTTCTTTTGACTTTTGGGGATGTAGTTGGCACAGTTCTAAAAATAGATATTTCTTTTGATTCATTTTTCAGCTATTGAGACTTTGCTGATAACACATTCATCTTCCAGTCCCTCACTTGCAGTGCTTTGAGTCAGCTCGTCTTTGCTGACACTAGCTATGTCCCCAGACAGAGAATCCAAGTGGATGGGCGGAATGACATTTCCTGCCATATATATGTACAAAGGACAGCCGAGCCAATTTTGATGAGGGGTCATCAGGTGATTTTTGTTCACTTTTCTCTATTTTTTCTCTTTTTTCCTTTCTTTGTTTGTTTTTCAATACAGGGTTTCTCTGTGTAGCCCTGGCTGTCCTGGAACTCACTTTGTAGACCAGGCTAGCCTTGAACTCATAGAGAGGTCTGATCGCCTCTGCCTCCTGTGCACTGGGACTAAAGGCACCACCACCGCCTGGAAATTTTCCTTATCTTCTTGAGGACAAAATGAGTGACAGTAAGTTCCTGTCCCTTTATTTTTCTTTGAGACATTGTTTCTCCTTGTAGCCCTGGCTTGTTCTGGAGTCGCAGTGTAGATTAGACCAAGCTGGCCTTGAACTCACAGAGGTCCCCCCCCACACACACACACACACTTCTGTCTCCTAAGTGCTGGGATTAAAGGCACATGCCACCATGCCTGGCCCTGGTTCCTGTGTTTCTTGTTCACTGCTGATCCTCAGCTCCTAGCTTGTGCCTGGCCACTCAGAAGATGAGGAAATAGCCGAAGTGACAGATGGGGAGCAAAGAGAATTTGAGATCCTGAGACAAAAGAGACAGGGATAGGAACTGCACCCCTGTCCCGAAGCCGCAAGAGAGGAAGAGCACAGTGAAACCACACACAGCAGTTCTGGTGCGGGGATGAGCTGAGAGAAGCTGTGAGAGGAAGAGTCTACCTGTACACAGCGTGGGTGCCATGTTATAGGCAGGGGCATGAAAGACCCCTAAAGTGACGCTGGGAGGCGTCCTCGGGGCTGCATAGATAGGGCCCCTCCCTGAGCCCTTCCTGCGTCTATACTCTAGCCCCTCCCTGAGACCCTTAGGACAAAACTGACTGGGAGGAGTATTTGGGTACTCCGGTGAGGGTTCCGTGACAGTTCCGTCCCGTCCCTGCCTTCTGCTATCAGCTGTCGACAACCCCGCCTCCCCCACCCCCGTCAGTCAGCTCTTTCGTCAACAGACCCGATGTAATTCCCGAGGACGGCAGTTTGCCCCTACGTGCTGTACAGGATTGTCCCTCACAACACTTTTTAAAAATCTTTATTATTTTTAAAATCTCTCTTTGTGCATGTGTTCATGCGTGCATATTCCGGATGTGCACCTTGGAACGTGGATGTGCATGCTATGGTAGAAGTCAGTGGCCAGGGGCTGGAGAGATGGCTCAGAGGTTAAGAGCATTGCCTGCTCTTCCAAAGGTCCTGAGTTCAATTCCCAGCAACTACATGGTGGCTCACAGTCATCTGTAATGGGGTCTGGTGCCCTCTTCTGGCCTGCAGGCATATACACAGACAGAATATTGTATACATACTAAATAAATAAATAAATATTTTTTTTAAAAAAAAAAGAAGGAAAAATAAAGAAGTTAGTGACCAACTTTCAGAAGCCAGTTCTTTCCTTCCACCATGGCTTCTGGGAATTGAACTCAGGTCACCAAACTTGCACAACGAGCACCTCCGAGCCATCTCACCAACCACGATTTACTTTTCAGTAAATACATACACACACTTAGAAGTAAATCTATCAAAAACCCACAGCACGCATCATTCCCAGGAGTCAAAAATCAGAATCGTAGGCCAGGCATGGTGGCAATGCCTTTGAGGAGCAGAGGTAGGCCAGTCTCTGAGTTTGAGGCTAGCTGGCCTACGTAAGCAAGTTCAAGGTCAGCTAGGGCAGCACAGTAAACTTCGTCTCAGAAAACAATTTGAATCTTCCAAAGATAAGGGACGAGATGGAATGTGCTCCTTGTCACCAATTCTATTCAACAGTACAGCACCAGAATATAAATTATTTAACGAAGCAAAAGGTCAAGTAGCTTATTAAGTATAAATTCATCAGATGAAAATTAACTGAATTTCTAAAAAAATGTCCTAAGAAATGTAGGAAATACAAGCTTTTAAGATAACATTGGCAAAACCGTGTGAGAAATAAATATGTAAACATATATAAAAATATACATATTTTTTCTTTATTCTTCTCTCATATATTACATCCCAATCAGTTTCCCCGTCCTCTCCTCCCCCGTCTCCCCTCGGTCCACCCAACCTCTTTTTCCTCTCCGAAAAGAGCAGACCTTCCAAGGAATCAACCAAGCAGGACATTATATGCTACAATAAGACCAGATCAGAATCAGAAACAAATATTTTTCACGTGTAGAATATATAAAGAATATATATGTGACTATATAATAAATATATATCAAACTAGTCAGTATGCAAGGAATTATAACATTTTACTGAAAGACATGAGAGAGGGGCCACATGAAGGGGGTGAGAAGACTTGGTGGTTTTTCATCCCTGAGTTCATGTATATATTTTTAAAAATTACAATAAAAATCCAAAAAAGTTTTTTGTTTTTAACTGAAACTTGACAAGCTGATTTTAAAATTTACATGGAGCTACGTTCGCAAACACAAAAGGCACAAATGAGGCAGATCTGGCTTACACTTCTCAGGACCTTCTGTTAACCTTTATTAATCCACAGTGTGCCACAGAGCGGAAGACCAGAGCAACAGCTTAGGACAGCAAGGTCCAGCGGGATCCATCTCCCGGGTAGAAATCCCATGTGCTCCAGAGGTGGCGCGCAGATGACTGCGGGCAAATCCAGCAGGCAACATATGGTCCTGGGACAGTAAGCAATTTCTGCGAAATATTGCAAATGTCAGGCCATAGTGGGACCTGCCTATAATCATAGAACTCTGGAGCTAGAAGCGTCAAGAATTCAAAGCCAGCCTGGGCTATGAGGTGAGACCTTGTCTCAAAACCACAAAACTAAGCTGGGTAAATGATTGGTTTTTAAATATTTTCTCGTCTCCCATCTCTCTCTGCCTCTCTGTCTCTGTCTCTGTCTCTGTCTCTCTCTCTCTCTCTCTCTCTCTCTGTAGTATAGGCTTAAGCATGCCACAGCATATGTGTGGAGGCCAGAGGAATTCTTTGGGTATTCGTCCTTGACTTCCTACCGTGTTTTAAACAGGGTCTCTTTGTTGTTTGCCACTGCGTACACCATGCTAGCCAGGCCACAGGCTTCCAGAGACTTTGGTCTCTGTCTCATGCTTAGCTGTAGGAGTTACAGACGGGTTACGGATTTCTGCTACTGCATTTGGCTTTGGGGAGGGTCTACAGATTGAATTGAGATCAGCATGTTTGCTTACTCAACCATCTCCCTGGCACCCTCACACCAAATGTTTTAACTTCCAAACACATTATATACTTAAGGAAAACAATTACTAGATGGTAGAAGAAAGTACCATATAACGTTAAGACTTCAAAATAGGAAAATATTTCCAGAGGAGGGCACAGAAAATGCTGAACGTAACACAAAGCGTCTATAAACACATGTCCCTTTTATTCAGTTTCATTTTATATGCTCTTATTTCATACTGGCCAAATATTGCATGGTAACACATTTAACTATACAAAGAAATGCATACTAATCAGAGCAGAAAAGTCAGTACTTTCAATAATCAGGGAAAAAATTAAACCCAAAGTTTTTCAGAACTCTATGCTTATTTGTGAGCTGTGCTTTAAAGAAAGTAGCATAAAAGCAGGACTAGCCTGGCAAGACAGCTCGGTGGGTGCAGCTGCTTGACATGCAAGCCTGACGACCCGAGTTCGGATCCCATGGTGGAAGGAAAGAGCTCACTCTCCTGAGTTGTTCTCTGACCTTCACAAAAATCTAGATTCTGCAAATGACAGAAAGTGATAGAACTTTCATCGCCTTTGTTTGTTTGTTTGTTTGCTAGTGTGTGTATGTGTGTGTGATACAAAGCTAGAAGGAAGACCTTTTGCGAAGAAGAAAGGGACTATTTGGTGAAGGGAGAGGGCAATGGAGGGTTGAATATGAACAGAACATATAACATAGCTGTGAAAATATCAGAATTATATCACTTCATGCAATTCATATACAGTAATACTTTTTAAAAATAAGTAACACTGTAACACAAACACGAGAAAATTTTGGTAAGCTTTAAAACTCATTACCAAGAACCTGACCCATGAAAGAGAAAGTTGGTAATTTAGAGAGTACTAAAATCAACAACTTCTCTGGAACAGATAATATTATGAGAATGAAAAGATAGGCCACTGGGTATAAAAACAGTATTTGCAAAATACGCATCTATAAAGGACACTCAATGCAACACAGAAGCCTTCACATTGATCAATATGAAAACAATTCCATTTGAAGATGGGCAAAGGATAGGGCTGGAACAATGGCTCAGTGGTTAAGAACATTGGCTGCTGTTCCAGAGGACCCACGTTCAATTCCCACCACCCACATGGCCGCTTATAATTGTCTGTAGCTCCAGTTCCAGGGGACCCGACACCCTCACACAGACACACATGCAGGCAAAACACCAATGCACATAAAATGAGAAACTGGGCAAAGGAAAAGTGGAGATGGCCAATAACACATGGACACATAGAGGAACTGAAAACTGCAATGATGAGATGTCACTACACACTTAGTGTGGCAGCTAAGATTCAAAAGCAGACAATACCAATAACAGACAAGGGTGCCAAGCTGCAGGAACGCATTCATTGCTGCAGAGATCGCAAAACCGTGCATCCGTTTTGAAAGACAGTTTGGCAATATCTTATAAAGCTAAACATAATCTTAACATATGATCCAGCAACTGTGCTCCTTGGTATTTACCCAACTAATTTGAAATTTTATGTCCACACACAAAAAAAGCCTACATGTAAATGCTTACAGCAACTTGATTCAGGAGCAGTCAAACCCCTGCGGTGTTAAACTAAGTAAACGAGCTGGAACCATCTATTATTGGGAGAGAAAAAGAAGCATGTTATCATGACACAGAGAGGACTGCTGGGTGCATATTCCTGAAAGAAGTCAGGTGAAAAAAAAAGGCGACATAGTGTAGGATTTCAACCATATGGTGGTAAAAATGAGTATCTAGCGGCTTTGGGAGAGGAAAGGGGCAAGGAAGGAGAGGCACGGGCTTTTCAAGACTGTGAAATGATTTGATAACACAATTGTGCTTATATACCATTGTGTACCTGCCAAACTCATTAAAGGTGGGAACACAGGAAATGAATACTGTTGGACTTGGACTCACAAGCTCCTAATCCCAAGTATACTTGGGAAGTTGAAGCTGGGAGATCTCAAGTTCAGAGTCTTGGGGGGAGGTACTTAGTGAGATACTATCTCAACATCAAAAGGATAGAGGGCTTCCCTTGCCCGCGTTAAGGGCCAGGTTCAATCTCAACTACTGGAAACAATACACAAAAAAACAAACACATAGCCGGGCGGTGGTGGCGCACGCCTTTAATCCCAGCACTTGGGAGGCAGAGGCAGGCGGATCTCTGTGAGTTCGAGACCAGCCTGGTCTACAAGAGCTAGTTCCAGGACAGGCTCCAAAACCACAGAGAAACCCTGTCTCGAAAAAAAAGAAAAAAAAAAAAAACCACATAAAACGAGAAGAGAGTGAACACTAGTATGTACAAATCAAACAATTATTTAGGAGGCCAGAGATTTCCCCAAACAGAATGTACACTGTGATAAAACAATCTGATTATATTATAGATTTATGCAGTGGCTGACACGGGGTCAGAGCTGGGAGTTTGATGCTAGCCTGGGTCTATACAGTGACACTCTGTCTACCTCCCAAAAGAAACTAAAAAATAAATAAGAGTCCCAAAGAGAGGGAAGTAAGACATCTCTTTGCACATGAGCAGACTTTATAACACTAATGGCAAACAACCAACTTGTATCTTCTGTGCTCTGCTTGGTAAAGTTGATTCCCTGGGCCAGTGAGTTAGCAATTCTGCAATGACTTTACATGTCCAATAACTTAAACAAGTAGAAATTAAACAACCCAGTTAACTGAATAGCAGCTGCTGGGAGTCAGGTTTCAGTTGGAGTGAGTTTACAGATAAGCAGAGAAGTTAGAATGGTCCATGGGTGATGTACTGAATATCAGCATGAACTCGCTAAGCATATATGTAGATGTTATATGTAGAAATAGTCATGCTTACATGTAAGTGCACGGGTTAGTATGCACACAGACATTTTCCTTGTTATATCCAAATGAAAAGATGTAGAAGCAGTGAGATTCCGGTGAGAATGAGCAAATCCAGGGGGCCGGGGTTTGGTGTTGGTTTCTAATACAATTCTTCACTCCATGAAACCAGGCTGTTTCTAGAAAACTGGTTAATTCTAGGGCTGGAGAAGGAACTAGACAATGTGAACTTAGAATGTATTGGCATTCCAGAAGGCAAAGGAATGCCTAAAATAAACATTTGCAACAATGGGGGCAGGTCAAAGGGACACAGGAGCTCCCAGAAGAAACTCCCAGCATTTACAACGCAAACAACCGTAGCTACAAAATAAAGTAGTATTCCTATCTGTGAGTCCAAACGTGAATAAATGACTAAATAAATTAGCATGTGGGATTGGACATATTTCAGAAGTTATTTCCATAGGAGAAATCTGGATCAGTTGTATAAGTACTCATCCTTAAGGTAGGATGGCATAAGTTCTCACTCCCTAAGTGTGGGCTGTATACAGGGTCTTCCTACGAGATGTTGGGGGGACGGTGTACCTTGGCTGTCTTTATCTCCACACCCTAACATATAATTACAGTCTAATAACATCAGACAAATACCTGTAGCAAAACATCAAAAAAGGTCTATGAAGCTGTCACAGCCAAGAGAAGCCAGGCCATGCTATCTGAATGCAAGATGGTCCTGTGGAGAGATTTCTGAAACACAAAGCACATACTAGGCAAAACCCAAGACATCTGAATAAAATATGGACTTCAGTTGATATTTTGCACTAATATTGGTTCATTGATTGTACCAAATGTCTAATGTGTTAGTAACAAAAGAAACCAGTAATAGGGGAGGATGGGAGGAGCTTGGGGGATTGGGATGGTTGGGATATAGGAAGGGAGGTTACGGGAGCAGCGAAGTATATATCCTAACTAAGGGAGCCATCTTAGGGTTGGCAAGAGACTTGACTCTAGAGGGGTTCGCAGGTGTCCAGGGAGATGTCCCCAGCTGGTACCTTGGGCAACTAAGGAGAGGGAACCTGAAATGATCCTATCCTATACTGATGAATATCTTACATATCACCTTAGAACCTTCATCTGGCGATGGATCGAGGTAGAGACAGAGACTCAATTTGGAGCAATGGTCTGAGCTCTTAAGGTCCAAATGAGGAGCAGAAGGAGGGAGAACATGAGCAAGGAAATCAGGACCACGAGGGATGCACCCACCCACTGTGACAGTGGAACTGATTTATTGGGAGCCCACCAAGGCCAGCTGGTCTGGGACTGAATAAGCATGGGTTGAAACTGGACTCTCTGAGCATGGCGGACAATGAAGGCTGATGAGAAGCCAAGGACAATGGCACTAGGTTTCGATCCTAATACATGAACTGGCTTTGTGGGAGCTTAGCCTGTTTAGACGCTCACCTTCCTGGACATAGATAGAAGACCTTCGTCTTCCCGCAGGGCAGAGAATTTGGACTGCTCTCCAGTATCGAGAGGGAGGGGGAATGGTGTGGGGGGAGGAGAAGAGGAGTGGGGATAGGGGGAGGGGACTGGGGGGAGGGGGCAATATTTGGGAGGAGGGGAGGGAAATGGGAAACGGGGAGCAGGTGGAAATTTTAAGTAAAAAAAAAAAAAAAAGAAACCAGTAATAGGACACACGAGGACTCTGTGCTATCTTTCCATGTTTTCTGAAGGAAATTCACCTAATGGCATACAAGGATCTGGAGGCAGTAATTATCCCCTCCGTTCAGTCTCTTGCAAATCTTTGATTATGTAACACGGAGGTCTACAGGTTTTTGTCTGAGAAAGAAAAGCGTAACTTTTTTTGTTTTTCAAGACAGGGTTTCAGTCCTGCCTGTCCTGGCACTCACTCTGTAGACAAGGCTGGCCTCGAACTCACAGAGATCCACCTGCTTCTAGCTCCCAAGTGCTGGGATCAAAGGTGTGTACTATCGCCTTCAGGCAGTTTTGCTTTTTTCTACCTTTCGGTGTCTTTATTTTGGATACTAGCTGAAGCTTGTGCAGGCTTTCCTGACACTCTGCCCCCCCCCCCACTTCTCTATGGAGCCTCCTCCCCTTCTGCCTGGCAGCTGCTTGCCGGTCCTGTGGCTGCTGGCTGACCGCCATCACTGAAACCCCCTGCTTTCTTTAAAGACTACCCCTCTTCCTGGCAGCTTGCCTGTCCCATTGTTCTTCCCTTTAAACTAATAACATTGTCATCAACTGTCAAAAAAAGTTCAAAGAACCAATTTTAGTTTAGAAAAACATCACTTTTGCCAGGCGGTGGTGGCGCACGCCTTTAATCCCAGCACTTGGGAGGCAGAGGTAGGCGGATCTCTGTGAGTTCGAGACCAGCCTGGTCTACAAGAGCTAGTTCCAGGACAGGCTCCAAAACCACAGAGAAACCCTGTCTCGAAAAACCAAAAAAAAAAAAAAAAAAAAAAAAGAAAAAAGAAAAGAAAAACAGAACTTTTTCTGTTTTTCAAGACAGAGCTTCTCTGTGTAGTTTTGGTGCTTGTCCTGGAAACTAGCCCTCGCCTCTGCCTCCTGAGTGCTGGGATTAAAGGTGTGTGCTACCACTGCCCAGCGAAGAAAAACACCACTTTTTAAAAAGACAGACTAAAGGGACACTAATCAGTGATAATCCGTGAGCCTCGGGGAAGCAGGTATAAAAGCTTTTTGAGAGAATGGAGAAATTTGAAGGTAAAATGGCTCGTGCTTGTTTAGTTATGAGAGTGGCATTGTGATCACGTGGGAGAATGTTCTCGCTCTTGTAGGACAGGCATACTGGCATGTTTAGGAATGTTGTGAAGTGTGACCCGTGAGTGTCTACAACCTGGTTGATATGATTAAGGAAGGAAGGGAAAAGGACATGGGCGAAATAAAGAACACTGGCAAGAAAGTTAGGGATGAAGGCCCTAAATGGGGACCCTCAGGCGCATCACACTGCTGTTTCTTTCACATTTCACATTTAGATATGGGCAAAATGCTAACTGGAGGTTATCTGGAAAAATAAGCATGGAAGAAAGAAAGGAAGGAAGGAAGGAGGGAGGGAGGGAGGGAGGGAGGGAGGGAGGGAGGGAGGGAAGGAAGGAAGGAAGGAAGGAAGGAAGGAAGGAAATAGCAATTTTAAGCAATTGGAATTTTTGTGTGGTTTCCCCCCTCTATAGACTGCAAAGTCCAGGAACAGATGTGGGATCATTCAATGTATGAAGATGGCTCTTCCAATCAATGTGGAAGAAAATAACAAATGGGGTTGGGATAACCAGTTAGCTACTTGGATAAAAAGTATTCCTATTATAAATTCCAAATGAATGAAAGATTTAAAGTATAAAAGCAAGCAAACAAAAATCCTTGAGCCAGTATTGGTGGCACATATCTGTAATCTCAGCACTTTGGAAGCTGAGGCAGGATTGTGGTTAGTTCTAGGCCAGCCTGGGCTACACAGTAAGTCTAAATCAGCCAATATAACAGAAAAGGATTTTATCTAAAAAAAAAAAAAAAAAAAAAAAAGAGGGCTGGAGAGATGGCTCAGAGGTTAAGAGCATTGCCTGCTCTACCAAAGGTCCTGAGTTCAATTCCCAGCAACCACATGGTGGCTCACAACCATCTGTAATGGGGTCTGGTGCCCTCTTCTGGCCAGCAGGTATACACACAGACAGAATATTGTATACATAATAAATAAATAAATATTAAAAAAAAAGAAAGAAAGAAAAAGAAAAACCAGACAAATAAACAAAACCCCTTTAAAGTGCTAGAATAAAGTATATTCAATTCATAAATGTAAAAGCCTTTCTAGGCAAAGCAATTTCCCCATAGCCACAAATACTGGTAACTTTAACCACACAAATAAAACAAAGTTTGGGGCGGGCGGTGGTAGCACAGGCCTTTAATCCCAGCACTCGGGAGGCAGAGGCAGGTGGATCTCTGTGAGTTCGAGGCCAGCCTGGTCTACAAGAGCTAGTTCCGGGACAGGATCCAAAGCTACGGAGAAACCCTGTCTTGAAAAAAAATTCAGAAAAACATAAACAATTTTCTTAACTTGCAACAAGCTCAACTGAAAAATGAACACGACCACACAGTTCACTGAAAACCAAGAGATGAAGATGTGCGCCATGTCTTCCATTAAAATGCATTAAACCAGCTTGGTGGTGAAGGTGCACACCTTGAATCCCAGAACTAGGGAGGTAGAGGCAGGCAGATCTCAGTGAGTTCTAGGCCAGTTTGGTCTACTGAGTTCTAGGACAGCCAGTGCCGTTTCACAGAGAAACCCTGTCTTGAAGAATCAAATATAAAACAAAAATAAATGCATTAAACCTTCATTAAGATGTAAGATTCCAATAATTTACTTTCAGATGATCAAACCAAAAACTGCTTCATACCCAGTACTGGCATGGAACTGGTAAACAGTTCCTTTCATACTTTTTATGTAGAAGGATACTGGGCCAAGATGTCTGAAGGTCACTTTGATAGTAGCTACTGAACTGAAAATGAAAAACACCCTTCGATTCAGAATTCTAGGGTAGCAATTAACCCTGTGGGCAAAATCTTCTTAAATGCGTGTGTATGTATATTTACTCCATTATTACTCAGTAAAATATTGGAAACAATCTAAATCCGCCAATGTTTGGAATATTAGTTAAAAAATAATGTGTTTCTGTATATTTTGATAAAGAGATCTTATAAAACACAAGAAATTAAATGAACAAAGACATAAATTGATTCCATTAATGTAAAATAATGAAGTATATGTTGGGTGGCAACTAAAGCTGGTTACCTCTGGAATAATACATATTAGAGAGGGAAGAAAAGGGTTTTTTTTTCCCCAAAAACACGGAGGAAAGTCTACTTATTTATAAACTACACAAGAAACAAGTACCACACAAATGTAACATATGCACTTTTCTAGCTATTTTTGAGAATATTCCTTATTATCTAACAATATTGTTTTTGATCATTCTAAAGCTGGTTTCTCTAATCAGGAGTTAATTTTTTTAATTTAAAATTATTTTCACACAATATATTTTGGTCACGTTCCTAAATTTTTTTTTAAATATTTATTTATTTATTATGTATACAATATTCTGCCTGTGTGTATGTCTGCAGGCCAGAAGAGGGCACCAGACCTCATTACAGATGGTTGTGAGCCACCATGTGGTTGCTGGGAATTGAACTCAGAACCTTTGGAGGAGCAGGCAGTGCTCTTAACCACTGAGCCATCTCTCCAGCCCCTCCTAAATGTTTTGATTTTCTGTATTACCATTTATTCCATGTGCATATAGTACATTTCCCTTTCCTTCCTAAATGAGAAACACTTTATCACGTTATTCTGAAATATCCTACATGGATTTTGATACTTGCAAGATTTATATATGGTACTTGCCCTTAGATTTTCATTAAACTTTTGATTTTCCCGATATTCCAATCATTTTTTTTTCCCTTTTTGTGGGGTTGGGGGTAGGATCTCAAACACATCTCTGGCTAGTTTGGGACTCACTTTGTAGATCAGTCAAAGATGTGTGCCACCATACCCAGCTCAATCGGGTTTTTTGACTGTCATTTTAACTGCATGCTGTATTTGTGAGGCAGTGATTACATGTTGCTGCTCAAGGACCAACTCCTGTACCCTGCAGGGAACTTGACAATTAGAAGTGACATTATGCAGTGAGTGCAAAACCAAAAGCACATTGAGACTTTACATACACAGTGGGGTGTGGTGGTGCACACGTGTAACCTCAGTACGTGGGAGGCAGATGCAGAACATGTAGGAACTCAAGTCCAGCCTTGATTATATAGGGAGTTTGAGGCTAGTAAGGGCTAAATAAATGAATCATCATCTCAAATATGTATGTGACAATAAATAAAGAAAAAGAAGCCATGAATTTGAAAGATAGTAAGAAGGGCTATATGGTATATGGGTTGGAGCAGTGAGAAATTATGTAATTATAATCTCAAAAACTAAAAAATATTTTTAAAGGAAGGCTTGACATTAGAGTATGCATTTGGGAAAAAGGCATCATACTATTAGCTCACATTTTTCTGGAGACAGAGAAGCTGAAGAAATGAGATTAAACGTTAAAAACTAACAAAAACACTACTAAAAACGAGGTGAGACAATCACTTATTTATTGGACAGGGCAAGGTCATTTAAAGAGAGGAAACATATCCAAAAATGGGTTTATTGGTGTTACAGGCATCAAGGCTCACAAACAGTATTCGATACATCGTGGAAACAGGTCACGTACAGCCAGGAAGATGCTGTCATGTCACTCAAAAGTATGCCACAAGTGCTTGGGAAGCAATCATTAGGGAGTCACTGTGCATACTTGTCACCAATTCACACTCTTTACTCCCTGCAGCTGAGCTATTAGCCCATAGGATTTGGCTAGTTCCCTGGTTATGAAGTGTGTTCCTGCATTCTGGAGAACTTTTTAATGTCACTGAAAGCACGTCAGTATAGGCTTACCTAGCACTAGCTCACATCGCTGTTTGTGAACTACCCTAGGTAGTAATGGACTCTCACACAGTATTGTAAATAAAACTCTGTACTGAACACACTTAGCACTGTTACAATGCACCCAAATCTTATTTATTTTATAGTACCATAGTTCAAGAAGATAGCAGAAATTCAATGAAGTTGATTTAAAAGAAAATTTGGGATGTTTACCTGGTCTGAGGTATACAAGCTGTCCGCAAAGGTGGACACATCTAAGATTTGCTATGTCAATTATTTGCCAAAAATTTTAGCATTATATTTAGCAGTATTTTCTTGGCTGTGTAGGCAAGAATAGATTGTAATATCTATTGTAGAAACTCAATAAATGTTAGAAGTAGTATGGATGTTTGGCTAGAAGGAAAACTATTCTATGTAACAAGGTTAACTGAGGAGTTTGTCAGGAACTGGCTTTCTCTCTTTAAATCCATTATTTATCAACTATTTTTTCCTGTGATACTGTGGATGAACCTAAGGCCTTACACATGCTAGACAAGCATTTTATCAGATTTATAACCCCAGCACCTCAACCACTTCCTCTCACTGTATTTGGTTCTGGGTTCTCAAGATGAGTATTCACTCCACATAGGAAACTGATCACAAAGACTAAATATTGCATTAATTAAATTTTAAATTAAATAATTAAATTTTAGTAAATGATCAGGTTGTACATATATAGACTATTGGTCCCTAGGACCTAGGTGGGATACACTGGGAAGAAATCAGAGGTGACTACTAAAGAATACATGGCTTCTTTAGGGATAGTAAAATGACCTAGATTTATCATGTAGTCGTACAATTTTGTGAGTATATTAAAAGTTACTTAATCGCACTCTTTTAAGTTTATATAACTTCTTTAAGGATAAGGTCTCAATGTGTTATTTCAATCTGGCCTTGAATTTGTGACAACTTTCCTGCCTTGGCTTCCTGAGTATTAGGATTACAGCTGTGGGCCATATCTGAAACTATGCCCTTTAAAAGGATGAAATTACAAAGCGCGTAGATTCTCAGGAACATTGTTATGAAAACACATTAAGGGAAGACAGTCTCCAAAGAGAAGAAAACGAGGCTCTTCAATCAAGTAAGAGTCAAGGAGAATGGCAGAAAGGCCTGATGTACAGCATGCTTCTGGCATGCCATTTTGATTTCACTAGCATCACGTTAGTCCTTGGATTGACTTTTTTTTTGGGGGGGGGGGGATTGGGGTAAGGCAGGGATTCACTAAGATAGCCCATATTTGCCCCAAACTTGTGATCCTGCTTCAGCCTCCTAAGTGCTAGGATTACATGCACATGCCACCACACCTGGCTTGACTTCACATTTTTAGACTGTTTCTAAATTATTGTAAGCGATAAGTATTTCTTAGTTGTTCTCATTAGAGAACAGAGTCAGTGCTACATAGACTTAGCAAAACAAAAGAATCACAATCCAATGCCAAGGAGCAGGGATGTAGCTCAGTTTGTATAGTGCTTGCTTAGCATGCATAAGGTCAATCCCCAGGACCCAGAAAACCAGGTGTAGTGCAGCACCTATAATCTTAGCACTGAGGAGGTGGAGGCATAAGGATCATCCTTGGCTACATAGTGAGGTTGAGGCTAGCTCAGGTTATGTGAAATCTTCTTTACACACAAAAAACAAAAACCACAGAAACAAACCAACAACACAATCTTGTCCTCTGAGGTTGTGCATCACTGGGTAGAAAGGCTGAGTGAGGTTCTTTCTTAATGAAAAAAATGCCTCCAAGTGTAAGAACATCTGGATCTCAAGACCCTGCCTGAAACAAACAAACAAACAAACAAACAAGCTTCAGGTGGGTTTCCTTTCAAAATCTGCAGTTATTCCCTTTACGCCTATATAATTTAACAAAATTAATGTGTTGATGCTTGTGGAAAGCTATAATCTCTGCAAAGTAATGTTGAGCCTCTTAGTTTCCTAGCTAAAAAAGTGACTCCAATTTTCCTAAGAGTAAAATTACTGTTTCTGAAAAACATTCAATGATGTGTCCTTCTGCTCACCTTCAGCATGGCAGTGAAGATGGAGACTCCAAGCCAGCTCTCAATCAGAAGCTACAAAGCAACTTCTTAAATGACCTCAATTTTCTAAGAGAATTGAAATAGACTAGCTCCAAATAATTAGAACATATTTGGCCCAATTTCTTTGCGTGTGCCTTTAGATTAAATGAGACATTTCCTTTATTTTCACTAATTCATCAATTTAGTATGAAATAAATAAGCCAAAAGACTTTGAATGAGTGAAACTGGCTAATGACAATCAGTTTTCCTCAATCAATACTATTCTACATAGGCAAGATAATGAAGTCACAAATTCTCCTTTTGGTCTACTTTCAACTAGTCTTACACTACATGATCAGTGAAGAGTTTACAACAAAACAACATGAGTAATTTTACAGCAAGATGAACTTGTTAAATACGTATGACAGAATTTCTGACACAAAATTTGCTCACTGCACACAGAATCTCAGAAGTGATGAAACAAGACAGCTGATGTTAGAAGGAATCTGGGAGTGGGGTCTAGAGAGAAACCATTGATAAACTAAAAACTGGCAAGTATTTGTAAAAGCAGAGTCACTCTTTATGGGACCTAAAAAATCCTGCAAAGTCACCATTTTGGTCTTCTTCAAGAAGTTGGTCTAATAAGAACTGAAGACCATTTGACTCTTGTGCTGCAAAATGCAGGTGTTACATGGTATTTTCAGGATTCCTAAAACCTGTAGTGCAAAAGAAAAGAAATCTATGAAAATAAATAATCACAAAAACCCCAATATTTTTCTGGGAAATGTGTTCGAAACAGTGACTTTTACAAAACATGGGAATTGTTTCAAATGAACAAAAACCTCTATACGAAACTTCGAAGATTCATTTCACAGATAACTTATACACCATTTGATTTCAACAATGTACAAATAAGGGCCATAGATTATTTTAATTAGCTCCGAAATAGCAATATAAATACTGATGTTGGGGGGAGTGTTTTACACCCCAAACTCCAATACTCAACTCTGTCTGTCCTATTATTTAATTTGTAAAAAGCTTAACGGCGCAGTGAGTCAAACTTTCGTAACTTCAATGATGTGTTAGAGGACAATGCATCTAGGTTTGAAGAACTTGGTGCATCCGAAGGCCGGAACAGCACTCGGCCACGATGATTAAACACATAAAAAGATGGATGATTCCTTAAGGTATCAAATGTCCTTAAAAAGAAAAAGAGCACCAATTTTAGATAAACCTTTATAATAGCACATTTGAAAAATGAGCAGACTTCTAATTAATTATGAATTTGCTGTGAATTATATTTTTAAATAATAAATCTGAGATTAGACTACAAATGGTAATCACACTGTGTTGCATATTTTTACTATACAAACACTGTAAGAAATTTGGAAATGACCATAAAGTTCTCAGATTTTTTCTTCAGCCATTGATTCCCTCTAGAACACCTGTCAACAATAAGAAATACTAGATAAACTTCAGTCATCTCTACAAACTACCAGTAGATTATGATAAATCATATTTCGTTTTTTTTGTTTTTTGTTTTTTGAGACAGGGTTTCTCTGTGGTTTTGGAGCCTGTCCTGGAACTAGCTCTTGTAGACCAGGTTGGTCTCGAACTCACGGAGATCCGCCTGCCTCTGCCTCCCGAGTGCTGGGATTAAAGGCGTGCGCCACCATCGCCCGGCGATAAATCATATTTCAAATGCTAGCATACAGATGTACCTCTGATTATTCTCCTTTGGCCCTAAGCCTTAGACATTTCAAGGATCTGTTTTTCAAGTACAATGAAAAATCCTTTCTGGCCTTCTGTACGTACTATTGGCCAAACTCAACTATTTTGCTGTCCCCTACTTGACGCCATTTGGTTTGGCTCCTTTCTTTTCTGGCCTGTGCCTGAGATCCTTCGAAGACTCTCCCAGTGAGATTTGTATCATCTAAAACAGTCCATAAATGTCTTGAGATATGAGTGCTTAGTGTTTGTTTTTAAATATCATTTTTCTAAAAAAAGAACCAGAGAATCTTCCCTTTATGGAAAAATATCTCAAAGTTAGCCCCACTTAATCATCCAAATGGAAATATGGGGGGGGGGCTGGAGATGTAGCTCAAGGGTTTAGAATATATGCCCTTCCAGGGTTTAGTTCCCAGAATCCACGCTGGGTGGGTGGCTCATAACTGCCTTTAACTCCAGTTCTAGGTGAATCCAATTCTCTCTGGCCTCCACAGGCACCTGCATGCACATAGTGCACAAAAACTCCATGTAGCCACATATACATAAATACAAAAAAATCTTTTTTGATACCATATATTTCTTTTTATTTTATTTATTTTTTTTTGGTTTTTCGAGACAGGGTTTCTCTGTGGTTTTGGAGCCTGTCCTGGAACTAGCTCTTGTAGACCAGGCTGGTCTCGAACTCACAGAGATCCGCCTGCCTCTGCCTCCCGAGTGCTGGGATTAAAGGCGTGCGCCACCACCGCCCGGCTGCATATATTTCTTTTTAAAAATAATTTATTTTTTAAAAAACTATGTTTTCTCACTTTACATATAAATCCCAGTTCCCACTCTCTCCCCTTCAAAATAATGTTAAAATAAATAGGAATAATGAGGTAAATGGAAGGGGAATAACTTCCTCCAGTGTACAGATGTTTACTGTGAATTCTTCTAAGAAAATACTGTAAAGGGTTATTGTTTCTAAATAAAGAAGGTAGGGAAAATCCAGAAATGGAATTGAACAAACTGAAGTAAAAATATGGAGAAGGCAAGCAAACAAAAAACAGGAGAAACATACAGAATAATGATGTTCTTTAATCTAGAGACAGAAAAAGGGCCGAGAGCACAGCTTAGGTTCAAATGACAGAGGAAACAGAAAATTCAGTTATTCTTCCAAAGACTAAGCTGGGACAAGAGGATAAAGAATAAGAAGGGGGAAGACAGAAAGAGAGGAGGGAAGAGAGGGAAGGAACCTGGATAATGTTTCTGAGCTATTTTCTATATAAGTGTTCTCTTCTGTCTTTCACATTCTAACCAACCAGCAATTTTAGGGCACTAGCAGGAACCACAGTCTACCACCTTGTTTTTACTTTTCTCCTTTTATGGTTTTGTTTTGACACAGGGTCTTCTTATGTAGCCCAAACTGTCTCGGAATTTACAATCCTTCTGTTTCATCCTCAAGAGTACTGGGCTTACAGGTGTGTGCCATTATGCCTGGCTTTCAACTTCTACTTGTCCTATGACACCAAACACTGACTTAGTACTTTTGCCTCATTACTCCTACAAACTACATAATCAAAGGATATAAATGAAACCAACTATTGTGTAGCTAAAATCACACTGTAAATCATGTACAGAAAACAAATCTCGAGAAGTTAAATGCTTCTGGAAAGGAACTTACTTATTCTTTAATTCTGAAGTGGCATCCATGTCTTTGAACTCCCCTGCGATATGAACTATGCCATAACAGGTAACTGCAAAGGCCAGAAGTGTCTGAAGAACTATCTGTGAGTATAAAGATGCAGATTAACAAACAGCATATAAATACTATTTGGAAAATTGACAATCCGCTTCCCCTCCGATGCAAGTTCTAACAAGCATTCCCCATTGCTACTCAGCAAGGAGTCACTTCCTGAAATAATTTGCACTCAGACACGATAAAATTTCTTAAATACAATAACACTTCTGATGTCTTAGGAAGTGAGTTTAGCAACATGCTCAGAGAAGCAAAGTGCCAAATACTGACTGGTACCAAGTTACTTAGAACTCAAGTACCAAACAGTGTCTGCTTCCAAGAGCAACTAAAACTCTTTTTTGTTATTTCATTACTGGTCAATATCATAGAGGGCACAAAACATATGAGCACAGTATGAAGAAGAGCAATAAAAGGTATCACGTACCCGCCAACCAATTAAATGGCGTGGGAGGTCCTTCTGTCTATGGGTTGCTTTTATTGGTTAATGAATAAAGAACTGCTTTGAGCCTATGGCAGGGAAGATCAGAACTAGGCGGGGAAAGTTATGTTTAATGCTGGAAAAAAGAAGGGCGGAGTCAGAGAGAAGCCTTGGAGCCACTGGAGCTACTGGAGCCAGACGCTGGGCACTTTACCCAGTAAGCCACAGCCATGTGGTGATATACAGATTAATAGAAATGGGTTAAATTAATGTAAGAGTTAGCCAATAATAAGCTAGAGCTAATGAGCCAAGCAGTGATTTAATTAATACAGTTTCTGTGTGATTATTTCAGGTCTAAGCTAGCTGGGCGGCCGGGAACCAACATGCAGCCTCCTTCCTACAACTAAACTTTCAATTCTTCCCCTTCTCTTTTTGAAACAGGGTCTCATTATATATCCCAAGTTGGCATTAAACTCACCATCCTCCTGCATCAGCTCTTCCAGATACAGCAATTACAGGTGCATACCATCAAACCCGGCTTCTCAGAACCTTCCAAGTCCCTGTCCCATTATTTCCTTTCCTTCTTTCTTAAAGTTAACTACTGTACTTAATTATGTATTAATCAGTTCCTTGCTGTTTTTGAACAATTCATGAACCTCTAAACATGTTTACTTTTCCTCATTCTGAATCTCATTTAAATGCACCCAATACGTTCTTCTGAGTCTACCTGTCTTCTCTTAACGTTATTTGTGAGATTCACCCCCACAGCAGTAGTCTAAGTCCTTTCATCGTGTTTAGTGCTTATCATAAGAAAGCATCATGATTTATTTCATTATTGCTGTTATTTTTACAAGGTCAACAGAAATATTCCTACATGCCTCCTGGTACAGAGCATGTGTGCGTTCAGATTTATTACACAACACCAAACCGCTTTCCAAACAGGTTGTACAAGCAACAATGCTTAATTTCATGTTTGAAATTAACCAACACAGCATTATGGGTCTGTTTTCTTAATTATAATTGCACAAAATTTTAAAATTTGCTAATTGAGAATTCTAAGAAAGTTACTTTAAAAAGATATTAAAAAGTGCATGTATATGTTTGTATACATCTACCAAAAAGAAAAAGTGAAAGGAGGGTAAGTTAACAGTCACATATACCACATCTTTAGTTAAAAACAGAGACATAATAAACCACAAGCTAAGACTGTCTAAATTAAAACCCAGTGACATCTGAAATGTTACTCACATTCCAATCACCATTATACCAAAGAGATTGGTTTTGTTGTTGTTAAGACAGGGTCTCAGTTCAATGTTGCTGAGGAAAATCTTGAACTTCTGAGCCTCATGTCTACATTCCAAGTGCTTGGATTATAGGTGTGTGCCACCATGCCCACTTTATTGGGTAAAAATGATCAAACACAGGGATTTGTATATGCCAGGCAAACACTGTACTGAGTTACATCCCTAGCCCAAAGGAGATTGTGTTTCATATAACACAGCAAGAATGTGGTAAATCAATGAACTTTCACGAAAATATGTCCCAGAAAAATTATGGCCAAGGAAAACTAACTATAAATTAGGTACAGTAGCACCCAGGAGATGAAGGCAGCAGAATCAAGAGTTTCAAGGCCAGGTTTGGCTATATTCATTTTCAGTTCTAGCCTAGGCCACACAGCCTGTCTCCAAAACAAAGCAAAAACCAAAGCTAGCTAACTACAAGACGACATATACACTTAGTATTGGATAATGAATGTGGGGGCTCTTCCCCGACAAGACATCTCTCCTACTCTCAGCATTCCTTAGTTGTCTGTGCTTCTTTGTCTAGTGTTGAGGCCCTATGGTCATCTCTTAAATCATATACATACAAGTAACATTATAGAAACTGAGCAGTTGTATTTATATATTTACAAATATATAGATATATACTTATGCATGTAACAAAAATTAAAGAAATAGAGGCCATGAATTTGAGTGAGAGCAAGGGGTGAGTGCATGGGAAGGGTTGGAGGGAGGAAAGAGGAAATAATCCAAATATATTTTAATTTCAAAAACATATTTTTGTTTTTTTTTTTTTTGAGACAGGGTTTCTCTGCATAATCTTTTGGCTGTCCTGGAACTCACTTTGTAGATGATGCTGTCCTTGAATTCACAGAGATCTGCCTGCCTCTGTGTCCCAAGTGCCTGGATTAAAGGTGTGCACCACCACAACCGGCTTAAAAACAATTTTTCAACTACATACACACATACATAATGTTTTTATAAAGGATGTAGTTTCAATCCTAATTTTGTTTTAGGGGAAACATAGGTGCCACAGTGTAAGGGTTCAAATCAAAGATAACTTCCAGAAGTTGATTCTTTCTTACCATATGGATTCCAGGGATTAAATTCAGATCATCAAGTTTGGCAGCAAGTGCTCTTTTACCCACTGAGACATCTCACCAGCCCCCCAAAGCTGTTTCAATTGGTAAAACAAAGTACATGCACCTAAGACAACACTGTATATATATAAGAAAAAGCCTAAACTCTTGATAGCCCTTAAAATATTATGAATAAATGTGAAAAAACCAGGGAATGGGATCAGTTCTGCTGCTATTCTTTGAATTTTGTGTGATTAGTTTATTATTTTTCACACCTATTGTTTAATTCTGTTACAAAGAATTCACTATTTATATAAGTTTAAATCTACTAATAAATTATAAGTAGGGAACAGGCATTAATTCAGGTTAAACACTACCTTCTTTAGTTTTTATGTACTGTCAGCATTGCTTGTTTTAAACTTTATTTTCAAACGGAACTACTGGGCTAGTGAAATGGTTGAGTGGGTGAGGATGCTTGCCACCAAGTCTGACGACCTGAAAATGTTTCCCCTGGGACCCATATGGTAGAAGAGAATTGACTCCTGATGATTGTCTTTTGACCTACACACTTGTGTCATGGCACGAACGCCACACACATAAGAAAATATTAAAAAAGGATTTTTTATAAAAACTTGAGCCAAATGACAATTTTAAAAGGCCATTTTATACTGTGGATACAGAAACTTCTAAAAAGGCCCCCATTTCTTTCTTTAGTTTTTGTTTTTTGACAAAGGGTCTTACTCTGTAGTTCAGGTTGACCTCAAATTCACAACAATCCTCATGCCTCAATCTCCCAAATGATGTGATTTAGGCTGTGAGCCACTATGTCTGATAAAAATATCTAATAGAATTTTTTTTAAGATTTCAAGATCTTTAGATTTTATGGAGTGATAAAAGCAGGTGCAGCTGAGGCAAGGTAACACTGGCCTTTAGTCCTAGCATTCAGGAGGCAGAGGCAGAAGCAGGAAGATCTCTGTAAGTTTGAGACCAGCTAGGTCTATGTAGCAAGTTCCAAGCCAGCGAGAGTTACACAGTGAGACTCTAAGTCAAAAAAAAAAAAAAAAAAAAAAAGCAGGTAACAGATGTCATATCATGCCTGAAAAATGATAAAAGAATAATAAAATAAAATAACATAAAAGTTACTATAAGCAAAGTGGCTGATTTTAAATATGAACTTAATGGACTATAAATGACCAACTTACATCTATTGGTAGTGATTCATCTTCCTTTTCTGTTAGTCGCATATAAGAACGATCTATAAACCAGAAACATACCATTAAGGAAATTATAGCCCATTTTCCTTTCTTAAAATGCAAGAAAATCAATATACCAAAGAACTGGCCGACTTATATGCTACATAAAGTAATGCTAATCCCAAATTCCTCAAAACCCTCTTCCCATGTAGTCAGCAGCCTTACCTTTATGAATTAGCTTATGCTTGCCATGGCCCGTCTCTATTACCTTAAATGACTGACAGATGGCCAAGTATGAAACTGAAATAACTAAGCATAATTTTTCATTCATTAGTATAGAAAAATCTAGCCATTCTCAAACTTCCTTTCACTAAGTGGTCAAAGAAGTCATAATTATTTAACGATCACTAGGACTACAAATATCTTCAATGCTCTATGACCCTGCCATTGTACAGTGAACCCAAAGTGAAAACTAGAAATGTTTCTCTTCAGTGTAGTGGTGTAACTGGAGTTTCAGGACACCAATTTCTGTCCCCACTACTACTTAATTCTGCTGCTGCCTTAACTGCAGGAGGCAGCAAGGGATTGAAGGATCAGGATTTGGAAACTGGTAACCCTGAATCCTACACAACACCAACTCTTTTATTTACTATAATTTACTGCACCTTACTCAAGACATCCTTGGCAACCCCATGTATTTCATTTGTAGAGTATTAAAATGATGTGAAAGTGAGCCAGGTGGTGGTGGTGCACACCTTTAATCCCAGTACTTGGGAGGCAGATGCAGGCAGATCTCTGTGAGTTCGAGGCCAGCCTGGTCTACAGAGGGGGTTCCAGGACAGGCTCCAAAGCTACAGAGAAACCCTGTCTTGAAAAACAAAACAAAACAAAACAAATAAATAGAATAAAATGTGAAAGTGGGCAGAGTGTTTCTTAGACTCACAGGGCTACAGAACCACTCATCCAGCTACACGTCTTCCACAGTAAAATTGGATGTGCAAGTTAAACAGGATTTACTTAGTTCATGATCGCTGCACTGCTATACTAAAGGTCACTATGGCAGAGATGAGCATGCGACACCACCATAGGATGCTATCTGATGCCATGATTTCACATGACACAACTAGTGTCAAAGGTGATGCCAGTCTTTTGCCAACTCACGATGGCATTACAGGGGTCTTGCTGCAGTTACAAATCCACAATGCACTGTACTCACTTGAAAATTATAAAATCCAAAATCTTAATTAATTGTAGATTAAGCAGGACAACTCCTACTCGATAATGTACTCTAGGCTTAAAATACCCAAACTGTTTTGAGCGAATGTGGTATGCTTTCAGGCAGAGTATATGTGAGCTTACAGAACTTATAAGGACAGGAGTTAAAAAAAAAAAAAAATCAATCCAACATCAAAAGTAGTTTTGAATTAACCTTCTAATGTCCCACTTCTAGCTAGCTTTCTTGCTTGAATGAAATCTAACCTGGCACTTTAACACTAGCTAGGCATTTCTTCATTGTTGAAATGAGGACACTGGACTTTCAGTAAGGGCCTTCCTTGCTCTACGACTGTCTATATAATAGAGCCAAAGCTTCTTCGAAAATAACCCAGTACTCCAGTGTATCCTAATCTCCTCCAGGACACTGCTTCACAAACCAACGTGCATGGAAATCACCCAGGGATCTATTAAAACGAAGATTCTCATTCACTACGTCTGAGGTGGAGCCTGAGTGTCTACTAACAAGCTCCCAGGTGATGTCCACGATGCTGTCCTAGTGACCACGAGCAGCAAGGCTCTAAGACACTTCCCACGGGTCCCCTATACATACACACTCCCTCTTTAGCATATCCGCATTATCTTACTGTGATGCTTTCTTGTAATTAGTTCTTCACTAACTTGTTAAGAATTGCCTTGTAGCACCGCGGAACCTCTAGCATCTAAAAGCAGAAGCAACTTCAAGCAGTCCTCTGAGACAACAAATTAAAATTCACCCGACAGACGTTACCTGCTGCCCAAGGTCACACAGCCTCAACAGTTAAGCAAAATTTTAACAAGCAGCCCTTTAATGCTACCGGTCCACTGCTCTTTGCCCGTGTCACACTGCCTCCCGGAGGCAAACGGTCACTTAACTTCTCAGACTCTGCCTGGACAGCCGAGCGCCCAGGATGCTGTCTACCTAACTGTCACGAGGCCACAAGCATTCAAAGTTCTCAATCCCACACTTTGTCTGATCCGACATCTCGTGTCTTGAGCAGTGGGACAGACTCCGCTCTGAATCCGCTGTCGTCTCAGCCAGTTCGTCTAACCTTTCTGTGGCGGCTGTACCACAGCCCTCCGATCTCAACCCTCACCGAGGACCCACACTGCTTTACTTAGTCACCCCAACCGCTGTTCCGCCGGCACTGGGTCCGACAGTTCCTCAGGGAAGCGCCCCCACACAGCCCTAGGTGTCCCACACGCAAGAGGTCCTCGTCCTTCAGGCACTTACGCTGAGCAGCTGAAAAGGCAGCGTGGGCTAGGGCAAAGAGGCCAACGCCTACAAGCCCTTTCCACAGCGATGGCGCCATGATTCAGAAGGAGCGGCAGCCCAACAAAAGGAGGCGAAGGGCGGCAGGGCTATTCCTTCTTTCACTGGCGGGCGTCCACGCGGCGCAGGAACATGACGTCACCAAAGCCCTAGGCGCGAAGTGCCGGCTGGCGCAAAACCCTGTGCGCCGTGAGAACAAGGAAAAAGGAATGCTGGGAAGAAGGGGAAAGCGACACGGGAAAAGGGTCCTCAGGCCTCCTCCGAGTCTGCGCAGTGCTGCTGCGGCGGGAGGGGCGGAGCTGAGTCGAGGGCGTGAAAGAACGGGCTAAGCGAGACCAATGGGGAGAGGAAGGAGAGCGCCAGCAAATAAGCGCTGGACTTGGCGAAGGGGCGGGACTTACGGAAAAACCCAAGAGGAGAAGAGGGTGGGGCTGGTGGCCAAGGCTGTGGGTGCAGGATTCAGAATCCTAGCGGTTGGTATTTGGAGTTGGCTATTTGTGTGATTTGGTTTTCAACGAGTCTTTTGTTTCATTAAGTCTTCCCTATGCTTCTGGCCTCGGAGAAGTGGTGCTGAGGAAGATTACTGGGAGGAGGAGAGCATTTGAGCATTAATGTCAGGAGGTAAATAAAATGCGGAGGGCGATAACTTGTTGGGAGGTGGGTGGAGCCCTGAACACTTAGCTTGCCGGAGATGCTCAGAAAATTAATTCAGCTTGTAACTTTTCTACTTTACCTTTCTTCAAGAAAGATCCACGCGAAAAGGAGTGTAGCGTGGCAGAACTGTTTGGTCGTGAAGAACGCTAGCATGCATTAAGGAAAAAATAAGACAACAAAGGAATGTTTAAAACAGCCTGATCAGGATCCAGATGTAACCTCCTTTCTCTGTTTTTGTCTTCTTCTCCTAAAATGTAGGCACGCAAAAGCGAGGTCTTCCCTTGATCTCTTCTTGCTCTGTTCTCTGTTGACAAGCTCATTAATTCGTTTGCACTTCAGACCAGCATAGATACTCCGGTGATCCCAAGTCAACTACTGCGTCTCAAATACCAGGCTTTGACTCCCGGTCAGCATTCCCAGCCACCCGCCGCTGGATATTAATTTGCGTGTGAGTAGACCCTGTGGCACAGGAAAATTTATATGGCCAAACGTAACTCACCCCCTCCACTCTATGTAAGTTACTTCGGCGCCCCTGCTAAGTGCTACAGCTTTGTGAACTGCATATCACAAAGTAAATGTAATTATCGTTATTTCCCACCGACCTCTAAAGAACTGTCATCTGAACCCATTGGCGCCCCAGTACCTGTTCAGTGGTGATATTATTTATGGCTTTTAAATTTGAACATCTCCACTTGTGATCTCCTTAATCTACTCTGAGTTTGTGTCACCTTCTAAACCATGTCATTTTTTTTTTACCATCTTTGTTATGTTGCTGTTGTTTGCTGCTTCTTCTCCCACTCTGGAATGTGAACTGCAAGAAGACAGCTTTCTCTGTGCATAGAACATTGACTGTCAGATAGTAGACACTGAATGCACGTTTGTTGAATGAAGAATGAATAAATGTTGGGAAAGAATTAAAAGTGACTTGATCACTGAAAAGATCTTTACAAAGATTCCTTGTAGTATTTTGAATTGGATTTTTAAAAATCGCTGTGTTTTTTTTTTAAAAATATACTTGGGTTTCTTCAAATCTGAAAAACTGAAAATTAAGACATCCAAGAGTCAACATACTTCCTTACGTTTAATGATAGGATTTTTGATTTGGATCACATTACTCAAGCATTAAGTCATGATCATTACTGTTCTCTGGGCCTTCTCCGCACAGTGCTAGATCAACATCAATCATAATGTCCTTAGGAAAGCAGAACTATCAATAAACGTCACAGAACAAGCAATTAACTAATCAGTATTTAGTTGGCAGGAAAATGCTTTTTCCTTTCTTATTGGGATGTTGCAAGATATAAAATCCAGTTTTAAAACAAACCAAAATTTTGTTTTAGCTTATATAATGGTCATTAAAACTTTTCCGGGTTACCTAATAACAATTTATCTGATGCAGTAAATGATTAAATGATTGGAGGGTTTTGAGAGGGAGAGTTATAGGCTCTTAGTTATAACCTTTTTTAGTTTAGAAAAAAAGGAGAAATGTGGTGATATTTCATTTGTGTTATAATAAATAAAGCTCGCTCGAGGATCAGAGTGTGGAGTGAATCCCTAGTTAGACAGAGGCCAGGCAGTGGTGGCACACATCTTTAATCCCACTACTCAGGAAGCTGAGATAGGTAGATCTCTGTGAGTCCAAGGCCACCTTGGGCTATATAAAATTGATCCAGTCTAAAAGAGAAACAGAGTAGCGGTGGTGGCTCACACCTTTAATCCCAGTACTTGGGAATCACATACCTTTAGGAAGGTAGAGACAAGAAGGGATATGGCTGGGTGGAGAGAGGAATATAAAGTGGGAAGGAGACAGGAGGTCAAGGCATTCGGTCTGAGGATTTATAGAGACAGGATGCCCCATTCTGTCTGAGGATTGGGTAGAAGTAAGAACTAGTGGCTGGTTGCTCTGATCTTTCAGCTTTCACCTCGTAATATCTGACTCTGCTTTTTTAAAAAAAAAAAAAAAAATTGGTGGGGTTTGCTTTTATTGAAAATAGATTTTTTTTCACATAATGAATCTTTTAAAAATTTAAATCTTTTTATTTTACATTCCAGCCACAGTTCTCCCTCCTACCCGTCCCCTCTCCTCCCCTCCAGTCCATTCCTCCCAACAGGTAAGGGCTCCCATGAGGAGTCAACCAAATCTGGCACATTAAGGTGGGTCAGGACCAAGCTCCTCCTCACTGCATTAAGGCTGAGCATAGGATCCCATCATAGGGAATGGGCTCCAATAAACTAGTTCATGCACCAGGGATAGATCCTGGTCCTAATACCAGGGGCCTCTCAGATAGTCCAAGCTTCACCACTGTCTCCCACATATGGAGGGCCTAGTTTGGTCCCATGGAGGCTCCACAGCTGTTGGTCTAGAGTTTCTGAGTTTTCGTGAGCTTGGTTCAGCTGTCTCTGTAGATTTCTCCATCATGGTCTTGACCTCCCTTGCTCATACATTCCCTCCTCCCTCTCTGTGATTGGATTCCTGTGGTGAGGGCAGAGGAGGAGACTGTAGTCTCTGTTGGCCTTGGAATCATAATTGAAAAATTTGTGCCTTATCCTCCTACCCAATGCTGTGGGTTTTGGATTGTAACACTATCAACAGTTAAGAGTTTTCCTGAAGTGTCTGAGTTCTGGGTCACTTCTTTAAAGACAAAAGAGGTTATGGAGAAATACACCCACTGAGAAGTCTGATATTTGTATAAGCCACCAATGTATTTTCCTAGTCTTCAGGGAAGTGACTGGATTCTAGAAAAACAGTTTTGCGTTCTGTTAATAAACATTTGCATATCTCCCCATCTCGCTCTTACTCTCTTTCTTGCGTTTTCTACTCTTTTTAACCTTTTGCCTAGATGCAACCAGTGGCAGCACTGTTTTCCTGAGAACACAATCAAACTGCATCAGACACATTCCTAAGTAACCACAGAAGTGTCTGAATTATCCCCCCTGCCAAAACACTCCCTATATGTGCCATGGATTAATTAATGATACAGGTATTATTGGAGGTGGGGATAATAACAGCTAAAGCATTTATAGAGAACTGTTCCCCAGTTTAGTGTGTTGACTAGAGCAACGTGTTCCAGCAGTGGGCCTGTGTTTCATGCCAGCCAAGTTCTTAAATATCTTCAAATATTACTTGTGAACATTTTAATCTCTGTATTTTCCCCTTTATCTCCCATACTCTGACCTAGCTTGAAAATTCACCGTTTTTGCAAATGTGTTCCTATTACAGATATCTATAAGAAAAATATATAAAATTATATTATATGTACTGAAATGGCTGATGGGATGGGTTAGTATGTGCTGCCAAGTCTAATAACCTCAAGTTTAATCCCCAAACCCACATGGTGTTAGGGGAGAGAGCTGAATATGGGGGAATGTATAAACACACTGAATTTAATTTTTTTTTTTTGAGACAGGGTTTCTCTGTAGCTTTGGAGCCTGTCCTGGAACTAGCTCTTGTAGATCAGGCTGGCCTCGAACTCACAGACACCCTCCTGCCTCTACCTCCCGAGTGCTGGGATTAAAGGCTGTACTACCATCACCCGGCCTGAATTAAAGTTTTTAAGAAAACTTTTTAAAGCCATTTATATATAGAACTTTATCTCTGGGTAATAGATTCTAGGATTCTATAGCCTTCTAGGCAAACTAACCTGCTTGCCTGCTCTGTCTAACTGCCTGCCCTTCTCCTTTCCTTCCTCCTATCCTCCCCACTTCTTGGACTTATCAGCAAGCAAGGAATTGCATAGATCTTTCTTAGGGAAGGAATCAGATCAATAAAACAGCAGAAACTGAATCATTCAGACAGGTAGCTCTGCCACAGATCCGTATAGATTTTCCCTAACACATCCATCATGCAAAAAGTGCTGCTCCAGGTTGCCTGAAGAGTGTACAGGATCTGCCAGAGAAGAATTCACACATTTTTAAAAACAGTAGCAAAAATCAGGAGAAGCAGAATCCCTTCAACACATTTTATCCTTGAGCCAGGCAGATGTGTAGCCTTATCAGGGCTCAGGCCTTTCTACAGGCAGCTGCTGGTGGCCCTAGGCAGCTCCCTAGAGGCCAGAACTAGAATCCAGGTCCCTAGAGGCCAGAACTAGAATCCAGGAAACTAGCATTTTCAAAATTGATATTACATCCTTTTATTTTCTTTTTACAGGCATAGTGTGTCCTTGGAAGAAATTTAAACGAGAAACAACAAAACGCGTCTCTCAAAAGATTAAGTAGCACCTTGGTATTTTGAGAATCCAACCTTTTCCCTTTTTGTTGTTGTTTTTGTTTGTTTTTTCAAGACAGAGTTTCTCTGTGTAGCTCCTGGCTGTCTTGGAACTTACTCTGTAGCCCACACTTACTCTGTGGCTTTGAACTCACAGAGGTCCGGGCCTCTCCCGAGTGCTGGGAAATAAAGGTGCACACCACCAACGCCCAGCTTGAGAATCCAATTTTAAGATTGTATTTACATGATTTCGTGGCTTTGAGATTTGTTTGCTGAATTACTTAGACTACAATCGTTTTCTAGAGCGTGTACCCTGGACTGGGCTGAGTTTAGACCCTGGATTTTTCTTCTCTACATCTGGGAAATTGGGGGAGTGCCTGATCTCTGTGCTTCAGTTCCGTCACCTGTAACTTGAGGCTAGCCACAGTGCTCATTTATAGGACTGTTGTCAGAGCTGAGCGTGCTGCTGCCTGTGAGTGGGTGAGTAGTCTCACACACTGTAAGCACTCGGTGAATGTTGACTATTGTTTTATTAGTTAAAAAGCATTTAAGATTATGCCTGTGTGGATGTGTGGCTGGGTATGTGCACATGAGTACAGGTGCCCCAGAGCTGGAGTCCAAGATGGTTGTGAGGAGCTGCCTGATGTGGGTGCTGGGAACTGAACTCAGGTTCTCTGGAAGAACAATACGTGTTCTTAATTACAAAGCCATGTCTCCAGGCCTCAATTGTTTATTTATTGTTACTTTACTATCACTGTGGATGTATGACATTGGGGGAGGGTGGAGCTTGTGTGCCATGTGTGCCATGGCACAGATGTGGAGATCAGAGCACATGTTCATGGAGATGGTTCTCTCCTTCCATCTTTATGTCAGTTCTGGGGCTCAAACTCAGATGCTCATGATTATACAGCAAGTGCTTTCTTTACCTGCTGAACAATCTCTCAATCCCCATTATTGTTTTAATGTGTGTGTCTGTGTGTTCATGGGTATGAGTACAGGTGAGTGCAGGTCAAAGAACAACCCCAGGTGTTGGTCCCCACTCTCTACCTTGTTTGGTACAGGACCTCCTTGTTTGCTGCTGTGTACCCTAGACTAGTTAGCCCACGAGCTTCCAGGGATTCCCCAGTCTCTGCCTCCCCTCTTGCTGGAGGATTACTGGGATTACAGATGTGTGTTATCACATCTAGCCTTTTGTATGCCCTGGGTATACGAACTCAGATCTTCTTGCTTGTGCAGTAAGTATTTTCCCCACTGACTGTGCCATTTCCTTAACCCCCATTATTATTATTTATTATTGATCCTTCTATTTTTCCAAACTACAGAGGTTTCCTATCCCATTAAATCTTTCATAAAGTATCAGTCGCTTCTCCCATTTGATTACGTTTTTTTGAGACAGGGGTTGACTGTGTGGCTCTGGCTGGCCTAGACCTGCCTGCCTCTGCCTCTTGAGTGCTGACCCTTTGATAGGAAATAAATTGTGTGAAAACTTTTGCATGTTTATGCTGGATTCAAACTGGTAGCTATGACTTCTTTAGCATTTGCTTTATTATTGCCTCTGGACAGCCCATGATGTCCTCCCTCTCTTCTTGGGAAAAGTCAGAATCTATCACTGGTCCTGAGCAGCAAGCTACGTTTCTAACTGCCTACTCCAATATCTGCATGTGGATTTCCCACCCCGCTCCCTTTTTTTTTGGGGGGGGGAACAGGGTCTTATTGTCATTTATCCCTGTCTGGCCTGGCCCTTGTTATACAACACAGGTTAGCCTCAGATTTGTGACAGTTCTCCTGCCCCAGCCTTCTGTGTGCTGGGATTATAGTTATGTGTCACCATGCCTGGTTTCTTACATCAAGCCTATGCGTAGCCAGGTTCAGCCTTATGACTTCCTATTATTGCTGCGAACAGGTCTGTGTTTTCCAGTTATGCAGACTCAAAGCCATGCAGTCCTTTTTCAGGGTTTTTTTTTTTCTTTCTTTTTGGCAGTGCTAGGGATTGAACCCAGGGCCTTGCGTATGCTGAGCATGTGCACTGACCTGATCCTTAGCCATCTACACTGTATCAGCATGCCACTTTATTCCTACATCATACGGTACACTGAGACCCTGTAGCATCTTGGCACTACTTCGGTTTTATTTTTTCCTCTTTTTTGGTAAGAGACTATGGTTTCTTGAGTGAGAAGTGTTCCCCATAGGCTTGGGTATTTGACTATTTGGTTCCAAGTTGGTGGTGTTGCTTGGAGTGGTTTAGGTGGTGCGGCCTTGGTGGGAAAAGTATGTCATGGTGGTCAGGCATTGAGATTATGTAGTCCTGCTCTCCTTCCAATATGACCTCTCTTTGAAGATGCGCTCCTAGTCCCCGTTGTTGCTGTCACGTCTGCTGCTTGCTTCTATGCCTCCCCAGCGTGGTGGGCTGGTATCCCTCTGGACTGATAAGTCAAAAGAAACGCTCTCTCCCTTAAGTTGTGTTTGCTCACAGCATTTGTCTCGATGACAGAAAAGTGACTGACTCTGAGAGGGCACAGAAGCTCCCTGTGTGACATAGGCAGGCCTCAAAAGTTTCTTGCTCCCTCCTCAGCCTTCTGAGCCCTGGTATGGCAGGCGTGTGTCACCATGGGCAACTACTTTCCTAAACTCTTAGCTGACCTCCCAGTGCTCATCTCATTGCGTGTAATTTATTTCCTTTTCTTCTGCCAAACCTAAACCAGGGAGACTTTTGATTGTGGAAATGGACGATTTAAACATTTCAGTTGCATTATAGATGTTCCGTAACATGACTCTAACCAAACTTCCCCACCTTTCTCCAAGTGCGTGAATTAGTTAACCCACTGTTTATCAGGCATGTCCAGGGAACTAAAGATTGTGCCGAGCACGGCAAAACTTATCGGTGCTTTTCTGTTATCAAGTATTTACTGAGTCCTTACCGTGTACCTGGCATTACAAAGTCCTCTTTCAGTTTATCCTTGAATTGAGTCTGTGTTCCCATGGACATTTAACGCCATCTGTAAACCTGAGGATTTCCTTGCACTCACTGAAATTCAAGAGAGCCCTATCGATGCATTGATATGATATGTGTTATTGAATACATTTCACGTTTTCTTCGGTATGCATATGTGTACATGTGTGTGTGGGTGTGTGCCATGGTTCATGTGTGGAGTCAGTTTTGCCCTCCCGCCATGTGAGTCAGGCTTATTGGCATATGTCTTTACCCACCAAGTCACCCTGCTGGCCCCAGGGCACTTATTTTGGATAAGTTTTGTGCTAGATGCTGGTGCAGGAGGCATTTATGATCTTAGAAAATGAATATGCTAATGTATCAGGAGAGCTAGGATAGAGATTTGCCCAGGGGATTCAGAGCCCTTAGGAAGAGGAGCCCCTAACTCAGTTTGACTTTTGGGACCTTTAATCCGAGCTTTTCCAGCCAAGTAGAAGTTAATTTTGGAAAGAAGGGGCTGTAGGCCCATTCAAGCAGGAGGAACGCATGAAACATTCATGGAACTACAAGGTGGAATAAAATCTATCAGGGAAGCACAGGCCATAACAGTGAAGAAACAGCCTAGAGCCACAGTGCTCCAAAGATGTCCCCATGTTGAGGGGCCAGAACTAAAGCGGGGGCACTGGAAGGATCTGGAGCAAGGGTGTGACCTACACAAGCAGAGTGGAACTTCAGAAAGTGCTGTCTCATAGGACTGTGGGGGAATGATTGACAGGGATGAAGGCAGAAGGGCAAACTTTTCCAACAGAGGGGCAGATAACAAATACCTTAGGCTTTGCGGCCCCCAAGCCTCTTTCAAAGTTACCCAACTCTGCCCTTGTTGCAGAAAAACAGCCATAAACCGTAGGCAAACAAAGGGCGACACTTTTTCCACTGCTCCACCATGGAGGGACACGGAAATCTTGATTTCTGCAGCTGTCACACCACAGAATACTCACTTGGGGCTTTTTAAAATTAGTATTTAAAAATGTCAGAACTGTTCTTAGCTTCCAGTCATAAAAGCAGACGACAGGTTTCTTTTGGGTCCCAGGCTGTCATCTGATCTTTGCTAATACCCCACACTAGGGGATATGATCACAGAAAGGATAGAAATGCTTTTGAGATGCTTATCTCTCCAGCAAGAGGAGAAACGGTGGTGCAATCTGCAATCGTTAATGGGGAAGCTTGAAGGACGATACTTGGGCCTGTTGACAGAGTAGCAGGGGACAGAAAAGGAGTCATGGGACGAGGTGGGGGTGGAGGGTGGCTTAGAGTGGCTTCTGGCGAAAGGAAGTGAAGGGATGAGCTAGACGAGGGAACAGGTTTCTAAAGGAGGACGAAACACCCTTTACGGGAGGCTGAAGGGGAGGAAGGATGGGAAGACATGGATGTGGTAGTTCATCAATTGGAGGGTAGGAGCTTCCCAGAATGCTTTGAGTTTCTCAGTGAAAACAAGCAAGGCTGAATTCTGAGTTGTCTGTGTGATTACTGGAGTCCCTCAAGGGTGGTGGAAGGGCTGAGAGGAAGCCAGAAAAGCCTATAAACCAGACTCACAAGTACGCTGGATGTGTAGGAGTAACCAGGAAGTGGTTAGATGTCAAAAACAAGGAAAGAGAAGGTGACAGCTTCCCATGAAGGGTGGAGGAGTCAGGGCTCTGAAGAGTAAGGAGGAAGCAGAGTGTCAGCTCCCTTAGGCTACATGATACATGGTGTGATGGTGCAGGCACTCGAGCACGTGTGCTCACACATGTTGTCATGTAGAACAGGAAGGTTGTGAGGAAGTGAACCACCTCCACTTGAAACTGCTTCAGAGCAAGGAAATGGAGGGGACCACGAGAACTGTCCCTTGCAGGGGGAGCTGGGAAAGTACTGTACAGAACACGCTGACCCGACGTGGACTCGCACTGTCAGGGGTGGCAGTAATGAAGAGAAATGGAGCTGGGAATGAGAGGTGGGAACAGTGTGTGTGTGTGTGTGTGTGTGTGTGTGTGTATGTGTGTGTGTGTGTGTGACAAAGAGAGAGACAGAGAGAGAGCGAGAGAGAGAGAGAGAGAGAGGCACATTCTGAGGGAAGCCTAAGTCCAGGCTTTGACTGTTGGCCGAGTTGGAGCTGTGTAGTCTCTCCTGGAGCTGGGCTCTCTAGAGGCTACAGATGGACAGGGTGTTGAGTTGCTGGGACCATGGAAACTGGTGGTGGTCCGGGGCTGGAAGAGATTTGTTCACTGTGGTCAAGCAAACAAACCTGTGGCTCCTCCGTTCTTAAGATCCAGACGCTCATCAGAAAGTGGTTTTGTGGACAGGCAGAATCACCTTGGGGTGAGTGGATTTGCTCAAAGGAGGTCTGGCCTTTCAGGTGTTCAGGGACATCCACCCAGCGCTGCAGAGAGCATAGCGGTTCCTGGCCTGGGTTTCTTGCCCATGTAACAGGCCTAGCCTGGTGTGAACAGGGAAGTGAAATTAGACTGGAGTCAGACGAAAGGATGAGTCCTGAGGTGTCTTGGGAAGACAGACCACCCCAGCTACTAATAGGGATGGGCAGTTACTGCTGGGAAAATTCCTGGCCTGTCAACCAGAACCACCATTCTAGAGTTGGTTTTCTCTCTCTGAAGCCTCACTATCCTCACAAGAGCTTAAAGGGTTTGTTAGTGACGAGGCATTCACACTGCAGTTGCTTGTCACTTTTAGTGGGCTGTGTGGCCGGTCCTGATATGAAAACCTTTCAGGATGGGACCTTTTACACAAAATGGCCAGGCTGCGATTGATAGTGATTCTAGTGATGTCTGAAAACTTTGAGGAAGGAGACATATTCATAAGGGAAGAATTAGCTCCTTTACAGGAGAGACTCAATATATACTCCACAGGTAGAGGCCTGAAAGCTTGCTGACAGGCCAGGGCTTGAGACTTGTAGCGGATTTATGTAGAAGTGAAAGTCTAGAGCTCAAAACCCCCTAAGGAGTGCACCCGCAAGTATGGCGACTTTTTGGAGAGGTTCCCAAATACAGCTCAGCTATGGAGGTGAACTATGAAAATCTTGCCTTGTGAGTCCAGGGGACTACATAGAAATGTCTCCGGGGCAGTTGGGGGGTGACAGGTAGGGAGTCAAAGAACTGGTGACACTTGCCTTCAAATGGCAATCTAAAAGAACAACAGGAGAGGGAAATAGCCTCTACCACCAAAGATTTCTCCCCAGAGGGAGGGAGGTGCTTCTGGGAGGAGGGAAATCTGAGCACAAACTTGGTTGACTATCCTTTTACAAGGCTGATGAAGCTCTGTATTCGTTTCTGACACAGGAGATGACATATATCAAGCTTTGACTGCTAAAGAAAACTCAATAATATGATCCATGCCTTTGTGTGAGTTCTTTTACGAACTCTTACTGTGTTTTCCCCCCCAATAATAACAGAATAAGGGGATTCCGATAAATTACAGAGCTGGAGATTGAGGCCACTCCCAAGGGGACAACTTCTTATCCTTTAAGAGACGCTGGGGGACGATATCCAGATGGGTTATGAAGATGGATTCCTGTCCCCTTCCCAGCTGTCAGAATAGAATCAAAGTAAAGAGCGCACAATCGGCATCTGATTACACTGGGTCCATGTTTCTTACGTAGTGTTTTCTGCGTGGGTTAAATTCGGACAGATCTCGAGCTCTAGTTGTGCCCTTAGGTGGGCAGAGCAGCAAAGGAATGGTGACGCACAGGCGGGAGCTGTGGCGGTCCCTTTAAGACTGAAGGCAGTGCGGGGCGGTGCCTGCACCGCCTGCTCAGCTGCAGCCCCGCCCCTTTCCCGTGAGCCCTCGGGGAGTGGTCTCACCGCGGGCGGCTGCGGGTGAGGAGTGGGGCGGGGGTGGGGGGTGGGGGGGAAGACATGGCTGTGCCTCGGCGCAGCTGGCGGCTGGCGCCTGTTCGCCATGGCGTCTGCCGGCCCAGGGCGCGTCCGCTTATGCGGCCCCTCTGGTTGCTCTTCGCAGTGAGCCTCTTTGGCTGGACCGGGGCTTCGGACGGCTCCCGGGGAACGACAAGAGCCATGGACGAGGAGATCGTGTCCGAGAAGCAGGCGGAGGAGAGCCACCGGCAGGACAGCGCCAACCTGCTCATCTTCATCCTGCTACTCACCCTCACCATTCTGACGATCTGGCTCTTCAAGCACCGCCGGGCCCGCTTCCTACATGAAACTGGCCTTGCTATGATTTACGGTAAGTGTCTTGGACCCCTGTCCCCTTACTGGTACTATCCCTTTCTCTGCCTGCCGACTGCTTCTCCTCCTGTCCTAGTCCTGCTCGGCCTACTTTATGCTCTCCTTCTCATTTCATTTTCTGCCTCGTCTTAAGCCGTCCTGGGTTTCTCTGGCTCATCCCCCCCCTCTTTATTTCTGCTACGCCCCCCGTTTTTCCTACCTCGTTCTCAGCCTCGCCTCCCCATTTTCTCTGGCTCTCCTTGCTGTTTTTGCCTCCGACCCCACCCCCTTTTTCCTCTGCACCCCTCTGCCTACCAAGCTGGGCACCAGTAAGGGTGGGTGTTGAAGATGGGAAAGGGAGTCGGGTGCGGTGGCTAGGATGGGGCTTGGGGCAGGGGGAGGGGAAGACATCCTTGTAGTCTGTCTGTCTCTAGGGTGTCAGTTTGTTTAAGGTTCATTGAAGCTGCAGTAGTAGCTGTACTGCCAGCATCTGGCATTCATTTGGAACCAGAGGCGACCTTTACTCATTGCCCAGCTTTTGCTATGCCTCCTTTCCAGATGCAGACGATAACCTTACTCCAGTGGAACCCACGCAAAATCAAAACCTGAAGTGCGCTACAGAAGGCTCAGGACATTTTAAATGTCATCCTAATTTATTATATTCTACCTGTGATACCTGATGGGGAGACCTAGGGTTGATCCTTAGGAGTCAGGTTTATGAAACTGAGGACGAGTGAGAGTTAAGGTTCGTCAAGCAGCATGTTATATACGATATGATGAGAACAGTTCAGCCAAATAGTAATTAAGAATCTTCACGGTTATGTATATGGGTGACTTGCCGTTAGCATGAGGTTATTGACCAATTGCTGTGTAAATGATTTTGGTTCTTGAGTCTCAGTGTGCGTTCTTTTGAGGTTATTTTTCTGTGCGTGGTGGGGCACATGATACACACGCACACACGCGCACACACACACAGAGGGGGGCAAGAAAGGAAAATCAAGCCATGGGCTTAGAAGCATTTTAAGCAATGCTCTAACCTTGCGAGGGGGGAAAGAAGATATTGCTGATGGTCTCATATCTGCCTAGGAGGGTATGGCTGAAGAGATGAGGACAGACAAACAGTCCTGTCTGTGCAGTAATGTGTGAAGATTATCTTCATTTGGTAGAGTCTTGAATTATAGAGGGTTGTTTCTAAGATTTGAAGATAGGTATATGAAGGTTTGGCACTAAAAGGTATTTTTCCATGCAGCCCCCACCCCCTTCCAGTAAATCCAGACTTCTAGGTTGTGCATGCATCTCAAGGGTAGCAAGAAAAGGTAGTTGTCTGCCTTGAAAATGCATGGGCTCAGGCTTGGTTTTCGTTAGTGAGGTAATAAATCCTAAGCATGAGGAGTATTCTTGTTTACTAGGATGTCAAAAATGTATTTCTTTTTCTTTTCTTTCTTTTTCTTTTTTTTCCTTTTGGTTTCTCAAGACAGGGTTTTTCTGTGTAACAGCTGTAACTGTCCTGGAACTTGCTTTGTAGATCAGACTAGCCTCAAACTCACAGAACTCTGCATGTCTCTGCCTCCTGAGTGCTGGGATTAGAGGCTTACACCACCACCACCCAGCCAAAACATTGTATTTCATTTGTAGTGCCTCTTAAGGCTAATTGGTCATACAAGTTGTACATTTTACCTAATTTCTCTGTGTGACAATGTGTGTGACTCGTCTACTATCTTCAACAAACATTTACTAATTAGTTTATTATTATATAGTATGTACAGAATCTGTAGACTTGTAGGATCTTTAAGGAATGTAAAGACAAATCATAAAAGGTATATAATGACATTTGAACTTTGGGTAAATGAAAAATGAGCCATATAGTATTACAATAATCACAGATAATCTCTTTCCTATTGAGAGAGATGTTTTTACTTGACAGTTGATGATACAAGACTTAAGACCAGGGATTGGCATTTTTAAAAGGGCTAGATAATAAAGATCATTGATTTTAAGGGTCATTCATATTACATTTTAATTTCTGTTTTTTTCTCTTTGCAAAATTAAAAAAATGCAAAAAAGGGGGTGGGGGAGGCCAGAGAAAGAAGGATCACTGGGCAAGAGAGTACTGGTTGCTCTTTCAGAGGACCCTGGTTTAATTCCCAGTCCCCACATGGTTGCCCACAGCCATCTGTAACACCAGTTCTAGGGGATTTGATACATATTTCTGGACTGTGGGTAGTGCATACACATACTACACCAACATACATGTAGGCAAAGCGTGCATACACATAAAGTATAAATAATTATATTTTAACATTTAAATCTTTAGGTTTTTAAAATAAGTGAAAAAAAAAGCGTCTTCTCGGCTCTTGGGCCATGGGAAAACAGACTAAGTTCTGAAGCTGCATTTACCTCCTCTATAGCTCTTGCACCATCATAGCTGTTGTGTTACTGTGTATCTGTAGTTTCATTTCTAGGTGAAAAGAGAATTTCTGTACATCTAAGCTTCAGCTGGATGGCGATCTAATTGTGATATCAGTTTCACTATGTAACTACTCTCAGAATAATGCTGTTTGTTTTTTTTGATTGACTGATAGAGGTGGTTCTTGCTATGTAGCCTAGGCTGGTCTTAAACCCATGGCAGTCTCGCATCTGCCTCCCTAGTGCCAAGATGACAGGCTTACATCACCATGCCTACCTCTTTTATCTTTGTAAGAAGCAAGAGTAAAAAGCTTAAACCACAGCTGGGTGTGGTGATCACTAAACTCAGGAAACAGGCAAGAGTATAGCAAGTTGGAGCCCTTCTGGGCTGCAGAGGGAGACCCTATCTTAAAACAGCCAAACGGAAAGTAGACTTAAGTCAATTATGTGGTCAGTTTCTAGACTATAATATAGATATTTAATAATTGCTCTAGTAAGTAGCTGGGCAGTGGTGGTATGGGTCTTTAATCCCAGCACTCAGGAGGCAGGGGCAGGCAGACCTCTGTGGGTTCAAGGCCAACCTGTTCTACAAGAGCTAGTTCCAGAAAAGACTTGATAGCTACAGCGAAACCCTGTCTAGATTCTTAGCCGAGGCGGTGGCGCACACCTTTAATCCCAGCACTCAGGAGGCAGGTGGATTTCTATGAGTTTGAGGCCAGCCTGGTCTACAGAGTGAGTGCCAGGATAATCAGGGCTACATGGAGAAATCCTGTCTCAAAAACCAACCAAACAAAAACAAAAAAAACAGCAAAACACCCCAGGCTCCTCTGTGTGTGCATGTGGAGGTGCGTCGTGAAAAACAGAGCTCAACATTGGGTGGCTTCCTCAGTCACTGTCTGCCTTATTTTTTGAGACAGGACTTCTCACCGAACCCAGAGTTTATGGATTTGTCTAGAATAACCGGCCAGCAAACCCCTATGAATCTTCCCGTTTCCATGTCAGTAGCACCAGGATTACGGAAGCACTCTGCTGTAACCCTGTTTTTATGTGGGTTCTTGGGATCCCAACTCAGATTCCCGTGCTTACACGGCAAGCACATTGCCAACTGAGCCTTTTCCCCATCCCCTGCAAACACAGCATCGATGCTTCCACGTGTTTTGTTCACTGGGCTAGTTTTCTTCTTCTTTTTTTTTTTTTTTTTTTGGTTTTTCGAGACAGGGTTTCTCTGTGGTTTTGGAGCCTGTCCTGGAACTAGCTCTTGTAGACCAGGCTGGTCTCGAACTCACAGAGATCCGCCTGCCTCTGCCTCCCGAGTGCTGGGATTAAAGGCGTGCGCCACCATCGCCCGGCACTGGGCTAGTTTTCTTAGGAAGCTCTAGAGTGAGTCACTGTTAGTAGACATTGTTGAGCTAGTTAATTAAGTCTGAAAAGTGATCACTCACTGCATGTGCTTACAAATAAGAAGCAAATGACAGAAAAATATTTGTTTTGCCTTAGGGAATCTTGTTTGGTTAAGTCCTACGATTAACTATTGCACTATCAGTAAACCTTTCTTCAATGTCTGTGATGGGTGGCATATGATGAAAAAGGTAGGTAGGTGCCACATTCCCTGCCCTAGACAATCTAGTGACTAAATAGCTAGTGTTTATTGCGCATTACAGTGTGTGAGACTGTATTATTCACGTTTAAGTAGCATCTCATTTAAACCTCATAGCAACTCTGTCTTATGGGTACTATTATCTTTCTCATTTTACAGTAGACGAAATTAGGCCTCAGAGAGGGTAAATGATCTGCTTGATAGCATATGTTGAGTCAGGATTAAAAGAGTCTATCTGGTTTAACAGCCCCCTCCCTTTTTTAGCCAGTAAATAACAATGAATGTCAGTAAAAGCTTTGACTTTCTTTGCTGTCTTGAAATTCAGTCAGTCATTGTCACAGAATTAACAATGTTCTCTTAAAAGATCTTATTTTTTTATTATATGAGTGTTTTGTCTGCATATGTGTCTGTGTAGCACATGCATGCATTGCCCTCAGAGGCTAAAGATCGTATCAGATCCCCTGGAGCTGGAGTTCCGCATGGTTGTGAGCCTCCATGTGGCTGCTAGGAATCAATCCTGGGCTCTCTGCCTGAGAAGCAGTGCTCTTAAACCACACAGCCACCTCTCCAGCCTTCTCTAGCAGCAGTTTTGAAACAAGTTATTGGTGATTTTATGAACGCATACTCACTTTCACTAGGAGGCCCTGGGCATTGAACCCAGGACTCGACTCATGGGAGAATAAGCATCCTGTCATTGAACTACACCTTCAAAATCCTCTTTTTACTCTTTATTTTGAGACAAGGTCTCACTGATTAGCCCCGACTAGTCTCAAACTTGCTGTAATTCTTCCTCTGTCTCTTGAGTGCTGGGAATACAGGACTTTATTATTATTATTATTGGTGAGTGTGCATGTTCGCATTGTGTGTTGGTGAGTGCTGGCACGCATACGGCACAGTGCATGTTGGAGGTAAGAGGCTAACTTTGTGGAGTCAGTTTTCCAGTGCTTGAACTCAGGTCATTAGACTTCTGTGGCAAACTCTTTTAGCAGCTGAGCCATCTTGCTGTCCCCAAACACTTCTGAAGGTGTGGACAGTGTTGTCAGCTCTGACTATACTTCATTCTTCAGTGATATTACGCCCATACTTTTGAGCAGCAGGGTTTTCAGGTGCAGTAGGCAGGGAGACAGGGCTGGGGTTGCTGAGGAAGCCATGTTGCATTATCTAGAGAAGCCGACAGTGGTTCAGGTGCTGCCGAGTTCCTTATCCTTAGGAGCATTTTCAGCACAAGCAGATCATGAATGCAGAGGCAGGCTAGGCTTCTGTTTGTGAAAACTGCTCTTGTCGCCTGTTATTAATTTAAATTTTATAATAGCAATATATTCTACTCCTCCATATGTGTAGGATGCTAGCCGTTTCTGCCTTATCTTCTAGACAAAGCACTCTTTTGTGACTGTCCTCTTTACTGGGAATTACTTTAATTCCATGATTAGGATTTGACCTTTTACAGAACTCGAATTTAGTTGATCTGTCAACTTTTTCCAGAGAAATTCCAGTTTTCCATCTGCTATAATGAAATGCCTGTCTTGTTTCCAGCATAAGTAATTGTTCTTTATGCTGTTGTTTTATTGTCCAAGGTGTGTGTTTTAAATCTGCCCAAGTGCTTAATCAGGGCACCTTCTATTTCAGTGTGGGTTCAGGCATGCAGAGAAGCCAGTGGACACTCTTCCTTGCATTGGGAAGAATTTATGCTTCTGTTGGTAATATTTACAGTAGCTAAATGGTGATCTTTTAACATGTAAATGCAAAGGGATAACTTTTACTGAGCTGCTCAGGAGAGAATGGTTGTCTCTGTGTCACCCACACAGAGGAACTACATGGACGCAGCCTTTCTTCCCTCCTGGTTATGGCTATCAAGGATTGCTGATAACCAGTCATGACGTTCGTCCTCCTCTCTCATGACCCTTTCTCTGGCCCCTTCTCCTTCACTCTCCCCTGCCCCGTGACTCAGTCCCTTTCCCTGCTTTCTTTCTTTCATCGTATAGAGGTTTGTCTAAACTCAAGATTGTGCCTTACAGTGTGCTCCACCACGCCCAGTTGTTTTTGTACCACTGGTTTGTATTAATATGCTGGGCTTTAAACTCAGCGCTTTGCACTGCCTGTTGCTCTTGCTGCAAGATATGCCCCACCAATCCAGGAGAGGCAGGAGATTTTAAAGTGAATCTTCATTTTCAGATCTGAGCATTGGCAAATATTTTTCAGATTGATATTTTCTCTGCCCCTTTCCCTACCAGCTACTGCTTTTACAGCCCTGTTTCTTTTTTTTACTTAATTTTTTCACGTAATATATTTTGATCGTATTTCTTTTTCCTGAACTCCTCTGAGAGTTCCCCCCTTCCCTACTTTGTGTTCTCACTCACTCAGAAGAACAAAGAAAAAATCAAAACAAATACACAAAAACCCAGTAAGATAAAAAAAAAATAATGAAACAGTCTCCCCCACCTAAAAAATGAAACACGGAGTCTATTTTGGGTTGGTTAACTACTCCTGGGCATGGGGCCTGCCCTCAGTGTGGGTGATAGCTCAGTGACACTCACTGGAGAAAACTGATTTCCCCTTCCCAGCAGGGATCAGTTGCAAATAGCTTCTTGATTGGGTGAGACTATGTGTCCACTTCTCCTTCCCAGTGTTAGGATTTTGTCTGCTTTGAGCTCATGCAGAACTCGTGCCTGCTGTCCTGGTCTCTGTGAGTTCATATGAGTAGCTGTTAGTGTGTATACAAGATGCTGTTTGCCTGGAGTCATCTGCCACCTCCCCTCTTAGAATCTTTCTGTATAGGTCTCTGAGCCTGTAGGGCCAGGTTTGATAGAGACATCCCATTTAGTGCTCAGTGCTCCACAGTCCCTTACTCTCTTCACATTGTCTGTTTGGGGATCTCAGCGTTAATTCCCATCTGATGCCAGAAGAAAGCCTCTGAAGAGTTGAGTGATACAACGATCTTCTGTACATCCCCCTGATTCTGTTTCATTCCTCCCTCCTCTGGTCTGGCTTCTTATCAAGGGGACCCAGGGCTGGAGAGATGGCTCAGAGGTTAAGAGCACTGCCTGCTCTTCCAAAGGTCCTGAGTTCAATTCCCAGCAACCACATGGTGGCTTACAACCATCTGAAATGAGATCTGATGCCCTCTCCTGGCTGCAGACACACAGACAGAATATTGTATACATAATAAATAAATATTTAAAAAAAAAAGGGGGACCCATACCTTCCTGGTTGCTAAACCCAGAGGAGATTTCTCACTTCTTCATTATTTAACATTATTGTAGCAATTAATAATTTTCATCATTTCCTCAAAAAATGAAAATTTCTGCTTCTTCCTGAATTTTTAGCCACCATGTATTTCTTCCTATTCTTTTGGTTTTCGTCCTTGGGTTCATTATCAGTTTGTCGGTTCCTATTGGCCCCTCCATGGTAGTTGTTAACGGAGCAAACGCAGGACTGACAGCTGGAGTCTTCTTCCCGTACGCTTTGCTCTCAGTTGTCATCTCATTTATGTACCTAAACTTTCCTAACTGATCACGAAGTTGAGGCTCTCTACTTGTGCTCTAGACTCCACATCCTCAGATGAAACTCAACATGTTTGAAACTAAACTTGGGGGCGGGAGAGATGCCCAGCAGTTAATGGCACTTGCTCCTCTTCAGAGGGATCTTAGCTCCCAACACCCATGTCAGGCTTCTCCCAACTGCTGACACTCCGGCTCCAGGGCACTTGATGCCTTCCTCTGGTCTGCTGTGGGCACCTGTGCTTATGTGACAGACAGATGTGCACATACAAATAAAGAGTATTTTAAAAACGAACTTGGACTTTCACCCCTACAAATCCATTCTCTCCGTGTGTTCCCACTTCATTAAATAGCTTTGTTTTCCATCTGGATGCACAGGCCAGCATGACCACCTCATTGTCAAGTCCATTAAAGCTCCTCTAGTCTTTCACCTCATTCTCCCTAGCCTATTCTACTCAGCCACCAAAGCTCTCGAAAACATACTATCTTCCAACGACCCCCACTTCTGACATTACTCTCTTAGATGAGGTCCAAAGCTCTCACCTAGACAGCCATTTAGACCCTCTCAAGTCTAGACCAAGCTTTTAAAATAGAACGCTAATGTCAAGCTCACACTTAGGACTCTTCAGTGATTTCTTTTTACTTCAGGGCATTAAAGTTCACCCCCCCTTTTCAGCACACCTGTTATTGTTTATGATTTAGTCCCTGCACATCTCCGGACTTCATCTCTTGTCGGCTCTTATTGGAGCCACACTGAAACACCTTGTAATTACTCTAATCAGTCAGGTTCTGTTATTCCTTGAGTGGATATATATTCTACTATACCTCTACCTGGTAATGATATTAGTTACTTAGGTGACATTGCTGGAAAACCCTCTAATGTTCCATTCCCTTAGACTTGGTTAAACATCTCTTTTCTGTAATTTAAGGCATCTTGTATATGGATGTGTTGCATTACAATTGTTAAAATTGTTTTTTTTTTTTCTAACTGGACTGAGAACTCTTTGAAATGGACATTGTTTTCATCTGTGAACCCTGGGGATGTATCTTGCTTAAGTTGGCAGTTTGCATCTTAAATGAATGGTGACCAGTCACAATAAAAGACTGTGAGAAGGTAAAGTGTAGTTAGCACTGTGACTCTTGGCCTTAAAAAAAGTTCCAGAAGTATGGGTTCAGTGTGTAGTTGAGGTATATACATATATAAATATTAATTTGCCATACAAATGAAGTTTGATATATTCTACAACAAAGGTGAATGTCCAAATATTATGTACTAAGTGAAAGAAGCTAACACAAGAGGTCATACATGAAATGTCCACTATAGGCAAATCTATAGAGATGAAAAGTAGATTTTTGACTTCTAAGAGCTAGAGCTTATAGGTCTAGAGAGATAAATTAGTCATAAACTACTGTAAAAGCATGAGAACCTGAGTTTGGGCCCTTACCCAAGGAACAGCAGGCATGGTGGCATGTGTGTTCAAGTAGAGCTCTATGGTGGGAGGGGGCAGAGATAGGTAGGCCTCTGGAGCTCACTGGCCACCTAGCCTAGCCAAAATCAGTAAGGTGTAGGCTCAGGGAAAGGCCCTGTCTCAAATAATAAAAGATTGACTAAGGAAGACACCCAATGTTAATCTCTACTACACAGATGTCCATATATGTGCATGTATGTATGTGTGTCTACATCTATACATATTCAATTTTTTAAAAGGTAAAAAAAACCCAAAAGGCTAGAGTTTGGGGATAGGAGAGTAAGGAGTATTCTAAAATTTTGGCAGAATTGAGAATGTTCTGGAATTAGTGGTGGTTGAGTTACACTTTGTGAATATACAATTTGTGACTATACTAAAGTTCATTGAATTGTGTTCAAAAGACTAAGCTTCATAGCATTAGAATTCTCTCAGTAAAACTGTCATTAAGCATTGCAGTTTATCAGCACAGTTTTATAGAATGCAGAGAATTGTGTGTATCTGAATATGTGTAGGAGTAAAGCCTGTATGCTGGTCACATAGGACCAGAATCAGGACTTTTCTTTGGTATATTGATTTTGAGGTGGGTATTTGAAACTTTAATTCTGACATTTCAATAGTAGAAGAATTCAACCAATTTATAAATAATAGATTTACTTTGCCATTTATTAAATATATATTACTTGATCTCCTATGTGTGTGTGCTTTGAAAATAACACAGGGAACATATATGTTTACCTTGTTAATTGATGCGGGTGGTAGCGCACGCCTTTAATCTCAACACTTGGGAGGCAGAGGAAGCAGATTTCTGTGAATTCGAGGCTAGCTAGTTCCAGGACAGGCTCCAAAGCTACAGAGAAACCCTGTCTCAAAAAAAAAAAGCAAGGGGAAAAAAAAGAAAACACTGCCTAACTTTGTTAATTGATGGTTGAGGGTTTTAAAAAAACACATTTTTGTGGTCTTGGACTTAAACCCAAGGAGTAGCACTAAAGAAACACCTTGTTTGGAAATAGGGTCTCATGTCCAGGAACTCACTATGTAGCCCAGGCAGGTTTGAACCTAGTCTTTCCTCAGCCTCTTGAGTGCTAGGATTATAGGTGTGCACCAAATTTGCCAGGCTCCAAAAGTATACCTTTCCAGTGTGAGTGCGCTGTCAACTCGAGCACAATCTGTTACAGACGATTTGAAGATATTCTCTCAGTCCCTTCCCGTATTGCTTATGTATGTAGTGACTGAGAAGTGTGGTCTGTGCTGTTAATCTAGGGCACATTTTCCCTTCTGGCCTACTCGATTATGAGAAAATTGGACTCTTAGACATGTGAATTCAGTAGTACTTTAAACTGTAATAGCATTTGGTCTAAAAATTAGTTCTGATCCTCCATGGACTCTCATCAGAAATTTTCTGTTCTTGATCCAGAGATATGTGTTAGGTACAAATAAACAGTTTCTGTCTGTATGAGGAGCTGATGGGGTTCTTTCATTTCCAGGTGTTTTGGTGGGGCTGGTACTTCGGTACGGCATTCATGTTCCAAGTGACGTGAATAATGTCACCCTGAGCTGTGAAGTGCAATCAAGTCCAACTACCTTGCTGGTCAATGTCAGTGGAAAATTTTACGAGTATATGCTGAAAGGAGAGATTAGCTCGCATGAGCTCAACAATGTTCAAGATAACGAGATGCTCAGGAAGGTGAGTTTTTAGTTGAAGGGGATGTTTGGGTTTTTGAAAAGGTGTGTAATGAGCAACCAGATGAATCTTAAGAAAACTGATGACCCATTTTATTTTATTTTATTAATTTTTTATTTTGAGGCAGTTTCACTTGCGTGCTCATTTGCGTGCTGCCCTAGACCTTGTAGTCCACCTGTCCCTGTCTGCTTGGAGATACGTGCATGCACTACTTACCTCTCAGCTTGTGCCACTGTACCTAACTGTAATTTTTTAATATTTAAAATAATTAACTTTTAAATGTAATAAAACCTGTTACTAAATATCATGCTGTTGGGGTGGACCTGTCTATGTTTTATTTTCATGATTAAGGCCAAAATCTATAACTCTCTTTATTTATACTCTCTATATAATGTTTTTATAATTGACAGTGGTCAGGACCTGACTTGAGAAGAATATGTAAGCATTTCTTCAATTTGCAGATGGCCCTATTGCTTTAGGGTACACTAATACATTGGGTTCAACTTCTGGGGCCCCAGTAAGAGCTTCAGTTACTGTACCATGCTTCCTATGGGAGGTTGGGTTGCAGTCTCACTAGCTCAAGATTCCTGGGAATGCTTGCTTGTGTTCCGCTCAGTTTCTCTGAAGCTGCTCAGTACCACTTCACACACTGCTCTGTTTTCACCTGCCCTTTGTCTCCTGTCTTCTTGTTAGCAGTACCTGATTTTTATAGTCTCTTGATTGTGTTCTTGTCTTAGGGTTTCTATTGCTGTGAAGAGACACCATAACTTCGGCAGCTGATAAAGGAGAACATTTTTCTCAGGGCTGGCTTACAGTTCCGAAGTTTAGTCTATTATCATCATGAGGGAAACATGGCAGGTGGATGTGGTGCTGGAGAAGGAGCTCAGAGTCCTGCAGCAGGATGGGCAGGCTGTGGGAAGGGAGAGACACCAGGACTGCCTTGAGCATCTCAGACCTCAAAACCCACCCCAGTGACACACTTCCTCTAACAAAGCCACACCTACTCCAGCAGGGCCACACCTCCTAATGTTACTTCCTATAAACCTATAGGGGCCATTTTCTTTCAAATCACCACAGTTCCTATCTGTAATGTTTTTTTTTTTTTTAAAAAAAAACAAACCCACAAACTTTACTTTGCAACCAGAGTACTTAGCAGCTATGGAAAAGTCCAGTCCTTAGAAATTTCTAGTATGGTTAAGTGGATAGCTGCATTGCATTCATATCAAATTCTTCTGTAACCTTCAGAACAGAAAGGGCCATCTGCATTGTTAAAACAAGTAGGTTTTAAAATGAGTTGACTGTGAGGAGTGAAAATTTTGAGTTGTATAAAAAGTTTTAACTAACTACAGTATTATGCTATGTAGCATTTATAGAGATTCCCCATGTAATCCTTTAGTCAATGATAAGTATAGCTCTGAGTTCTGTTTTTGAATTTAGGTCTCTTTTATATAAAGCTAAAATATATTTATGCTTTTTCCACTTTTTAAGATTTAAATTTTTTTGTTTTGAGACAGAGACATGCTATGTGGCTTTTGCTGGTCTGTTACTAAGTAGTTCAGGCTGACTTTGAACTCATAGCAATTCTCCTGCCTCAGACCGTTCCCAACATTTAGGGATTAACAGGTGTGTATTATTTATGTTCTGCTAAGAATTTTAATGTAATATTTTTGTACAGTTTCCATAGAAATGGTATAACTCATTATTTTAGCATTATCACCCTAAATTTTATTGAGACGTAGGACAATAGCTATCCTGTAACACAAAATTTATGTGCCTAAAACATGGAAGGATTAGATTCCCTATTTACTTTTAAGTTAGCATATAAAATAATGGGTTTTATTATGTCATTTTCATATGTATGTGTCATTATACTTGGATCTAATTTGTCTCCCTCTCCTATTGCCCTCTACATGCGCACGCGTGCGCGCACACACACACACACACACACACACACGCACGGAGTGAAAAGAAAGATTGCTAAATGAGACAAGAATCTTTGCCAAATGCACATGAATTAGGATGTTAAAATCTAGGATAAGCAAAGAATCATAAAAATCCTCTAAATCTACCCAGTTAATAAATGTGCTAATGAAGTGAATAGTTATCAAAAGAAGAAGTGCAAATGGTCAATAAATAAAGTGTTCAGCAGCAGAGAACTGCAAATTTAAACACCTATATGAAATGTTTTGAAGCTTACTCAGAAGCATTCTGCTGTTAACCATTTTAACCTTGAATCTTTTTCCTTTCGATAGTTTGATAGTGAGATATTCTGAAGGAAATAATCTCAAAGAATTCTGTGTTTTAACAGGTTACTTTTGACCCGGAAGTCTTTTTCAACATACTGCTTCCTCCTATCATATTTTACGCAGGTTACAGTCTGAAAAGGGTAAGTGCTTTTTGCATTTCCTCTGCTTTAACTAGCCTTAACTTTCCCATGCTTTGATAGGTCTTAAATGTCCCATGCACTTCTTAATACTTGCCAATTCAGAAACAGGCCATGTCTTCCAAGTTCTCCTTCCTTTTCTCCTTGTCTTTTTGAAATGTTGAAATTTATGCCAGGACCAGAATGCTTTCTCTGACTGACTTCTTCTAGAGAACGATGCTTTTAATATTAGCATAGCAAAGTACAATAGAAAAATGTTCTTTCTCAATACTTGGTAGATATTCTAACAGAGCTTAACTTCTTTTTTGTCAGAGACATTTCTTCCGGAACCTTGGGTCTATCTTAGCATATGCCTTTCTTGGAACAGCGATTTCTTGTTTCGTTATTGGGTAAGATTTGAAGCTTGAAATGCCTTTTAGGCTTCAGATTTCCTAAAAGAATACCTTTGGCTTGTGTTTATGTGTTGTTGTAATCTCAAATGTGTTTTGAGAACTTTTGTGGTACTCATTAGTAATAAGTTTTTTGACTTTTCCTTAAACCTAAAGTATTAGCCATATTTAGGTACTTGTTAATTCAACCTAGGATTAATGACAGAGTACTATAGTAGATTCCTTTTCTTGTCCTTCCTTTATTCTAACTTCTTTAGTAGTCGGCATTTTTATAATATAGGACTGTGTTTATTGTCAGGTCCATAATGTATGGCTGTGTAACCCTGATGAAAGTGACTGGACAGCTCGCGGGAGATTTTTACTTTACAGATTGCTTGCTGTTTGGTGCCATTGTATCAGCCACAGACCCAGGTATGTTTTTGGAATGGAGTGGAAATGCTTCACTTTGCACTGTTTCCAGTCAAAGCCCGTGTGGATGCTCCTTTGGGGTGCAGAATAAGGATTAGCACTATGCTTTCCAATTGTGGAGGAATAAAAATTTCTTCATTCCTTTTGGTTTAAGCGCATATTTGGTTGTTTTACTTTTTTTATTACATTTGCTATAACTGGTTCACCAATTGATGCTATTCTTATTAGAGCTATCAAATATTTTCTTCAGAAATTTAAATTGGTCTTCATATTCTAGTGATTGAATATAACAAAAGAAAAGCTAGGTTATAGTTTTTAAAATTGATTATATATTTCCTTTTGCATTTCTAGGCAACCATTTCTCTGAAAATCTTCTGTTTATATCCAACTGTCTGCATTTTACAGTAGAAAAGAATTTGGACTTTTATTTGTTTGTTTATCGAGACAGGGTCTGGTAGCCCAGACTGACAAGCTGGCCAGTAACTCACTAGGTAGCCAAGGATAATTTAGATAAGCTTGAGCTTCTGACCTTGAACTTGTCTTCCCTTCCTTAGCACTGGGTTGATTGGAGTGTGCCACCGTGCCTGGTTTGTGCAGCACTGGGGATCAAACACAGGGCTGTGTGCATCCTTGGCATGCACTCTACTGTTCTTTTGCTACAGGGCCTTACCGTAGCCTAGGCTGGCCTCAAATTCCTGACAGTCTCCTACATTGGCACTGTACATGCTGTGATTGCAGCTTTAAAGTGGCTACTGTAAGGCAGCTATGCTGATAGGAGTGGTCTTCAGTATTACAAAATTGGCCTCATGGCTATAAAATTGTTATTGACAAAGCTTGCTTCTTTGTGATTTCATTGTGAAATCTCTAAGAATTTGTGTTAGTTAATAAATTTAATTGCTAATGAAGTTAAAAAAATTAAATGTGTATTGGTAAACTAACAGCTATATTCAAGTGAAGAATCTGTAGAAAATTTAGAATGAAATGGTTGGGGTTAACATCCAGAATATATACAGAGTTCAGTAAGGTCAAAACTAAAGGAATAAGTAGTCCAATCATTATGCTGTTTGATGAACTGATAAGATATTCCTCAAAAAATGTGTAAATGGCCAATAAGTACATTTTAAAAATGTTCCAGCCTGGTCTACAAGAGCTAGTTCCAGGACAGGCTCCAAAACCACAGAGAAACCTTTCTAGAAAAACCAAAAAAAAAAAAAAATGTTCAATGCTTTTAGTCATTGGAAAACTGGAAATCAAAACTGCAGAGATTCCCTCTCACCCCAGTCAAGATGTCTATCATCGAGGAAACAAATAAAAACATATGTTGGTGAAGCTGTGGGATGGGGTGGAAGAACTCTTTCTGGATGTGGTGACGTATGCCTGTAATTCTAGCATTTGAGAAGGTAAAGCAGGTGGATTGCTATGAGTGTCAGGATGGTTTGGGGTACAGAGTAAGAGCCTCAAGAAAAGGGAACCTTAAATACTTAGTTTAACTAATTTTATTTATTAAAATTAGTTTAATAAATAAACTAATTTATTAGTTATAAATTATAACTAATTATAAGGAATATAAATTAGTTCAACCACTATGGAAATCAGTTTGGGAGTTCCTACAAAACAAACAACCTAAAGCTGGAACTACTTTATGATCCAGATGTATTCCCCTTTAGGTCTAAGGAATGTAAATCAGCATACTGCAGAGATACCTGCACAGCCATGTTTATTGTGGTACTATTCATAGTAGCATGCTGTAGAATCAGCCTGGGTATCCATCTACAAATAAATGATAAAGAACGTGTGACATGTACACATAGATGCATACATATACACCATGGAGTCTTATTTTGCATAAAAAATACAGTTATGTCATTTTCAGAAAAATGGGTGGAACAAGAAATCATGTTAAGTGAAATAAGCCAGACTGAAAAAGACAAATGTCACAGATTTTCTCTTGCTTGTAAAGCAAAATTTAAAAAGAACAACCATGGGGGGGGTGTTGGGCCACGGAGGAGGGAGAGGAAGCTTTAGTTAGGATGTAAAAACAAGAAAATAATAAAAAAAAAGAAAGAAAAAGAAAAACCATGGAAATAGAAGGGGAGTTATTTGGAAAGAAAGGGAACAAGCTTATTAGAAGGACAAGTAATGGTAGTGGGAGGAGTCTGACCAATGTACATTATCTATATCTATATACAGATAAATATATACAAACACACACACACATATATATATATATATATGAAAACATCATAGTGAAACCCATTAGTTTGTACAATTAACAGACAGTAATGAAAGTAAATTGGAAGAAAGACCAGCATAGGGGCAGACTAAAGGTTTTTTGCTCTTCTTTGCTTGGTGTTGGGAGCCTTGTTCGTGGTCAGCAAGTGCTTTGTCACTGACCTATGTCTCTATCCCCTAGACTGAAGATTTAAAACCTGGGGTCAAAGTTTTCTTTTACTATTAGTCAGGATTTGGTAGAGGTTTGTTCTGTTTCAACTTTTGCCCTTGTGAGTTAATCATCTTCTTTAATTGTCACAGAGCACAATGGAAACGCGTGTCCTAAGGTTATCTTTGAATTCCTTCCTTAACTCTAATAACACAGGGAATGATAGAAAGGGGGAAAATGTGTTCCATATGCTAGAGATAATTCTAAAAGATTGCTTAGAGCTCACTAGGTAGAGTGGTACATGCTCATAATTTCCACACTTGAAAGTGGAGGCAGGAAGTTCAAGAATTTGTCTCCAGCCTGGGCTATCTAGTGAGACTGATTCAAATGAATATTTAAAAAGCCAAATGAATAAACAAAAAGAGTTCCCAGAGGGTCATTTCAGACAGACATTTGTATGGTTTAATATTTTTATTTTTTGTAGTGTTAAGGATAGATAGAAGAATGTAGGGTCTCAAGTATACTAGGCAAGCAGTCCGTGGCTGAGCTATATCCCCAATCCCTTTGGTGCTAATTAATTAATTAATTTTGTATTGGATTTATGTGTGGTGCATGTGTTCCTGTGAGTATATGTATACGTATGTGCATGCGTGTGGGTGTCTTCCTCTCTCTCTCTCCACCTTAGATTTTGGAGACAAGATCTCTCAGTGAACCTGGAGCTGACCAATGTCTAGACTGGGTGGACAGTGAGCTCCAGGGTCTTCCTGTGTCTCCCTCCCCAGCACTGGGATAACAGGTGTACTTGTTATGTGCCTTTCCATGTGGGTACTGAGGATTTAAACTCGGGTCTTCATGCTTGTATGGCAAGTACTTTACTAACTAAACCTTGGCCCTAGCCCTAATATTTTTGACTTTTGATACAGAGCCTTACTAAGTCCCTAAGGCTGGCCTTTAATTTACTCTCTAGCCTAGGCATTCCTTGAACTTGGTGTTGCCTTAGTTTAATATTTTGTTTTGATTTCTTTTGTTTGTAATTCAAGGTGAGCTGATACTCATAGCCCAAGTTAGCCTCCAACTAATGGTAATCCTTCTGCCCCAGTCCCCCGAGTACTGAAATTATAGGGAGGAGCCATCACGCCTAGTTGTAGCTTAATGTTTTTTTTTTGTTTTTTTTTTTTGTTTGTTTGTTTTTTTCGAGACAGGGTTTCTCTGTGGCTTTGGAGCCTGTCCTGGAACTAGCTCTGTAGACCAGGTTGGTCTCGAACTCACAGAGATCCGCCTGCCTCTGCCTCCCGAGTGCTGGGATTAAAGGCGTGCGCCACCACCGCCCGGCTTTAGCTTAATGTTTTTAAAAACTGGTATCATATTGTTTCTTTATAGACTGCACCGAGCCTGGCCCCTTATATTTTTCAAGAAGCCAGTGACCTCGGATAGAAGCAGGTGCCTTGATCTTTCTAAGGCAACAGTACTTCAACCTTCTGGTTTTGTTTTAGTTGAAGTATTTCCTGACTATCTCAAGTAATAATCTTTTGTTTAGATAAAGTTTGACAAATTTCTTTTCTAGATTATGTAATTTCTCTAGTTGTATTATTTTGCATTATCTTTTTAGAAGTTTGAGCCATAGGTTCTCTATTCAAAATTCAACAGTATTTTTCCACTCTCCTTTTTTTTTTTTTTTTTTTTTTTTTTTTTTTTTTTTTTTTTTTTTTTTTTTGGTTTGCTTTATAAAATCCTATTCTTGGGGATGGAGTGATGACTCAGAAATTAAGAGCATTAGTTGCTCTTCTAGAGGACCCAGGCTCAAGTCCCAGCACCAATTATCCCGTTCCAGAGTATTCAGTGCCCTCTTCTGGCCTTTGTTTGTACCAGCAACTCACATGGTACACGGATGTATATGTAAACGAGATACTCACACACTTAAAACAATAAAATAAAATCTCCCTCAAATAAATTTTTCTTTGAAGGGTTTAATTTTTTCTTTATTTTGCATGTATGGGTGTTCTACATGCATGAATGTCTGTGCACCATATGCATGCCTGGTGTTCGAGGAGACCAGAAGGGGTTGTCAGGCCCCCTGGAACTGGTGTTAGAGATTGTTTTAAGCCTCCATGTGGATGCTTGGTACAGAGCTTGTTTCCTGGAAGAAGAGTCTGTGCTCTTAACCCCCAAGTCACTTCTCTGGCCCCCAGTTTTTCTTTGCTTCTCAGAAATTCATGCATGTATATGTAGATGTGTGACTTATCCGCACTTTGATATGTCTACTCCTGTGTTTTGTAATAAAAATTATATCTTTTAAAACACAAACTTTGTTTTTATGTTTCCTATTTGAAAATACTCTCTTGTTTCTGGCTTTATTAATTTTTCATATCTGCTTGAATTTATTTAATGGGTGAGCAATATGTGACCCAGGAATGAAAGTTTGCAATGTATGATATCAATCTTATCTGATTCTAATATAATTGCTTTCCCCAAAGACGCGAGTATTATGCTTTCTGTCCTTACCCTGTAATATCCTGATATGTTGGTTTCTTCATCAGTTAAATATGGCAGTTGCTATTCTGATCATAAATCTTGTGCCAACCAAAAAACTGAAGTTGCATTTTCATTTCCTTAGGTCTTTACTAAAGTTGGTATGGTTTTAATTTTCAGGTTAAATAAAAGCAAGTCATAAAGCTCCAAGGGAAAAGGGGTGTTTTTACAGAAAGAGATACTTTTCATATTTTCTTCTTTATTAAAGATTAATTGCTAATTTGTAAGAAGTTCTGAATATATTCTTTATAGAAAATAAGTGTACAAAACCAGATTTCAAATTTGCATGAGGACTATAGGGCAACTCAGTCCTTCAAGATTATTTTCAGTTGTTTTTGAGAACGGTAGTGTTGCATGTAAGTCAATTAAGAACAAATATTGTCAGAAAATTACTAAATCTGTAAATCAGTAAGAGAGCGTTAGAAGGGAAAACATGCATTTCAAAATAATATCTAACAGCTATTGAGGGACAGATGCTGGGCTTGTGATGTCTAAGTATTCTGATTCTTTCTGTCTACTAGTGACTGTCCTTGCCATCTTCCATGAGCTCCAAGTTGATGTTGAACTCTATGCTCTTCTCTTCGGTGAAAGTGTCCTCAATGATGCCGTTGCCATAGTGCTGTCCTCGTGAGTGTTGATTTTCTTTTTATACTCTGAATAATACATGCAAGGGTACTAGCTTCTGAAATTCAGTTGTTGAATAAAGTACATTATGAATAGAAATATTTGGAACAATGAGTCCTTTTACCTTGCTCTGGCAGGAACATGTGTTTTATGGATAATTTGGAAAAATGCATGGAAAAAATGAAAGAAAAATTGACATATTCCCATCATATAGAAATAATTCCTATAAAAATTTTAGGGACGTTCCTTCTACTCCTTTCTGCTTGTAATGTATTTACATAATAGCCATTTTAATGTCTGTAATTTTATTATCTGTTTAACATTAAAACACAAATACTTTTTTGCTTAGGCTTAAGTTTTGAATTTGAAAAACTACATGAAAAGGTTTGTATAGAAATTCTGTTCTTTGCCACGCAGTGGTGGTGCACGCCTTTAATCCCAGCACTTAGGAGGTAGAGGCAGGAAGATCTCTGTGAGTTCAAGGCCAGCCTGGTCTACAGTGCTAGTTCTAGAACAGCAGTGGGTACACAGAAAACTCTCTTGAAAAACTAAAGTAAGAAAAAAATAGAAAGGGAAGAAAAAAGGGAAGTTCTGTTCTTACTTTCTAAACCTTGTTTTCCTAGCAGCTTCCTAGAATTGTTCAATAAAAAGTTTCTTTTATGATTTACTATTTCTTTAATTCCAATCGTAGGGATTTTTTTTTACCTCTTTTTATTTTTAATTTTTGGCAGTTTTGGGGATATAGTCTTGCGCATGCCTGATCCCCAGCCACCCATTTTTTATTTTGAGAAAGTAGCTTATACATAGGTGTATTCTAGCTTTATTTTCATATCAAAAGAATTTGTTCTTTGCAGCTTTGCGGTATTCTTTATGATCCACACTGTAATTCTTTTCTCTCTTTCTCAATCTCTTACTACTGGCTGTTGAAGAATTTTCAGTCCTTTACTTTCCCAAAGGAAGTTATAGTGTTTAACCTACAACTTTCTTCATTTTGCAAATATAGGTATATAGTAGGATAAATTCTTAGAAGTGACTGAGATTTGTGGTCGCTTTAAAGGATTAATGTGATTTTAGTTTTATTTAATATTGGTAAATTGCCAGTTAAAGTATTGTATCATTTTATACTTCAACCACCATGATATGAGAATATCTCTTCCTTCAGAGCCTCCCCAGTAAACTATTATATATTTTGGAGACAGGGTTTCTCTGTGTAACAGCCCTGGCTGTCCTGGAACTCGCTTTGTCGATCAGACTGGCCTTGAACTCACTAAGATCCACCTGCCTCTGCCTCCCAGGTGCTAAAATTAAAAGTGTGCCTCACCACCGCCTGACTTTTGTTGATAATAATTGTTGAATGAGTAATTTCTCTTATCTAATTATAGAAATTGCTGTATGTGTTGTTACAAGGTATTTGTAGGTGGAAGGTATTCTGCACCCCGGACGAACTCACTCTTAACTAAGGGCATACACAGTCATGTGGGCAGCTGCCCTCACCTTACACTAAAACTTGCCATAGCAAAATGAAAAAACCCTTCACAGTTTCTCATTACTTTAATTTCTTTCCTTAACTTCTATTTTGTTAGCTCTAAAAGAGTCCTAAGTCATGGACTCTGTTTTGCACAAGCTGACTGCCACTCTTGCCTTACTGTGCAGTGAGAAATTACCCTTTCACATATATAACACCAAGCCCTTCAGGGAGCTGGATAGCAGTATTTAAAGTTCAAATCCCTTTTTGTGAATGCTCTGTGTGTTGCTTCCTTCCCTGGTCCCACAGTTGTTTAGTCCCAAATAAACACACAGAGGTTTACATTAATCATAAACTGGTTGGTCTAGTAGCTCGGGCTTCTTATTAATTCTTATAACTTATATTAGCCCATAATTCTTGTCTGTGTTAGCCACGTGGCTTGGTACCTTTTTTAGCGAGGCAGTCACATCTTGCTCACTCTGTGTTTGGCTTCTTCTGTATCTGGATGATGACTGAATACTGAAACTTCCCTCTTCTCAGAATTCTTATTGCCCTGCCTCTACTTCCTGCCTGGCTACTGGCCAGTCAGCATTTATTTAAAATACAAGTGACAGGGTACAGACCATTGTCCCAGAGCACTGTTAGACACAGCCAGAATTTCTTATAATTAAATCAAGAAATGGAACCTAATGGCTATGACTAATATTGATGCTGATGCTGAATGTGAGTACCTTCAATGATGATAGGAGCAAAATCAAAGTTGTATACTATATAAAAGGAAGACCACATGGGCAGTGTAATTGTAATTTATATAGTTCAGAAACATGAAAAGATAAAGATCACTGAAGCTTCTAGTATATAAGTACACCTGTGACTCCACTTCTAAGTGATTATCCCAGACAATTAACTTTACAATTTAATCATCAACTGATAAGCATTCCCTTCCTTTTGCTCTAATGAGTTAAGAATCCTCCCTCCCCAAAAAATCTTAATTCTGTTCTGGTCCTATCTTAAATGGCTGTTCACTGTATTTTACATTTTTCATCAATAAAATAACCCATTTCCTGTAACTTTAGCATATGATCAGTGTTAAGAAAAAGGAATACACAGCAAACATTTGAGCTTTGGTGATGAAGCAATTTGTTTACAAGAGAAAGCTTTCCCATGGATGTTTTCACAAAGGGCCACACTTTTCCTATTATAGCCTTTCTCAGACTGGGTTCTTGGAGTGAATAAAGCCTTCTAGAAAACAATTTGAAAGATTTATTTCTTAATCCTCTTAAGGATAATACATCAGTAGTAACTTTCTGAATTAATTCATGCCATCTCTGCTGCAGCCTTCACGGGAGGTATAACAGGGGAGCTGTTAGCTATGTGTCTTGATGGAGCTGAGCAGATGAGTTCCTGCCCCCAAATGAGAGGGAAAGCAGTTGTGTTGCTCCGTCACAGGAAGTTACTAGATGGCGGTATTTAGTGGTATATTGACAGTCATCTTGCATTCACCTTTGATGCCTTTCAAAGGATGTTAAGTATACTTGTATTGCAATCCCTTAGTTTGATAATTGCTGTTTATATTCTATAATTTGTGAGAGAATTGTTTGGAAATTAACAAATTAAGGCAACATGTTAAAATTTATAAAATTTATTTTGGAACTTGTTTATGTTTCTGTTTAGTGGAAGCCAATTCTCACCTTCCATCATGTGGGTTCCAGGAATTGAACTTGGGTTATTAGGCTTGGCAGCAAGTGTCTTTACTCACTGAGCCATCTTGTTGACCCCAAAGATATGTTTTAAAGTAAAATTTCTAGGCCAATGGGTATAAACTTTTAAAAAGTCAGTGACATTGCCATATTTCTCTCCAGAAATGGAGGCTGTTTTGGAAGCTCTTGATCAGCACATAAAGAGTTGTAGATGAAGTAATACTCTGTTTCCATGAAAACAGCACAAAGAAATAGACCAGAGTATAAAAGCCAAAAAGATACTATTCCATGATGCTGTAGAAGCAAATATTAGGAGGAGCCTTGAAAAGTTCAATTTATGTTTTTATTTTTACTGTTGTCTTACAGGAATAAAGTAAACAGGGCCTTTTACATTCCTTTTGTATGCTAGGCAAGTGCTCTGTTACTGAACTTTATCTCCAGGCCCTAGAAGCAAATTTTAAAGTCTAGCTATGTGCAAATGGTTAAGTAAATTATGCCTGTTAATACCATTTTAAAGTCTTAAATATCTTTGTTTTGTAACTCTTGTGTCATTGTTCATTGAAGGAAGCAGAGTTCAAAACTAATACTGCATTAAAACTAGGCATAGTGATACACATTTGTATTGCCAGCACTTGGCTGGTAAAGGCAGAAAGATCAGTAATTCAAGGTCATCCTCAGCTACACAGCAAGTTCAGAACCAGCCTAGAGTACTTATAGAACCAAGATTCAAAGAATGCAAAACATTATGCATGTAACAAAAGAAGAGAAAATAAATACAGAAGGATAATAAGACGTATCTGTTAAGGCAGTAGATGATGGGGTGAATTTTCCCTTGAGCCATATGTTACATTAATATTTGATGTGAGATGTCCTTCTGTGTATGTGTTATTTTTATTGGCTAATGAATAAAGCTGTTTCGGCCAATGGCTTAGCAGAATATAGCTAGGCTGAAGGAGATATATATAGAGAGAGTAAGCAGAGTCAAGAAGACACCATGCAGTGGCTGAAGGAGAAAGATGCCAGTCAGAACCTTACCCAGTAAGCCATAGCCTTGTGACGATACTCAGATGAATAGAAATGGGTTAATTTAAGATATAAGATCTAACTAGAAATACTCCTGAGTCATTGGCCGAACAATGTTGTAATTAATATAGTTTCTGTATGATTATTCGGGCCTGGGTGTCTGGGAAACAAACAGTCTCCACCTATAAATATTAGGATTTTTTGAAAAGTATTTATATAAATATTTATGCCACAAGATGGGATATGGAAAAAAATGAGTTAAGATTTCAAGCCAGAGGCCAGCATTTCCCTAAAATAGAAGACACAAGCCTATCATGTTTTCCATGTGTTCTTCATTTTAGGGGTTAAAGAATAAAATAATGATTAGTGTCAAACTGGAATTTAGACTAGTCCAAAGAGAACAATCTCAGGAGACAAAGCATACATATTATGATTTATTCAGTATTTTGAAAAAAATTATCAAAGAGGATGAAAGTTGCATAGAAAAGTATGTTTTCCTTCCTGTAGAGTATTTTAGTGTTACATAGCATAGTTATATCACATTTGTAGCTGAGGTTTTCTGTCCTGCCAGCCAGGTCCCCAAATAACTACACTGAGTCTTGTTATTAATTAGAAATGCTTGGCCAATAGCTTAGGCTTGTTACTAACTACCTTACATTTTAAATTAGCCCGTTTCTATTCCTTTACTTGCTGCCACGTGGCTCATGGCTTGTTACCTCATTTTGTACACATTCTGTTTCCACTGTGTCAGCTGGCAACTCCTGAGGCTCAGCCCTTCTTCTTCCCAGCATCCTCCGAATCTGGATACCCCAGCCAATCTCTCCTACCCAGCTGTAGACCAGTCAGCTCTTTATTAATCAATGGGAGAAATATGTATTTACAGTGTACAAAGATTGTTCCACAGCACACTTACAATGGTGTGACCTTTTGTATATATGTAAACATAACATGCTATTAAAGGTCATTCCATGTTTATCAAAATAATATATACACTTTTAGTTCCAAAGTAATCTAGGTATTTTGAGCATTTAAACACAAATTGTAAAAACTTGATTCAGATTGAGAGTTTGAAATTTCTTAATGCTGTTACTAGAAATTGATGTTGGGCTTTAATCAAATAGATGCTAATTAGGAAATTGTACTCTGGTCTTAAGTTTTTAACAGTTTAACCTGGGAGATACAAAAAGAATTTGTTATGCATAGAATAGATAATATACTTTTAGCCTTGAACCAGAAAACAATTATAGTAAGCACAGAGTGAATTCTTTATATTCTTAGGAATGTGTTTTTCTTCCTCTTCCTTAACGTGGCTTGTATAATGTCTTTGAATCTGCACTTTTCATGAATCTGGTACCTGAATTAACTGAGATGAGAATTGATTCAGTAACAGTAAACACTGTTAGCAGAGACCTACTGATAAAGCTGGTTTTCTTGGTTATCTTTATTTCCTGGGGTGACTGTTAGAAAAGCTCTTTCCAGACCATGTTTGGAATTTGAGTTCAAAACAGATTGTTCATTTTCATTGCCTGGCTTGACTTGGTTCAGAGTGACTCTTAGTTGAGGGTTGAGGATCCAGCTAGGTATGTCTAAAGAACTCTAGAGTGGATCCTAATTCCTTGGAAGGTCTCTGAGCCCATTTGCTTAAAGAAGTCTGTTTTAGTGAGTAAGTACATATTAGGCATTTGACCCATTCTGGCATTTTAAAAGTTGGAAAAATCTTTCATTCCCCCCCCCCCCATTTTCCCAAAAGAGGAACCCTATGCAATGGAGTTGAATATTGAGCATTTTTTTTTATTTTTATGTTCTCATGCCTCTTCAGGAAACAAGTAGGGTTTGTTTGTTTGCTTGTTTTCATTAGTGTATTAGGGCTTTGGAGCCCTCAGAACACATAATTCTTAAACATAATCTCTCTCTCTCTCTCTCTCTCTCTCTCTCTCTCTCTCTCTCGCACACACGCACACACACACACACACACAGGGGCCAGGAAACAGGGAGGGAGGGAGGGAGGGAGGGAGGGAGGGAGGGAGGGAGGGAGGGAGGGAGGGAGGATATCCTAGTATTGAGGATGAAGAGGCTTGGCACAGCTTTTTCCTCTTGAAAGCTATATTTTCCTTCTAGCTGTATGTGCTGCAGGATTTTTTGTAGCCTTTTGTAATTCACATACAAAGAGTTGGGGGGGGGTTCTTCTGATTTTGTCATTAAATGCTTCCAGTTTTTGGTTTTTTGTTTGTTTTGTTGATACAGGTTGTCACTTTATACCCAAGGCTGTCCTAGAACCAGAGCTCCTCCTGCCTTAGTCTCTCAAATGCTGAGGTTGCAGGTGTATGCTATTAAATCCAGATTTGGATAATATTTTAAAAGTGAAAGTTGCTACTAGAATTGAGAGTAATCTTGTCTTTTTGTAGGTCAATAGTGGCATACCAACCAGCTGGAGACAACAGCCACACCTTTGATGTCACAGCCATGTTCAAATCTATTGGAATCTTCCTTGGGATCTTCAGTGGATCTTTTGCAATGGGTGCTGCTACAGGAGTGGTGACAGCTTTAATATCCTTTTATTCTAGTTATTTTTTTCTTCTTAACCTACTGAGGTAGTTCAATGAGGCATGCTTTTTCCAAGTTCATGCCTAGAATTGCTTTTATAGTTACCAATCTTTTAACTAAGAAGTTGTTCTGAAAACATGAAACAAAAATCTTTGTTAATATGTCACTTATTGAATTCCATTGTTTACATAGGCTCAACGTCTTAAAACGTGTGTGGGGAGTAGGGTATCATGTAATTCAAGCCGGTCTTGAATTTACTATGGAGCGGAAGATGACTGGGAAGTTCTGATCCTCCTGTGTCTTCCTCCCAAGTGCTAGGAGTATAGGCATACACCACCATACCCAGTTTATGCATTGTTTAGGCAAGCCTTCTGCCAACTGAACTACATCCCCATCCCTCACCCCCTCCTCTTTTGCCTGTATATATGTCTGTGCCCTATGTGCATACATGATGCCTACAGAGGCCAGAAGAGGATGTTGGGTCTCTTGGAACTGGAGCCACTGGGGGTGTAGGTGATTGGAACTGAATCCAGAGCCTCTGCAAGTGCATCCAGTTTTGTTAACCTGATAGCCATCTCTCTAGCCCCTAACCCCTTTCTTGAGACTGGATCTTATTATGGTAGCCCAGATTGCCCTCAAATTCATGATCTTCCTGTGTTAGCCTACTGGGTGCTAGAATTGCTGTCATGTACCACGATGCTAAAATGCCCCTTAACTGTCACTGTCACAGAGCTAGCCCTTTGAGGATAATTTTTTTTGTTTTTTGTTTTTTTTTTGTTTTTTTGAGACAGGGTTTCTCTGTGGCTTTGGAGCCTGTCCTGGAACTAGCTCTGTAGACCAGTCTGGTCTCGAACTCACAGAGATCCGCCTGCCTCTGCCTCCCGAGTGCTGGGATTAAAGGCGTGCACCACCATCGCCCGGCCTTTGAGGACAATTTTTAAAGTTATTGATTAAATTGGAGTAAATAGACTCCCCAAAGTCTTTGGGTATTCTGTATGACTGACCATCTTTGTCACCTGTGTCTCCTTGCTTGATAGAACAAACAGAAAATGTGTGGTTCCTGGGTGAGCACATATATGTGTCATCCTGCCTTTCTTCCGCTCGCCCTTCCTTCCTTCCTTCCTTCCTTCCTTCCTTCCTTCCTTCCTTCCTTCCTTCCTTCCTTCCTTCCTTCCTTTCTTCTGTCCTTCCTTCCTTCTGTCCTTCCTTCCTTCCTTCTGTCCGTCCTTCCTTCCTTCTGTCCTTCCTTCCGTCCGTCCTTCCTTCCTTCCTTCCTTCCTTCCTTCCTTCCTTCCTTCCTTCCTTCCTTCCTTCCTTCTGTCCTTCCTTCCTTCCTTCTGTCCTTCCTTCCTTCCATCCTTCCTTCTGTCCTTCCGTCCCTTCCGTCCGTCCTTCCTTCCGTCCTTCCTTCCTTCCTTCCTTCCTTCCTTCCTTCCTTCCTTCCTTTCTTCTGTCCTTCCTTCCTTCTGTCCTTCCTTCCGTCCTTCCTTCCTTCCTTCCTTCCTTCCTTCCTTCCTTCCTTCCTTCCTTCCTTCCTTCCTTCTTTCTTTTATTTTTTAAAACAATCTTTTCTCATTTTACATACCAATCCCAGTTCATTCTGCCTTTCTTGATTACAACTTTCTTTATTCACCAGCACCCTGGCCTGGGAGTCCAAAGGACCTGAGCTCTCACAAGAAATACAGGGCAAATGATTATTATATTCATTCAGAAGACATTTGCTGATGCCTGCTATATTCCAGATGCTGTATTCTAGGAATCAAAATTAACACAAACATGGCTCCTGCCTTGCAGACACAAATATGATAGTGGTTTTCACTTTTGAACCCTGGATCTCAGTGTAGGAAATATTGAGTAGGACTAGGTGAGATCCAAAGTTTCTAGCTATAAATTTTTTATTTTATTTATTTGTATGTATGAGTGTATGACACGTGTGTAGGTGTCCCCAGAAGCCAGCAGAGGACGTTGAATCCCCTAGAGCTGAGTTACGGATGGTTGTCAGCCACCCTCACAACCCAGCTGAGGCCGTTTAGATGAACATCGAATACCCTTAACCATTGAACTGCCTCTCCAGTTTCATCCAGCTCTGTCTTTTAATACATTCTCATGTAAAACATGTGTGATTCTTATTTTTTTGTTTTTGTTTTGTTTTTGTTTTTTCAAGACAAGATTTTTCTGTAGCTTTGGTGCCTGTCCTGGAAACAGGCTCTTGTAGACCAAGCTGGCCTCGAACTCACAGAGATCCACTTGCTTCTGCCTCCCGAGTGCTGGGATTAAAGGCGTGCGCCACCACTGTCCTGTATGTGTGATTCTTTTTGAATACTCTTGGTTTTATGCTGGAAGAGAGTACATTCATGACCTTTTTTTTTTTGGTTTCAACAGGGTTTTTCTGTGTTGACAGCTCTAGCTGTCTTGGAACTCATTTTGTAGTCCAGACTAGCTTCGAATTTACAGAGACCCACCTGCCTCTGCCTCTCAAATGCTGGGATTAAAGTTGTGCACCACCATGCCTGACTATCATTCATGGCTTTTTAATTGATGAGCTGAGGCATAGAGGGCAGTAAAAGGGCTTTGAAGGGAACCAGTATAGGCTTTATCTCTTCTCTGGTACAGGGTCCTCAGGGCTAGGAAGTGTATCTTGTGTGTTATTTGTTACGGTGCTGGTTCATGAACCGGCTCTATATTCTAGCCCTAGACCTATCACAACTTGGCGCCGGCTCTTCCACTGTCACCTGACAAGCACTTTTTTTGGTTACCATAAAGGAGTGAAGTTCTTCAGTTTCTTCATCATGGCATGAATGCTTTATAGTACAGATGAGTTAAAAGATCAAATAAATGTGTAATTCCATGGAAGTTACATGTTTTTATGAATGCAAATTGTTGTAGTTATGGAAACTGTCTTGCTTTGGGCCACTTTGGCATGGTTGTGTCTCAGTGTGCTGCTCTTGTCTCTGTCTCTTATTATGTCTTTTCTGGCAGAGTATATCATACCTGCAAATCCGTAGGAACGTCTAATTTGTGAGGTTTCCTCACTGATAGGAGGGCAGCTCCATAAGGTCCCATTCTAAGAATTCTTTACCGTTTTCCTTTGTGCCTTTTGTGTTAGAGAGGGTCAAGAGCCCTTCCCTAACTTTTATAATGACCTTGAATTGGCTATTAATTTACTAGTTATATTTGTGTTTTATTATATGGTTTTGTTACCAAGCTTAACAGTCTTACGTGACAAAGTTCACCAAGTTGCGGGAGTTCCAGTTGCTGGAGACGGGTCTTTTCTTCTTGATGTCCTGGAGCACCTTCCTTTTGGCCGAAGCCTGGGGTTTCACAGGTAGGTCACTGTCTATGAGGAGTGACTTAGAGAGCTCCTCTCCCAAGTGAACCAGCCTCCTTTAGTGTTTAAACATACTCGTTATGCTTGGGAGTCAGGCCAGAGGTCCAAATGTAAAAAAGATTTTCAGTGCAAGAAATTGATTCCTCCCAACAAAATAAGTCAAAGTAAATGAAAGTGTCAACATTATGCATGGAATCTTTTTCTGTAAAATAGGAGACTTAATATACAATTTAGGAGCCCTCCTCTTCCGTGAACTGACGTCTCTGTCTTTGCAGGTGTGGTGGCAGTGTTGTTCTGCGGCATTACACAGGCACATTATACATACAACAATTTGTCCACAGAGTCTCAGCATAGAACAAAGCAGGTAAGAGAGACTTTAGAGTTGGTGAATAAAATTTCCCTCCTCTGAGCAAAACAAAAGGTTTTATTTTTCAACTTAAATATCTGTGATCATTTCAAACTGATGGCTTCTCTTCCCCTGACTGGATGGGACTGGCAGGGTGCAGGATAGCAGCTTGTTGGGCAGCAGAGTAACCAGAGACTGTTAGGACTAGACTTTGGAAACTAGTCAGTTGGTTTCCCGTCTCTTCATATCTTCCTAATCCAGTGGCTGCTAAGAGGAACGATTTGAAGCCCCACTCTGACTTGGTCAGAGTTCTGCTGTGTAGCAAAGGTTAACTTGTCTGGATCTGCTAAACCACACAGGGACTAAGCTCCCTGCTCTCTTCATCCTGTAGTACTGCTGCTTCCAAGAGCCTTGAGGGGGACTGTCATTGACTGGGCACTGTGTGAACAGTCTACCTGAAAAGAATTCTGAAGGAATTAGGCGTATCATTTTCCGGTCTTAGGAGATACAGAAGACTAATTAATAAACAAAATGTATAGGAACTAGGAGCTTGCAGTTTTGCAGAAGGCTAGAAAAGGTGAGTTGAGTCTAGAAAGGAACAGTGGTAAAGCAAAATAGCAGTCTCTCTCTTTCTCGCACGTACATCCCATGCTTTGCCTAACACTGCAAAAGAAATTACGCTCCCCTTCGGGAACATTTCCATGGACGTTACACTGAATATAGAACAGTAAAATAGCCAGGGGTTTGGTAGTTTTTAGATGGCAAGGTAGACATAAAAACAGCAAGCTAAGAGCCTTGTTGGTGATATGCAACTTGCACGCAGAAAATACACATAACCACTAGGAATCATAGAGTGTGGGCCTGAGTCTGTATAGTACAGAACATCTGGAGAGAGACTAAACAGTTTGAGGCTTGAGGAGATCGATGTTAGCATAGTAGAAATGGTGCATCTAAAAGATGGGAAGGATTTGGAATGGCCTAGTGGAAACATAGGTTAAATTTGGCCTTGACTATTTTGTGAACTAGCCCGTTCTTATAATATGAAATGGTTAGGAAAAGCTCAGGAGAATTTTCTGTAAGGCTATTTGGAACTCAATTTTAGTGTCCCTTACTAAAGTTTTCTCAAGCCAGAGTCACACTCATCTTTTAATGTATGTATAGCCTATGCAGTTTGTGTACTAAACAGTTCAAGATGAGTTGTGATAGAAACTTCGTGCCTGCAACACCTAAAATGTTTACTTTCTGGCGCCTCTCCTGTGTTGAGAATTAGAGCTGAAGCTCCAATGCACCGTGGCTCTGAACACTGATTCTACTGTTTTCTAGCTATGTGATCAGGAAGAAGTTAGAGAATTCTTCCGTGTTTTTGTTTTGTCCTCTTAAATGGAGATATAATGCTACTTTCAGCCCGAGTCATGAGATTAAAATGTGATAGTGTACATGGAATTGTTGCTTAGTATGGTAATACTAAGTAATACTAAGGCCTATAGTGATAAGGAAAGAGACTGTACTTACAGCCATCAAACACACAAATAAGAATAAGAGTATATTGTCATTCAGAGAAACATATATGCCTATTTTAATGTTTGTTCTTATTTTTGGTAAGTCAATTCTGTTTTTTTTTTTGTGTGTGTGTGAAGTTTTGGGGACTGAACCCAGGGTCTCTTATTTGGTGTGCAAATATTCTACCATTGAGTTATAACCTCATACCTTCTAATTCCTCTTTAAAAAATATTTCTAACTCTGATTTGAAAAGAGTAAGTAAGCCAGATGTGAGATGTATGCCTATAATAAAAACACGTGGGAGCTGGGGAGGTGGCTCGCTAGGTAAAAGTGCTTGCTGTGCAACTGTGGGACCTGAGTTCAGATCTCTAGGATGCCTGTGAAAGTTGAATGCGTAATGTGAATGTCTGTAATCCTAGTGTTCCTAAAAGAAGATGGCAGTAGAGACAAGAACATCACCGGAAGCCTGACAGTCAGCTAGCCTGCTAGCTGCAGCAAAAACAAAACCAATCAACAGAGAGACCCTGTCTCAGACAAAGTGGAAGGCAAGAACTAACCCCTGAGATTGACACCTGACCTTCACGTACATTTTGTGACACGTACCTTTATACCCACAACACAGCACATACACACAAACCTGTACTTAAAAGGAAGTAGAATACTCTGGAATTCAAGGTCATCCAAAGCAACGTAGTAAAACTTTGCTCCTAGACTCCCCTGCAAACAACAACAGAAAGTGAAAACACCAAGGAATCTGCCCAGAGCCCTAGAGCTAGCAAGTAAGGCAGGTGTGATTTAAGCGCGGGCAGTTAGACTCCTTAGCTCAGGTTTCTCATCTTTCCTATTGTTGTGGGGCAGATGACTCCTGGGAAAGGTCAAGGGAGCGTAGAGCTTAGGGAGAACCTTCACTTCACTGGAAAATTCTTGTCCGAGGATGTGAATGGGTGGACCTTCATAGGCATCAGGGGCGGCTGCTGAGTTCATACTCCATCGAGAAGCCCTGTTGTTAAGAAGTCTTAGTCTATAAAACAAGAAGCTAATCACTCTGCCAGGGCAAAAGAAGTTGAACTGTGTTTTGTAGCCTGTAGGGGAAAGTATCTTGAAACTCAGTTTAAGTGAGGTCCTCTGGGTGGGGATGAGAAATGGGCATGAAGGGCTGGCTGCTTAGGTTTCAGAGTCATGTGTAGAAATGACGAAAGCTAGGCTAGGGCGTTCAAAAGGAAACATTGGCTTTGGGGAAGAATGAGCGATGATGAGGCCTGTGACAGGAGCTGATAGGAACGTGAGGGCACACCATTTCTGGCTCTTTCTGTGGCTTTGGAAATATTGTCTCTACATGTACTCCCCTCCGGGTCACATGATTTTAGGTGTATATATGAGCTTTACATATTTAAAATATCTGCTCATGTTTTTAGTGTGACATTTACTTACTGGAACCTTTTAAATTTCATTTCAGTTGTTTGAGCTTCTCAATTTCTTAGCGGAGAATTTCATCTTTTCGTACATGGGACTGACGCTGTTCACCTTCCAAAACCATGTCTTCAATCCAACATTTGTAGTAGGAGCATTTGTATCCTTTATCGAGTTCTTCATGTGGTTTCGGGCACGTGGTCGATAAAATACTTAAATGTGATTTTTTTCTTGAGAAATCAAGGATATAAACTGTTTTTTCCCAGTTCCATTCTAATCATTTTTCCTGTTCTATTTCCATTTGAGTTTATTGCACAAAAATGTTGACAGATCGCAGTGACAGGAGTCTCTCCTACCCTGCTGACCTCAAAGGTAAAGTATTTGTTCCTTGCTAGGCATGGCAGTACCTAACTAATCCCTGTGAAGGTGCGAGTACCTGAAATGTCAGGTCTTCTTGACACGCCCATTTCTCAATCCGATTTGAAAATGGAGCAGTGGAGTAGCTTGAGAACCAGCTGCTTCCCTAGGAAAACCCTGACTTCCATCTCCAGCATAGCACAATAAAAAGAACAAAAACTGTTGTCTGTTACTAAAGGAGAGAGAGAAACCTTGACTATGGGGAAGTGTTAGAGTTGTGCTGTAAGGCAACGTGTCAAAGATGAGGAAGGTTGAATAAGGTCATATCTTTTTCTCTATTTCATATAAATGAACACTTTTATCTTTAGAGCAAACTTGAGGAGCTGACAAAGTGACTCTGAGGATAAAAATGCTTGTCACTGTGCCTGACAATCTTAGTTCATTCCTTGGGACCCATGTGATAGAAGTTGAGAACTGACTTGTGAAAGTTGGCTTCTGACCTCCACATGAATAAATAAATGTAATAAAATAAATAAAGAGTAAAACCAGGGGCTGGAGAGAAGGCTCAGAGGTTAAGAGCACTGGCTACTCTTCCAGAGGTTCTTAGTTCAATTCCCAGAAACCACATGGTGGCTCACAACCATTTGTAATGAGATCTTTACATGGTGCCCTTTTCTGACCTGCAAGCATACGTGCGGACAGAACACTGTATGCATAATAAATAGATAAATCTCTTTTTAAAAAGTAAGACCAACTTGAAAGAAGAATTTGAGAATATGAAAGCTATCCTCATGGCAAGATGGGACAGGTGAACTCTGAAGTATATAGAGAGGCCTTGGCCTCTGCTCAGAGCAGCTTCCCCAGCGAGTGAAGGAAAGGTGGTAAGAAAGTGGAGCTCCTAGCTGATACTTCTGTTTTATAAAGTAGGAAGTGATAGTGCCTGCTGAGAGTAGAGTGGTGTACAAGTTCTTTGTTGTGTAAGAAATAAGCTGGAAACTTACCATTCTTTACCTCACACAGTATCTGGGGGCTAGGAATCCTGGAATATCTTAGCTGAGTGATTCTGGCTCCATAGCCTCTCAGGAGGTTACAGTGACATGGTTTGCTGGTAAGGCGCTCACGACTTATCTGGGCCTGGAGGAACCATGCCAACCTCACTCATATGGCTGTCAGCAGAAAGGACCATATTTCTGTAGGACGTATCCATAGGGGAAGTTTCCCAGAGTGAGTGAGCTGAAAGTCCAAGATGGAAGGCAAGGTGCCCTTTATAGAGCAGTTGTTGGAAGTGAAATCTCATCATCACTTCAGCTGTATCTGCTGGTCATACAGCCCAACCGTGGTACAGCGTGAGTGAGAATCATACTCCCTAACAGGAGGCAGGGGTCATTAGGGACCATCTTGGAGGCTGGCTCCCACAGATAAGTTTGGGGGAAGGCAGAGAGAAAGTTTATGAAGTAGACATGGGGACTTACGGGATAGTTGACCAAAAGATTGCAACATAACTGCTGAGCATTAAATGGAGACCAATTTGACTAAGAAACAGGTATTTGTAAGATACCAATCTTCCATGTCATGTGAGTCTGACCAGGAAGATTAGTGGTAAGCACAGGAAAAAAGAAATAGTGGGTTTATGGTTTTGCCGAGTGAATATGGTGGAAACAGAAAAGAACAAAGTAGATGTAGGCTGTGGGAAGAGTGTCTGTACCCCATGGAGAAGAAGGGAAGTGAGAAGAAGCGGGCTGGCCATCAGAGGCAGGACTAGCGTTGTCTTTGGACTGAAGAGCCAGATAGTTGGAAAAGTGGAAGGAAAGAGTGTGGTCAAGGAAATGAATGCTTAAATAAGTGGTTTTCAAAAGAAGCAGTAAAAACACTTAAGAATCAAGATTCTGACAGGGAGCAATAAAATTTCTAAAAAAATTTAAAACCATACAAAGTCTATGTTAGAAAGTGAGATTTTATTGAAATACTGTTCTACAATCTTACGCAAAACAGCAAAGTCCTGTCAATAAGAGGAGCGTTTTAGCTGGAAGACAAGTGCTGAGTTCAGCCGCTCTAGAACTCGTCACTATTGAAATTTTCTTTGAGTAGCCACAGTACTTTAATCTGTAGTAGTTAGCCTAGAAATAAGGTTAAATAGTTCCAAGGTTTCTGAGTTTGTTAGAAATTGAGATTATCAATAAAGAATCTATGAAAATGATTTTTAACAAGGTCAAAGCTGTCCTATCTCTAGGTTACATTTGCTTTCGTGTGACAGTGACTCAAATTGACCCAGGTTTAAATAAGTAAAATGAGACAGAAGTTTATTTTTTATGTAAAAGTTTGAGTTTGTGTGACTATGGAATTGTTATGAACTCAGGCAGGCTTGGCGCTGTTCTCTGCAGGGAGTTTAGTTGCCTGCATTCTTGTGGTCCATGGCATCTGACCCTTTGCCTCCTATTTATCTTTAAGGGTACTGCCCAGAAGTGTACATACCGCTTGCACATAACAACGCTGGCAACACCTACCTGCACGGGAAGCTAAGACTCTTACTCTATCTGGGTGCCTGTCAAAAATTGGGACTAAAAGGGAGGAGGGTCCTGTGCGCAAAAGAAAAGACTAGGCATGTGTTTGTGAAAGCTAGCAGTGTTGCCGCACCACCTCCCATGCCTTTTTGCTGCTCTTACTTTTTCCTTTTTTAGTGGAATTACTTTCAAAGAAATCTTAGATTTTAGTGTTTTTATGTTTATGACAAAAATAATGAAGACAGCACAGAAAGCTGTCCTATACATCATGCCTGAGTTCCCCGTTAGCACCTCACATCAGCATAGTACATTCGTCACAAGGAACGAAGCCTGCACTGGTCCATTAAGTCAACTTCATGCTCATCCTGAGTCTCATGGCCTTTCTACAGCCTACTGTTGCTATATCAAGGTCCTAGCCAGGACAGTACATTGCATTTGCTGTGTAGATTTCTTTGGGTTCCATTTGACTGACAGCTTCTCAGTTGTTCTTGATTTTAGTGAGCCCAGAAAAACTTGGGAATAGTGACCAGGTGTTTTGTAGAGTGTTTCTCAATTGAAGTTGTCTCGTGGTATCCCCAAGATGACACTGGGGTACACATGTTCTTGGAGGAATGCTGAGGAAGTGAAGTGCTGTTGTCATCACCATGGAGACGGCACCGATTTCCTAACATTAATGTGCTGATATTAGTGTAGTCATGTGGCTGCCAGGTTTCCCCGTTGCAGGGTGGCTCCTGTTTTTCTATCTTGTCCTGCTTGGAAAAGAAGCCACCCCATGCAGCCCATGTTTAGGGAGTGTGAAGTTAGGGTTCATCTCCCTGAGGACTAAATTTTTACAAAATGGTTTGTAATTCTTTACACAGAGATTCATCTGTTCTCCATCACTTGATGTTCTGTTCAATTCTTTATTTCTAGTATTATTTATTTGAATAATGCGTATTCATTGCCTTATATATTAGGTTATTTACATTTTAAAAAGTTTACTTGTTCAAACTGTCCCGGCTTTAGTCATCAGGAGCTTGTTTGGTAGCCCCCCATGTCATTATGGTTTGGGGGTTGGGGTTTTGTTTTTTAGCACTTCCTTACTTTCTGGACGTATAAGATGCTTCTGCTCATTTTGTGCACTTTATGACCAAGAACCGTCCATTTATCCAAGGAATTCTGGTTCCTTTTATTGGGAAAAATGGTATTGGAAACCAAGATCTGGGTTTGGGTGTGTTTAGGAACACTGGTCTTCTAGACCAGTTGTTCTCTACCTGTGGGTCAAGACCCCTTTGCAGACCTAACAACGCTTTCACAGGGGTTACTCAAAACTATCAGAAAACACACATTTTTGTGTTACAATTCATAACAGTACCAAAACTGCAGTTATGAAGTAGCAGCAAAAATAATTCTATATTTGGAAGTCACCACAACATAAGAAATTGTGTTAAAGGGTTGTAGCGTTAAGGAAGTGGAGAACACTGTTCTAGACCCTGTCCATGGACAGAGGAAGGTGCTGTCCATGTATATAGTAAGTCATGTACATAATACATCCATCCATAAATATTTGTTTGTAACCATTGGCATCTCCTGTCATGTGTTTGTACTGATGTCTCCAACTGTAACCTATTAGCATTAACAGAGCACTGTTTCCCTTGTAGTTAGTACATGTCCATGCTGACCTTAAAGGACTTGACATCTTCCATTCAGTTATTTAGTTGTTCAGTTGCAATATATGTAGATGCTCATGTGCTGCTTAAAGGTGGAGATATGTTTGGAGAAATGCGTCATCAGGCAGTTTGGTCACTGTGAGCATCATACAATATATTTATGTAAACCTACATGATATAAGTAAGTTATTCAAAGGAGCTTTTTGATTGAGTTAGGAGAGTTGATAAATATGAGATATATGGGGCTGTTGCTGATTTAACAGCATGCTATTTCACAGGAAGCTTTTTTCCTTTTTTTTTTTGAGACAGGGTTTCTCTGTGTAACAGCCCTAGCTGTCCTGGAACTAGCTCTTTTTAGACAAGGCTGGCCTCAAACTCACAAAGATCCGCCTGTCTCTGCCTCCCAAGTGCTGGGGCTACCACCACCCGCTTACAGTAAATTTTTTTTACTCATGCCATGGGATATGTGTGGTTGTCTGAGAACAACTTTTAAGACTCAGTTCTCTCCTTCACTATGTGGGTCCCAGGAATTGACCTAAGGTTCTCAGGCTTAGCAGCAAATACCCTTACTTACTGAACCATCTCCCCAACTGGTGCAAACTTTTTGTTTGGTAAGTAGAAAGAATACACTAAAATAATGACAGAAAGTATATAGTAGATATATAAATATATATAATATAGTAGATATGTAAAACCAATAACAATCACTTCTTACCAGCTATTGTGTACTACACATAATTGCATTGCTGTTCTTGTATATGGGGCAGCATAGTAGGTTTGTTTGTGCCAGCATCAGCATAGACATGTGAATAATGTTAATCTATCATTAGACAAAAAGAATCTTTCACCTCCATTATAATTATATGGGACCGCTGTGGTGTGCGTACTCTTGGCTATATGACATTGCTAGCATTGTTAGTACTTCCCTGGAAAACAATTCCATCAACAAACATTCCATTTTCTCTTTTTTGTTCATTGATTTTTAGGTGAGGTCTCATGTATCTCAGGTTAGCCTCAAACCCATTGTTTATCCAAGGCCAACTTTCAACTCCTGCCCTCCTGCTTCTACCTCTTATGCCAAGGTAATCAGTAGATAATTGTTACATGAACCCTTTTGCCGTTGGCCTTAGCCATGGCACTCTCTTTGAAAGGTGTTTGCATCAGCACTGTTTCAACCATGCTGCTTTGCTTTTACTGTTCCATTTCCCTTTCTAGTCCTTTTAGGAAATGTAGTGGGGATGGCATTGTTTACCCTGCAGTACAATTTGTAATTCTAAAGCACGGTTTCTGAGACAGTGAATGGAGAAAAAGACACCCAAACTGTTTCTTACTTAAGACCCATCTGACTTGACATGAAATCTGATCTTTTTGCGGGTTGCTGTGTACATTTCGTGAGACCCAACAGGGCTTTGCAGGAGTTTCAATGGCATGAAGTGACTGAGCTGCCCTTTTTGTATTTTTAGAAAGGACGGGGCAGTTTTGCTGGCATGACTCTTCTTCCTCTCAACACTGCAGTGGAAATGATGTGTCTGTGCTGTTGATCATAAAGAAGGCCCTTTTTTATACATCTTTTTCTTCACTTTGTGAATCTCCTACATGATGGACATACGCTATCAAGTCTGGTAACAACTAGCCACATGTGCTTATTTCCATTACAATGGCAGTTCCCTAGTCATAGTGACTGTATTCCAGCTGCTCTGTGGATATAGACCATTGTGACAGACAGCACTGTGTTAGACAGAGTTCTTGCTCGCCATCTCAAATGTGTAGCTTATATTACCAGGAGTAAACCAAATGATCCTTAACCTCTTAATGATTTTAGATTGCTATTTTCTTGGGAAGAGCTGCCAATATTTATCCCTTGTCTCTCTTACTTAATTTGGGCAGAAGAAGTAAGATTGGATCAAATTTTCAGCACATGATGATGTTTGCTGGTAAGTTGCAATTTCTTCTCTTTTCTACCCCCAAACTACCATTCGTGCTACATATGCTAACTTCGATAGCTGAAGATGGAGGTATTGTGTTGGAAACATTGACGCTGAATCCTCAAATAGAAAACTTCTTACCGTTTCCCTGTCTCTTTTGTGGGAACTTTTCACATTCCGCTTCCAAATCTTTGGTTTCAAAATACATCATACAAAGTAAATAAGTTAAAGATGCATAATTTTTGCAGAAAAACCTGCAAGTGGATGTTTATATCAGTTCTAGCCAATAACTGCCAAAAATCTACAAATAGCTTGCTTTTTTTCTTTTGCTCAGTTCTAAGATTGAACCTAGTGCCTTAGGCATGCCAAGCAAACACTCTACCATTAAGATGCTATATTACCTATATCCATATTTCCCCAGCTTCTCCCCCTAGAAAAGTTTTGCTTTTGAAGATGGGGTCTAAGTTGTTCAGACTGACTGTGAAGTTACTGTATAGTTCAAGCAAGCCTTGAATTTATTTGTGACTCTCCTGCTTCAGCCTTCTGTGTAGCTGACCCACCACCAGACCTGCATTTGTCTGTCTCTCAGTGGACAAATGGGGCAGAGAAGCAAGGACCTGATAAAGCCCTTCTGTGGAAAATTAATAAATAATAAAAAGAACAAACGTTTATTCACATAGTAGCATGGATGAGTCTTTGAAGTGTTATGTTGAATGAAGGAAGTCAGTCTCAAAATTTACATGTATGATTCTATTAATGTGATATATTTTTTAAGATTTTATTTATTTCATTTTATGTATATGACTGTTCTAGCTGCATGTATGCCAGATGGTTGTGAGTCACCACGTGGGTGCTGGGAATTGAACTCAGGACCTCTGGAAGAGCAGCCAATGCTCTTAACTGCTGAGCCATCTCTCTAGCCTGTTGTGGTATTTTTAAAAGACAAAATAATAGTGATGCCGAGCAGGCCGGGGCGATGAGGAAGCTGGGCTAGTGGGTAGCACAAAGTAATTTGGACAGGAAGAGTAAAAATTTAGCTCTGCTTTGATTGTGGCAGTGGTCCCATTGTCAAAACATTATAAATTGAATTTACTATACATAAGTTACTAAATTTTAAAGAATTGTTAAGAGATGAAGCTGGATATGGTAGCATATGCATGCAGTCCCAGCATTTGTGCAATTGATGCAGGAGAACTGTGAATTTGAGACCAGCCTGAGCTACAGTAACAAGACCCTGTCTGAAAAGTCAAACAAACAGAAGATCGATGAAAGTCAGTATTATATACTAACTCTGGCGGTCATTCTTTACATATGTTAAATATTTCATATTTGTCTATATGCTCTCAAGTTTTTAGGTTTTGTTTTATGTCTCTTGAGTCTACATAGTCTACATTGGTGAGGAGTTATTGAAGAAATTCTTCCGTTGTTTCCTATAGGCCTTCGTGGTGCAATGGCCTTTGCCTTGGCCATTCGCGATACTGCCACTTATGCACGCCAAATGATGTTCAGCACCACACTTCTGATTGTGTTTTTTACTGTGTGGGTATTTGGTGGTGGCACTACTGCCATGTTGTCATGCTTGCATATAAGGTAAGTCGGAACTGAGGACCTCATTTTCATATTCCATGTTAATTCAGTTTACTTTTATTTTTAGTCATTAGAAGATTTTAAGCTTTGTCAGATCTTTTCTTTTCCTTCTTAAAAAGTACATAGCATTATATAGAAATGTAACATGCTTAATAGAGAACCCAGGGCAGAAAGGGGTTCGACCTGAAGGTCAGAAAAGCGAAACAGCCAGCCACTGACTCTTATCTGTACCTCAGTCTGAAATGGAGATGCTGTATCCAGGAATCTCGGAATGAGACTGTCTGAGAGCTGTCTCCTCCCATCTTGTAATCCTCTCTATGGCTGGAATTAAATGCATGCACCACAACCTCCCGGTTTCTATGGCAAACCACTGTGGTTACTGGGGTTAAAGGTGTGTGCCACCAATGCCTGGTCTATAAGGCTGACCAGTGCAGCTGTTTTACTTTCTGATCTTCAGGCAAGCTTTAGTTATTAAAATACACATGAAAAGCATTATTACTACTCTGAAGGTTAGCAGTCCAGACCTTTGCTCTGCATTTCTGCAAATGGGCAACACTGAAGTGCTCTTCAAACTGGTTTTGAAATGTGATGACAAAAGAAAATGTGTTACAGCATGGGCATTTGCCCTTATAAATATCATATTATTTGAATAATAGAATATATCCTGGTTGATTTAACCAAATTCCTGTTATAATTTTATATTGTTTTTAGGCTTTAGCTATTTCCATCTGAGGGTTTTGCTGTTACTACTAACAAATGAATGCTCTGAAGCCAGTGTGCCACCGTGCTCTTGTTTAATTATTTCTTTAGGATGCATTTTCAGAAGGGGGATTGATTAAGCCATAAGATACACATATATTTAAGGCTTTTGGTCAGATTACCAAATTCAATCCATCGGCATTGAGTCCAGTTCACCAAACTCTAATCAGTACTAGACATTATCATTCCTTTTATCTTTCCAATCAGCACCATTTCTAACCTCACAAACCTGCCAAGGCCAAAGTGCTGTAGTCATGGTCTTCAGTGTGTACTGCTTAATGTATTCAGTTTGAAAGCTCTTTTGTATCTCGAGTTCTGCATTTGTTTCCATGGATACAGCAGCTTGTGTCTGAAGTCTGTGTTTCGCTGAAATGTCAGAGATGTTAAGAGCTACCAAGCTTCCAGGATATATGGGCCTCATTTGAAAAAAACAATGTTTCACCTAATAAGAGAATCTGTCATTTGCTTCTTTTTACTTTCTATTATGCCTTTTATGCAAAGACAAGCTAACCCTTAATTACACAGTAAATGTTGTTAATGTCTTAATCTCTCTTTACTATTCAAATCCCTTCTAATTTTTGTGTTATTTCTGTGTATAGTAGATAATATAGTACAGCATATGCTTTTATACATCCAGTAATGTTCTTATAATCCTACTTACCACTTGTAAGAGGACTTGACATTTATTAAGCACCTACTATGTGCCAGGCATTCTGTTAAGTGTGTTTAGTAACCATAGTAACTGTTTTCTAAAAAATACAGGCTTTAAAGGGTTGTTAATTGTCCAATATTCTATAAATAATTAAGTGGTAGGCAGAGGAACCTCTGTTCCTTGCTCCTTCAGACATGATTCATCAAGAAATGAGTGGTAAATTTTGAAAGGAGTAAATTGCTTTCTTTTCTCAAAAGCTTGGAACTGAAGACTCTTGCTGGGAGAGTCAAACCAATGTGAGCTAGCTTAGAACTAGAACTCATCAGTGGAGTGTCAGTTTGTTCCCCTCACTGCCCTCTACTCGCAGCAAACAAAAGCCCCATCCTTACCATCCTCCTCCAGAGAGAAAAGAAATCCCACCTCCATCACTAGATTTGAAAGCTCCTTGCCTGGCCCCATCTTGCCTACAGCACAGTTGGAGGCTTAATCATATCCACTGCCCTGTAGTTTTAGACTACTCCTTAGTTTCTTGTTTTATTACAGTGTTTGGGCCTGCTTGTGAACAGAGATCATATGTTAATTTTTAAATGTTTTAATTAATTGAAATAGAAGTATATCACTTCCCTCCCTCTAATCCCTCTCAGGTACCTTCCTTAAACCCCTCCCATGTGCCTCCACTCTCAAGTGAGGCTATATATTTTTATAGTCCTTACTGGGTACTTTATTGAATGCAGTGAATCAGACTAGCATGTCAAGTAGTTTTTTAAAAAATATTTATTTATTTATTATGCATACAATGTTCTGTCTGTGTGTATGCCTGCAGGCCAGAAGAGGGCACCAGACCTTATTACAGATGGTTGTGAGCCACCATGTGGTTGCTGGGAGTTGAACTCAGGACCTTTGGAAAAGCAGGCAATGCTCTTAACCACTGAGCCATCTCTCCAGCCCCTAGCATGTCAAGTAGTTATGAAACATACAGTCTTAATTTTTATATTTTAATTCACATTGTTGCTTTAATTTTTAAACATGTATTGACTTAAAATGTTATTTATCACATTTACTTAATAGTTATATCACATCTTTCATTTTCTCTATTTTAACTATTAGTAAATTCTTAATAATTAGCATAAATAGAAAATGTTAGTACTTTTATAGCATTTACTATTCTGTAATTATTATTAGTTTATCTTTTTATTAGCATTTAAAGCCTAGAAAGTTTTTTCCTTCCCAGCAATATTAGGGAGTAAAGGTGAAGGCTATGTTTTAAGCACCTCTTCTCTTCCACCTATTTAGTGGTATAATTTTGAAGTTGCTGAGTTGGGACTGTTGAAGATTTGTGTACCCACCAACTTAACCTTTGCATTCTTGGTCCTTCCTTCTTAATTTTGGGCAAGGCCTTTGACTGTTCAGAGCCTCAGTTTCTACATCTGTAGTGTGACTCCCATTCCCTGGAGTTTTGAGGATTTGGCGAACTAGAATCTGCACAGCTCTGCACAACATATCAAGTGACTTCTATGCAGTCACTCACTAAGTATTTACTGAGCACTCACAGTTTGGTGGACACTCCTTGTTTCAACTTCCAACTCACTAGTTCTTAGCAGATTATTTTTTCTCCTTGGAGGATAACTAACAATATTTGGAGACATTGCTAACAGTCACAACTAGGAGAAGGGACTGCCATTGCTATCTAGTAGGTCAGCACTCTGTTTAGCATCCTACAGGGCACAGACTTGGCTACTGTCTAGATTTGCAATTAAAGAATTATCTGACCCCAAATATCAGTAGTGCTAAAATGAAGTAACCTTATTCAAAAGGACAGTGACAATAAAATGATAGAAAAGTCCTATGTTTCCATTTTGTTAGAAAAGTGATAAAAGAAAAATGCAGTAAATAAATAAATGACCGTGACAGTTTTAGATGATACTAAATGTGATGGAAATTAAGATGTTGTGATTGTGACTGGGAATGTGGTATATATGATACGAAGAAGCCAGGGAAGGCTTCTTGGGAAGGTTATATTTGAGCTCAGTCTGGCCAGTTCAAGACGACCAGGAAGAGCAGTCCAGACAGAGCAGTCCAGCAGCAAAGGCCGCAAGGCAGGAACAGATGTGGCCTGTTTGACACAGAGAAAAGCTTACATGAAGAGAGTGATCAAATGGTAAGTAGAAAAAAAAGGTGGACAAGACCCTAAAGGGTCAGGATTCTGAAAACTACCCGTGAAGGGCCAGAAGCAAAGCTTTTAGACTCCCTAGGTCATGTGATGTGCCTCAGCCACGCAGATCTGGTGTCACAAGCAGCCACAGGTGATAGGAATCACATAGTATGGCTGTGTTCCAACAGGACCTTATTTGCCACTGGATATACATGAGGGCTGTAGTTTGGCCTGTAGGGTCTTGTAGTATATAGTGAGGACTTTGGATTTGAAAATACAGTGGACATCTTGAGGATATTAAAGCAAGGGAGGGACATGATCTAATTTCCAGTGTAAAAAGATTATGTCCTCTCTTTCAGGAGCAGTGGCTCCTCAGTGAATGAATCAGCTTGTACCCTTCCACCTAATTTCTGACAGTCACAGTTGGCACCCTGTCATTTAGCAAGCACACATGCTCTGCATTTCTTTGTCTCTGAGCCTTTGCTTGGCCTGGGATTCTCTTTCATTCTTAGGAACTGACAGAACCACCCTCCCCTTCCCCCATTCTTTTTTCTTGGAGTTGCTGTGTAGCATTGGGTCCATCTATCACAGCGATTATCCCATTCATCCTTGTGATACAGTATTGCTAGAAGAGCTACCCACTACTTAGCACTAGTGATGCATCAAGCACTTTAAAAGTTTCTCAGTACATTTTCTCATTTAATCCTTGCAGCAACACTTGGTGGTGATACTAGCTCCATTTTCTGGGTGACATAATTGCAGTCCTTAGGGCCACTTAGCCTGATTGAGCTCACATAGCTAGAAATTACCCTGGATTAGTCCTGAACTCATCCTGTCTCAACAGCAAACTCTGAGTCTGCTGTAGTTGAATCTGTTTCCCCACTAGTCTGTGAGCTCCTTGAGGACAGGACCATGTTTGATTCATGTCTATGCCCTGTGCCTAACGCAGTGCCTGGCAAATAATAAGTGCTCTATAAATGTTTATTACATTGGTTGTGGATAATGTGCCATTTGAATGTTTAAATGTTCTATCCTCTAGACCACTAGATGTCACTTGAGATGCATAAATGTGGTGAGAATCCACTGTGCCTGGGAAGCTGTTAAACAGTGTCTGGCCATTTTTAACAAAGTAAAAATGAGTCTTTGTTTGAATTTTCAATCTGGTCATGGTCATCTGTTTTCAAATACTTGACCATGACTCCCTTGCATTCCAGATAGAGTTTTGTATCATTTTCCTCCTCTGAGTGTTGTCTTTGCAGATGTTGCTACAGCTTCTTGTACTGCTGTGTTGTCTGTGCTGTCTGTAGTTGGTAACCGAATTAATAAACATTTGAGCACCTATTGTATGTCAGGTACTATGCTAGACTCTGGGGATACAGAGATGAATTGAGACATGGCCTTTACCCTCAAGGAGCTCACAGTCTTTTTGGGGAGACGGACAGGTAAATAACTCTACTGTGCTGTGAAGTGTGTTTAGAATAAGAACTCCATGCTACAGAAGCACAAAGGGGAGGTGGTTCTGTGTAAACAGCTCATAGAGCAGCTACTTTGGCACTTGACAAATGATTAGAAAACTGTGGGTACTGAGGGAAGGAGGGGCATGGGCGAACAAAAGTATTGACTCTAGGAGCTGACAAGGGTCTGGGAGAGGAGGGTTAGGGTATGATAGGGCATGTGGAAGAAAATGACTGGCAATGCGGGGGGGGGTGTGGAAAAGTAGGTTGGAGTAAAGGGTGGCCACTAGTGGGGAGAAAGTTTCAGATGTCCTACAAAGTACTTTAGACGTAACACCCAGGGTTGTAAGTTGTTTTCAGAAGCTTCTGTGAAAGCAGTGACCTAGAGAGTTCCATGCTATCCAGAGTTAACTCTCGGGGAGAGCCTGGCAGCTGGAAAAGCTTACTCAACAGAATCCATGAGTCAGAATGAGGGCTGAAACAGCGGGGATGGCAAGGAGAGGAGGGCTGACAGGCAGGGCAGGAGAAAGAACAGAGTTGGCAAGTTCCGAGACTAGAGAGGAGACTCAGAACAGGCCAATGAAGTTGTTCCCTGGGATGCCCAAAGAAGGAATTTGATGTAGCTACATAGGAATTATGAGGAACCAAGGTTGATGTCCATCAATTACCCTGCAGTCCCCTGCGACTGGACCCCCTTCTGTCCTCTTAACAATATTTCCACGAGAGCCGTGCTCCAGCTGTGGTTGGAATCTTTCTAGTCATTCTTACTGAGTAATTGGGGCAGTTTCTCTCCCTCACTACTTAGAGTGGACTGACATTCAGAGAAGAAATGCTATTTTACTGAAACTGGTAAGTGGGATTTTAGGAATAGAACATTTGCCCTGCTTGCCTTAGACCCAGGGCTGTTTCTAAAGAAAGTGGAAGGCCGTCAGAAATGTCCCCCACAACCTGTAGAGAAGAGGGAACATTAACCATTTTGGAGCTTCTGTGTTGAGAAAAATATTTGCCTGACAGTGTACATATGTGAGTAGATCTTCTGTTGGCTTCCAAAATCTCATTTGCTCTTTGTGTTTTTCCTTTAGGGTTGGTGTTGATTCAGACCAAGAACATTTGGTAAATATGTGCTTGTGTTGTCCCTGGCATTTCTGTCCAGTGTTCAGTCGTTTGGAAAGAAAACTGTCTCTCTTAGACTTCATGCCGCTTTTTAGATCCTGTTTTGTTTGCTCTTAACTGACATGTCTGACTTCTCACTACTCCATGAAACAGAACCATAGTTTAGACAGCAAGTGGCTATCAAGGGTACCAGCTTTCCTATCTGTGGCCATCCTGGGGCTTTGCCATGGAGGAGAATAGGCTCTTCAGTGTGCCTGGGTGTTCCAGTGACTGCTCTGGCACGGGTAGCCTTTTTCCACTCTGGTTGCGCATGAAGGCTTGTCTCTGATGTCAGCCCCACTCCAGCTGCTCTTCCTGTGTAGCTTTCAAATTGGATGACCAGCAGCTGCCCTTGAGAACTGTCTAGAATCTTCTGAATGTCCAGCTGCATGTTTTGGGGGTTACACTCTCTTAGCATAAGCCTCAACTTTTCCAATACAACGCCTCACTTCCTTCCTTCAGTGTGTCAGTTTCTCAGCCGCCCCTATGATCTGCAGACTTGTAGACCGAACACAGCAGAACTGTCTGCCCTCATGAGACTGACCACCCTTTCTGATATTTTCCACCCTCTTTTGTAATGGTTTCTGAGCACCACTGAGTAAGTGATTATCTAGTACACATTACATGAGGTTTTTGAAGATGGAAAATATCTTTTGAAACTTAATTCCTATTATTTTCTGAAAGAAGCCGTGGTATGTTTTTCTGCAGGGTATGCTTTAAAAGAAAGCATTTACTTGATTCATTTCCCAAGTGCTAATTTTGAGTGATGACTGTGTGCGTGCGTGCATGTGATATAGTAAGTTCTTGCTAATTTTATGGTCAGAATCTTAAAGTAGAATTCCCTGGACAAACCAGATTATATACTTTTTCATCCTGCCAGGCTTTTGAGATAGTTCCAAGGGCTGCTTGCGACTCAGTAGTGATAAAACATTATTACATTTGCACAGCCCTGTTACCCTTCACCATGAAGGAGAAAGAAGGGAAAGAGCCAGATAGGTGACTAGCAGTTGTGGCAAACAGAAAGAATAGTTTTCCATTGTTTTCAGAACCCCATGGGCAGACGTTAGCAAGATGGCCCAGTGGGTAAAGGTGCTTGCTGAAAAGCCTGACAGCCTGACTGATTCCTGGAGAGCTTGTAAAGGTGGAATGAAAGAAGTGACTCCACAAAGCTGTTCTCAGACCTCCGCATGCATACTGTGCGTGTGCGTCCCCCCACCCAGATGAAAAGAGATATAATTGAGAAATGGAAACCCCATGGGCATCTCAGTTGCATTGTTTACCAGTAATTAGTTATGTCCATTATGAGGCTTGAGGAACATTCTAGTGAGTATGAAGCTTAGGGGTACACAGTAGTTATATGGTAACTGTAGATGATTTGCTTTACAAGACATGAAGGCAGGGCCAACGAGATGACTCAGTGAGTGAAAGTGCTTGCTGAGCAAGTCTGGAAGTCCTCAGTTCAGTCCCTGGAACAGATGCTGAAAGACAACAGTCTCTAATACACCAAATAAATAAAGAAATGAACAAAGAAATGAATAAATAAATAAATAATAATACAGTAGTAGTAAAAGTAGTAATAGTAATAACAATAAATTTAAAAAGAAGTGAAGGCAAAACTTTGAAAATGAGGCAGTTCCATGGATTAGAAGTATAACTCACTGATCGAACGTGTAATTAGTTTGCACAAGGTCCTGGATTCCCTCCCCAGCAGCAAAAGTTAAAGAAGAAAATAAGAAGTGAAGTCATGAGAAACTTAATGATATAAAAGCAAGTTCAGAAATTTTTGCCCGCTTGTGAGCACATGCAATATTCTCAGATATTTTTATAGTATTTATGTATGTGTGGATTCAAGTTGAGGGGCAAAATAAACTGTCTGGAGATTGAAAGGGCAAGAAAGAAACAAAACCTAGACTTTAAACTCTATGCCCTTAAAAAAAGTCACAGAACCATGGAACATTAGTTCTGGAAAGGGCCTTAGTGAATCTGTATTGCTTGTGTTTTATATGTGAAGAAACTCAGGCCCAGAGAAGGAAGGAGGTTTGCCCCAATAATTAATGTCAGTGAGCCAGGACTGGAGCTGGATAGCCTAACTGACTATGATCATCCCATATTAAAATGAGGGCATTTCATATTTTTGTAAGCTGTTTTAGAAGCTGTCTTTTTGCTGGGTTAGTCTCCCTCCTAGTCAGTGAGTTCTGCCATAGCATTTCCTTGTTTTCATTTTGCCACTGTGTTCTGAGCATAGTAGCAACTTGAAAAGGCCAGTTATTTTTGAAGTCCATGGCACAGCTCTCCAAATATAGGGTGAGATGTTTTCTTCTGCAGGTACCACTGCGTCGGCAGTGCAAGTCTTTCAGATTGAGGAGGGGAATTAGTCTGCACCGACTTTTCTTTAAGCTGTATGTATGTTTGTGTGTGTGTTCACATATGGGTATGTATGCACGTGCCACAGTACATGAGGTCAGAGTCCAGCCTTGGGTATAGTAAAATAGGATCTCTTTGACATTGATTGCTATGCACACCAGGCTTACTGGTCCATGAGCTTCCAGAAATTTTCCTGTCTTCACATTCTATCTCACTATTAGCATTGGGGTTACAGAGAAGTGTTGCTGTGCCTGGCCTCATGTAGGTTTTGAGAATTCGAACTTGGGTCTTCATGCTTACATGGCAAGTACTTTTGTCACAGAGACATCTCCTTAGGCCCCCACATTGATTTTTTTATATTTTTTGAAATTATAATTACATATTGTTTCCCTGTTTCATTCTCCCTCCGGCCTCTCCCATATATCCCGTCCTTGTTCTCCTTTTCAAATTCATGGCCTCCTTTTCTTGAATTGACTCCATGTTGATTTTTAAGTGGCAATATAATCATCAATTAGTAAGCTGCCTGAGTCAGAGATGCTTAGAAAAACATTGCAGTTTCCTATACAAGCCACCGAATGGCTAATGTTACCCGTGTTGGACCCTATCTTTGGTGAAGGCTCTATTTCTGGTTCTACGAAGGAATGGCTCTAAACCTGTCTGCATCTGTGGTATTGATTTATGTATCATCTGTCTGCAGGGTGTTCCTGAAAATGAAAGGAGAACTACCAAAGCAGAGAGTGCCTGGCTCTTTCGGATGTGGTACAACTTTGATCATAAGTATCCTTAATGATAAAAGATGCTGGTCCAGGCGTGGATAAGCACAGCTTAGTGAAATGATTCAGTGTGTGCGTGGGTGCACCTGTGAGTGGGGAAATGCTAGGGACAAACCCAGCAACTTATACATGCTAAGCATGTACTTCACTACTGAGCTACAGCTGCAGCCCCGGAACAGCTGTTTTGCCTTCCTGAAGCATAATATAAAACCTGGCTCTCTCCGTAAGTGTAGAAATACATTCCCACCAATGAATTCCTTTGCAAACCCAGGGAACCAGTAGCCACTGGTTACAGTAACAACTGACTGTACGGAGAGAAATCCAGAGCCTAAATGACATAGCTAATTTTTTAGATATTGGTATATTTATTGAGTAAACTTTAGTATTTGGTGTCCTGGAGATAATTTGGAGAATTCTGTGGGAGATATTCCTTGCTTGTCACTGTACTTGCTAGGGTGGAAGGAAGCCTTAGGGGAAAGCACAAGATGAAATGCAATGTGTTTGATACTGCACTTCTCTAGAAGCTGCCTTTCCCCTCTGAGTTAAGGGCAGAATGTCTTTTCTTCCTCAGCCTTTCTCAAGACCAAATATTCTCTTTTCAGAATGCCTTTGTGATCAAAAACCTTGTATGTTTAGGAAAAATATTCTTGCCCTCATGATTAGAAGCCACTGCTTACTATATTCTGTTTACTAGATTTTCACCTCCATTTCTGTAAGTACTTGAAATTAAATTACCATGTGCATACAAAAATCCAAGCATATCTGTGGCATTAAGGCTCCCATTAGGGAGTGAAGGCCGGGGATTTTTAAATTGCTTAAAGATTATGTCATTACTTTTGGCTCCATTACCAGCATCTTGGATGTATGCCATTCCCATATCTCTTGGGGGTTTTTCATTCCTCCTATTTAACATTTTTTAGTTTTCTAGAATAAAACGTACATTTTCTACATTCACAAAATAATTTCAATGATTCCAGTTTATAAAAAGAACTTAGTTTCCTGTATAATCTTGTAGGAGTAAACACCAAAAACTAAACTCTAGTCATTTTAATGCCCAGAGCCCTGATAGAATTAATTATCCATCAGTCTAGATCTTAGTTCCTTTATTTGGCCAAATTGTTACAATAGAGTTATAATTTAAATGCAATGACATGTGAATCTTAAGAATACAGTTTAATGAATTTTGGCCATCTATCCCTGTGTACCTACTATCCATGTAAATATTTGTGTGTTTATAGCATAGTAGAAGGTGCCCTGTGCTCTCTTGGGTCAGTGCCACCTTCCCTAGAATGTCCTACAGGGGAGTAACCCTGATTTCGAGTGCCATCAGCTTGAATTAGGTATAGCTGGTTTTGATTTTTATTGAAATAGATCACATTTATTCTTTTTGTGTCTTTGTTCCTTCACTGACATCTGTGTAATTTATCCAGAAGGCTCTGCATAACCATAATTCAGTGAGGTGGGGTTCAGGTTAAGGGCATTGTGCATACTAGAGAAGCATTCTGCCTCAGTCCTTGTTTTGTTGTTATGGTCAAAGCCTCCCTAGTATCCCAGGCTAGCCTTAAACTTAGGATCCTCCTGTGCCTGCCTAGCCTCAAATTTATGATCTTCCTGTGTCTGCCTCCTGAGTGCTGGGCATACAAGCATGTTTCCTCATGCCCAGCCTTTTCTTTATTTCTCTAATAGACACAGGGCTCTTTGGAATTTTCTTTTGGCAGATTGTTTGGTAATTTGATTTAACAAGTCCCTGTTCAGTACTTACTACTAAGTAACAGAGCCTTGGTCATTTTTATATCAGCATTCAAATAATAGATCATTTCTGTTGTTAGTGGCTTTGTGTAGGCAGAGTGTGTTTATAGAGGGAGCTTTAATCTTTACACAGACGTTATTAATATAGGCACGTTTGAATGGTGTCCTTTAAGGATTTATTTTTATATGTATCGTGTGTATATGGCTGTCAGGAGAAGGAATGTTCTCTGGAGATAGTGAACAAACTGCAGGAGTCGGTTCTCTCTTACCCTGTGGAGCCTGGGGCTGGGACTCAGCTTGAAGACTCCGCAGTGCCTTCACCCTCTGAGCCATCTTGCTAGCTTCAAACCTTGGTCTTTAAAATTGTTTTTGAGGTGAACTTGCTGTGTAGCCGTGTGTGTCCTTGAGTTCATATTCCTCCAAGCGTTGGGATCACAGGTGTGCACCACTGTGTATAGCTAATAACTTTTGTGTGGTCTGAAGATTTCCCCCAGGGCCTAAAGCATGCTAGGCAAGTACTCCACCTCTAAGCTACGTGCCCCAGGATCTCACTTGATAATGTCCTTTCTCCATTCTTTTCCCTGTGTTTTCCTCTTTTTTCTAACAATTACCTTGAATTACCAAATCTGATGAAATGAGGATCTATGCTATAGGAGTTTATTACACATAGTTTGTTGTTGTTTTGTAAGTCTTGGGATTTTGTTTTCTTTCCTCTTTCACCTCCTTTGAGCTTCATAGGAAGCGAAGCAGCATGATACAGAAGTTCAACCTAGAGCATTCAGATTCATCAGAATCCATAATAAATGATCCAAGCCAGTTTATCAGTATATGCTGCTGCAGTTTTTATTCTTCCCTCTGAACACCATCGTTCTTTACTTTCACTTTAATTTTCTTTAGTACCAAACTCAGGATGAATTTTTGTTTCTTCAGCCCCTAAAAGCAGAAAAGCAATGGGATGTCATACAACAGGCTCACGAGTAAAAGTCAGACTAGTATCAGCTAGCAGATATGTCCCCATTTCCTTAATTGTGTGAGCTCTCTTCTGTGTCAGTGTCCCTGTCTGTGAAATGAAGATAGTGAAAAGGTCTCGCTTTGCTGTCACTGCTGTAGTATGGCAGTAAGATGAGCTTGCACGTGGAAAGCCCTTTGTCGGCCTCTGAAGAGGTCGGTGTGCTGTGGCAGTGCTCATTTTAAAGGGGACTGTTTGGGGCTGAGGTGTAGTTTAGGAGCAAATAGAGCACTTGCGTAGCCCTGCAAGGCCCTGGGTTCGCTCCCCAACACCTTTGTAACAAGTTCCTCATTCTCTTCAATACGTAAAGAAATGAATGCACCCATCCCTTAACCGTGCCTGCGCAGCTATCTGAAGCCCCTGCTGACCCACAGTGGGCCTCCTCTCACTACCACTCTCCCAGCCTGCTGTGGACCCATCGCCAGGTGCCTCACCAGCCCCCAAGCATATGAAGTAAGTGGCATTTCTCTTACCTACTTTCTGCTGTTGTCTTGAGGCAGGTTCTTGCTATACAGGCCAGGCTGGACTCAAACTGGGATTACAGGCATGCCCTACCTTGCTCCAGAGTAAGTGCTTTTTATGCACTAATCAAATTCTTTAGCAAGTTCAGTTTGGCCGTTCTGTGAGTTAAACTTCTGGTTTTTATTTTATTTTGGTTGGATTTCTTGGTCTTTGAGGTATAAAATCTATGAGAGGGAATTTAAGTATATTTTTTTCAAGTAGAAAATACACTGAAATGTGTAAATAGCACTAACACCTTTTGAAAATAGACTAATTCCTTATCTTACAGCAGATGATTTTAGTAGGTCATCCTGTTCTCATTATTTTAATTTATTTGCAGTATGTGGCCTGACTTCAGCCATGGGTGTGTATGTTTCTATGTCTTCATTAGGCTCGTCACAGTTCAGTTGAAAGGATTCTCAAACAATTTTTTTTAGATTTCATTACATTTATTTAAACTAAAAAATATGTAATATGGAGCTTTTCCTCCCACAGAAAGAAAATTGTAGTGAAATGGTATGCCATACCACACTGTGCTTTGCTGGACAGTTTTCATATCTGTTAAATACAAAAGATGCTCTGTGATTTAGTATCTATAACTTTGGGGTTTTAGGGGAGTGTATCCTTGTCTGGTCCATGTAGCTGGAAGGTATAGACACAGCTAGACAGAATCTAGATTCCATATATTTTCCCTTTATCTACTAACATGATTGATGATTTGGTAAATTTTAAACCAAGAAGAAAGTGAAAGTCATGCTAACTAGTCTGGATTCTAAAATGTAAACACTTAATGACATTGACTGGTCTTCCCTATTACAATGCCCACCAGTTTGGGCTGCGTTAATGTTAACACTCAGAACCCTGCGTTAGTGGGAAGCTGCCGTGCAGCAGTACAGACCTTGCAGCTGATTGTGTTTCTCAGAGCAGATTCCATGGGGCGTTGAGGAATAGTAGGCAGTGTAAGGGCGGCACCTGGGCCGGTAGCTTTGTTTGGAGTCACTGTACATTTGACAGATAGTGCTAGTAGTGTAGGGAGAACACTCCATACTGCTGTGACTCCCTCCTGTGCAGCCCAAGTATGGGTCTTTTCCATTGTATCACATGACTCTCCATAGTAGTGGTGTTGGTTCAGGCAGAGGCTTGGCTCTCAGACTCCAGAGACTCAATAACTTACATTATCTACAGCCCAAAGGTCCACAACTCTGTGTGGTGTATGTGTGCGTGTGCGTGTGTGTGTGGTGTCCCAGGTGTGATGGCACATATCCATGATCCCATCTCTTGGGAGGTGGAGGCAGTTTCTAGAACCAAGAGTCCAAGCTCATCCTCAGATACATAGCAAGTTAGTCGTTAGCTTGGGCTAAATTGAGACTCCGTCTCAACAATAACAAATAAGTCAACAAACAAAACCTGCCTCCAACCACCATTAAAAACCCACAAACAAAAAGGAAACAAGTATGTGCCCTGTGGTATATGCCAATACAACACATTTGACAGATTGTATGAGTTTCCTGGGGCTGCTGTGACAGACAAAGTGATGTAGTTTACAGTTCTGAGGCTAGAAGTCTGAGGTTAAGATAGAGACAGGACTGCTTCCCTGCAGGCCTCTTTCTTGGCATCTGATGCTTTGCTGTCAATCTCTGACATTCCTTGACGTTTAGATGCTTAACCCTGATCTGTGCCTTCATCACCTCTTGGTGTCATTTCTCTGTGAGTGTGTCCCTGTGCTATTTATGCTATTACAAACAGCACTTATGGTGACGGTGTTTTTCAATAAGCTTTTGCATATAAGTTTATTCAATGTTATAAATTCTAAGTATGTAGAATTGATTTAAGGGGATATTACTAGATCAAAAAGAATGTGCCTTTTACATTTCTTCAAGACCTCAAACTCAAAGAAAACATTGATTAGAAAGTGCTAAAGAGCCCCCACTGACCTGCAAAGGAGCCACAAAACTGTTTTAACCAAATGGCAGACACTAGTTAGGTTTATTGTTACTAGTTAAATATTAGACAGGAAGTGATTTCAGCTGATGGGTGTCTATAGACTTGTTTTTTCAATTGACCTTTTTTATTTTAATCTCTGAGCATTTAAGGAAATTTCTAGCAATAGTAAATTTCTGATAACCAGAAACACAGAGAAACAAATTTGCCAGTAGCTCCATTATGGAGTGCTTATGTTGAATGACATTCTAGATGTTTCTATACCTGCATACATGTTCTTTTCTTTGCCAAATGGACTATATATTATTGACCTCCCCCATTTTATAGAATTGTATTAGGTATACTGTTTTGGAAACTTTTTTTCCATTAGAACAAAAGCTAATGAACCCGGAAAACAGCTATGCAGTGCAAGTTTCCATGTGTCCCCATGTGCCATAATGTGTTGTGTGGCTGGAATAAGAAGTGCTTAGTCTTGTATCCTAGCCTTATTTGTCTCTTCCCCTGCTCCCAGGTCCCAGACTTTTAAGATCCATGAGGGCAAGCTGATAATGTGCAAAAGCGAGTGCTACTTGCAAACAAAGGGCCAAGACCCAGACACTGTGGGAGCACATGGGATGGACAGCTAGTCTAGAGCAGAAAAATCACAGGAGACTGCCAGGGGAAAGTCAGGAGAGGGGACTGGTGACTCGGAGGGGACAGAGGGGACAGCGTGCCTGATGGCCGGGAGGTAAGAGAAAGACAGTGGGATAGCTTGTCAGTGCTTCAGTCCACCCTGCATGGCAAGAGGCTGCTGGAGTGGGGGCGCAGCTGGTTATGGGAGAAGAAGCCGAGAGCAACAAGTAACATTGTCTTTTAGTCAAGGGTAGGACTTAGAATTTTATACAGAGTGCGCTGGGCTACCACCGAGGCATTTTAGGTAGAGGGTTGTCAGATTGTCTCCTTTTGGAAATGAGTCTCTGAAGAGCGGGCTTATCTTACCACCTTGCCTGGCTTTGATTCTTGCATTGTTTAACTACTCTTAAACTTTATATTGTTTGTATTTAGAACCAGGAACAATTGAAAGATGATGACTCCGACCTTATTCTCAATGATGGTGATATCAGTTTGACATATGGGGATTCTACTGTGAACACTGACTCTGCAACAGCCAGTGCTCCAAGGAGATTTATGGGCAACAATTCTGAAGATGCCTTGGATCAGGAGCTTACATTTGGGGACCACGAACTAGTCATTCGTGGAACACGCCTGGTTCTTCCGATGGATGATTCTGAACCTGCGTTAAATTCATTAGATGATACAAGACACAGTCCAGCCTAAACTTTCTAATACTCACTTAGTGGTTTATAAACTTTGCACATGTGATTGTGAAGAAATGTGTACTACCTACAAGTCCTAGTGCATGTCTCCGAATGTGTAAGCTATATAAATGCTATTTATATGGCATAGAAGAATATAAATACCCTGTAGAAGGCAGATTGTCTGTTCTCTTTAAGTTTTACTGGCTGCACTACATTGGCCGGATCTGTTTTAGAAAGTTATTTCCACAGTAATGTTGTGTGTTCTGTTAGTTTTATGTTTCAGTTAAAGTATAAAAAGTGACAGATTGACCCTTTCTTATATTTATCTGACACTTAACTGGAGTACTAAGTTCTTGTGATGTGAATTAATTTGTGTGTGGCAGGGAAGGGGGAGGGGAGGGGGAGGGAAGGGGGGAGCTCTTATTCCCTCGGGAACCTAAGGAGGAGAGGTTCCTTTGTTGGAGAACTTTTGTTGATTGCTGCTGCCTTTGTCATGACTTCTTTCTTTCCCTTTTCTCTGGTGGCCCTTTGTGGTGCAAGGAGCTGATGGCATTTTGATCTCACCCCATTCAAGGTTGGGGACTGAAGTGTGGGGGCTGTTTTTCCCCAATTGATGTAAAAGAACAGATTTCTTCACTACAGTACATTGATGCTCTGAGAAAGAAGGCTACAAATGACCTCCAAGACCTTATTTCTTTTCTTTCACACCAAGACCATAGGAATTGCGTCCAGCTGGCTTAGCCAAAGTATAGGTGTATATAGTTCAGGGTACTTGTTTCAGATTTGGGGGCGCTGGAGCAAGTGGACACGGGGCATAAGATGGTGTTGGAGGTCTCTCTTCCCAAATATGTAAATATTCTATACCAGATAAGTCGAAATAGAAAATGTAATTGCTGCTTCAATGTTGTGTGTATAGTAAGCCTTGTCATCACAAGTTTTTTATATCAACTTAAAACGCTGCTCTTCAGCAGCCAATCAGGAGCAAAATGGAAAAATTTTTAAACTTACGATGTGTAGTGGTCACTTGTTAGTCGGTAGTTGGTGTTAGAAGTTAATTCATGTTCTGTACTACACCAGAGGCAGCTGTAAGAGGAACATGGTACTCTGCAGTGCCTTTGTGTAAAGTGGGTGTAGTTGTCTTCATTGTCATGTGACTTTTTAATATTAGATGCCTAAGCTGCCATGTGTTATTTTTTGATGGTTTTCAAGGAAGAGCACAGAACAGCTGTTTATTTCATATTCATAGTATGAAAATGGTTTCTATTTTATAATGCTGCAAATACCTAAAGGTACATTGAACACTTGGAAGGGGAATACTTCTTGATGCTGATTCGGACCTGTTTGTGATTCAGGAGAAAAAAAAAATACAAATTTTGTGGATCCCCACCCCCCCAGGTCTGAGTAGCATTGCCTTAAATCTAATCCAATTAGAAAATTAATTACTTCTATGACATTCAAATTTTCCACTGAAAAATGCCCTTCCAAACAAAACATGCACTTACTCCCTATAAGGGTTCTGTGCCATTGTAAACACTCCTGGAGCTTTTAAAGGAATTCTAATGCTGTACTCTTCGTGGCAGCCTTGACTCGTGGCCATGTGTTATGTAGTGGTAGTGACTTTCCTGCTATGCAGGACTCCTGTGACGTGTACATTTTATATGGTGTGTGGCTCTCCATGCAGTAAATAATTTCTTGTTAATGTATGTTTGGGGGGGTTGAATGTCAGCATCATTGACCCACACAGTTATTCAAGTTGTAAAAGGGTATACAGTAATTTAACTACTATCTTTTTATTCTCTCAGGTTACTGAGCTCACATTATAAAAATGGCTATAAATACTGAGCATGAAAACTTATGTAACCTGTCTCTTTCCGCATGCATAAGACTTCTCATTAAGGAAACTGATAACGCTCGAGTCCACTAAATCTGCCTTCAGTACTTTATCAAAGGGGAACCAAGCTTGTGCTTCCGTCTTCATCTGGAAGATTTTTCCCTCTCTCGTCTGTGCACACATCTCCATGCAACAAGAAAAGCACCTCTGTTAAGATGCCCGTTGGAATTACAGACCTGAATGAACTTTGATGAAGTACAGTCTGAGGAACCATCATGCATGAGTGAATTGCTCTCTTGGACCTGTTTTTCTGTTGTTTGTGAAACCTACATGTTTGATTGACTTGAACATTGCATCTTTCAGAGTTATTTTTTAAGATCTCTTGGCATTTATCCTGGTCTGTGTTTGGCAGTGTGCTGTTAAAGTACTAGACTTCTAATCTTTATGTGCTTTTTGTTTTCCCTTGGAGTACTTGGAAAGATGTTATAGTGGTTTCTTTTAGGAAAATCTGTCATTAAAAAAATTATAGCCTTGCAAATAACCACTCACTGTTATTTGAGTCCCAGCTTATTCTAGAGAGACATAAGGAATGCTGACTTCATTTCTTTTTCTACCTATATACATACTGGAAAAGGGGGAGGATTGGAGTTTTAAAAAGCAACTTGACAGTACCTAACTTATGAGGTGGCAGACTATAAGGGTGAATGTGTTTGCTCGTGGTCACAATCGGACCATTTAAGAAATACTGCTCAAAACCATCAAGTTCCATTATATTGATTTGTAGGCTGTTAGTGCAATAGCAGAATGTGGTGAAAATAGTTGCATTGTACTGCAGGTGGGGCAGTTGCGGAAAGGCAATTCCAAGTTTGCCTGCAGAGCAGAGCACAGCCACATCAGTCGTCCTTCACATGAAAGGTACGTCTTTCTTTGTACAGGAGTTGTTGTGTGGGTTAGCATTTGGATTAGTCAGGGTTCCCTAGAGAAACAAAACTTAGAGAATTCATACGATTTAATTAAGAAAAAAACCCTTCACAGGTAATGCTTAGCCTGTGGTTTTAGTCAATTAATTCCAGATGTAGTCAGGTTGGCAACCAAGAATAGCCATCTGACAACAACTTTACTATACATATATACACACACATATACATTCTAATAAATCCCATGTATATAGTAATATATGTGAGATTTGTTGGAATGGCTTTATTTATATATATATGCATATATGTGTATGTATATGGGATTTATTAGATTGCTGTAAGGCTGTGGTCCAGCTATTCCAACAATGGCTGTCTGCCCGTGGAAGGTCCAAGAGTCCAGTAGTTGTTCAGTCCATGAAGCTGGATGGTTCAGCTGGTCTTCAGTATACACTGGTATCCTGAAGAAGTGGGCTCTATTGCCACTGAAGGAATGGACTTGCCGGCGAGAACAAGCAGCCAAGAAGAGAGCGCTTCCTTCTTCATGTCCATTATATAGGCTGCCAACAGAAGGTGTGGCCCAGGTTAAAGGTAGATCTTCCCACCTCAAAAATCTGAAGTAGAAATCACTTCAAATGATTTAAGAAAAAAATCCCTCTTGGGTTTTAGTTAATACCAGATATGGTCAAGTTGACAAGCAAGAATAGCCATCACAGAGTTTGCTAACAGCAAGCTTGCCTGTCTTGCTAATTGTACAAATCATGCTCTCAGTTCAGCTACATTGCTATTGCTACACTCCAGCTTCCTTACTTATTGCTCACTCACTAAAGGCACAGGTGAGACACCCACACCCAAGGCCCATGCCTTGAATCAATTCGTTTTTCTCACCACACAAAACCCTTTACTAGATTTGAGTACTAGGTACCTTCGTTCCATTTAGTGCTAGAGTATAATAGATGTTCTTGAATTAATTGGAAAATTCTCAACAGGAAATACTTATCAAGATGGTCCAGGATGAGGCTTGTAAATAAACCGGAAATGTTAATAATAGTTGTGTTTTTTGAGTCCCTCCTGGGTACACATAATGTGTTTACAAGATATTTTGATTGTTTTAATTTTATCACGTAGCATACCCTCTTTTTTCAGTTGAGACAGAAATGCAAAGTTGATATGACTGGTAACCCATAGAGCTATGACTCAAATCCTCAGCCTGATTCCAAAGGTCCAGATTCTGTTGTTTTGTTTTTGAGACAAAATCTAACCGTAAAGGTCAGGCTGCCTTTGAAACAAATGAATGTCCTATCTCAGCCTCCTGAGAGATGTGATTACAGGCATGTACCACCACACCTAACATCAAAAGTCCAGTTTGTTAACCACTACTGACTCTAGGCACGGACTCCATACTAAACTAAGTACAACCTGAAGATGAGACAGGGAGTTGTAGACATCAAGCCTGCTGCCCACCACCTGCTGGCTGGCCATCAGACCAGGGTAAGAGATGAAGTCTCAGCTGCATCCTGCATTTCCTGCCCTGTTGGCTGCCTTACATGAGTCTCTGTGATGGGAGCATCCTGACACCCATCGCCGAGGGCCCCTCCTGTGTCTTGTCCTGTGTGAGGGAGGCTGGCTGATTAGCAGCTTTGCCTTCCACTCCTTTCCACTATCTCTTAGCCTTTTCCAAGGGCCTATCTTTCATGCCAGAGTATGTGATTGTGAACAATGGCTTTGGAGTCACAGAAGGTGGGCTAGTGTTTTAAAAGCCCAGGCTTTAGGGTTATACAGTTTTGATCTCAGGCCCTGCTACTGAGTGTGACGTTGACCAGTTACGTGACTTAACCGAGCCTTTTCATTCTCTCTCCTTGCTGTTCAAGGGATCTGAGCTCATCCTTTGAGCCACATACAGTGGGGCTAGCAGCAGACAACTGTACTGCAGTCTCAGCTCTGCTTCACATACTCTATGGGAGACATTGTCAATCATCTCTTGGGGGGCCTTGGGAATCACTCATGGAAGAAGGACTGCTTGATTTCTAGTGGGGGCATATTGATTTCAAGTAATAACTTCAAACACAGTAGTCATGAAAGCCATGACCGACATGTAAGAACCCTCCCTGGGGTGCTAGCAGGGCCCTGTAATCTGGTGATACAGGGGCTGAGGCTGACTTTTCTGATAAAGGGATGTTTAAGTTTAGATCTCAAGAGTTAGTCGAGGGCCAACTGAGTGACGTGATGAGGACCATTCCAAGCAGAGTGAAGTGACATTCCTTTAGTCGGGTGTCTGTTGAGTGACAAAACAGGCACTGTGCTCTACAATTCAGCACGGAACAAAATAGAGCTCCTCTCGCAGCCCTTCCAAAGCCGCCGTGGAGGACAGAATCCTAGTTCCAGTGTTAGTCATAATGAGTTCCCTGAACCAAAATGTGCCCCCTGCCACCTCCTCCTTCCCACCCAGGGTAAGAGGACCCCCTCCTGTATGTCACCTTTAGAGCCTTTGAAAACAACTGATAATGTCTTTTCTGAGCTTTTGTGTGCCCCGGCTAAACAACCCTATTCTCTTACTATCCTTCCTCCAGCCGAGACCACCCTGGCTTGCTTAGTTTCTGTGGCTGCATCAACCCCTCCTAACAATCAGCAGGCAGACTGGACCAAAGGCGCCCTGCTCCAGGGAAGTCTACATTCTCTTCAGGGAAAGCAAACCATAAATGCACATACATGAAATAATGAAAGGGTGGAGAACTGGCCAGCAAGAAATGGGACAGAGGCTAAGCGGTGTGAGGAGAGGGGGCAAGAGAGGAAGAGGCAGGGAGAAGTTGAAACAGTCAGCAGTCTGTGGGTTCATAAACCAAACTCCAGCCTTAGCTACACAGCACTTTTAAGGCCAGCTTGGGATATGTAAGACCCTCCTGTCTCAGACCAACAAGCAAAGCCCTGATGCAGGTAGAGAATGAGAGTGAGGTAGAGGGCTGCTTCAGGGCGCATGCTCAGTGCAAGTTCGTTGACAGGAAAAACTGTCTTCTTGTCCTTGATTCAGCTGGCAGATTGATATAGTACAATAGAAGAAGCAGTAAGTAATAGGAAGGCAGAGCCCTAGCCCTGCTTGCCACTTTCAGAAAGCTGCGTCAATCTCTGAGCCTGCTTCTTTGTAAAATGATGCCAGCTGAGAGGCTCGGAGCATTTGGGGAGCTATTACCGTATGCCAGGCACTGTGGTAGGTGGTGGACTGTGATTTCAGCTGCAGAGACTCGCCAGCCCTATTAGAAGGCTCAGATGAAGTGATGTACGTTAAAGAAGGCTGACTGAGGTTGGACCTTCTGTATGGTTTTGCTGATGAGGCGCTATTTGATTATGATATGGAAAACACTTCATAGACTGCACCTCCTCCAGGCTGCTTTCTTCGGCACACTGGAAGGGTCCCAAGTGCCTGCCACAGTTGCCTTAGCCGCTGCTGTCACGGCTGAAGCCTCAAGTCCATGAGTCTATTTTCTGGTTAATTTTGGTAACCCAAATAGTGTCTTTTTAAACTATGAACCCACATTATGGTTGTAGCTTAAAAAATCCTGCCCTCCACGTTCAGCTGCCAGTGCTGTCGAGTAGGTACTGGGTTCCTCTTCAGGGACAGAGCTTAACCGTGGAAGTCATTTCTTTTGTCGTGACGGGAAAAGATATACTGAAGGCAGTACGAGTACTTCTTGGAAATGAGGTTTAAATTCACCTGTTCTGTTGGAACTGAAGCGGTTCACTGTGCATTTAGATACTAAACCTACAAAAATCGCTTAAGAGGTAGTCAATTCTCGGGTGCTCTGGGAGTCACGGCTGTGCTGCTTGCTTTTGTTGTTTACTTGACTCTCCTATGCAGCTGTGTTCCCACGTGGCTCAGGCAAAAATTATATGAACTGTTTTTCCATCTGAAAAATCTGAAAGACTTCAGTCAGCTAATGAAAGTCGCCCTCCCCCGCCCCATTTCAGTGCTGTTTTTGTGTGAGAAGGGAAGATAATGGCAATTAGACCCCCTGGGGGTGCTACAAAATTGGCTTTTTTTTTTAACACTTTGAAAAACTCAACAAAGTTCCATTTTCTAAGAGGAGGCAGGAGTTTGATATTTAACAACCTTGGCCAACCAGTGTTTTAAATTCTAACTTGCAGTCAACAGACCATTAGTGTCTCATCTGCGCTGAGATTTGAGCCAGGCTAGGGGCAGGGGAAGCACAACACAGAGTTGCTTAAGCCATGGTTTGAGCCTAAAGGAGAATGCAGCAGACTAAATAAGCGCTTCACGGTGGTGGGCTAAGCATGAGAATGAGGTGGTGAGGTGGGATTGTGGTCCTTCACATTGCTGCGGAATATTACCCACCAGAAAGGCCCACACCAACATCCCTGGAAGCTGTGAGTGTGTACGTGTCTCACATGGCAAAGGGCTTAAGGTTGCCAATGGAATGATCGTGGGGTAGGAGGTTAACTCTGGGCTGTACAAATGGGGGCCAACTGACTCACACAGGTCCTTAAAATTCATGAGCTGTTCCTGGCCATGGTCAGAGCAGAAGAACTGAGCGCAGACACAAACTCAGACACACGCCACCAGGCTGGCTTTGAAGAGCAAGGAAGCGGGTCTCTGGAAGCCAGAGCCTGCAGCAGCCTACTGACACAGTGGAGTTAGCCCAGTGAGAGCCTTGTCAGACTGTTGACCTACCAAGCTGTGAGGTGACAAGTGGGTGTTGTTTTAAGCCATTAAGCTTGTGGGAATTTTTTATGGCAGCAATAGGAAGTTAACAGACTCCCTGGGAGGGAAGGAACATTGTTTCTGTTACTTCTTGCTCAGAATGGCTAAGTCGTGCCAGGCATTGTGCATGGGACTAGGGCACAGAAAGAACGGAACTGGTCATAGACAGTTGGGTAGAGGAGACTAGGAGCCGTACAGACAGCTGGGATATAGCACAATAAGGCCATGATTGAGAAGAGTCCAGGCGATGGACTCCTAGGCTGGGGAAGGATGGGGGTGTGTACTGGAGAAGGCCTGTCATTTCTAGGACGTTAATCTAGCTGTCACTACCTTGTCCATGTCACAGGCTGGTGTAAGGGAGTTCCCTAAGCCACCATGTCCAATGTATCCCTTGAAAATGGCGGTACACAGGAGACAAAACAAAACCTGGTTTTAGAACGATCACTCTTCTTATAGCTAGGGCTACTTGGATAGGGGCAAGAATGGACATAGAAGTAATGATTCAAAAGGTTGGCTAGGGAGAGAGTGTATAGTAGTTTGGACTAGAGAAATGTCACTGAGGACAAAGAGGAGATCATTTAGTATGTAGACTCGGCAGTAGTTATAGACAAAAGAGAGTTGGGCTGGAGAGATGTGTCGGTAGTTACGGAGAGATGGGTCAGTGATTAAGAGCACTTGTTGCTCTTGCAGAGAACCCTGGTTCAGTTCCCAGTACCCACATGGCTCTTACAACTGTCCATAAGTCCAATACCTGGGTTTCTTATGCTTTCCTCTGATCTCTGAGGGTACACACATGACACACATACGTTCAGGCAAAGCATACATAAAAATAGACAATTTCCAAATGTGATGATTAAATGGGGGGATATTCCTATGATCTGAACAATCAGATTGGGCACAATGGATGCAAGACAAGGCAGTAACTAGAATCTTTAAAAATTATGTAGGCCAAGAGATTGTGAGATGTGTCCAAAAAAAAAAACCAAATTTGCTTCTGAGTCACATGCGTGTGCGCGCGCACACACACAAATGCTGCATGCTGTGTCTCATTGTGGAGGCTTAAAACATCAATTTCAAAGTAGAATAGAATAGAATAGTGATTATTAGAGACCAAACAAAGAAGGATGGGAGAAGGGAACATAGAAGGAAGTCGGCTAATAGTAAACACAAATAGGAAGAAAGCATTTTAGTGTTCTGCAGCACAATAGGGTGACTGTAATTTATAATAGTCCATTATGTGTTTTTCACAAATACACAAGGGAAGAGGTTAAAGGCTCCAACACAGAAAATGATAAGGAGATGGCAGTATGATTTGCCCTGATTTTATCACAATATGCTGTTTTCATGTATTGAAATATCACAATACCCCAGAAATATGTACAATTATTATGTTAATTAAAATAAAAATAGGAACATAAATGAAAGAAGAAAAAGGGACAAGGGCCCCAAATGAGGCTGGGAAAGAATGCAGGCTCGAATACCACCAGAATTTGTAAGCTCGTCTCCATTATAACCTAGGAACATCTGGAGCTTTTCCTCTGGGTGGTGCCTGGGAAAAATAATTGATTTAACCAAAGTACAATGGATGGAGGGAAAAAGTCATTTCTCCTCCTTAGAAGAAACAGAGCTTCAGCAGTTCTCAGGAACGATGGGTGGTGTTACTAGGAAATGTTTCAAAGTGTGTCACTCTGGACCTTAGTGCATCCATCACTGGTCTTGGCTGGGAGAACAAAATATATGTGGCGGGCTCCGTTGAATGCAGTTCTTAGTATTTTCCATGAGGGTCAAGGGCCAAGGAATGAATATTGGATGTGAAGTGGAAGCCACAGCTGGCTGGCCAGACCCTCTCTGCTTCTGGGGAGATTTACACGCAAGCTTAGTCTTTTCCTTTTTCACCTTCCCCGAAGACTATTGGAACAGTTTCTGGCACATCGGTGGGGTGACCAAAGTCCTGGGGTGTGCTGTGCTCTGGTACCCTGTGCCATTCATCAGCTTTCGTCATCAGAATTGAAGCTGACATGTTAGGGAAGTTGGAGCCAAATAGCAACTGGTGGGAGAGATTTCATCGAACGTGCCTGGATTCAAATGCTTTAAAAATTGATTTGTGTTTCTCAATAGAAGAAAACCAGTAAACGACAGTATAGCTTATTTAAAAAAAAACATAGAGGCATATATGAAGATGAAGGAAACATCTGGTTTTTGTTTTCTCAGATTTTATTAATTCATCTGAGGTGTGAGTCACCAGCTCAGTCAGCCAATGTTTCCAAACTTTGTTGCCTCCAGAGCAGTTGGGAAATTTCACTTTAAAACTACCTTGAGGAAAAGATGTTCTACAAAGAGGTAGGTGTGTGTGTGTGTGTGTGTGTGTGTGCATGTGTTCATGCATACATGTACCCCCCCACACACACATGTATAATGTTTGTCTTGAGTGATACTTCTTCAAATTGCTTCTATGTTAAACCATGATCACATTCCTTTCTAGGCAAGATTTTATTTCTTCAGGTGAAGTTGAGGACTGCTAGGTTGAGCATGTATGTATGATATATAAAGTCATTCTGATCTATATATAAACTCATCACCTCATAAACACAGCCCTTTACCTAGGAAGATAACTTTGATGGCTCCCTTTAGCCTTTCCCAATAGATGGCAGTTGGATATGTATCCTCTAGAGATGCCAAGGAATCGGGCCATTCCCCATCTCTCCACTCAAGATGTTCTTGGACTGCTAGCAATCCTAACCTGATAAAGGCTATCAGGATGAGAAATCAAGAAGATTCAAGTGTTTTCTTCCTGAGCCTGAACTCTACCACAGTATGGTATAGCCATGTTTTATTCTCGGCTCGTCCACATCTCATTTTCAAGATGGCTGCCTCAAGTTGACAGTAGGCCAGAGCTTACAGACCATGACAAAACTGGCTTTTCTGTGTAATGATGAGAGCATCCATTTTCTGTTATTACACTATGCTCTACCCACTTGAGCTCTACTCTTCCTGCCCCATTATTAGCAGGGATGGCAGTGACTGGATTCGAACCTCACTGTCTTTCATAGGCGATCAATGGCTTGATTAGCACTCTCTGTCTCTCCCTTCTCTTCCTCCTTTATTTCTTTAACAGACTTAGTGCCTGTCCACTCTGGGTACTGAAAAGACCAAGGCTAACAAGTCTTTAGGCTGTTTTTCTTGGAAGTGAAAACTCCAGCATCTGTAAAGACTATAATGACAATGAGTTTTCCCCTTTGCCTTCTCCTCATCAGATTGACTTCAGATACAGGACCGTCAAAGAGTAATGATAAATTATCAATTAGTGTTGGTTCTAGTCCAAGGGGGAATATTTTGACAGTCTGTTTTAACCATATAAGCAATGATTCCAATAAAAAGTTTTATGAGGTGTTATTACAGATGTAAATGTTTCCTAAAGATATCACTTGAGTTGTAAATCATGTTCTTAAATTCATACTCAAGTCACCTCATTAAATAACAAGGGGAGCTATGTTTTTTACATAAACGTTGGTCTCCAGGGACTTAGAAAAAAAGAAACAAAGAACAAAAACCAGAACTCAAGTCCTAGCTGTCCAACCTCAAGAGCCTGACAGGAGTATGAGATGTTCTCGAAACGATTTTTTCACTTGCTTTGCGAGAACACCTCCTCCTAAAGTCTCATCTTCCTACGCCAAACTGGACATAGGAGGCAGAAAAACTCATTCACAACAAAACTCTGGCTTATTGAAGTGCGGCTGACAAATGACGGAGTTAATCCTCTCTAACGCACAGTCCTGGGAGTTTTGAAAGGTGTATGCAGACATGTCACGGTCACCAGTGTTCTGGAGGGTTTGCAACTCTCCAGAACAGTCCACCGTGCTCCTTTGTACGTTAACTCCCTCTCCCTGGCCTCATGGGTCTGCCAGCATGACCTGTTTTGTCTCTGTAGCTCTGGCCTTTTCCAGAATGCCATAGAAACACAATCACACAGCATGTAGCTTTTTGCAGACTCTCATTTTTTAGCTTTTATTATATTTAATTTTCTATTTTGCATGTTGGGGGTGGTACAAGTGCCATAGAGTGTGTGTGCGAGGTCAGAGGAAGACTTTAGGGATTTGGTTCTCTCCTTCTACTGTGTGTAGAGACCAAACTCCTATCTTCACGCTTGGTGGGAAGTGACTTTGCCAGCTGGGCCATCTTTCCAGCCTTCTCTCAATTTTTAAAAGTAATAACATTATTTTTCAGGTAATAACATTTTCATTGTGGTAGATTTTAGATATTTAGCTAAGTAACAAAGAAATACAAAGCTTCTTCACTGTGGTAAACGTGGGATTGCAGCTGTCTCTTTGGCTTGCTGTTTCCTTTTCTTTGGGTATATACTTTCCCATGAGAGTTCCTGAAAAGAAGCTGTTTGTAAAGACTCATTAAAGTTGCAGTTCTGTGGGGGGTCGGAATGTTGCAGGCCTAGAGGCTAATGACCTTATCTCAGGAGAGGCTTTAGCCCCCTAAATAGCCATTCCTCATGAGGCTAAAAGATAGAAATCTTTGCGAATTGGGGGCTGGAACAGCAGTTACGAACTCTGGCTGCTCTTCCAGAGGACCCAGGTTCAAAACCCACTCACTACTCACGTGGCAGCTCACACTTGTCTATAACCCTGGATCCAGGGTTTCTGACACCCTTACAGACATACATGTAGGCAAAACACCAATTTGCATAAAATAAACATAAATTATAGAACAAAAACCTTTGAGAATCTATTAGCAGACAACTAGCTTCCACCAACCCAAGAGCTGAGAATGTCTTCTGATAGCATCTTAGGCCTATAAAAGAACCCCCCCCCCATCTTGATGTAACCACCAATGCATTTTAAACTTGCCTTGGCTTATAACTTTCTTTGTTCTGTAGAAATATAAAACGGCTTTCACATTGGAACATGGAATTTGTAGTAACCTAATTCCGTGTTCCTGAGACATGGCCACTCACAATTAGCTCCAGAATAAACCATCTCTTATTCCCCTGAAGTCAAGAGCTCTGTTTTCTGCATTGCCACACCCAGCAGGGACTTGCTGGATCATGTGGTAGGTCAATTGAAAGACTTTTGAGGACTGCCTCCCTGCTTCTCTCCGTCCCGCTTATGGCAGTTTATGCTCCCACCAACAGTGTGCTGTAACAGCAGGCCTCCCATGCAGAGCCAGCCCAAAGTGGTTTTGTCAGGAAGATGAGGAGGGAGAGGAGGTGGTCTGCTTAGATGCTGCTGAGATAGGCAAGAGGAGCTGGAAATAATTAGTGTCTGTTGCTTACCTGGTGAGGGCCTTATCTGCCTACTTGGCCTCGGGTGGGAGAGAAGATTTGAAAGAGGCTGCCCGTAAGTACCAAGATATGAGCAGAAAGAGACAGACTGTCTGGGCAGAGGTAGACCAGCAAGAAGGGGAGCGAGAGATAAGGGAGGGCGGTGGACGTGTGATCAGGAGACCAGTGCAATGATTCACATGCATGGAATGCCATAACTGAGATACATTCTTTTGTGCAAAACCCCCCAAGGAATTGTATACTGTAGAAAGGTGAATTTTACATTATGTGGCTTATAACCTAATTAAAAGGTGTTGTTTTTTGTTGTTGTTGTTGTTTTTTGAAAGAGCCAGAGGTAATTGGGGGGTCGGGGAGGGACAAGGAAAATAGTTCAAGTCACTATCAACTTAGCCTTTGCTCCAAATCTTTGGCTAGGTCTCACAGGCAATGATAGCAGTTAGCAATTGTTGACTCTGCTAACCCGGGCCAGGCCCGGGCTTAGGTGTTTCACACAAACTGCCTTAATGGAGGCTCAGTTCAACTTTCTGGGTTAAGCATGAGTGCCCTGCCTTACATGCTGGGAAGAAAAAGAGGCTTGGAGAGGCGCTGTGAATGCCTGTGGTGGCAGAGTGGCCTGCTGAGGTGGGCGTGCTGCAGCCAACAGCCAGGCGGGAGGCAGCTCTTCCGGCTAGGAAGTAGTTCTGCTAGCCCCGCTGAGATATGGCTGGTGCCACAGTTGGCCCACAGCAGGCCATGGGCCCCAAGGCTCAAAATGAACTCTGAAATGCAGATTACCGCAGGCTTCCTGGATTCTGGGGACCTGCTGAAAAAGCCTGCAGGACCCTGCCTTCCCTTCCCACGTCTCCAAGGCTTGTGAAGGTGGCTCCTTGGGTGGTGGAGAAATGATGTTGTGCTTGTGCTTGGCTCTGTCTTCCTTCCCACAAATGCCCTTAACATTTTCCAGTTTCTGAATGCTTTTGTGAAGGAGCTCTGATGTGGTCGACGGCATTTGTAGTGGGAGCCAAGTCAAGCCTTCCTGGGGAGGAAAGCTGGAAGCCTTTAAGGGACTCTTCAGCACTCACGTAGCCCACAGCCTTTTGCTCGGTATCGCACAAGGCCAGCACTGCCAAGCACAGCACTCGCTTGGATGCCCCTGCCTTTCTGCCTATGGGGAACCAACACCCTATCAATCTGGCTTGGGCTCAAAATGGCCTTATCCAGGGACAGCTTTACTGGAACCTCTGATCCACTTCTGTGGTTCCAGGCCTGCTGGAGCCAACTCAAGATGATTTCCCTTTCCATATTTTCTGCATGGACTTTGCATCTTGTAGGCCCTTGGAGAGTTTGGAACTAAGAAGTATCCGTATGCCAGGAATCCCCACAGCCTCTGTTTGGAGGGTAGATGAACACCATATGCTGTGGATCTAAACCTGAATGGCTTCCCCCAGTGCAGCACAGGGGTCTTGAATCACTGGCTAACCCCTCTTTCCCCTTAGCAGCTGGAGCAATGACCCTCTGGTTGAGGTTACATGTGCAGATAGAAATTTGGCTCCAAAATGCCCCAAACTTGGGTTTATGCAAGTACCTCGTCTCTTAGCAAGGCAGGTGGTGGACAGGCCACCGTCCCCCTGGGGGACTAATTGAAAAAGGCAAGAAAAGACCAACAGACCGGACTGGCCTACTGCCTTTGTGCTCAACGCTTTCCAACATGGAAAAGCCTAGAGACGAGCTTTGCTTTGCCTTATGGCGGGCTTACATTGTGATAATGACATTATGGAGTTGAAAATGCCGTGAGTAAAAATAATGCCTAAACTGCCGAATGTCAGAGGTTGCCTTAGCTTGCTTTGCATATGTTTAGACCACTTACAGTAGCTTACACTTAGGCCGAATCATCTAAGCTAGAATCTCAGATACTGAAGTGTTGACCAGCTCACGTAAGTTTTGGACCATGGGACAGAAAGTGGAAAACAGAATGGCTGTAAGGAGGGGGCTGGAGAGATGGCTCAGAGGTTAAAAGCATTGCCTGCTCTTCCAAAGGTCCTGAGTTCAATTCCCAGCAACCACATGGTGGCTCACAACCATCTGTAATGGGGTCTGGTGCCCTCTTCTGGCCTACAGGCATACACACAGACAGAATATTGTATACATAATAAATAAATATTAAAAAAAAGAATGGCTGTAAGGATTATCCTTAGGCGCCATCATAAAGTAGCAGAGTTGTAGTCAAATTGTATTCACCAGGGGGCCACTCTGCTTGCAGCACCTTCCTTGACAGTAGTTGGTTATCCTTCTAGCCGTTCATTCATCGGAGAAACCATTCATTCATCAAGAAACCAACTAGAGTCACCTGGGAGGAGGGAACCTTCATTGAGAAATTACTTTCATCAGATTACCCTGATGTGGGAGGGCCCAGCCTGCTTCGAGTGGTGCCACCCATGGCTAGGTGGTGATGTAGGAGGGTCTTACCCCATCACTACAAGGTGGTCCTGACTTGTATTTAAAAAGCAAGCTGAAGCCGGGCGGTGGTGGCGCACGCCTTTAATCCCAGCACTTGGGAGGCAGAGGCAGGTGGATCTCTGTGAGTTCGAGACCAGCCTGGTCTACAAGAGCTAGTTCCAGGACAGGCTCCAAAACCACAGAGAAACCCTGTCTCGAAAAACCAAAAAAAAAAAAAAAAAAAAAAAAAGCAAGCTGAGACGGGCGGTGGTGGCGCACGCCTTTAATCCCAGCACTTGGGAGGCAGAGGCAGGCAGATCTCTGTGAGTTCGAGACCAGCCTGGTCTACAAGAGCTAGTTCCAGGACAGGCTCCAAAACCACAGAGAAACCTTGTCTCGAAAAACCAAAAAAAAAAAAGCAAGCTGAGCAAGTCATGGAGAGCAAGCCAGTGAGCAACACTCCGGTTCGATTGTGATCTCGGCTTCAGTTCCTGCCCGGGCATCCCTGAACGATGGACTGTGATGTGGAAGGGCAAGACAAATAAGCCCTCCCCTCCCCAGATTGCTTTTGGTCTGTGTCTTAGTGCAACAACAAAGAAGCCAACTAGAATAAGGATCCCGTGTTAGCTGCCCTGAAAGTATTGTTATTAAAGAGCAAGCCTGGCTCCCCTCTTTGCTCTGTTTTCCTGTCTCACCATGTGACCTCTTCCTTCATACGTTCCTATTGTGGCGATGCTGTTTCCTAGTAGGTCCTCACCTACTCTTGACCACCTTGGACTTGTAGATTCTGAAACTGGAAGCTGACTACACCTATTCTCTTCATGAAGTTACACAGCCACGGGTGTTTGGTTCAAGTCATAGAACAACAAACTAATACAGTCATGTAAACTAAAAGCAACAGAACTAAACTTGAGCAATCTATGTGCGTTCGGTGCTTGGGGCTGTGTTCTTTGCCAGCACTGTGCATCACTGTACACTCCAGAGTTAGCCAGCTAGAGCCCACTGTCCACTTTAGACCACCCAAGTGCTAGAGATAGTTTTCACGTTTTTAAATGGCTGGAAAAATCAAGAGTGCTTATGTCACATGTGTCATATATTAAATTCACAGATCAGTGTCCCTCAGTAAGATTTGAGTGGGACAAAACCACATCCATCCGTTCATGTTTTATCTAATCTTTTCCACTAAAAGACAGCATTGAGTCTCTGTGACTGAGAGTACATGTCCCAAATTTAGCAGACTATGTTTGCTGATCCCTGGCAAGAAGAGAAGCCAATCTCAGTGGACCTCTGAATTCAGCACCCTGCCCCCGTCACAACATGGGGAGATCTTTAGGTTGTTGAGTTGGCATTGTGGATGATAGTTGCCTTTTAGCTGTTTGAAGTACTTCTTCCTAGAGTCTGTGAGGCCCAGGATGCTTAGAGTGGTGTTAGGTTTTCCATCAAATGTTTAGATGGAAATGGAGGCAGCAGACTTTGAGGTTATTTGTGAACAAAGCCCTGAAAGCAATTCCGTTGGTCTTTGGTACAAGGCGCCAAATTATCTCAGGCTCCCCTGGGAACTGTGTGGCGAGCCTTATATGGATAGAATCTCCTAAACTGGGCTTGCCATACTCTGCAGCACTGTCAGCTCTGCTTTAACAAAACATGTTTATGTTTAAGCTGAAAGATAAAATGGTGTTCATTCATTTGTTCTTTACAGCTTGATATTTTTAAGCACATATATGTTATGGGATGGCAAACTCCAGCTACTTAACACATGCAGTCAGACCCACGTTTCTGGTTCTGTGAGCTTCTCTTGTCTTCATTTCATCAAGCCATACTCAAGAGCACATGAATACTGTCAACTCCTGCACATGTCTTATTGTTGCATCAAAATTGACAGTTGCTTTCCTTTGGCACTTGCCACCCTTCCCAGTTGGATGTGGGTGGGAGGATGTGTTTCTGTAAGGACCGGAGTGGGCGAGATGTCACTCCATCAACCTACTAGCTTCCTGGGATTACAGTGTTTGAAGCTGCTGATAAAGAGCTTTCACTGCGTGCCTGGAGGCAATGGGTCTGGGTGAGGCATTCCATGGGTGTTAGCTTACTCACGCCTTATGGCATGCCTTCACTCACTCATTCAACAGATATTCATCGAATGCCTGCTAAATGCCAAGTCTGGTACTGTGTCAGGGCTCCAACAGCGGATGCAGCAGAGACATTACCTGTTCCTTTTCAAAGCATCCACCATCCTCATGAATCCAACCTGCAGGTGGAGCTGAGGATGATCAATAAATCATAAAAATCATTAGAGGGATAGGTCAGAGGGCAAGGCTGTCACAGACCAACAGAGGCAATAAGACACAGCGTTAAATAGCACGGCAGCTTCAACTGAAGAAATATAGCAAGATTCCTAAGGTGTCCAGGCAGAGGGGTGCTAAATACGCTGGAGGAAGCCAGGAAGCAGCCAGAGGAGGCGTTCTAGAACAGCAAGCCTGGCTGGGAACAACTAGACCTGAGTTTGAAGATAGAGTGCTGGCTGTTGAAATTGAGGCAGGGCCAGGTGTTGGGAGTTCGGGTAATAAGTGTTTTGGATTTGACCTGCATTAAAAGAGATCCCCCCCCACACACACACCATGCTCTGCCTTGATAATGTCATGCTTGTCATCCAATCACGCTGCTTTCAGTTCAGTTTTCTAGGAAGCGATGGTGTTCCAAAGAAACTGCCTGATGCTTCTCTACCCAAATTTCATGCGTTGGGAAGTGGGTTTTCCTCCTAAGTACTTTGTATTTCTCTTACAACTTTTCAAAGCAGCTACCATATGGTATTTCTCCCAAGTGAGATATTATTGTCCCTCTATTTGGGGGGAACTGAAATGAAGTCATCTGTCCACTGAAGTGACAGCTGCCAGCAGAAATGTTCTCTGTGGAGCAGCAGGCCGCCATCTGAGCTCAACCCAGCGTCCCGTCTCCATGAGTGGTTGCCCCTGTGAGTCGTCTGTTACTGAGTTCCCCCTTTCCCTACTTGTTTCCCATTATATAAGAGGGATTTTTCCCCCAGAGATGAGCTCTGGCTTGTTCTGAATGTTTTAGGTGTCAAACATCCTGTTTTCCTCTGAGTAATATGACCCTGCCAGCGACCCACTGCATTTCCGAATGACATCATGGGATTCGGCTGAGAACTGCTGGAGAAAAGTGATTATGGGAGCCAAGGGACCTCTGCTTGCCCCCTCTACCTTCCAGTGAGGTTTTGGGAGATGTTGAAAAAGAAACCCTCGGGGTGTGTGTCATCTTTGCACAAAAGCGGGGGTTGGCAAATGAGGGCTTGATCCTGCAACTCTCGTTCTGGCTAATTTCGCAAAGAACATTCACTTGGCACACATTTGTCCTGATGTGCTTCAGTCCTGGCTATGGTCATTTTTGCACCACCTGTACATGCAATTGAGTTGATATGCCAGAGCCCATATGGCCCACAAGGCTCAAAATCTTTCCCATATGACGCTTGCAGAAAAAGTTTGCTATGTGATTTTTGTTTGTTTCGTTGAAGCAGAGTTTCCTGTAGCCCAGGCTAGTCTGGAACTCACTATGTAGCCAAAGATGACCTTGAATTTCTGATCTTCAGAGCACTTGTGAACAAAATGACATCACATGAGTTGGCGAACCACAACTCACTCCCTTCCCCTCCTCCTAAACACACTGTACAGGAAAGTAGGGAGTGGGCTTGAAAAGCGTAGTCATGGCTTTTGCTGTCCCCTTTCACCACTTGCTGCAGCCATGGTCAACCCCACCGTGTTCTTCGACATCGCGGCTGATGGCGAGGCCTTGGGCCGCGTCTCCTTCGAGCTGTTTGCAGACAAAGTTCCAAAGACAGCAGAAAACTTTCGTGCTCTGAGCACTGGAGAGAAAGGATTTGGATATAAGGGTTCTTCCTTTCACAGGATTATTCCAGGATTCATGTGCCAGGGTAGTGACTTCACACGCCATAATGGCACTGGCAGCAGATCCGTCTACGGAGAAAAATTTGAGGATGAGAACTTCATCCTGAAGCATACAGGTCCTGGCATCTTGTCCATGGCAAATGCTGGACCAAACACAAACGGTTCCCAGCTTTTTATCTGCACCACCAAGACTGAGTGGCTGGATGGCAAACATGTGGTCTTTGGGAAGGTGAAAGAAGGCATGAATATTGTGGAAGCCATGGAGCGTTTTGGGTCCAGGAATGGCAAGACCAGCAAGAAGATCACCATTTCCGACTGTGGACAACTCTAATTTTTTTGACTTGCGGGCTTCTTACCCACCAGACCATTCCTTCTGTAGCTCAGGAGAGCACCCCAGCCCCATCTGCTCGCAGTACCTTGTAATCTCTGCTCTCACTGAAGTTCTTTGGGTTCCATATTTTCCTCATTCCCCTTCAAGTTTAGCTGGATAGCAGAGTTAAGTTTATGATTATGAATAAAAACTAAGTAATAACTGTTAAAAAAAAAAGTGTAGTCATGTCCATGCCATCGTATCATGCCCATCTAGTACACAAGAGTTGTGCTTCCAAAACAAGGTCTCCTGGGAGGTTGCAACCTTATTCTAATGGTCCTGTTAGTCTGCTGGACGTTGTTGCTCCTCAGAGCCAACAGTGGGACATCTGAGTGAATCCACTTCTTCCTGGAGCCAAGGTAGAGAGCCACTCTAGTTGGGACATTTGCCTAGTTGGACCAGTATCTACCAATGTAAACAAAAGCCACAGAAATCAAGCAGCAAGGCTACTCCAGTGTATTAGTTGTAGGTTCTAATGGTGATCCCCTGAAAGCTGCCTGCCATACACTGTCCTCAGAGGCTAGGCAGTCCCGCCCTGTGTTAGGGGAATCTGCCACTCTGCTTTGGAAACCTCTGTTGAGATTTGAATGAGTGGTTTCAACATGTGGATCATTCCATTTCTCCCTAGTTGAAATAGTGTGTGGCTCTTGCCTCTCTATTTAGGGACTGACTCCCTACTTCAGATGACTGCCATCTGCCCCGCATTTCCTCGTCTCCTTCCAGCCACTGTCAATAGGTTGTACTGTGGCTTGCTGTACTTATACCCATTTGGCTAAAATTGGTCTGGCCTAAAGTTGAGGAAACCCTTGGCTCCATTCCATGTCTCACAGCCAGGTTGTGAGTCCCTTAGGAAGAAGCATGTGGCATGCTGTGGGTGGGCCTGGCATTGTTGGGAAAGACTGGAGGCAGTGGGCTGGGCATGTCAGCATTTGGTGATTCCATCCATCTCCGGGACCACCATGTGCTCTGGACTGCTGTGGGGTTGGAGTAGAGAGGTTAGTGGTTTTGGAAAACCATGAAACATCACCCATTGCTCCACACTTCTGCTTTCTCATTTTCATTCATCTCAGTTTTCAAAGAGGAGATTGTGTGACTGGTCCTGAGGCAGAATGATAGCCAGTTAAGCCACTTGCTGTTTTTGCCCTTTTTCTCCCCTCCCCTCCCCCATTCTTTTCCATCAGGAGCTGTCATGATAGCACTGGGGATGTAGAGGCAGGGGAATCAGGAATTCAAACTCACCCTTGGTTATATAGTGAGTTTGAGACCAATCTGAGCTGCATGAAACCCTACCTCAAAAAAAAAAAAGCCACTACCTCTCCCCCCCAAATGTCTAAATTGTACAAGTTTTCAATGTTTTATTGATTTGTCCTCTACCAGTGTCTCCAATGCCCAGCTCCAAGAAACGCTTGCTCACATCCATATTCGTTTACATGCTTACCATTGCGTTGAATGATTGCATGGTTGAGGATGATCCAATGGATGGCTGAGAAGCACTGAATCTTTAGGGCTGAGCCACAGATGTAAATTCCTCCCAAATATGTCTGAATTTTCAGTGCCTCCGCTCTGAATCAATTAGGGCAGTGGTTCTCAACCTGTGGGGCGCGGCCCCTTTAGCAAACCCCTATCTTCAAAAACTATTTAGGTTATGGCTCATAACACTAACAAAAAGTACAGTTATGAAGTAGAGGTGAAAGTAATTCTATGGTTGGGGTCAGCACAACGTGAGGAACTGTATTAAAGGGTCACAGCAGGAGGAAGGTTGAGAACCACTGACTTAGGGGGTAGTTGGGTGTGGGGAGGTACTCTTTTGTCTTAAGGTTTTCTGTGCTAGAGACCAGAGGTTAAGTTTGAACTGTTATCTTTAGCCCTGAGTGGGGGTGGGGGGCGGGAACTTGATTATGATGTATTGAAGCAGGGTCATCCTATCTTGGTACCCAAAGGATTGCTGAGAGCATCAAACCCCTTGGCAGAGATGGTACAGGGAACCTGCTGGTCACGTGTTGTCTTACATTATATGTTCTCCATGAAGCGGTGTCCTTTGCACATGTGGTTGTCCAGTCCACACGGTCCCTTCCAAGGGCAGGAATTATGCCTCCTATTGTTTTTGTAGCATGCCACCACAATGTGTGTAAAAGCGTGCACATGGGATTTGGGGTGTTTGCTTTTATAATTTGAACGTTGTGTCTTTTCTGGTAGTACTTAATAATCAGGCGCCTTTGGGATGTGAATCTTCCAAGGGTCAGATCCCACAGGACCTCCATCAAGCAGGCAGCATGTGAAGGAATTTGGGCTTTGTTCATAATAAGTCTGGCAATACTGGTCCTTGGGAGACTTCCAAGCTGGCATGTTTTACCTCCAAAGGGAGGAGCAGGAAGGGGGGGCTCCTGAGAGCCCTTTCTTTAGTTTGCAGTTTTCAGAGAAGCAGGGGGGCTTCAGACATGCTTGCTGGGAAGCTTAGTGCCTCCCTTTTGAGACAGAGAAAGGGGTTGTCTTGGCAAGGGCTCTGTTTAGGTTCACATCTTAGTATTCACAGGAGTGAAAGGCTCTGCTTAATAGGTTGGAAAAGTTGCTCTGGGCAGAACTTCTGGAGGTGGGAATGACGGCTCTGTGGCTGCTGTGCTGTGGGGGGCGGGGCATGTGGAGTGGGGAGGTGGGAAGCGGAGTGCTGGAGGCAGGACAGCGATGGAATGTGGGGGCTATTACCCAATGTTACATTGCCCTCCAGAAAAGGTGAGGCTATTCAAAATGGCCACAAACATCTGGACAAGTCGGTCCTGCCCCAGGCTTTCTCATTAGCCAGATAGCATGGAGTTCGTTGGGCATATTCTTGTAAAAGTTGTGTCCCAGGTCTTTACCTGTCACTGACTACTCAATCTCCAGCACCCACCAAAGGTTTTGAGAAGGTACCCGCCTCTGCTCGTCCCCCCTTCAGCCCACTACGTGCTGAAGCCTCTTTATTGTTCGTCCCTAGCAAGGGTCTGAAATAGTTCCTGCTGACGTTTAAAAAGAACTTTCTCCAGTGCTGTCCTTTAAAGAGTGCCAGAAGTGATTCATGCTGGAAGAATGCAGGCCGCAGCCCTTAGCAGGCCACTGATGACCTGGGCCCTTGCTGACCCTCAGACTCCTCTCTTGATCTACTACTTCCACATATGAAGACCATCGCTCTCCTCTGGGGGTGGCATTTGACTAATTGAATAGTCAATTAATGATTTCATCATTCATCAGTTCACCCATCCAATCATCCAGTATGCGTTCATCCAGCATTCGGATGCCCGCTTTAATCTGTATGCTATGTCAAAATGTGTGAGGGGGGAAGGGTCCTTAGTCTGGCTCTGCAGGCCTGGTGACATGGCTTTGGTTCACAGATCCTACCGTGGAAGGAGAGAACCAAATCCTGGAAACTGTCTTCAGACTTCTAAGAAGTGCATTCCTGAACACACACACACACACACACACACACACACACACACACACACACTACCGCCACCACCACCACACCTAGAATCTGAAGAAACCCGGGGGTGGGGGGAGATGGAAATATGGGAATCTAAAGCCCAGGGGGAGAGGTCTCATAGAGGAAGGGCAGCCAGTCAGCAAAGACTTGGGAGTTGTTTCAGTTAAGACCTTGGAATTAGAGAGGCAGTCCCAGGAGAAACAGGTAGAAAGGTGGGACACAGAAGAGCTGAGCTCTGAGATGCACTAATCACTCCATTTAGAGAGGTCCAGCGTAGGAGGGGAACAGCCAGTGAGAAAAGAGAGAAAGACAGCTGTTTCTCAGCAGGGCAGCAGTTGGGAAAAGCAAGTGATTCAAGGAGGAGGGAGTTGGTGACACGCCTCGCGCTACTGCTGAGCACAGATGCGGACAGCAGAAGAATGACTGTGAAATTAGCTTCCCCCGAGGTCGACAGTGTCCTTGGCTAGAGCTGCTTCAGCAGAGAGGAGGGCGTGGAAACCTGGTGGGAGCCAGTGGCGGGTGGAATGGCTTATGGAGAGGTGGCGGGTGGAATGGCTTATGGAGAGGTGGCGATGGAGCCTCAGGGAAAGGCAACAGTCTGAGGCTGGAGTGCTGCTTTAGGTCTGCATCAGGCCTCGGCTGCTCCACACTGTCTCCCTGGAAACTAAGACTCAGCCCTCAGTGGATGAGCAGGCCACATCACTCAGATGCCTTCTATGTTCAAGCAACACATGGCACGTAAAATTCTCCTGAAGGGAACCATGACTCCACTTTACAGAAATGGAAGCCTCATAAGAAGACCTCCCACAGCTTATAGACACTCTTTGCAGGGCTTCTCAGCTCTCCTTGACATAGGAATACCCTTTCCTCCGCTTTATTTCCTCAACTTTCCAAAGTTCCTGTGCCAGGTCCTGCACCAGTCCGCTTCCTGTTCCAAATAGCGCCATGCTGCTGAGTGAGCGAGTTGGAAAGAAAAGAGGCTTTCTGGACCTACTAGCTCTGGTCCCAGGTTGGGGAGCCACATGTGGTGGTGGCCTTTTTGCTGGCAGTCTTTAGGTGGCACAGGCAAGAAATGGGGAGTATAAGAGACCATGTGAGCCACTTACTAAGCTGACTTTAATAACAGACCTAATATTCAGCTCAAATTCCTATCCCATGAAGCCGATCCTCCATAGCTGTATTTATCCAGTCATTGGAGCAGAGCTCTCATATGTCTTAAGTGACCCACCTATCTTTCCTCGTTTTTGTTGTTGTTGGGCAATCTTGCTCTGGAGTCAAGTCGGGCCTGGAACTTGTAATCCTTCTGCCTCAGTCTCCCACATTTTGGGATTGCCATGCCCAGCGATTCTTTCTTTCTTTCTTTCTTTCTTTTTTTTTTCTTTTTTTTTTTTTTTGGTTTTTCGAGACAGGGTTTCTCTGTAGCTTTGGTTCCTGTCCTGGAACTAGCTCTTGTAGACCAGGCTGGCCTCAAACTCACAGAGATCCGCCTGCCTCTGCCTCCCGAGTGCTGGGATTAAAGGCCTGTGCCACCACCACCCGGTCAGATTCATTTTCGACATGAGTTCCACAGAGAATGATATGCAATTAGACAGGCTTGTACGCTGTGGGTGTAGCATACTTGTGTAAAGCTCATTCGTTTTGCCTGTGAGCAAGATCCTCCCATCCTGACCTCTAAGTTTCTTGACCTTCCCTCCTCTGAGCATCTTGTCTGCCCTTAGCTCTGCCTTAACCGCTTACTTCCATGTTTGTACCCTAGACCTGCCCCTCACCATTTTTATTAAAACACCCAGAATGTCTCCTTGCATAGCTAGATAGGAAAAGGTATTTCCTACTGTTAAGCTCACCCTTACCAGTGATGCTTCCTGTGTTTTAAAATGTATTTGCAATTTTAAAATTAAAATACAATCACATGGTTCACCCCCTCCCTCCAACCTGTCATGTGCCCCTTCACTGTCTCACAAATTCATGCCCCCCTTTTCTTTCTGATTCTAATTATCTGTTGCTTATGTGAGGCTTCCCATCTAGCCAGTCCCTTCTCTTTCATCGTCCCTCACCTCCTTCCTGTCCTCGTTCTCTTACCTCACTGTACCGCCTAATGCCATATCCTTCCCTTGCACACATTCTAACTCCTTAGCCTTCTTACATCTGCCTCTTCACTGGGCAGAAACCTCTAAAGCTCAACCAGCTTCCAGCTAAGCACCTGCGGCTGAGCTGGTCCTCAGACAATACAGAAAGCCATACTGCCTGATGATGATCTCACTTTAAAGTCTGGGTTCTTCAAGTTGCTTAGCAACCTATTTGCATACTTCACTCTCCCTCTTTCCTTGAGGACTAGGTTCTGTGTGCTTCCTGTCTCTTCAGATTTCCAGTAGTTCCCCTCCCAACTCTCACTGTCGGTGTGGGATCTTATTTTCTATATCGTTGTGGAAACAGATTTGGTCAGAAGATGCAAAGCAATTCTCAAGTCTCCTGCCACCAAATAAATCACAATGACAGTAATGTCTTTCAGCAGCAGTAATTCCTCCAGTCCTTCGTTAGATTCCCATCCCCTTTCATCGGCTCGAGGAAATGTCAAGGAAATGACACAAAAATGTTCCTTTTCATCTAAATATTAATTTCGTCTGAACTATTAGATCACTCCTGCCAGTGAGCAAACACATCTCCTGGGCCACTTGGCTGTGCAGCAGCTGCCTTCCTTTTCTCTTTCTGTTTGCAGTAAAGTCTCTTAAAAGAGTATCCTAGATATGTACCATGGTTTCAGTAGCAAGACTATATTCTCTTGAACCTACCATCCCAGGAAACGGTTACATAGCCAGTTCCTGCGCTGTGATATCTGTGTTGATTTGATTGAGAACTGTCCCCATAGCCTCTTGGCATTGAATGCTTCGTCTCCTGAAGGGGACACTGTTTAGGGGAGGTTAAAGAACATTTAGAAGGTGGCAACTTGCGGGACAAAGTATGCCACGGGGGGGGGCAAGTGTTGAGAGTTCACAGCCTTATTCTGCTTCCTGCTCCCCTTTTATACTTTGTTGTAATAAGAGCGGCGGGGCTGCGTCCCCAGGCACCCAGCCGCCCGCATGGCTAGCTTATGCCCCGAAATAATTACATGGAAACTGTATTCTTTTGAACACTGCCTGGCCCATTAGTTCCAGCCTCTTATTGGGCTAGCTCTTACATATTGATCTAACCCATTTCTAATATTCTGTGTAGCACCATGAGCTGGCTTACCAGGGAAGATCTTAACCTGCGTCTGTCTGGACTGGGAGAATCATGGTGACTCACTGACTTGGCTTCTTTCTCCCAGCATTCTCTTCTGTCTACTCCACCCACCTAAGGGTTGGCCAATCAAATGGGCCAAGGCAGTTTCTTTATTAGTTAACCAATGACCTTCCTCCATCAATACTTCCTGTGTACAGATGCAAATGTGACCAGCCATTTGTGCCCTGCTGCGAGTCTGTGCCTTCCCTGCCATGAGCCGTAAACAGAGAATATTTTTTATTCTTTTAAATTACATTTTACTTTGATTTTATTTACTTTGCATCCTGACTTAATTTTCCCTCCCTCCTCTCTCCCCATCCTTTCCTCCACCATCCCCACTGCCCCCACTCAACCCACCCCTCCTCTGCTTCTGTTCAGAAGGGAGCAGGCCTCCCAGGGGTATTAACAAAGCATGCCATATCAAGTTGTAGTAAGACCAAGCTCCTCCCCTTGTATTAAGACTGAACAAGGCAACCCAGCATGAGGAATAGGGTCCCAAAAGTCAGCCAAAGCATTAGGGACAGCCCCCGCTCCCACTGTTAGGAGTCCCATAAGAAGACCAAGCTACACAACTGTCACATATATGTAGAGGGCCTAGGTCGGTCCCATGCAGGTTCCTGGTTTTCAGTTTAGACTCTGTGAGCCCCTAAGAGTCCAGGTTATTTGTTTCTGTGGTTTTTCTTGTGATGCTCCTGACACCTCTGGTTCCTACAATCTCTCCTCCCCTTCTTCTGCAGGATACCCCGAGCTCAGTCTTCTGTTTGGCTGTGGGGTCTCTACGTCATCTGTTTCCATCAGTTGCTAGATGGAGGCTCTTTGATGACAAGTGGGCTAGGCACCAATCTGATCATAGGAGAAGGGAGGTTCACTCTATGTATTCATTATTGCTAAGAGGCTTAGCTGGGGTCATCCTTGTAGATGCGTGGGAGTTTCCCTTGGATGAGGTTTCTAACTGACCCCAAAATGCCCCCTTTCCAGTCATCTATTTCAGTACTCTCCCCCTCCATCCACCCCTAACCCAGTCTCTCAAATGCCATCCCCACCCACCCACAGTCCACCCAGGAGATCTCAACTGTTTTCCCTTCCCAGAAAGACCCCTTGAGCCCTCCTTGTTACCCAGCCTCTCTGGGTCTGTGGATTATATCATGATTATCCTTTCCTTTACAGCTAATATCCCCTTAGGAGTGAGTGCATACCATGTTTGTCTTTCTGGGTCTGGAAGTATTGCCACACCTTATCTCAAGCTCTACTACAGAGTTATAGTAATAAAAACAGCATAATATTTCCATACAAACAGACAGGTGGATCAATGGAATCTAATCAAAGACCCAAACGTAAATCTACACACCTATGGACAAATGATTTTTGACAAAGAAGCCCAAATTATACAATGGAAAAGAGAAAGCATCTTCAACAAGTGGTGCTGAGAAGACTGGGTGTTGGCATGCAGAAGAATGCAAATAGATCCATATCTATCGCCCTACACAAAACTCAAGTCCAAGTTGATGAATGACCACAACATTAATCCAGATACACTGAACCTGACAGAAAAAGTGGGTAACAGCCTTGAACACATTGGCACAGGAGACCACTTCCTGAATAGAAAACCAGTAGTACAGACACTGTGATTGACAATTAATAAATGGGACCTCCTGAAACTGAGAAGCTTCTGTAAGGCAAAGGACACGGTCAATAGACTAAAACGGCAGCCTACAGAATGGGAAAAGATCTTTACCAACCCCACATCTGACAGAGCACTGATGTCTGAAATATATAAAGAACCCAAGAAACTAGACATCTAAAAAACAAATAATCTAATTTAAAAATGGGGTACAGACCTAGACAGAGAATTTTCAACAGAACATTCTTAAATGACAGAGAAACAGCTAAAGAAATGTTCCATCAGGGAAATGAAAATAAAAATGATTCTGAGATTCCAAATTATACCTGTCAGAATATCTAATATCAAAAACACTGATGGGGGGCTGGAGGATGGCTCAGAGGTTAAGAGCATTGCCTGCTCTTCCAAAGGTCCTGAGTTCAATTCCCAGCAACCACATGGTGGCTCACAACCATCTGTAATGGGGTCTGGGGCCCTCTTCTGGCCTGCAGGCATACACACAAACAGAATATTGTATACATAATAAATAAATATTTTTAAAAAAACACTGATGGCAGCTTATGCTAGAGAAGAGGTAGAGCAAGAGGAACACTCCTCCACTGCTGGTGGGAGTGCAAAGTTGTACAACCTCTTTGGAAATCAGTATGGTGGTTTCTCAGAAAATTGGCAATCAATCTACCTCAAGACCCAGCTATACCACTCTTGGACATATACCAAAAGATGCTCAATCATACCACAAGGGCACTTGCTCAACTGTGTTCATAGCAGCATTATTTGTAGTGGCCAGAACATGAAAAGAACCTAGATGCCTCTCAACCGAAGAATGGATAAAGAGAATTTGGCACATTTACACAATGGAGTACTACTCAGTGGTGAAAACAATGATGGGAGATTTGAGGGCAAATGAATGGAACTAGAATATGCTCCTAAGTTGCTTTTGGTCATGGTGTCTTAGCACAACAGAAAGTAATTAATATAGGTGATCATTTGCCACCATTAATCAGTAATCATTCAGACATATTGGAGGACATGCAACAAGACTTGGTAGAGTGTGCTACCCGGACATTTGGGACATGTCATGGAAAAGGCCATTGCAACCTGTATCAGCGAGCCAGACTAGAAGTACCACCCCTGGCCACTGCATGAGTGTCAGTAGTTACGTGACATGTGAAACCAAAAACCGCATCCACTTCTATCTAGGTTAAGGAGCCATTCCCCTGTTCAGATGGGGTTAAAAGCATAACCAAGCACCCAGTGGTCCAGCCTAAACGAGGAGTGCAGTCTAACTTCCAAGTGCCAGATTGAACTTTTCAGTCTTGCTAGCAGAACACCTTCATGCTGAAACTTTAAAGTGTTTTGTTCAAGGTATCCTCTGTGCTTGTTGACTGTGGTCATAAGACATTTGGTTAAAAACAGCTTACATCTTTATATTCATTTTCTCTTTCATACTTCTATGCCCTAAGTTTTCTTTTCCTTCTTAATTCAATCAATTAAAAATATAACTGGTGGAGATGTAAAAATGCAAGTTTTCTATATTCCTTGTCCACATTCTCCCATGCCATTCATATTGAAATTTGCTCTTATTAACGTAGCGTACGTATTTGGAAAATGAAGCTGGTTATTAAGGACTACATAGTGCTGGAGGGTGGTAGAAATTAGAACAACAACTTTGCAGCAAACAGGCTTCTCTTGAGCTTTAGATCAGTTCTAGTGTTTAATAAAAAATAGTAAAATATGAAAACAAAACACCCACCACATCCAGACAAACTTTTTTTTTTTTTTAATCCAATACAGTTTCCCGAGGGCTGTTGTCTAGTGACATCTCCACTGGGGTGCCATTTCAATGTATTCCTTTGTCTCCAGTAGTTCCTGATACATGGTTCTAGATGCCTATTCACAGTGAGTTTGCTTTTTATTAAATGGAAGAGGCCCATCAGCAGAGGCTGCGCGGGGGGGGGGGGGGCACAAAAGAGGGCCGTGGATGAATATGATCTAAGTACATTACATCCATGTTTGTTACTAAAAAGCACATCATTGGAATGGTATGTGGTCGCATTAGGAGGCATGACACGGTAATAAATTCTTGGTGTGGCATTAGCAGCTGTGAGTGGGGTGGGGTGGTGGCAAAGCAGTGATATTATGCAAGATCATCCTTTATTGATTAGCTGGACTACTTCTACAGTGTGATGACCTAATCTATGATGTGGCTTTTTAGTTGTGCAGTTTCTAGAGAAATCTGACTCTTTAGGGCTTGTTTGCAAAGTAAGGAGTTGCTCCCCTAACATCGTCTCACAGTAACCAGTAACTTTTTATTCTTAATTTCAGTCTACTCAGCCTTACTATTCTACTTCAACAGGTCTTATCAAGGCTATCAGTGGCTTTCATGTCGCCAAATGGAATGGTACAACCTCTGTCGTCCTCACCCTTGTTTTTTTTCTTCTTGAGACAGGGTATCATGCATGCTGTTCGGCCTTGCACTCATTAAGGAGTCAAAGATGAACCTGAACTTCTGATCTTCCTATCCCCGCCTTTCCAGTGCTGGGAGTCCTGGGCTATGCAGTGCTAAGGATTGAACCTAGGACTTTGCGCATGTCAGACAAGCATTCCGCCAACTGAACTGTAGCTCCGGCCCTGCCTTTTCTTTTCTTTTGTCTGTTTGTTTGAGACAAGGTCTCACCGTGTACCCCAGACTGGCTTGGAAGTCACCAGCCCAGGCTTTCCTTTGGCTCATTGTGAGCCTCCTCCTTGAGCCTCCTCAGGTTTGTAATTACAGATAAACATGAACCGCCATACCTGATGCTCCTTGACTTGTTAATCAAACAAGTCTCTTAGGCTTATTGAAATCAGAGGACAGACTAAGGCCCCGTCACACATTTTTTCTTTTCCTTTCCTTTCCTTTCCTTTCCTTTCCTTTCCTTTCCTTTCCTTTCCTTTCCTTCCCTTCCCTTCCCTTCCCTTTCTTTCTCTTTCTCTTTCTTTTCTCTTTTCTTTTCTTTTCTTTTCTTTTCTTTTCTTTTCTTTTCTTTTCTAGATAAGAGCTTCTCTGTATAACAGTCCTGGCTGTCCTGGAACTCGCTTTTTAGACCAAGCTGGCCTAGAACTCACAGAGCTCCACCTGCCTCTGCCTCCTGAGTGCTGGGATTGAAGGTGTGCTCCACAACACCCAGCATCCCCTATTCTCTTTATCCTCAGTCTTTCATGATCTTACTGACTTCCATGGCTTTATATGCAGTCCCTACAGTGCCAGCACCAGCCTGAACCTCTGTACCCTCTATCAGAACACTAGAGTTATCGCCACACTCCTGCTATACCTGTTCACAAGAATGGCCGACAGATGTGTCAAATGTAATCTTTCAAAACTAGCAGCTGATCTCTGTTTTTCTCATAGTTTTCACCTCAGATTATGACAGTCGCTCCAGCAGCAAAACTTTAGTTATCTTTAGTTCCTCCCCTTTCTCATCTAAGCATTTACCAAATCAGGAAATCCTGCTGATGCTCAGTTCAAAATACCATATCTGAACATGCCTCAGAACCTCTGCTGATAGCACGCTGGTAATACCACGCCATCACCGTTCATCTGCTCTCTCCAGTTATCTTGCGCTCTCACCTCTGACCCTTCCGTAGTTCGTCTTCTGTCTGGCGATGGGCATGTTCTGGATGTCTGAGGCGGGTGGCGATAAGGTTGTCATAATACATGCCACACACGCCGCACTGGCTCATGCCTTGCATGATGGGCCCTGAAGCCTCTCATGCCTCATGGCCTGTTCTCCTCCCACCATTTGTAACATTCCACATCTGCCTTCTTGCTGTTCTGGCTTCCTTCAAGTTTCTTGAGTTGCTGTTCTCAGTGCCGGAATCACGTTTCCCCCAGATAGCCTCCCGGTTCCTTGTCCTGACTTTCTTTCACTTCCTTCAAGACTTCGCCGACATGACACCATATTATGTGATGTCCCATCAACTACCACCCTCCCATGCCAACACCCCCCCCACAATTCTGCCGTGTGATTCGTTTTCCATAGCAATTATGTCTTGTGACAAATTACCTATTTTTTACTTATCAATTTTATTTCTCATCAGTCGATTTAGGATATAGCACTAAAGGGATCTTGTTGACTCTATTTCCCTCCAAGAGTAAAAATAAATTTGGCAAAAAGGGATGCTCAAGACATTTTAGTTACATGATTAAACATGAATATCAAGTACCAATTGGCAAGCACAGACTGAGTGCCTGGACACTTAACATGATCTAACTTAGTTTGTATGACACCTCTACAGAGGCATGTTATTTATTATCCATAGTCACACATGAGAGAACTGCACCCATGTTGACATATCTGTTATGTTTATTTATTAATTCATTCGGATATGTAGTGAGTGAGTATGCGTGGAGGCCCAGAGATAGCCAGTGGGAAGCAATTCTCCCTTCCCACTGTGCAGGCTCTGGGGATCAACCTCAGGTTACCAGGCTTGGTGGCCAGGCCTTTACTCACTGATTTGTCTCACCAGTTCTATGCCCACACATCTGGTAAGCATCGGAAAAAAATGGAAGGGAAGGAAGGAAGAAAAGAAGGGAGGGAGAAAGAGAGGAAGAAACAGGGAGTCCAGATGGCCAAGGTCCTGCCAAAAAAGGGTTGAGTCCCCATGGGAAGATTTTAAGCAGTTGATTGACAGTCATAGAGTAGACGGTGGTCTGAGTAACCTTGATGGACGGTGCCTCTCTCCAGATGAGACGCGATCAAGAATAGCTCCAAGGAGGAGGAAAGTGGGATCTCAAGGACAAGATGAAAATATGCTATATGAAGATGTCTAAATCAAACTTGCACCAGACTCACAGTCTTGTCTCCCTTCACAGTGGCCTTTGCTGCAACATGGTTACTCTGTTACTATCCCTGGACTCTTAATTCAAGCACACACATGGAGTCCGAACAATGAGATTCCAAATTATCAAGTCACCTAAAAGCAAGCAATGCCCGTTTCCCTTGCGAGGTTTGCAGAATTGGCGCAGCAGCCACAGAGGACAAACAGGCCCATTCAGGCTCCAGCGATAAGGGAACTGACGCACGAATCAGGGGAAAGAACCATGTGATGGGAGTAGGAGATGAATTCTTGTCTGGAGTGGAAGCAGTGTGCAGCACAGACAATTTGTCATGCTGTATCATCGCTGAAATTATCTCCCTGCTGCCTGGCAGCAACGGGAGGCTGTGCTCCGGCAGCTTCTTGCTGTCATTTCACCAAATGAAATATGTCTGCTTCTAGTTTTGTTTACACAGTATTTTGTTCTCCTTTAGTAACAGAATGTATTGAATGACCTTATCTACTTAATAGTTATAGATAGTTGGGATGGGCTTGTTGTAGCCACAGAACAAAACAAGCATTTCATCTGGAACGGGGTCAGTTTGACCAAAACATGCTTACATCATCGTTTTGATTTTATGTCATTTCTACTAAATTAGACATCATTAAAGTCATAAACTTTTCTCTGAGTGTCATGATTTCCCATGGGCTTTTTGGAGTGGCCAGGAGACCATGCTTAAAAGCATGCTTTTAAGAAAGGCTTTTCTGACCAGGCACGGGGATGGCACGTCTTTAATCCCAGTGCTCAGGAAACGGACTCAGAAAGATCTCTGTGAGTTTAAGGCCATCCTGGTCTGTATAGTGGGTTCCAGGCCAGTCAGGGATACACAGAGAGACACTGCCTTAAAAAACATGAAAAAAAGAAGAAAGAAAGAGAGAAAGAAAGAAAGAAAGATCGAACTACCTTGGTGGATAAGACTGAATGCTCTTCCAGAGGACTTGGCCTTTTAATTCCCCGCACCCACTTGGTGGCTCACAACCATCTGTAACTCCAGTTCTCAGAGATCCAACACCCTCTTCGTGCCTTTCTTGCACCAAGCATACAAGTGATGCGCAGATGTGCATGCCTATTCCTAGAATGAAATGCTTTACAAACATGACCACTGACCACATTTAAGAGCATGTGAATAACACGACAGAAGTCTTAGCGTTTTCCTTTTGAGGCAGGGTCTCACCATGTAGTCCTGCCTCTGCCTCCTGAGTGCTGAGATTAAAGGGGTGAGTGGCCACAACTGGCCTTAGCATATTTTCATCTTGCCCTTGAGATCCCACTTGCTTCCTCCTTGGAGCCGTTCTTGATCACTTCTCATCTGGAGAGAGGCACTGTCCAGCAAGGTTCCTCAGACCACCATCTACTCTATGGCTGTCAATCAGCTTCTTAAAGTCTTCCCATGGGGGCCCAACCCTTTTTTGGCAGGACCTTGGCCATCTGGACTCCCTGTCTTTCCCTCTCTTCCTCCCTCCCTTCTTTCCCTTCCATTTTTTTTTCTATTCTGAGGATTGAGTCTAGGGCCTGCACATGCTGGACAGCTGCTCTACTGTTTGATTGTGTCTCTGGCCCCTTCTTTTTCCTTTTTTAGACAGGGTCTCACTGAGTTGCCCAGGCGGTCTTGAAACCCAGCCTTCTGCCCTCCATGTCGCTAGGCTTGTGATTTTTTTTTTTGCCTCAGTCTCCTTAGTAGTGAGATTATAAGCCTGCACCATGAAGCCTATTTTGTTTCCTAATATGTAACCCCAGTTGGCCTTACCATCACGCTGACCTATGGGTGTAGCTCTGCTCTCAGGAGTGAGTAACTATGCCCCCTTCCATAAACTAGCCTTTCTAATATTCCAAGTAAAACACATTCCATGTTCTTCCACCCCCTCTCTTTGGTCTCCAGCTTTTCCATATATGGCTAGGTTAATTTTCTCATTACCATCTTAACTCTTGGCCCCAAGATCCTCTTAAATTTGTCAACAACTTTTGGAAAGTGTTGCGTCTAGCCTCTAAATCTAAATCTAGTTTGAAAGCAAACAACTCGTTGAACTCTTGTTCGGCTCTAAAAATTACTGCCTTCATGATAAAGACTGTTCCAAGACTATTTTATCTTCCTGCTTCTTTCTACGGTGCTGCTCTGCCCTGTAGGACACAATCAAGATTGGAAGAGATTTTTGGATGATGGGCTAGAGCCAACAAGATGAAATATAACAGAGACTATGCCTCTGCAAAAGCAGCTAGCATTACATGAGCGGCTGCCATTGCCATGGCTGTGGCTGACTCACAAAACTTGTGGTTGACTAAAGCCCCCAAGTCAGCCTCCGTGCTGCCAAAATCAGGTCCTTCTCGGGCTCTGCTCTAAGGCTGTTAGACATTAAAACCATCTTGTTGCTTTCAACTCATTCTTTGTGCCTTTCTGGATCTTTTAAAATTTGTATTTTTAAATTTATTGTTAGAACAATAGAAAGTTCAGAAGTCTTAAGTGTTCCATTGCACATGTTTGTGTACACCACTCAGATCAAAAAACTGCCACAAACTCAGAAGGCTCTCTTATGCTTTTCTATAGTCAATAACTAACTCCCACCCCAAGGTAACCACTACCGTGATTTCTAACATTATAGAATTGTTTTTGCTGGTTTTGGAACTTTATTTAAATGTAATCATATAGAGGATGTTTATTTGTGGATGGCTTCTAAAACTCATTATGACTGTGTGTATGTGATTCGTCCATATTTTTGTGTACAGTAGTTGTTCTTTTTCATTGTTAAGTAATCATCTTCTGATGATGGAAAATTTGCTTGCTTGTAATTTGAGATTAATATAACTCACATAATAAACATTCTTTTAAATGACGTTTAGAGATTTATATTAAGTATAAAGCTAAAAGGATACTTTCTAGTTCATAGACAATATGCTCTGTCTTGCTATGACATATACTATCAAACATTTTCTAAAGTTTTGTCATGAAGCTGGTGGTGTGGCTGGGTTGATAGCGTGTTCCCTGCGCCTACAAAGCCTGGGGTCAGTTCTCAGTACCATACAAACCAAGCAGGGTACACATGCCTGGAATCCCAGCTACTAAGGAGGTGAGGTTAGAAAATCAGAAGTTGAGAAGATGAGCAAGGAAGTCAGGACTGTGAGGGGTTGGTCCGCCCACTGAGACAGTGTGCCTGATCTAATGGGAGCTCACCAAATCCCGCTGGACTGGGACTGAATGAGCATGTGATTAAACTGGACTCTCTGAATATGGCTGACAATGGGGGTTGATTGAGAAGCCAATGATAATGGCACTGAGATTTGATTCTACTGCATGTACTGGCTTTTTTGGGATCCTATTCTATTTGGATGTACACGTTCCTAAGCCTGGATGGAGCGGGGAGGGCCTTGGACTTCCCACAGGGCAGGACACTCTGCCCTCTCTTAGGACTGGAGGGGGAGAAGGGAGGGGGAGGGGGAGAGTGGGAGGACGGGAGGAAGTGGAAATTTTGAATGGTATTATTTATAAAGCAATAAAAAATGAACATCAGAAGTTTAAGGTCATGCTCTGCTACATAATGAATTTAAGGTCAGCCTGATACATAAGGCAATATCTCAAAAACAAAAAAGTCCTTGTGGCTACTTAAACTGTGGTGGTCACTTTTATGTGTCCTTTGTTAATATGTGGTTCCCAGGCCAGGCGGTGGTGGCACAGGCCTTTAATCCCAGCACTGAAGAGGCAGAGGCAGGCAGATCTCTATGTGTTCGAAGCCAGCCTGGGCTACAGAGTGAGTCGCAGCACAGGCTCCAAAGCTACACAAGGAAACCCTGTCTGGAAAAAAAAACCAGAACAAAACAAAACAAAAGACATGGTCCCCAGTTAGTCTTAAATCAAGCACCGATTTTTTCATTTCCATGAAGGTATTTTGAAGCTGTGATAAAAGTTCCCAGTCGGTTTCCTTTAAGCAAGGGAGGTTGTCCTAGATAATCTGGGCTTGGCTGTCTCAACCTGGAAAAGGATTCGGGTGCAGGGCTGAAGACAAATCCCCTGCTTGTGCGGAGCAGAGTCAGTTCCGGGCTGCTCTGCGCATGCGCTGGCTCCACAGGTACGGCAATCGGCTTTACTGGCTCCACTCGCTGAAAGGGTGATCTCACCTAGAAACACCATCCATAGCCTTGTCTAGACGTGGTGCTTAATATGGATGCCCCATGTCCCAATCAAGAAACACATTTAATGCAAACCACAGAAGGAGTTTTGCAGACAGAATTAGGTGAAACGTCTAATAGAACCAACTTGTGTATCCAGCAACAGAGGAATGATAAGGAAAATTTAGTATAAAAGTGGATTTTTTTCTCAACCCTAATAAAAAATATGTCATGTCATTTGCAGGAAGACAGATACAACTAAACATCATTATATTAAGTGAATCAGGCTCATCTCAGAAAAGCAAATATTGCATGCTTTCATTTGTGGATCCTAGATTTTATATGGGTACATGAAATTGTATATGTATATATGGCATAAAATAGACAAAAAGCTTCCCAGGGCAACAGAGGTGACTGGTGGCAGGGGAAGCGGTGAGAAGAGGAGGGTAGCAAATATGCTCGAACAAAGCAGCCAGAAAGGAATGAAGGTAAGGGTCTCAAGGAGAATTTATTCTGTATCATCCTGGGTGATCTCCATATGTGATGATAAATATCCTTGTATGGGACAGAGAAGAAGATGCAGACTCAGAGATAAAAGCAAGCCACACGCGGAGATATAAGCCACGTGACGATGGAGGCAGAAACTGGAGTTACACAGTCACAAGCTGAGGAACTTCGAGAGGTTCCAGAAGTTGGAGGAGGTAAGGAAGGACTTTCCCCTAATGGTTTCATTCTGTTAAACCACTGGCCCCCCGGAAGAGCAGGATAAAGGTCTGTTGTTTTAAACCACCCAGTTTATCATAGCAGCAAGTCCTACTTCTCGTTCCTACCCTGTGTTTCCGACAGTCCATGCCCAGCTGAGCACGCCTGAGCGGTAGGTCTTTTGTAATTTTTGTACCTCTAGCTTTTAAGCTGCGTGTTGTGCCCTTTTTTTTATTTTACTACTAAAATAAGGGAACATCTTATTTCATGGCTCTCAAAGCTTGGGCATTTCTCGAGACTGTCTTTGAACTGCCATTTCTGCTGTGTGACTCCAGTTTTTCAAACAGAAGCGGCTCTCACTCTCTCTGCAGGGCTCACTACCTGACTGACCTTAGGCAAGCCATTCAGCTTCACCTTCCTTTATGTGCGCTCTCAGGTTCACAACACTCCCCTGTTGTGGTTATTGTGAACATTTCAGATAATGGGCTCTTGGCAGGGTGCGGCAAAAGCCAGCTTTTGATATGCACTGGACTTATTGTATGAGATGTGTTGAACACATGTACACAAAAGCTCCTGCCTTCCCTCGACCTGGGTCTTCATGTGTGACAGTGATTGTCGTCCTCCAAAGCGCAGCGACACCTCCCACTGCTCCATTCCTCACTCTCCTGTGCAGCCTTCCTAACCTCCAGGCTGTTCCTTGCAGACACTCACCGCGTGCAATGTTTTCATGGCCTGGATACCTGTTCCCTCTGTGTGGAACACTTGTAGCACCTGCATGGCTTGTTCCCTCAGTTCCCTCAGATCTTTGCCCAAAGTACCATGTTCCCCAAAAGGGGGCCCCTCACCACGTGGAGCAGCACAACCTTTCTGACCCCTTTACTACCTTGCTCTGCGTTATGTTTCTGCGCAGACTCTGTGTTTGTATAGGACGTGTCGCCTCTATTAGAATTCAAGCTCAAGATGGGATTTTTGTCTCATTCATGAACAGCTCTACCTCTGCTCAGAAAAAAGTGCTCAATAAATATTTCTGGAGCGAATGAATGAATGAATGTGTGCACAGCCTAGCTGAGGAGTCACAATATAGTGGCATAGTACTATGATGAGTTTGTACAGGCTGTGTGAGAGAACCTTAATCTGTGCTGGGGTGGGGGTGGTGAAATGGAGGTAAGAATTATTAATGAAAACTTCCTAGAGCAAGTAACAGCTAAATGGGAATCCTTGAAAATGAGTAGGAGCTTCCAGGCTTAGGAGGTTGTAAAAGGAAGCCTGGTTTGATGGTCCTACTGAAATTCTGTAATGAAACTGTCTAAACAACACAAGAGGCCAAGGGGATAGAGGGATGGCTTGGTGGTTACGAAAACAGACTGGTTTTGCAGAAGACCACTGTGGTTCCCAGTATCCACAGCAAGTGACTCACAACCACCCCAAGGGGGAATCTGGCACCAACACTCACATGTATGTAACCACACACAGATATACATAATTAACAGTAAAATAATTCTTTAGCTTAGAAAAAAACAAAAGAAATGGAGGAAGAAGAAAAGAAATCAAGCAAGCAAGAAAACTTGAAAGGAAGAAAGAAAAGGGGAAGGAGAGACGGAGGGAGGAAAGGAAACAAAATATTAGATATTCTGGGAAGATCAAATACAGTGTTGTAAAGGACTATAGACAAGAGAATTAATACATTTTAAGCAGTTTGTTATTACAGGATGGAAGGAAAGTTGGAGAGAGGAAGGTAAAAGGAGAAGAGAGAGAGGAGAGAGGAAGGATGCACAAATAAGAAAGGGGAGTGGAGGAACTATATAGAAAGACAAAGAGGGCAAGAGTAGCTGGGTGTGGCGGCACAGGCCTTTAATCCCAGCACTCAGGAGGCAGAGGCAGGCGGACCTCTGTGAGTTCAAGGCCAACCTGGTCTACAGAGAGTTCCAGGCTGGCCAGAGCTACTATACAGAGAAACCCTGTCTTGAAAACACAAAACAAAAAAGAGGGCAAGAGTAGTTTGAGAGAGAAAGGGCTAGAGGAAGGAAGGGAGGAAGGAACGAAGGAAGGAAGGAAGAGAGAGAGAAGGGGGAAGGAAGAGAGAAAGAGGAAGAGAGAAGGAAGGAAGGACAGTATGCACCCAAAGCTCACAGAGCAATGTGGAATGATTATGGAAATAACACCGTAGTGGCAGGACTGTTTTCAGGCCACGGGAAATGCAGGAGGAAGAGTCATTCCCTCTATGCAGAAGGCAGAAGCTGTGGGAGGAAGGAAAAGGCTGACTGAGAGCACCAAAGGCTTGATTTGTTTAGGTGGACAGAGGGGAAACAGGCCCAAGGGGAAGCAGGACTGAGCCGGGCAAAGGCGAAGCTTCGAGAAAGCAGCAGTGCACAGGATAGTGAGCAGGAGGTAAGGAGCAGAGTGGCCAACAGGCTCCTGGTCACAGAGGCCTTTAAAACCACAGTAGAAGGTGTCAGGAGTCATGAAGAACGTGAAGTAGGGAGGGTGTTGAGGGCAATGTTAGAGATTCAAGATTAGCTTGTAAGGCAATCATTCTATTTTCCTCAGGAAGAACCAGCTGTAAATGGGACAAGACCTGGAGGCAGGAAGACCCGTTAGAAACGTGCTGGAAATAGTGAACAAGAGATGTTATGGCAGCCTATGACCCCTTATCCAAAGTTTAGGCCGATACCAGAAGCCCATTGAGTCCTCAGGAGTTTGTGTAGCGTCCTGGATATCAGGCACTGACATGCAGTTTTAACAAGATCCCTGGGTAAGAATATCCATGTGCGAGTTGGAGAAGACCTGGCCGAGAATAAGTGGGAGTCAGGAGAGGGGTATAGATACGGAGAGTTGCTAAGAGGAACTGATAGGATTTAGCTTGAGAACTATTGATCCCCACCCTTTGAAATAAAGTCTCACGTATCCCAGGGTGGTGTAGAACGCACTCACTCTAGGATAACAACGTTAGATAAGCACTCTACCAACTCAGCTACATTTCCAACCCTATACTGACTGTATGAGTCTCTTGCTTATAGTTTCAGAAGTTTAGTCATTATTGGGGTGAGGAGCATGGCAGTGTGCACGGTGCTGGAGCAGTAGATGGGAGAAACTGGACTTGGCAAGGGCTACTGAAACCTCAAAGCCCACCCCCAATGACACACCCCCTCCAATTAGGCCACACCTCCTAATCCTTCCCAACAGTCCCCTAAGTGGGAACCAAGCATTCAAGTATATGAGCGTATGAGGGTCATTCTTATACAAACCATCACCACACTGATCCTTTTTAAATTAATTTATTTTTCCCTTTGCTGTCTTCTCTGGGTTTTGTCAACTAGGGCTCCAACTGACCCCACACCCTCCTGTTTCCAACACAGCTGAGAAGCTGCCCTTCTCTTTGGATCTGGGCCCATGTATAGACAGCAAGTTGATTCATTTTCAGGGTCCTCAGCAGATGGCCCCTTAACCAGCTCAAAAGTCAATAAAATGTAAACTAAAACAGTGGGGGATCAGTCTCCCCCGACCCCCACCAAAGTCAAATGAGATTCCAGCTGTTCAATAATTTCTTTAAGTCTTGTCAAAGACAACAGTTCACTTGCGCTTGAAAGCGGGCGGTCGCGGGGGGAGGGAGTGGGAACATCGACAAGAGGAACATGAACTCTTTTATCCTATTTGCAAAGCATAGAAGGTGCCCTTGCTTTATTACAGAGACACATCTTAACGCCAGTGGATTGTGGGTTTCCACAACGTGTCTTCAAAATAGGAGAACTGCTGAGTGAGTTGATATAGTACGCATCATTAAATACCAGAGGTGCTAAGGAAGAGCCGCTCCCCATGAGTAATGGCTCCCATATGCCTTTTTAGGAGGGCGCTGACTTCATCCTTGAGTCAGTGTGTTCATTCCTGTTCTATTTGAAATGACAGTTACTTCAGCTGCTGACCTCTTGTTTCTCGCCCTCCCAACATTCTCAGAAAAGCTGCCAATTAAGGAAAGAGAGCTCTTGTTATGAGGCCATGACAGTCGTGGTAGAAATGCGTGGGATTTTGTTCTGAGCAATTTCAAGTTGGGAACAGACAGACCACTAATTCAGCAGGTGTTTGTTGCTTGGATACCAAGGTGAAGGGCTTATGTTAATAGGCTCGTTCTTTTCAATCAGCAGAAGCCAATTAGGATAAATCTATGGGAAAAAACCAAACTCACAGGCAGAAGTTCGAGTGCAAATAGAGTTTTCAGGAATGCCAGAGAATAAGGTTTGAAAAATGCCCTGTGACTAAGGGAAAATGCAGGGGCCAGAATCCCAGGCAAGTTCACACCCCAGGAAAAGATTGTTTGGGTCTTTCTGTTGCCATTGTGGGATGCTAGCTTGGATACTGGGTGGGAATGCCATGGCGGTTGCTGCCGCCAGTGACTGCTAGGTGCTACATCCTCGGGACTGCAGTGGTTTGAAAGAAAATGGCCCCCAAAGGGAGTGGCACTGTTAGAAGGTGTGGCCTTTTTGGAGGAAGTGTGCCACTGTGGGGGCTGGCTTTGAGGTCTCTTTTGCTCAAGCTTCCCTCAGAGTGACAGTCAGTCGACTTCCTGCTACCTGTAAGATGTAGCGCTCTCAGCTCCAGCACCACATCTGCCCGCATGCCATCATGCTCCCTGCCATGATGACAATGGACTGAACCCCTGAAACTGTAAGTGAGCCACCCCAATTAAATGTTTTCTTTTAAGAGTTGCCATGGTCATGGTGTCTCTTCACAGCAACAGAAATCTAACTAAGGCAAGGAGGAATTCAGAACTGGTTCTTGCTTCTTTGCCACACTGCATCGTGATCTCAAGTGCCAAACAGAAGTCCTCGGTTGCCTGAGCTTAGGGCATGTGCCCTTGTCTGGCCTCTGCAGGTGAAGAACATTGATTATCTGACCATTTCGGTCTCTTCAGTGGGAGGTAGCCCCTGTCTCTCACATAGTGGGTATTTTGAGATTATAATTTACCTCATTTCTCCCCTCCTTTCCCTCCCTCCAAATCCTCCCATATACCTCTCCTTGCTCTTTCAAAGTCATGTCTTTTTTCTTTTTTCATTAATTGTTGTTATATGCATATATATACACATATGCATATATTTCTAAATATAACCTGCTCAGTTTGTGTAATGTTATTTGTATGTGTGTTTTCGGAGCTGACCATTCGGTATCGGATAACCAGTTGGTATGCTCTTCTCTGGAGAAGACTACTTCTCCTATTTGGGAGCATTTCTTAGTTGCCTGTAGACATTGATGCAGGGTTGAAGCCGCGTGGGCTCTCTCCCATCCTCTTTGGCATGTCTGTTGGCTCCTGACACTTTTGTTAGCAGAGTTTGAGGTTTTATAAGCATGGATCCTGGCATCCCTAACAAGCTTGGCCCGGCCCACTATCCCCAATGAGCCAATTAGAGGGCTGTACACTAGTGAAAAGCAAAGAAAGACTGAATTTATCCAGTATAACCACACTGGGAAGAGGAACAAATAAAGGGGTTTGGTCACGCCCAAAGTCCACCTTCAAAGTACTGCCATAAGGTTTCTGCTTAAAGAGAGGGTGAGAGGTACGTACAACTAGGTAATCCTGGGCAGGTGTGGCTCTGGCAATTGGCTGACCCGTAATTGTCAGGGTCACGGCTGCTGGCTCACAGTCTGGCTTACAAGGTGATGGAACAGTGTGAAATCTCTTCCTGGGAGATGTGTTCCTCCTTTGGCCGACCCCAGGGCCTCAGCAGAAGATGCCTGTAGAAATCGAATTTGTCAGGGTCCATTTTAATAGGAGGTGCACAAGTGTTTCTCGGTAGAATATCTTCATTCCAGGACGGTTATGCTTTCTGCCTACGGCATCTCACCCTGCCCCATGGCTTTAAGTTGCAGGGTTCAATGATGGCTTTCAAGTTTCCATCTCCAGGCACACTTCTCTACAGCTTTCCAGACTGCCATGTCCCATGTCTATATGACACCTTTACTTAACTGTCTAATCAACAGCACAAAATTGCCTTGCCAATAAGTTTCTGTTTCCTCTCATATCACCCCTACAAGCCTATATCTCTGTTGCTCTCCTGCCTAGGTGAGTGTTCCACTAATCACTTCTAACCAAATCTCAGGGAACGGCTCGCATTCCTTTTCCCTTCATTCTCTACCCCCAAAGCAGAAGGGTTTCCTGTGATTTCTACCTCCAAAGTATAATGTATTTCAAATATCCCCTCTTTTCACTACCTCCAATGCCCAGCTGTAGTCTAAAGCATCATCATTTTTTGGCCTGCGACAACCACCTGTGTCATTCAGTGTATTATCAGGAAGCAGCACATTGGAAAGAGATTAACCGAAGAGGACTAAATGGTTCAGCTATTAACCAAGGTGCTGACAAGGCTAACCAAACAATCAGAAGACAAGGAAGCCGCAGGAGCAGGAGCTGAAACAACACAAGCCTAGCCAGGACCTGGTTGCTGAGGGAAGGAAACAGACTCAGGAGTGGTGGTCATGAGGCCCCTCCCATTTCTCCCCCAGCCTTGGAATCTCCTTGTGTTTCCTGTGCTGGGTTTGACCAGAATCCAGCCAGCAAAGGAGCTGTGGAGACGCCTTCTGCAGCAGTCAGTCTTCTGGGTCAGAGAAGGCCTGAGAATGTTACAGTGGAAGAGGGGAAGCAGTTAAAGGGAATAAGCCAAGCCCTTCTCACTGGCCACTCTGTTCCTTCCTATCTTTCCCTCCCCCAATCTCTTCTCCACAGAGCAATGAGTGTCCTTTCATAACGTAAATCAAATCATCCTGTGTGATGGAAGGGTTCGTCTCCAGTGGCTTCTTTTATCCTCAAAGTCAAAGCTCCGTACCATGAGCTTTAATTCCATCTCCCCCCGACACACACTTTTCCCTTGCTCTCTATACTGTCACGTGAGAGCCAAACTCATGCCTGTCTTGGTCTTTGCCTTCACTCTCCTTGTGTGGAGTAGTCTTCCTCATCTTACAGCTTACAACTTGGCTTGCAACTCATTAATCATTCAAGTAGCAGCACTCATACAAAGTGCTGGAGATCTTGATTTGTGTGTGTGTGTGTGTGTGTGTGTGTGTGTGTGTTATGGTTTCTATTGCTGTGAAGAGACACCATGACCATGGCAACTGTTATAAAGGAAAACATTTAATTGGAGCTGGCTTATAGTTTCAGAGGTTTAGTTCATTATCATCATGTCGGGATACGGCAGTGTGCACGCAGCCATGGTATTGGAGAAGGAGCTGAGAGTTCTATATCTTGATCCACAGGTAGCAGAAGGAAACCGTATGCCATAGTGGGCATAGCTTGGGCATTATGTTCTTCTAGTGGAACAGACCTCGAAGTCAATCAAGTAGTTATTGGTTATCCCCATAACAGTTAATGCCAGTGTTGCACTAGTAGCTACATCCTGGCTAGTCAGTTTTGTAGTATGCAGGATCCAGCACTGGGTATGATCATGGGTGAGTTTTCTCCCCCAGTGATCTGTATAGCCCCTTCTAGCACTATGAAAGTTCACCAGCAGGAAGACAGTTTTCTGGTCAATTCCTGATTGATTTCTCTATTGTCCTACCACCAAAGTATGTGATGTCTTCAGCCATAGGGTCTAGTGTCGTGCAACCAAGAACAATAAAAACATTTGTTGTTTTGGGAGTTTCTAGGGCTTTCCTGCCTAACAGCCAGTGGTCTTTCTGTCATTGTTTCAGGCTTTGGGACCTTTTTTTTTTTTATTGAATTGGGAGTTCAGAAATCAGGGATGTAAAACAATTATCTGGCATGTGCAAAGTACAGGGTTCAAGTTCCAGCACTGCAAAAAGAACTTATATTTAGTTAATTGAATGTAATTTTATGTATAATAAAACTAACAGTTTGTTCATCTCAATGAGTTTAGGCACATATATAGCCTTGTGTAAACAACACCCATTCAAGCCAGAAGGCATTTCTATTACTCCAAAAAGTTCTTTCGTATTTTCTATCTGGCAATCACCCCTCTTTCTAATAAGGCATTGATTTTTTATCCTACAGATTAGTTTTATCTATTCTTGAACTTCATATAAATAGAATCATATATTACACTGGCTGCTTTTCTCTGTTCAACACTGCTTTTGATATTCATCAATTCAATGACTTTTCACCTGGTGTCACATGCTCTTACTCAGTACATGGGAGACTGCGGCAGGAGGATCACAACTCAGAGGCCTGTCTGGGCTACAGAGATCTATCCAGGTTGTTGCATGTATCAGCAATTGGTTCCTTTGCCTGATGAATAGTAATTTACCACAATTTCCCCTTTCTCTTGTTGATGTGCGTATATTTCACTCCCTCACATCTCGCTCGTGAGTATATGACTAAGACTAATTAGTAATCTTCTATGAGTTTTTTGCATATACAAATGTACTGAAGATTTATCTTGGATAAATATCTAGGAATGGAATTGTTAGGTGGATAAACGCTTAGCTTTTTAAGGCTATATTGAACAGCTTCCCCACGTTGTTAAGGATTTTATCTTCCCACCAACACCGCAAGAGGTGTTTTGTTATTCTTTATTTTTGCTATTCTTTTCTGGAGACTGTCTTTTTTGAGTCCAGCCATTCAGGTTGTGAAATGTCATTTCATTTCAGTTTTAGCTTGTGTTCCCCTGGTAGTTATTAATGTGGACCATCCTTTTGTGTGTTTCGTGGCTCTAATTTCGTGCAATTATCTTGTGCAGTGGCCCATTCAATTCTTTTGTCCATTCTTTCTGAGGTTCGTCTTTGGTCTTTTGTTAATTATATACTGTGAATAATTTTTAGCAGTCTTTGTCTTCAGTGTTCATTTTCTTAATGGTGTGATTTGATGGGGAGTACTTTAAAAACACTGAGACAGAGATTCAGTCTGTTGCTTGGCTGGCATTGAATTCACAGGGATTAAAGAAGGTATGTGCCACCATAGCAGCCTATTTTTTAAAATTTTTATTGTTTCATGGTCAGTACTTCCTGTATCTTCATTTTATTGTCAGTACTTCCTGTATCTTCTCTAAGAAATTTGTTGATTTGTTTATCCTTAGGTTAGAAGATAATTACTTACATATTCTTTTTTCCTTTTTGGTTTTTTAATACAGGGTTTTGTTGTGTAGCTCTGGCTCTCCTGGAACTTGATTTGTAGACCAAGCTGGTCTAGAACTCAGAGATCTGCCTGTTCCCAAGTGCTGGGATAAAAGGTGTGTGCTGCCACACCCAGATTATTTATATAACTTTTCAAAATGCGTGTTGAAAGTACGATGCTAACGTGTTCCCCCACTTCATTGCATTCAGGTTAAGAATCCAATTACTGAGTCCCGACTATGTTCTCAGCCCTGTGCTAGGTTCGTGGACTGTTCACATAGATAGCTTTAGCACTCCAGAGCCTCTCCAGTTCTCACGCTATGCTATATATAGTCTGGAGAGATCATAAAGTGTCCTGCTCTAGGACCACAGACTCCAGAATGTTCAACCCTTTGCCTGGCTCTGCAGGATACTTATAAGGAGCTCAAAATTATTGGATAAACAAAGAGGGTGCGTTTACAAATCTTTTGGACTTCTTATCCTTCTGTTAATATGCTTTAGAGGAAATAGCACTATTTTACAATAATATCTGCATAGTTCACATTTTCCAAATGAGATATTATCTACATATTCCTGTTTGGCCACGTATCATTAACCAATAATCAGCAAAGTTCTGAGAAACTGATCTCTGGACCAATGTGATGACATTTTTAAGATTTGAGAAGAAAATTTTTCATATGTTATTCTAAAAACAAAAAAGCAAACATTTCATTTCTTTATTTATGGCACTGGAGTGTATTACTTACACTTAATCTGTGTTTAGCAATCTGAAATAGGGCCATAAGAGTGTTTGCATTCCTGGGCTTCTCTCGCATTTCAGACTTCAGCTGAGGGAGATGAACACATTACCAAAGCAGCAATCCGTAAACATGCACAATCAACCCATATTAAGCAATTGTAGAATATGGGTTGGGTAACATCCTGGTTTAGAACTCTAGTTCCAGTTAAATTTCTGACTCCAGCTAAACTACTCAACCTCCCTGATTCTTGGGCACTCCATCTTATAAAATGGAATCCATATTATCTTTAAGATTATCAATTAGATGAAATACTCTAACAAACAGACAGTTTTTCAATAAGAGGCCGTGTCATTGCTCGCATGAATCACTATTTGTTCCCTCCCCACTCTGATCCTGGAGACTGAATTTAGCACCTCACACGTGTTTCCACTGAGGTTCATTTCAGCCCATGAATCACTTTATTTGAAGCAAAGAAAATTTTGTCTTCCTGTTACAAAGCCTCCTCAGGTGTTCTTACGTAAAATGTTTTAAGAAGATAAATGAAATCAAACATTTAGAACACATGAATCTTATAGTATATATCTCTTTAAGAAATATTTTTCATATACTGTATCTGGATTGCAGTTTCTCCTCCCTCATCCCCTCCCAAACACCCTCCCTCCTCAACCACTCCTCCTTCTTTCCCTTCATGAAAGGGCTGGCATTCCAGAAATATCAACCAAACATGGCATGTCAAACTGCAATAAGACTAGGTACCTCCCCTCATATTAAGGCTGGATGAGGCAACCCAATAGGAGGAAAAGTGTCCCAATAGCAGGCAAAAGGGTCAGATGTGATCTTTCTTAACCAAGATGTGTTCTAAACATTATTTAAATTGAATGCAATATTCTTAATCTAGTAGAAACCACTAAAGAATTTTCTTTTAGGTTCCTATGCCTGGAGAAGCTATGGTTTATCTTATCACCAAGGTAAACTTAGTCTTGCTTTCTTCTTTTCAAGGTTCACCAGGAAACCTCTAGACAGATTTGTGATCCTCTGTGCTGGCATTTTAGTATACCGTTTTAACTTTATTTTCAGTTCCGTTTATTTTCCTATCCATATTTTCTCTTGGTCATAGCCAATCTATTCATGGCTTTTTATTCGATAATATTACCTGGCTTCATGTGACTTACCTCATGTCTTATTTGAACAAAGGCAGGATATAACTGATTGAGCCACCACCTCGGTTATTCATTAACTCAAAGGAAAACAGTATAAACCCAAGAGATAGAAGTACTCTTTCTCCCAGTAAAAAGAGACCAAAAAGGAAATTCACTTAGTTTCCTCTTGGCCTACTGGGTGGGTGTCCTAGTGAATTTTAACTGTCAACTTGAAACAATTTAGAGTGATCTGCGAAGGATGTCTCAATTGAGGGGTTACCCGAAGTCAGACTAGCCTATGGGCATGTCTGTGGGGAATTGTCTAGACTATCAATTGGCGTAGGAGGACCCAGCTCACTGTTGGCAACACCATTCCTTGGGCAGGTGGTCCTGGCATGTATACGAAAGCTAGTTAAGCTTTGAGTGAGCTACTGTTCCTCCTCCATTTTGGTTTTAAGATCCCACTTGAATTCCTGCCCTGACCTCCCTCAATGTAAACCCTTTCTTCCCCCAAGTTGCTTTTGGTCTGAGTGTTTTATCGCAGCAACAGAAATGAAACTAGAACACTAGGTAACTTGGCCATAAGGCTCTACAAGAAGAGGTCTGCATTTAGCCACCAGATTTACATATCCAGCTGAGTATCTTTGAAATAGTTAAAGAAAAAAGATAATGTATAGTTCTTTCAGCCATTTTTCATTTCTCCCTGACACCCCATGCCTATTGAAAGTTGACAGAAATGAGTGTTGAGGAGCCGAGGTCAAAGAACAAAAGAGTTATGCCCTTCGAAAAGGACTTGAACTTCTCACTATAGTTGAAAATGTTGGCCTTCGTTTCTTCAAGCCCATTTCTTTCCACGGCTCTCTTGCTCTATAGGCCACATTGGCCTCCTTACATCTTATCTTTTCCCATTTCAGAGACTTCAGAACTTTTTCTTCCTACTGCTTGGAAGATTCTTTACTCTGCACTGGTCAAGTAGAGTCCCTTTTCATTCATGAAACCTCACCTGAAATAGCGCCTTCTACAAAAGACCTTTTCGAGGCCTGAGCCAGTGAACTCCACAGAAGCAGGTCTCTGCCAGTGACCTCCATAGGAGGAAGTACAAGGGAGTGACCTCTGAGGGAGCAGGCCCAAGTCAGAGATGCTGAAGACCAGATACAAATCTGGGACCTTCAAGGGAGCAGGCCTGAGCCAAGAGACCTCTGCAGGACCTGACCCAAGCCCAGGACATCTGTGGAGAAAGGCCTGAGCCAGCGACTTCCGCCAGAGCAGGCCCTAGGCAGTAACCTCCACAGGAGCAGGCTTGAGCCAGTGACCTCTGCCAGAGCAGGCCCAAGGCAATGACCTCCACAGGAACAGGGACTGACCTCCACCAAAGCAGGCCCGAGCCAGGGACCTTTACCAGAGTAAGCCCAAGGAAGTGACCTCAGCAGGAAAGGCCCCAAGCAAGCAACCTCCCATGCACAGCAACCCCTGGGAGCACTCAGACATCTCTGGGAACACCGAGTGACCTCCAGGATGAATGGAACCGTGGCCCTGACTACACCACGAGGAGCAGCCATCTGAGCCTTGGATCCACTGGCATCTGGAAGATTGATCACCAGAGACACAACTCCAACTACACCAATCAGAGGAAAAGAGGGGTAAACAAGGTAAAAAACACACTCAACACCACAAAGAGCACCAGAACACCAACAAAAACTAGTGACCCTACAACAGCAAGACTTGAACACCCAAATATAGATGAAGCAGAAGAAAATGACCTAGAAAATAACATTAGCAGAATTGTGAGGCCCTTAAAGAGGAAATGAAAATCTCCCTGAAAGAAATGGAGGAAAAGACAAACAAAAAATTGGAAGAAATCAATAAATCCCATAAGGAAAACCAAGAAAAAGCAATCAAATATATGAAAAAAATTCAAGACTTGAAATCAGAAATAGAGACAGTAAAGAAAATGCAAGCTAAGGGAATCAGAAACAGAAAAGTTGAGCAAATGATCAGGAACCACATGTGCAAACATAAACAGCAGAATACAAGAGATGGAAGAGAATCTCAAGCACTGAAGATACAATAGAGGAAATAGACTCATTGGTCAAAGAAAACATTAAATCTAATGAAAACTTACCACAAAATATTCAGGAACTATGGGACACCATGAAAAGACCAAACCTAAGAATAATAGGTATAGAAGAAGAAGTCCAACTCAAAATCAGAGAAAATATATTTAACAAAATCATAGACAGATTCAATGCAATGCCCATCAAAATCCCAGCAAAATTCTTCAAAGACCTCGAAAGAATGGTACTCAATTTCATATGGAAAAGCAAAAAACCCAGGATAGCCAAAACACTCTTGTACAATAAAAGAACTTCTGGAGGCATCACAATCCCTGACTTCAAACTCTAGTAGAGAGCTACAGTACTGAAAACAGCCTGGTACTGGCATAAGAACAGACAGGAGGACCAATGGAACCGAATAGAAGACCCAGATATCAATCCACATGTCTTTGAACACCTGATCTTTGATAAAGAAGCAAAAAATATCAAATGGAAAAAAGAAAGCATATTTAACAAGTGGTGCTGGTATGACTGGATATCAACATGTAGAATAATGAAAATAGATCCGTATCTATCACCATGCACAAAAGTGAAGTCTAAATGGATCAAAGACCTCAACATAAAGCCAACCACACTGAACATTATGGAAGAGAAAATGGGAAGTACACTTGAACACATTGGCACAGGAGACCACTTCCTAAATATAACCCCAGCAGCACAGACACTAAGAGAAACAATTAATAAACGGGACCTGCTGAAACTGAAAAGCTTATATAAAGCAAAGGACATGGTCAACAAGACAAAATGACAGCCTACATACAGAATGGGAAAAGATCTTCACCAATCCCACATTAGACAGAGGTCTGATCTCCAAAATATACAAAGAACTCAAGAAATTGGACACCAAAAAATCACATAATCCAATAAAAAAATGGAGTACAGACCTAAACAGAGAACTCTCAACAGAGGAATCTAAAATGGCTGAAAGACACTTAAGGAAATGTTCAACATTTTTAGTCATCAGAGAAATGCAAATCAAAACAACTCTGAGATCCCATCTTACACCTGTAAGAATGGCCAAGATCAAAACACTGGTGACAACTTATGCTGGAGAGGTTGTGGGGAAAAGGGAACACTTCTGCATTGCTGGTGGGAATGCAAGCTGGTACAGCCCCTTTGAATGTCAGTGTGGCGATTTCTCAGAAAATTAGGAAACAACCTTCCTCAAGACTCAGTAATACCACTTTTGGGTATATACCCAAAGGATGCTCAATCATACCACAAAGACATGTGCTCAGCTATGTTCAAAGCAGCATTGTTTGTCATAGCCAGAACCTGAAACAACCTAAATGCTCCTAGACCGAGGAATTGATAAGGAAAATGAGGTACATTTACACAATGGAGTACTATACAACAGAAAATAATGACATCTTGAAATTTGTGGGCAAATGGATGAATTTAGAAAACATCATATTGAGTGAGGTAACCCAGATCCAGAAAAACACATATCATAAGTACTCACTCATAAGTGGCTTTTAGATATAAAGCTAAGAAAAACCAGCCTACAGTCTACAACCCCAAAAGAAAAGACCTTTTCTGGTCATACTATGTACCTTCATTAAATGTGTTTTGTGTGTATGAATGTTTTGCCTGAATGTATGTATCTGTACCAAATGCATGCAGTACCCATGGAGGTCAGAAGACATCACTTCTCTTGGGATTAGAGTTATAGGCAGTTGTGAGCTTCCATGTGTGTACTGGGAATTGAGCCCTGGTCATCTACAATAGCAACCAGTGTTCTACTGAAACATCTGCTACATCTCTCCCATCTCATTGTTTCTTTTCTTTCTTTTTTTTTTTTAAAAAATATTATTCTACAACAGAAGTTTTCTATTTGTCTGTTTGTGTTTATTGTGTCATTCAGTAGATGACAAATGTCTTAGGCCTAGGTTGTTATTTCAATAAAAAAAATACAGTTACTATATAGTAATTCCTCCACAAGTGACTCTTATATGCCACTGTTTGTATCCCCTTAGCTCTAATCACCGTTCCAAATGGTCTTTGTATTCTTGGCTATGGTTTGGCTCTCCCTACCAGACTGTAAGCTCTATAGTGCAAAGAGTAGATCTGTCTATCATTTCCATATTCCCAATACTCAGCAAAGGTTTTTACACTAGCTTAGCATTTACATTTAGGACTAAATACTTGCCACCCACAACTGTTCCTGAGTGAACACTGCTCAATTGAGGGTGTGGGGGAAAGAAGATCTCATACAGCCCAAGCTTGCCTTGAAATCCTTTTATAGCTGAGCATGATCTTGAACTCCTGATCCTCTTGCTTCCACATTCTGGGTACTATGATAGCAGGCATGTATCACTTTACCTTTTCTGTGCCATGCTGGGAATCAAACCCAGAGCTTCGTGCACTGTAGGTAAGAACTCTGCCAACAATTTCAATGGTTGGGTTTATTTAAAAGCTTAGCCATGGGATGGAATGTAGCTCAATGGTACAACATTTGTCTAGCTGTGCAAGGCCCTGGGTTCCATTCTCAGCATTGCAAGAACAAAACAAAAACCCAAACTTAGCCTGGCCCCTACATGTGTAGAAAAATTGGCCTGCAGATTTCCAAGAAAAATCAGGCGGGGAGTATGCAGACTAAATTATATGGTCACTGGTTTTCAGCTAGAAAGAAATCAAGCTGTTGTTCTTATTTCCTATTATATTGATACAGAATTCCTCTGGCACCTCTTATAGATGGTTGTATAATGTAATAGTTTACTTTGTGGGCACTTTGCCTCTTGAATTATTACTTTCTCAAATTCCAACTAAAAATTGTGATTCTGCACCAAATTCTAGTAAAACATCTTGTATGGAAAGTATTCAGATCCAGCTTTTGCAATTATGAATTTGATTTGGTCTCTTTGCTGAAGATAAAATGGAATAGTAGAAATTGAACTCTTAGGTCAAAGCAAACTGAGCTCTAGCCACTGTCCCTCTGACCTGATGGTCTGCACATCAGTGCCATAGATCTTATCTGTGCCTTAGAGGCATATACAGCCTGCTTTCCTTAAGAATAACGCGGTCTCCTCATTCTGTCTTTTCTTCATGAAGACAGAAGGAGAGACAACAATGATGTGACTATTAGTCTTTTGCCTTCTAAGGAAGCAGTGGTTTTATATATATGTATAACCTTAGGAACCAGAAAGAATGCAGTTTGGCTTTGTGGACATGGGTTAAGATATATTGCTTTATTCACTCAACAGATACCCAGACAGATGCTCGTGATAGAGCAGCAAACAAAACAAAGTCCCTATTCTGCCATTACATTCTAAGGATACTCCTAATGGAAAAAGGTTTTCATGAATAGGAAATTTTTAAACTGAAAATGAGTTGAATAAATTTTATTGAATTTCCTTGTTAAACTGAGGCAGCCCCTCATATTTCTGGTCAGGATTATGACACCATCCTTCAGTTAAATCTTGACCCTCTTTAGTTTACAAGTTCAGAGTCTTCAGTATGTCTAGAGTTAATTTTTAAAAACTAAAACCATCTATTAGGGTTTAACAGCACAGAAGTGATTCAGAATTAACATTTATATAATGGAAATCCTCAGTCCTCCTGTCCATCCTTACCACACCCTAGAAGCCCCACAGAAGCAGCCACTGAAATACTGTATGTAGCTCTCTCTTCTAGTTGAGGCCACATTCCTCTACAGTAGGGTTTTCCTGGGATTGCTACACTCCTCCATTTCAGATATCATCTATCAGTTTCCTATTAAGCTAGAGAAGCATTAGCTAGATGGAAATCTAAGAATCTTAGTCTCGTTTGTTGCACTGCCATTTTTACTGTGTTTTGAAAGAATACAAATATTTCCCCAGTTAGAACTGTGTGAATATTATGCATCACAGAGTGAAGTCATGTAATGACTTCTCTATACTATTAGATATGCTCACAAGGCCCCCTCTTTTTCTCAAACATCACCTTTCTAGGACCCAGCCAGCTTTTTATGCAAATCTTGCCTGCTTTTTCTCCAATCCAGCTGTGCAATTGCCACTCTGAATTTTCACCATGACATTCAAATGGGATTGTTTCTTTCTGTTTTATCAAACGTACTATTTTATTGATTATCTAGGAATCTCACATAATGCACCCAGATCATGCTCACTACTCAGTCCTCCCAGGTGGGGCTGGGAAGGATTCTGTTTTCTTTCTGGGGCTAGCCACTGGGAGTAGACCATGCTCCAGTAAGACTATTGGATCCGTTTACTTGAGTCACATGTCTTCCCTGTTCTTGTGTTAGCCCTTGTTTCACAGCACATATCCTCCAGCAGCCTTTAAGAAGGGGACCCGAGTCCCCTTCCCTTTTCTCATGGTTATCACTTGCATGCCTTACATTCCTCGCCATGACTTCTCGCAAGACTTTAAGAATTAAGAAATTCCGAGCCAAGCAACAAACCCCAAACTAACCCATATTCCAGAAGATTTCAGTAAAAATTTGTAAGGATACTGGGTACTACTCTGAGAAGAACAATGGGGCTATCAGGAATTGCTTGCAGGATGCTACACAGATTTCTACTGTGTAGAAATCTAAGCACCTTAGCTTACCAAATGTCAGACTCATTTTGTTGGGAAAATGATTTTTCTCTTTGTTTCTGTACTCCATATAAGTAGGTTGGTTTAGTAATAAAGATTTCAAAAGTCACCGAGTCCCTTGTATTTCTAAAATGCTATCTAGCCTCATATTTGGTTAGTATTGTAACTGGAAATAGAGTTCTGGATTTACTACTATTTTCCTCCATTTTTTAAAGATTTATTTATTTTTATTCATCATGTGAGTACATGATATGTGTGTGCGTTCACACATGTCATTGCACATGTGTGGAGAGCAAAGAACAGCTTCATGGAGTTGGTTCTCGTCTTCTACCTTTAAGAGTTATCTGGGAATTGAATTTGTGTCATCAGGCTTGTGTGCTGAGTGCTTTTACTTGCTGATCCATTTTCCAGCCCTCCATCACATTTAGATTGTGCATGTTGTGTGCATATGTGCATGTGAATCCATATGTCATGGTTTATGAATGGAAGTCAGAGGACAACGTGCGGAAGTTGGTTTTCTCCTTCCTCTTCTGACAGTTCATTGACCTGTTCTTACCTTCCTCCATGTACAGTAACCATCGAGAAACACATAACTGACCTTACAAAAAAATGTGACATGGTAGACTTGCAAAATTCAGGTTTTGCTTCTACCACTGTGCACAGTACACAACATGTATGTGCTTTTTCAATGTCTGTGAAGTAGAGAAATCCTCAAAATCCCATCACATTTGAACCGCTTCCTAGAGATATGTATACACCAGACAATGATCTCATTTGAAACATATCATTCACTTGCATTCATTGCTATGCTCAGTTGGAAAACATTTTTGAAATCCACTCTCCTTAAAGAAGCCCTGAAGTCATTAGTAGACATTTCCACTTCTCCCTTTCTTTTTTCCCTGGAAAACACTAATGTGCACTCCATTTCTATAGATTTGCTTCTCCTAGATACCTAGTATGTGACCATTTTCCATGATTTCTTTCACTTAACGTAATGGGAAAGAAATTCCATCCATGGGGCAATATATATCAGTCTGTCATTCCTTTTTAATGTGTTTTGCTTGGTCAAATAATTTTAATCAAGTACATGATCAGCAGTTAAACTGTAATTCCACACCCCAAAATGTGTTTTTGCCATTCATTTCAGTGGCATGTGGAACCCACTGGTGATGGCCAAAAAGGACTTATCATATTTGTTTCTGTATTCATCTTCTTCCCCACTCCCCACTAATGTGCTAACTCTCATATTATTTGTCCTGAATAAAATGGTAAGTAGGGCTCATGAGATAAGGGGGTAAAGGCACCTGCCACCAAGCCTGGCATCTTCCATCAATCCCTGGGACCTACATGGTGGAAGGAGAGAAGTGATTCCTGTAACAAGTTGCTCTTTGACCTCCACATGTGCCCTTTTGCATGGGTATACCAACATGCATACATATCCACAGCTAAGAAAGTGTAAAAAAGGCATCCGTGGCCAGAGACCTTCTCCAGCCTACTTGTCATTCACGTAGCATAGGCTGGCCTTGCGGTTGAGAATAACTGTACACTCTTTATCCTTCTGCTTACAACTTCCTAGTGTTGGGATTATAAGCATGCACCACCATGGGCAATGCTAATAAACACTGCTCGAATCATTTGAGTATTCCATACTTTATGTATTAATCCGTTGAAAGATATTGTTGGTGTTTTCACTTTGGAACAATTATTACAATGTTCTCATCATTACTCCATCAGACATATTTTTCACTTTTCTTGTATCTATGTAGTTAGACATAAATTGATTCTTCATATAGTAACTCTATGGGCAACATTTTGTTTTGAGACAGTTGAAGTTACAGGGATAAGTGCCCACTTCTGGCCCATGATCAACATTTTGAGGGCCCACCAAAGACTTTTCCACAGCAGCTGTACCATGTTGCAATATCGTCAATACAGCACGTGTCCCAGTTTCTACATTGTCCCCAAGTGTTATTGCCTGTGTCTTGTGTTATCTTAGTAGATGTGAAAGAGACTCCTGTTTTTAATATGCTTCCTCCGTGACTGGTGATATTGAACATCTTCTCGTGTGCTCACTGGCCTTTTGCTTATCATCTTTGGAGAATTATCTATCCAGTTCCTTTGCTAATCAAAACTATTTCCAGAGTAAAATATAGAGAACTAGAGGTTATCATTCCAAGCCTCCCAAGGGTGCAGTCCAGTGGGCATTCACATCACTGTGCGGCAATCAGAGCTCATCCCCAGGACTCCTTTCATCACGCCAGACCGACACTGTACTCAGTAAGTAAATCTCCCTCCTCCACCCCTGCCAACCATCATTCTCCGCTCTTTATGAATACAGCTGCTCTTGGTACCGCACACAGCAGCTGCAATCCTGTCTGTATTTGAGGACCAGCTTTGCAAGCCTGCAGAAGAAGGGTATTGAAATTTTGCCGGAGGTTGCATTGAATTGTAGATCAGTTCCGAAGTCGTTCCCATCTTAACACTGGTAAATCTTTTGCGCTTTGAACTCAGATGCCTTTGCATGGGTTTAGGTCTTTAATCTCTTTAGAACATAATGAACCTTTAGAGCACGAGCTTTGCATCTTTCCTGGTAAATCCCTTCCTCAGAATACGCAAAGGATAATGATTTCATTATCTTTATGTGGATTTTGTATTGTTACTGTAACCTTTGGAGTAAATAGTTTTTAATAAGAAACCACTGTGATCAACCTCTGAGTTTACAATCAAAACTTGCAACTCTTTTTAGGTTGTTGTTTTCAGAGATTCCATTCTTTTCCAACGGCCCACACAGTAATGAAACCTAAAAAATAAAATTATTCCATTTAGTATGTTTGGTAATGTGTAAACAATCGACTTCACTAATGAACTTAACATTATCATAAAGATTCCAAACCAGTCCCATCCTATTAGAGGAAGGTGGATGTAAAACTTTGGTTGTCTCTAGAACTTGTCTGCTTGTACTTTAAATATTTAATATGCTCCTTGGGTGAGTGGGTTTTGCTGGAATTCCAATCCTTTTTTAAAGGACATGGAAAATTCCTGCGTACTAGTATTAACCTCTCCTTCTTTTTAATGGACTGAAAAATTAAATCCAATGAGATGAAAATGTTCATAAGGGCCAAGATCAGGATTCAGCTGTTACTGTTCTGGGTGAATTTGGATTTCAGTGGTAGACATGAATTCATACCAATCTCTCAACTCGAGAAGTTTACTCCTTCATTTTTTTTCATCCTGGCCTTAAAACATCCCAGCTATCATTCTCTTCTTCAAATTTCCAGCTCTCTTATTCTACTCTTAATTAGAGGATAAACAATTTTATTGAAACATCTAGTATACTGATCAAAATTCAAGTATGTGGTAAATACATTTTCTTTTACTTGAAGCAATATTTTCTTTTGTTCTTAAAAAAGTTTCTATGTTAATCAGGAGTTTAAAATGTTTATGCACATTTTGTGCCAACTTATAAAAAGAAATTTGACAGGCTGGAGGCATTTGAGAAGTTGTAAGGGACCTTAGAAGCCAGGGCAGGGATCTGTGAGCCAAGTTCAGTCTGTAGACATGTTTTATTTGGCCATTCTGGTGTTTTTAAAAATAGTCAGATTAGTTGCTAACATTTTTTTTAAATCAGGTTGTTTCGCATAAAAATTGGAACTTGTGATTTTTTCTTACGATCTTTAGCCCTCATTCATTTCAACATGTGGCATTCTGAGGTCCCAGGCTGCATTTTGCCGAGGTCCCCCTCTGCCCCTTTACATTCCAGAGTTTGAAATGGTGACTGCAGGAGGCTACTGAGACTCTGATTTCTGAGCTGATTCATTAGTCCCCTTCTGAAGTTCAGAGACATCATTACAGCTCAGAGTTAGTCAATAGCTAATTACTTATCAGTTTCGCAATATTTGTTTGAACTCTGATGCGAAGAATGCTATTTATTTAACACATCATTTTAAGGAAGGGCTGGCTAATTATTCTACATTTTCAAAGGATTTTCTTGCTTGGATGGAATTCTTATAGATGTATTTAGGTTTTTTTTATGTAATTCATTGATAGAAGTTGTAAAGAAGCCACAGGTAATCAAGACTGGTCACATCTATACGCAATGAGTCATTATTTTAACCTGGATTCCCAGCTTTAATCTGGCTTCTCCAAATTTCCCTTTCTTTAAATCTCTCCTCTTTCAAACACCAATGCTTTCCTTGTATATCCAGGTTACAAATGAGCTTGTAAGTAATCCTCGGTCTAGTCAATATTTGTGGGATGGGGCTATGACTGCAGTTAGGTGGTGGAACGTGTATCTAGCAGGGAGGAGACCCTGGGTCCCATACCCAGCACTGCAAGCACGTCATCAAAAGAAGTACAGGTCTGAGTACTTATCAGATAGCAGGGGCTGTTCTAGGTACTTGGGATAGCACAGCACTCCAAAGAGACAAAAATCCCTTACAGGGCAGCATGCTCGGGAGAGAGGAGAAGACGAACAGATTGGTTCTGAAAGTCGAAGTCAGAGTTAAGATGCAGACATGAGCCGGGCGGTGGTGGCGCACGCCTTTAATCCCAGCACTTGGGAGGCAGAGGCAGGCGGATCTCTGTGAGTTCGAGACCAGCCTGGTCTACAAGAGCTAGTTCCAGGACAGGCTCCAAAGCCACAGAGAAACCCTGTCTCGAAAAACCAAAAAAAAAAAAAATACAGACATGAGTTACTGTGAGTGTGACCTAGGTTTGGGAGAGTTATTTTGATAGGACAATGACAATAGAGGAACCATAAGGGTGTGGGCCAAAGATTGATCTAGGTAGCTAGGAGAATGAATGCAAAAGCTTGGAGGTGGACCAGTGCAGTGGGGCAGGGGTAGGAGTTGAAATAGGAAAGAGGGTCACGTAGGGAAGCATATAAGACCTGTGGGCCATAGCCCATGGTTTTATTCTGCTTTAGAAACCACTGCCGTCCCAGGATTCTATCATATAGCCTATATCTTATGTTTCTCGAGTCTTCCACAGTGCTCCCAGGCGTATAGTAGTGAGTCCAAATGTGTACTCTTCAAGTTCCAAGGCCCTGGACAGTCCTCTGGAGACAGGCTGCTACTGGAAGGCCCTAGGTTGGCAGGGTTTAGGAAAGCGGCAGTTTCTATACTGTAGAGGAACTTCTTCAGTCAATATGTATCTGTGGGGACATGTGACAATCCACAGAAAATAAAGATAAGAAAACGATGGCACCATTATCATTAGTCTCTCTTCCCTAGAGCAGACAAGATAGAAGGAAGAGGAGTGGGATCAGATGGGATACCGATTTTTGACTCTGGGCGAGATTAGTGCCTGACTCAGAAAGGACTGTGGGTGACGGTGGTTGCAGGGGGTGAGCGGGGACATGGACACAGGAGTATGTGTTGGTTTTCAGAGCCTGTCCAAAGCCTTGAAATAGCACATCAGTTAATGCAGAAAGTTCACAACGGAGGTGAAAGCAGTCAATGAGAGTCACATCTCCAATTACTGACTTTTCTAAAGTGGCAGGGAAAAGGGAACCATGTCTGTCTGGGACATGATCATGTAAGCCAACAGTAAAGCACAATTCAACACCTCTACAAAAACTTCAATGTCGTGGACAGGACTCATTCAAGTGTAGTGGAATGAGACTGGGCCTGAATACCAGTAACCAAGCCCTCTGCGATCTCGTCCAAAGCTTTACCCCACGGCACCTTCAGTTTCTTCAAATAGACTTTGTCCTTCATGAAGTCACTGTAAGGAGTAAATGAGATTGTTTCCCTCTAGCATTTTAAATACTATCAGAGGCATCAACAAAGAATATCTGTTGTTTGTATCTTCCTGGTTTGTTTTTCGAAAACCACAGAAATAAGCTACTTTAGATTTTCATTGCATTTACAGCAATTAACAGTACAGCATACCAGTTGAGTTTTATGGAGAAGCGAGAAAAGGGATAAACTAGACTCCTTCAACTGATGGCCATTTCACATCATGACTGAACGGGGAAGTACCTCTTGAGCAATTCCCAAATATAGGCTGAATCTTGACCAAAAAATGATTCACGCTCCTAAATCTTTCTACCCTAGAAAACAAGTTAAGAATTAATTTTCATCCATTTATGTTTATATGGACTGAGCCATAAATTCTCTAAAGCTTGAGAGTTCAAAGGCTGTTAGCATCCAACCACCTCTCAGTGTAATTTCACCCTAGGCTGTGAAGAGCTAGGCATATTTTATCATAAGCTTGTAGGGCAAAGGTCTTCACGCAGCAGTCTGGACATGACATAGGTTTTAGCCTCACAAGGCAAAAATCTCTAAATCCCTAGTTGGCTCTGCCTCAGTAGATCTCTCGTGGCTTCTCTCCACTCCCATAATTCCATAAAGGTAATATCAGCCTGTACTGTCTGCGACCTTATTTTGAAAAAAAAAAACATTGCTGACATTTCTCAACTGCATTCATTTCTGAAGTAACAAAAAAAATATGACTGAAAATAACACTAATATGTGTAGCCCTTGTTTTGAGTTGCTTTTACTACAGTGATATGTTTGTGTTTAAACAGTCAAGAATGGAAATATTAATGGATGAAAAATACTGTTTAATTAATGAGCTTTTATCAGACTCCATGTCAAAAGCTATATTTAGCAACTGAACTAATGGCGAAAGCTGCTGCAGAATTAGCACATCCGCCTGTTAAATAGCAAAGAACAGGGGACGCCTTTTGTCTCCTCACTGAACAAGAGACTGAAAGTGCATCTAATTTTAGCATTTTCAGAGCAGGATAAAAGATGCAAAACACAATAATCAGGAGAAATGTCACACGCAGCCTGTGCAGACGTTCGTCAGAGAAGAAAGGCTGAGAGGGTGGTAACGGAAGAGGTCTGCCCAGAAGCTGGAATTCATCATCATGAGTGAATTCTTTACAGTAACTTAAAAACACAAAAAAACAAAACAAGGCTTCAGGTCCTAGAGAATATGCTGAATATTGAGTAGGTGGCAGGGATTTTTTTTTCCTAGAAGGGATTTCAGCATTTAATGACATCATCAGTACAATGGGAGGGAAAGATGAGAGAAATGACAAGATTTCTTTCCAGGGTGAGCTCTTTCTTCCTTGAGTCTTTTATTTTAAGAGAGTACAAGCAGGTAAATCCAGGGAGAAGGGAGGAGGAGGAAGGCTAGATGCAGATCTCGTTGAATCTAGCCCTCTTGGTATATTTGAAAGGCTTCTACTATATTATGAAGGCAAATTTCTCATTCTTAAACAGAGCATAAAAAGAATCTTGAGCTTTGATCAGGTGTGATAATGGATTTTGAAATTTTAGCATCTCAAGAACCTGGATTGGTACGAAGTGTGCCTTCAGTTAAGTATTCCTTGATTGTGGGGAACATAGCTCAGTGGTAGAGTCCTTGCCTAGCAATCAGCTCTGGATCTCACCTCCAGTACAAAAGAAAGAAAAAGAATACTGAAGAAATAAACAAATGGCTTCCCTGTCAAACCACAGTAAGGTGAACAGATGCACGACTCTCCCAATAGTGCAGCAATGATCCAAGAGATCTTTCAGAATTCTTTAGAAGTCCCTGATTGTCTAACGATAGAGGAAAGTTTTCACGGATCTAAACAGAGAAAGCAGTAAGCGCAGCTTTTGGTAGGACTGCAAATCCATGAGAATTTCCCTTGCAGTGAGAAGCCAGGCCCCAGCACTAACTACTTCCCGTTCTTCTCCCTGAACACCCGGATTTGGCTAGAATTTCAGGTTCAGACTCTAGCTGTTGTGACATCTCCACCTAGTTTTGTGTCACATATGTATGGGCACGAGAAGTGCTAAATCTTTTGGGGGCGGGGGGAAGCAATGATCTAAGCTATTGATAGATTGATGGGCCAGAACTGAGGCCATTGAAAACCTACTTTCCTGAACATGGTCACGCACAGGAAAATCGACATAGGAAACTGGTTCTCAACAAAATGACAGGCCGGGCGGTGGTGGCGCACGCCTTTAATCCCAGCACTTGGGAGGCAGAGGCAGAGGCAGGTGAATCTCTGTGAGTTCGAGACCAGCCTGGTCTACAAGAGCTAGTTCCAGGACAGGAACCAAAACCACAGAGAAACCCTGAATGAAAAACAAACAAACAAAAAAAACCAAAAACCAAAAAACAAAAACAAAAACAAAATGACAGAGTTTCTAAGCATGGTGGCTACCATGAAGAGAAACCTACAACCCAGCATCTGAGTAAAAGAACCAAGCAGAACAATCTAAAGAGTACTTGACTTTCTCTCAGTTTTAAAGTATGGTTTGAATAAAAACATAAATCTTGTGTTTGCAAGATGGAGACACCATGACCAAAAGCATGTTGGGGAGGAAGGAGGAAATGGTTTATTTGGCTTACACTTCCACATCACTGTTCATCACCGAAGGAAGTCGGGACAGCAATGGTCTGTGCCCTCCCTCATCAATCACTAATTAAGAAAAGGCCCAACAGCTTGATCTTACGGAGGCATTTCCTCAGTTGAGGTCCCCTCCTCTCAGATGACTCTAGCTTGTGTCAAGTTAACATAAAAATCCAACCAGGGCAAATATATTGACATTTAGATAAGAAAAAAGGGAAAGTGTATAGCTATGTAACTGCTAATATCTTCAGAATATGTTTTATAGATAAAATGAATCAGAAATTAAGGAAATTGCTTGCCTAAAGGTAGTAGATGCTAATGGGATTCAAGGGATAATTCTCTTTATTTTGCATATTTTGTTTTATGATTAAATTAACATTTATATATAAAATAAAATTAAATATAAAAAGTTAGTCCCACATAAACACATTTATTTATTTATTATATCACACTAAAATACACTATGCATCAAAATAAAATGTAACACAATAACTCGTTACACAGTGATTTCATTGAGAATATTCAGTGATACATATATAGAGACTAAAAAGAAGTCAATTGGGTTGGGCAATGATGGCACACATCTTTAATCCCAGCACTTAGGAGGCAGAGGCAGACGGATCTCTGTGAGTTTGAGGCCAGCCTGGTCTCCAGAGGCAGTTCCAGGACAGCCAAGGGGTACACTGAGAAACCCTGGCTCAAAGAATGAGAAAGAAAACAAAACAAAAAACTCAAATCACTGTGGTACAAAGCTATAGTACCAAATATTTGGCAGGGTGAGACATGAGGAGCCTTTGATGCTCAGTCTTCGAAGCCATTATAAATGACATAGCTAGACTCCATGTCTTTATTTTTTGTTGTTATTTTGTTTTGTTTTACTGGGTATCACTAGACAGCCTAAGCTGACTTCAAACTCAGAATCAGCCAGGCTTAGCTTCCTGATCATGAAGGCTGAAATTACAAGCACGTACTTGTTTTTGAATATCCTTATTTTCTAAAAGGAAAAGAATGGCCTAAAGAGCCACGGAAGATTCTTACTGGCTTGTCTATGGTGTTTCAGGAGAACTAGCAATGCTGTGAGGTCTTTACACCATGTATCACGCAGTTACTGTATGTGAGTGGTCCTAAGAAGGACATGCACTTAGGTGAAGGGGTTTACAGCTGAGGCAGACTCAAAAGGAAGTGACCACATCTTCCACAGTTAAGAAATAAGTCCCTTCTCAATGTCTGATCCAGATGGCACCTCTCTATGTGTGTACCATGCTGCTTTGCAATAAAAGGAACTAGATTTCTCTGGAATATTGGGTCCAAGGAAAGAAGAAAGTTAGGGGATTGGGGAGATGGCTTAGTGGTTAAGAGTATATGCCTTTAATACCAACACTCAGGAGGTAGAAACAGGTGGATCTCTGGGAATTTGAGGCCAGCCTAGTCTACATAGGACAGCCAAGGCTATGTAGTAAGACACTGTTTCAAAAAAATAAAAAAAAGTACTCTTCCAGAGGACCCAAGTTCAGTTCCAAGCACCCATATTAAGCAATGTGCAACTACCTGAGACTCTACCCCAGCCGATCTGATGCCCTCTTTTGAGCACCACGAGTGCCTGAACTTGTGTGCATATGTGCATACAGAATACACAATACAATACATGGTCTAAAAATCTTTATTTAAAGGGGGAAGTTAGACTGGAATAGCTTATAATGTAAGAAGATGCTAAAAACATTTAATAGATTCATTAAAACACCCAACTGAAATCAACAAAAAAGGGCTCCACTCACTAGCCAAATCTTTTGAGGAGGGCAAGGTTTCTTTAGGCTTACAAGGCAGATTTCAGCTAATATATGTAGCTTGAGCTGGCTTCAAACTTGTGATCCTCCTGCCTCAGCCTCTTGAGTGTTGGGATTATAGGTATATGCCACCACACCCAGTTTAAATTTGGGAAAATTTGACATCTAATTTAGTGGGTGCAGGAACAAATTATAACATATTAAATAAGACAGAGTTCATGTGTTTGTATGGTATATTTTTTAAAAGCTCCAGAGAAGCTGGGCAGTGGTGGCACATGCCTTTAATCCCAGGACTTGGGAGGTAGAAAACCAAGTGGATCTCTGAGTTTGAGGTCAGCCTGGCCTACAGAGTGAGTTTCAGGACAACCAGGGCCAAATAGAGAAAACCTATCTCATAAACAAACAAACAAACAAACAAACAAACAGAGATAGATAGATGATAGATAGATGATAGATAGATAGATAGATAGATAGATAGATAGATAGATAGGCTCCAAAAATTAGTTCTTTATTGAAGAATCCCAGCGACTGAATCTGAATGTGGGAGAAGTTGTAGGAATTGGTGTGTAGGTACCATAGTAGTAACTGGGTCAGACATAGAGTTTGTCTCTCTGCACCCACGTTTTTGTTAATTTCTACTTTGCTTTTTAGCTGAGATACACTTCACCCACTGTAAAAATGCATAGTTAATAGAAGTTTAGTATGGTGGCAAAGTGGTACAGACAACGCCGTCATCTAATTCCAGGACATTTTCATTGCCCTAAGAGGAATGCCGTGGCTACTCACTCTTCCCCTCATTCTCCATATTCCATCTTCTCCCTGGTTCTTGTCTCCATGGGCTTGCCTACTCTTGATATTTCATATAAATCAATTCAGCAACATATTTCATATCTCTTTGTTTTTAACACTTTGAGGCAGAGCCTTACTACGTAGCCCATCTGAGGTTAGCCTCAAAGTCAAGATCCTTATGTTGCAGTCTTCCTGTGTACTGAAACAACAAACACGCACTGCTGTGCATGCCTAGCTTTTATGGTTGTCTATGAATTTCATTGTTTCACATCTTAGATTTGTTACATCCTTGGTCCCTTTTGTGGTTTTTTTGTTATTGTGGTTGCTCTGTTTTCACTTTTTGGCAGGTGGGGGATTTACCTGTACGTATGTCTGTGCACCGCATGTGAGTCTGGTTGTGTCCATAGAGGCCAGAAGAGGGGCTTGGAGTCCCTGGGAATGGAGTTGCAGACAGTTGTGAGCTGCCACGTGAGTGCTGTGAACTGACCCTCGGTCCTTTGCAAGAGCAATTGATACTCTTAGCCACTGAGCCATCTCTCCAGCCCCTTGATCTTTTCTGAATGAATTTATGTGCTTGCTAAGAAGAAGGGGTCCAGTTTCATTTTTATGTATACACATATCCAATTATATCCTACCACAACCATTGATCTGCATTATCATTCTTTCTGTTAAAGATTTATATTAGGGGATGAGGAAGGAAGAGGATATAAAGTTAATTGTTTTTCTAGCTTTAATTCTGTCATAGATATTGCCTCTGGTTGTAGATATGTACATAAAAGTGTATTCAATAATGAAAGTATAAAATCCAATGTGAAGCTTCACAGCTTCCATTTTGATGGCTACTCTAACTGTATAGAAGTTCATTGAGCTGGGCCTGCTTAATTTTGGTGTGTTAATTTTTTATTTGCAACATTTTCATAATAAAATTTAAAATAAATTTAAAAGAAAAATAATATAAAGCTATCCTAAACATATTTATTTTGTGTGTGTGTGTTTGTCTGCATATGTTATACTACATGTGTGCCTTGTGCCTGCAGAAGCCAGAGGGGGGCTTTGAACCTTTGGAGTTAGAGATGTTAGACTTGTAAGCTGTTGGATGGGTCCTAGGAATTGAACCTGGGCCCTCTGTCGAGCAGCCAGGGCTCTTAACCTCTGAGCCATCTCTCCAGCTCCCCTTTCACCCTACCCTGTATTGGCACTCTTGTTAAAAAGCAATTTCCCAGTGTAAGGGTTGCTCTGAAAAGTCCATTTTAATTCCCAGCATGGATTTATATTTATTCATATGCCAGCAGCCCACAGTTTTGATCACTACAGCATTACATTTACTTTTGCAATTAAGAAGAATAAGTCCTCCAGCTTCGTTCTTTATTTTCAAGGTGGCTTTGATTGTTCTGGGTCAACTGAAGAATCATATATTAGTTTCTGGAGAAAAAAACAGCTGGGATTTTGATAGGAATTGTGTTGACTTATTGATAAATTTGAGAAGTATTGATGTCTGACATACAATTATTTGAACATATATGTATATGTAAATATAATTTTTATTTGTATTAGAGGAATGAAGGTTTTAAAATGTGTGTGGAAGTGTTCTGATTGTATTTTCTACTAACTTTAATTGATTTTGATGTGTTATCTTAGCCAAATTGCATATCTTTTTTTTAAAAAAAGCATGCTGTTTACACTATACCAGTCAAATAAGACAAAAGATAACTACATTTGTGTAAAAGCACGAGTGGAAAAATGGCAAGTTGGGGAGGGACGCTCACATTTTCTTTTTTTTGCTTTATTTTATTATTATTATTAAAAATTTCCATCTCTTCCCCTCCTCCCATTTCCCTCTCCCTCCCCCCACTCCTCTCCCCCTCCCTCTCCAGTCCAAAGAGCAGTCAGGTTTCCCTGCCTTGTGGGAAGTCCAAGGCCCTCCCCCCTCCATCCAGGTCTAGGAAGGTGAGCATCCAAACAGACTAGGCTCCCACAAAGCCAGTACATGCAGTAGGATCAAAACCCAGTGCCATTGTCCTTGACTTCTCAGTCAGCCCTCATTATCAGCCACGTTCAGAGAGTCTGGTTTGATCACGTGCTCCATCAGTCCCAGTCCAGCTGGCCTTGGTGAGTTCCCATTAGATCAGTCCCACGACGCTCACATTTTCTATTTATTTATTTATTAAAGATTTCTGCCTCCTCCCCGCCACCGCCTCCCATTTCCCTCCCCCTCCCCCAATCAACTCCCCATCCCTCAGCAGCCCGAAGAGCAGTCAGGGTTCCCTGCCCTGTGGGAAATCCAAGGATCTCCCACCTCCATCCAGGTCTAGTAAGGTGGCCGCTCATATTTTCTACGCACTTATTTGTCTAATGTTGTTCTAGAAGGCTTTATGCATGATCCGTAATGCCATCGACAAATAATCCTGTGACATAAGTACCCTCTGTTGCACATGTGGAAATTGGGATAAATGAAAATCACACTGGTGTTCACAAAGGAGTGTCAGGACGCGACAGGTGCATTCACTAGCGAGGAACAATGAGACAGTCACTGTACTGCCCACAACTGAGCGACCTGAAAACATTGGCTCAGGCAAGTGGCTGTCCTTTTCTGCTTCCTCCACAAACCTCCCACTTTACAAAGGAAGAAAGTCCTCTTCCCCAGCCACTGGGACTCTGGTGCATCTCCCAGGGGAGAGAAACTTCCTGGTGTTGATGTTCGAGCCTGAATCCTCAGCTGCCTAACAGGACCTTTTACATCACTGGTGGTTACAGAGTCTTTGCTTTCAACAAAGTTGCTGAAGGATTTTATGGAATGGTGAGTTAATATGCCATTATAATGACTTTTGATGGTAGATTGTCATAATATATAACTAAAAGAAACTGAGCGGGCTGGAGAGATGGCTCAGCGGTTAAGAACACTGGCTGCTCTTAAAGAGGACCTGGGTTCAGTTTCCAGAACCCACATGGCGGCTCACAACTATCTGTAGCTCAAGTTCCAAGGGATCCAACACCCTCACCCAGACATACATGAAGGCAAACCACCAATAAAATAAATATAAAATAAATAGAGAAAAAAATCTAAAAACAATAACAACAAAAATACAAAAAAGAAAGAAGAGATTGTGTGAGAAAATGCTGTAAGAACAATCTCCATCCTTCCATTCAGTTATTGGGACAGAGCTTAGCATCTACATTTGATAAAGTAAGGAAAGAAAAAAATGTGAGGCTTGCCTTACCTAATAATAAAGAAATGGATCCACAAATATATGAACTAGATAAAAAAATACCTCTTCATTCTCTAGGAGTATATCGCCAAAAACTTTGTAATAGCATATTTGAACTATTTTCTAAAAACAAAGTTCTTTTTTAACTAAAGATACTCCATCTGTAATCATATTGGTAATGAGGAAAATAGTTTAAAAGGAAACACTAAACTATCTGACTACTGGAACAAAGGACCCTAAAGATTCAACTTGCCCCAGAATTCTCATGTTGAGAGAAGGGAAATGCTGGAGCCTCGTGCCTGACAGAGGAAGAAATTTCATGTAGTTCTAACAATGCATGAGACCACCTTGAAGGACAGACTGGAGCCTAGGAAATGGGGAGTCAACAATGGCCAGGACTACATGTTGGCAAGGACTGCTCAGCTATGTATATTTCTTGTCTTCTGTTTAAACCATGATCTTATTGTAGTACCCCAAAGACAAATGTGGGGTCACTGTGCCTCTTTATTTGTGGCTACACTGAATCAATCTTACTTTTCTACTTTTACTAATTACTTGTCTCTTGAACTTGCATATGGGAAGGTAAGTTTGAGCCTAGCTTATTGGGAGTGACAAATCCCAGGCTTTGACCCTAAAATCTCCAGTAACCCAAAAATATATATATAGCCTTATGCTAAAAAAAGGTTAATTTTAATTTATGTTTATTTTTACAGAGAAATATATCAATAAACCAGGTATGATGCCGTATGCTTATTTTCTCAGCACGTGGGAAGTGAAAGCAGGATAATCAGAAGTTTAAGGTTCTCGTCAGTTACTTAGTGAGTTAGAAACCCACATGAGCTACATTAAGACCCCGTCTCAAAAAAAAAAAAGTCCATATTACCTAGCAAAACCATGAGCAAGAAGGTGGTTTCCTAGGGCAAAGCTTCCTATTGCACTGTGGGTGTGCTGATTGCTGTGATTTTTTTGAATATGGGAAACTTTACTAAATCATTTATGATAGTGGAAGACTGTGTCCATACTCTCTCCTACTAAATAAAAGTCTATGTTAGATGATCCAATCCAGACTCACATGCTTAAAATATGTTACATTAGGACTAACCTCTGTTGCAGAAGGGAATGGAGCTATGATTTTAAGGAAGAAATAAAGAGAATAATGTAAAATGTTCAGCTGTTAATGGCCTATATTTAAGCACCTACTGCTGGGTATGGGCTGTAGTATTTACGTTCAACTGGATGGATAAAATAAAGTGATGTAGCCATTTTATCATAGAATGTAAATACTTATAATAGATCAAAAAATAAATTCTTGTTTGTTGCTGTTTGAAAATGAAGTGAAAGGTTTCTACATATCAATTTATAATATATAGGGAAGGATATATACAGTTGTTGAATTCATTATATAAAGCATGCCAGCAAAAATGTTTGAAGATACATGAGTTTATAAATTTCCCTGGACCACATAACCAACAGGAGGTCATACTCACACTTGAGCCCATGTCTGCAATAGTTTTTCTACTATACTTGAAGGACACCTAAATCTATGGATGTTAATTTTGATTATTAATTCTATTCAGTTTAAAAATAAATTATTTGGTTGTCCAGTATTAGCAAGGCCTTGTTCTTGGTGCCAAGCTGTATACACAGACGAGTATAATATGTTACTTACTTTTTAGGAGATGGAACTTTATAGGGGATGTAAGCTTCTTTATAATCTTAATGTAAATTTTGTGTAATAAGGGCAAGAGGTCTTGATGACAACGTCAGTGGGAAAAGGGTGATATTGTTTTGCACTGGGTCAGCATGGAAGAGTTTCTGTGGGTTCTTTGTAAAATGGGTAAATTTGGACTGTTCGAGAAAAGGAAGATGGTAATGAGAATTTATTTGTTCACACACCTATCCACTCATTCATCAATGAAACATTAGCTAAAAACAAAGTAATATGTGTAATTAAATGGGTCTTTAAACATGCCATGTTTGGAAGAAATAACTGCATGAAAACATGTGAGACATTAGGGTATTCTGAAATCTAGCTATTTGTTGATGGTAAGGATTTTTTTTTAAGTTAATTCCTCTTAGGTATGATGATATTGTGCTTTTGCTAAAAAGGAAGGAAGTCTTTGCCTTTTAGCAATGTACACTGGAGTTTTTTTAATGGAGTGATACTTAGCATTTCATTCTAAGTAGTCCAGAGTGTGTGGTTTGGGGGCAATGGGTGGAGGGAGTCTAAATAAAATAAAATGAATCATATGTAGATAACTGTTTGATGCATGGGAGTTTATTATGCTATTTTTTCTATTTTGCCTCCAAGAAATATCTTTAAAAGAATTTTCAGGTTCCAAGAAACTGGAGGGAAATATAATCAGGCAAGACATTTTATATTGTGCATCATTTTGCGGTGGGAATAGACACATGAAATTACCTGGTATGTCACTATTGTCTCCTGTGCAAATGGCGTGATCCAAGTGCCATGGACCAGTGAGTTCTGTCTGACATGCTTAAAGGCAGTTTGGAAGAGGGATTGAGGTTTTAGTATCTCAGAAGGTGAATTTACCAGACTTTGTAATTTATTGAATATGGAATCAAACGTAACGGGAATTTTGATTTTGAATGCTGGGGGTGACATGTCCACAATGGAGAGAGGAAACAGGAGGAGAAATAGGTTGGAATGGGGATAGAGTTCAACTCTAGACCATCAGAGGCTGAGCTACTCCAGAAATGCAGAGATGGTAAGGAATTCACCGAAACAGTTGTAGGCAGAATAAACTTCAGTGATAAAAGATATGGTGAAGGAAGTACACAGATTGCATTTCCCGGTCCCTCGAGTCTCCAGGTTGATGCAGTGTAGGCTCTGAGTGGGAGTACGGTTGGCTGGAGAGGTAGATGAGGTCATGTTGGTCTCCATCATTGCCATAGGGCTTGATAAACCTGAAACAGACCAAGTGATTTAAATCTTAAGCTCTCTTGTGGAAGGGGAACTTGATGCTCAGAAATGACACTTTCAGAAAAGAGCTTACCAGAAATGAATAACCAATCAGGATTGGTAAAAAGTGATGAGCATTCTTCTTTTGTTGCTTTGGAATTACAATTTATAGGTTTGGATGTGGGCTCTAGAGCCTCCATGTTTTGTTTTTTTGTTTTTGTTTTTTCGTTTTTTGAAATCCTGAGCCACTCTCTCCTCCTCTGTAAGGCAGGAATCATAGTATCTAATATGAGAGTAATCAGATGGTGACTATAGACTTCTGATACTTCTGAGAACCTAAAATTATCAGTCCTTATAAACCTCTCTCTCTCTCCCCTTCTTGCTTCTCTCTCCCTCTGTCCCTCCCCCCTCTTTCCCAGTGCAGGCCTCACGCCAGGCAGGTACTCTACCCCTGAGCTGTTTTCTTAGGCCTCTCTCTATCGGTACTTTTTGAAGACAAGGCAAGGGACTTGATTGTTTTGGGTAGTAAATGCTCCATAGTTCCTTCCAATGGGCTTTAAGTGCTACTTAAATTGAATACCCCTTTCCTTATGTCTATTACATTACTCAAAAAAAAAAAAGGAAAAAAAAGGAAAAAAAAAAAAGAAAAGCCAAGCATACTCAGGTCTGAGATTATGCTGAATCCAGCCTATTATTTTTTTTTTATCTTCACACTGGAACATTACAAAAATGTTCTAACACAAACACTCCATGTGAACAACCCCTTTCCTTCTAGCTTACTTATTCAGCAACACAACCACACTTCTTTAGACACTTTCAGTGAAACAATGTGTTTCTGGGATCTTCAGAAGCGGAATTCCAATGCAAGGAGATGAAGTGTTAAGAAGGCAGGGTTGGCTTTGGGTGTAGATTTAGCTGGGGCCAGATGCCTTAGACCTACAGGGAGCTTGATGAATGTCTACAAAAGGGAGGAAAGTAGGGAAGGAAGAAGCAGGAAGGAAAGTGTGGAGCAGAGAAGTGGTGAAGGTTGAAGGAAGGCAGGAAAGAAGGAAGGATAAAGGAATGAAAGGGAAGGAAAGGGATAATACCAATCGAGCACTGGAAGGTTCCCTAAGAAAGGGGTCTGTAGGATCTCTGCTAATTTAAGGCCAGCATGGTCTCTACAAAGCTGGTTCCAGGACAGCCAGGGCTGCTATATAGAGAAACCCTGTCTCAAAAAATGAAGGAAGGAAGAAAGAAAGGGAGGGAGGGACGGAGAGAGGGAAGGAAGGAGAGGGAGAGGGAGAGGGAGAGGGAGAGGGAGAGGGAGAGAGAGAGAGAGAGAGAGAGAGAGAGAGAGAGAGAGAGAGAGAGAGAGACTTCCTGGTCAAAGATATATTCTAAAGACAGACACTTGCGCCCCTCCTTTTGGCTAGTAGACTAATGAAACAATCGCAGTCTTCCCAGGAATCGTGCTGGGGGGAGGGAAAGGTTGAAGGAAAACCTGCTTTCCAAGAAGAGATTGCACTGTTTTGACAACTTGTGGTCAGACCGCCTTGCGAGACATATTGGAGCCTAGTGCTGTGTCACAGATAGGCCAGATCACAAACAACTTAGCCTGCACTGCTTAGCTTCACATGCCTCTTGCGCTCTAATCAGTCCTAATCCTCATGTGAGATGGACTTGAGGGTCACTAGACCTCTTTATTTGTTCCTCTTCTCAATGTGGCTACAGAGAGTAAATCTCCTTCCTTTCTCTGCTTTTCACTATTGCTTGCGTCTTTAATAAGCAGAGAGAGGTGGTGGAGCAGATCTTGTTAGAACTGCCAGAGCCCCGGCTTTGATCCTAAAATCTCCAGTAACAGGCTCTCTGTCCAGAGCCATCCAGAGCTTTCCACTGTGAGCGCTCTTGGCCATTTCTTTTTAGTCGAGCCTAGGGACTGGTATGCAGGAGAGCTGCTTGAAGTGGAGCTAATTGTTCAGTGCTTTCCCATGATGGCCTGGGGCAGATCACTTTCTGTGCTAAGTAATGGGCAGCAAGACTTAGTTTGCTAATCCAGAAATACCAAACCTCAGTGATTCTAGGGGCTCAGAATGAGGGGAATAAAAGAAAAAAAAAGAAGGTAGGATCTGGGGAGCAAGGGAGGGAAGGGTGTTTTGAAAATAGCTACTGGCTCTCTGGTAAAAGAGGCCACCACCTGGTTTGTGAAGCTTGGAGAAAACAGCAATGTTTAGACTGTTCACTTGGCTTAAACCCACAGCTGCTCCACCTCTCAGCCACGTCCGCTTCTGCATAAAGCACCAATTCTCTCCTTCGATCTGGCCTTCATTTTGTATCAAGACTCTGAACTCCTTTAATGGACCTTCCTCCTGCCTCACCAGAGTTAGTCCCTACTCTAGCTACCCCCACCTTCCAAATTCACAACAGAAAATGGAAGTTTCCTCGACCCTACTCATCCGCCCCCCCGCCCTCCCCCCCCCCGGTTCTTTTCCTTTCTGTTCCCCCTTACAAGGGAAGATTTCAAAGCAGCTTTCTCTAGTTCACCTGCAGTCCTCTCGATCCTCTTCTATCAAGTCCATTCACGGGCATGGTCGGATTCTCCTGGAGGTTTTTCTTTTTTGCCTCTACTCCTTCTGTCTGGAAAGTTTTCCTTTTTATGGTACTGCTTTTATACCATCCAAGGCTTAGATTAAAGGCCACCTTTTTACACTATTTGCAACCCCATCTTATGCTGCAGTCTATCCAAGTGTGATTATTTTCTCGCTTACTTATATTCTCTTTTGCTCCACCAGTAAGGCCGCGTGCATGCACAACTGCATTCTATCTACAGCATCTGGCCCAGTACTTGGCACATGTGGTGAGGGCTCACTGAACTGAAGGAGTGAAAGATCGAGTCACACACTGTCCGAAGTGCTTTCGGAGTGATGGAAAAAGCCCCTGGATAAAGGCTCTTTTCGTTCTGTCCTGCATGTTAGTACGGGGAGATGTCGTCGGTGGGTATCTTAGCATGACGAGAACCAAGAGATCCGCAATCGCGGGCTGTAATGGGGTGTGCAGGTCAGTCAGGCCCCTGGAGAGGCGAGAGGCCACCTTGGCTGCCTCTCTTTGTTGCTACCACCTCCCGGGCTCTGGCCGCGGCTGCCTGCAGTGACTCGTGACTCCCCGACAGCCCGCGAAGGCCGGACCGCAAGGGGGGGGGGGCGGGAGCCCCCAGCCCGCCCTCCGCGTGCCCTTCCAAAGCTAGCTGGTGCTCCGGGAAGCAGCGCCACCGCGGGCTCGCGGCCACCTCCCGCGCGCACCCGCGCACGCCTTGCAGGCAGCCTGGCCTCTCCCGAGGCGGGGCCCACGCAACCGCGCCCCCTTCCCGCGCTTGCCCAACCGGCTCCCGCGCGCGCGCGCCTGCGGTCTCCCCGCACCGCAGCCCCCGCGCTACCGGCAGAGCCCAGGCGGACGCGCGCTCCGCCCTGCCCCGCCCCGCCCCGAGTGGGCCGCGCCCGCCCCCGCCCCCGCTCGTGCTCCCTCCCTCCCTTTTTCCCTCCCACTCTCATGCGCCCCTCCCCGCGCGCCCTACATCCACCGCCCGCCCGAGGGGGCTCAGTCCGCAGTCGTCGCTGTCGCCGCCACGCTTTGGCCTCGGAGCTGGTAGCGGCCACCGGTGCCGCTTAGACAGCTGCGTGGGTGAGCATCCCCAGACAGTAAGCCCGCGTTCCCTCCGTGTGTGTGTGTGTGTGTGTGTGTGTGTGTGTGTGTGTGAGCGCCTCCCTGGGGAGCCGCAGCTCTGCTCTGCTGCCGCCACTCCGGGGCTGCGCCGACCTGCGGGGTTTGGGTACCTGCGGCCTCCAGCCTCGGCGGCCTCGCCCACGCTGGCGGCTGCGGAACCCGGGGCTCTAAGGTCCCTTAGGGTGCGTGCCTTGGCCTCCTCTCCAAGGGCTTCGCTCCCTGGAGTGTGGGGGGGAATTCAGTGGGGGTGGTTCTGGGTCTTTCCTCTGAAAGGATTGAGGGTGGGGGTAAAAAGAGGGGGCTTTTGGTTTTCTCACCCAGGATGGCGGGCAGTGGGGGTGGGGCGAGGTGGGGACACCTTTGGGTTTTTTTTTTCTTTTTTAGGCTAGCTAGCAGCAGTTGAGAGTAGCAGGGGGATGATGATGACGATGATGGGGGGGTGCTTCATTGGTTATCCATTAAGGATGGCGCCTGTTGGGCTGGAGAGGAAGGTGGAACCTGCCTTGGTTCCCTCCACGGAGATGTTGAGGGAGCTGCCTGGTGGTTTTCCCTTTGGGGATGCTGGGGGTGGAAGGAGGGGAGTGCAAGGAGAAGGTGAGGGAGGGAGAGGGCTGGTGGAGCGGTTCTGCCCTCCACGGGGAAGGGCAGTCATGTGGGGGATGGGGGTGGGGAGAGGGGACTGGATTTCTGCTCTAGCATGGAAGCAAGAGGAAGGTTCTAGCGCTTAGGTTGAGTCTTGGTTGAGCCTTGGCAAGGTGGGTTAGGAAAACTGTTGGGTGTGACCTTTCTGTGTTCAAAAAGCTTGAAATTCCCACTACATGCTGTCTTCTTGGGCACTGCGAAAAAGGTTTCTGCTTCCGAAGTTCCCATGGCTTAGCCTTCCACAACTAGGTAGAGGTTTGAATCAGAAAGGCTGAGGCAAACTCGGCGTATGCGCTATTATTTTCTGTATTGGGGCCTTTAGAATTTCCCAGGCTCATTCTGATTACAACGACCCCCACAACTAGGGTGGCACATTGGGAAGAGGAGGCAAGACAGTATGTGAATGTGATTTCGGATTTGGTTTTTGAATTTCCTGAAGGGCAAGAGTGGAACAAATGTCTTTGCTGGAAATCCTCTATACTCTTCATTTAAATTATGCCATTGGGACTATCTGAGCCTCCTTTGATTTGAATTTGGAACAGATCCAGTTTTCCTAATTGGAGCTATCATTTTGTAATTGCTTGTAATTCTCCATGTTATCAAATGTATTTCAAGTTTATAAAATACTGGGAATATTTTTGTTATCTTGATTAAGGCTGTTTTAATATAAACGGAATGATCATTGGAAGTGAGAACATTTAAGGAAGAGGACAAGTTTAAATTCTGGGTCACGTGGAATTGGATAGGAGTTCCCATCCTCACCCATCCCCAGGAACAGGCCGCTCCCCATTCCATATATTTCACAAAATCAAGGGCTTGGGGTTGGTAGTTTAGCTTTGGAAATTCATGCCCATATTTGCTTAGGAAGAATGTGCATTGGAAAGCTGTGGATCTTCAGTGTGCCAGGACGATCATGCTTTCCCATTTGGGTTACATGAGGTTCCCATCTAGTCTACCTTCAGTCTTTAAAAACATTTAATGGGGGGCTGGAGAGATGGCTCAGTGGTTAGGAGCATTGCCTGCTCTTCCAAAGGTCCTGAGTTCAATTCCCAGCAACCACATGGTGGCTCACAACCATCTGTAATGAGGTCTGGTGCCCTCTTCTGGCCTGCAGGCATATACACAGACAGAATATTGTACTCATAATAAATAAATAAATAAATATTAAAAAAAAACCAGAGTTCTTCTGTCCCTTTTAAAAAAAAAAAAAAAAAAAAAAAAAAAAAAAAAAAACATTTAATGAACATTTTTAAGGGCAAAATAGAGTCTGCATGCAACAGGAGATTCGTTAGCTAGGCCACGATTCCTACAAAGCGCCACACAGTAAGTACGCATTCTAATAGTCCCATATAGATTCTGTAACCACGCATGGCTTTTGAAATTCTAGGCTTCCATTCCAATATTTCATTTTTTTGGAGAAGGGAAATATTTTTTCAAGCATGTCTAGATTTGGGGGTGAAACGAAGAGTATAACATGCAAATTGGTAGAAATTCCTCTTGCATGAGTGCTTTGGAGATAATTTAATATACATTAAATGAATGGATTACTTGAATAAGATATTGACTTTGTTGCAAATGTTAAAACTAGAAATGTTTAAGTGGAAATAGAGCATGGGTCTACGTGATTAACGAACATACATTTACTTGTGCTATTGTGTGTACCATTCAAATGTTTATGTGATGTGTTCGTGTGTGTTCTGCAGCAAGGCGGGGGTGAGAAAGAGCGCATTTTCACAATCTAATTTAAATCTGGTGGTTTTTTTCCTCTGAGGAAGAAGAATGCTGAAAGTGGTGAAAAGAAAAAATTGTTAAGAGGAGCAGTATGTTGGTGGGAAAATGGACCTTTCGTTTCTCTCTAAACAAAAGGAGCAAAGGGAATCTTTTACTTGGCTTTTTGAGAACCTGTTGTAAGATGGGGGGGGAAGATGAATAACTTTCAGAAATTAGCAGTCTGATGAAATAGTTGTTCTACATAATCTTAAAGATTTGGCTAGTTATCTCTTGGAAAAGTAACATGTAAATTAAGCCTTTGTGTGAGAAATTCAGCATCAGGCCTTCAGTTTGGCTATTCATTCATTCATTCAGTTGTTGTAGCACTGGGGATGGAACCCAGGCCTCACACATGCAGAGCAGGCACCGTTATCATAGAACACCATCCCTAGCCCAAGTTTAGACATTAAAAACAAATAATTTGTTGAAGGCATGGCAGCTAATCTCCTGAGGCTATGCCCTGTTTTCCTAATCTCTTCCTCATAGTTCTCCTCTTTTCACCCCCCCCCCCCAGGAGTTGAACAAATGTTCCTGCTTGCTTGAACTTTAGTCATTATCTCCTTGGCTGCGCTCCTTAACTTTTGTCTACACATTTTGTTGTTATTGTTGCTGTTGTTAACTGAACTACACAGTTGTTGGATTTGGGATACATGGGAGTATATTGTAGTTATTTTTTCTTAAGATATTTTTTTTCTTTCAGCTCCTGTCGAACATAGTAAAAAAGTTTCCCTCCGTCCCTCCCTCCCCCTCCCTCCCCTTCCTCTCTGCCAGCACAGCGCCTAATTAAGCAGAACATATGAGCATTCCTTTCTCCACCAGCCATTTATAGAGTCTCCTCCTCTGATGGAGGCCCGTGTACCTGGTGCCCGGATATCAAGTATATAAGAAATATCTCCTGCCTTTCTGGTGTGATTCTAGAAAAGTATAGATAGTTAATCCGTTCTGATTAATTAAGACATGTCTGGAGTCCTTTGGCTATCCATATAGTCTTTGTGAATCTATTAAACATTCGTTACTCCTGCAAACAGTGAAGTCATTTCTTTCTAATGCCTTTGTTTGAGACATATTTTTCATTTTGGGTACTATAAATCAATTGTTGAAAATATTTACAAATGGACGTCTTGATTAAACATTTGTAGACTTTCCTTTGTTGTATGAAAACTGCATAGCATTCGCATGGTCTTGGATATCCTAAGTAATTTGAGATGATTTAAAGTATATGAGGAAATGATGTAGATTATATGCAAATACAATGTAATTTATATGAAAGACTTGATCATCTGTGGATTTTGCTATCTATAGATAGATTATGGAACCAACCACCTTTGGATACTGAGAGCTTGTGTCTTATAGGCTAAAGATTTTCTCTTTGAAATTTTTTATTATTATTTTTATTATTAAATTTTTTATTTATTATTATGAGGCAAAGTCTCCTGTACTTCAGGCCGACCTTCAACTCTCAATCCTCCTGCCTCTGCCCCCTGATTGCTGGGAATACAGGCATGTGCTAGCGTGCCTAACTTTCCCTTTTTTTAATTAGTCAATATAATTGCATGTATTTATGAGGTACAGTATGATAGGCTGATTCATAGATACAATGTGTAAAGATATTTTCTTTAAATTAAAGGGAGCATATCATATTTACTGATATTTAAAGTCACCTTTCTTATTTTCTTAGCTGGCTGTCCTGGAGCGCACTGTGTAGACCAGCATGGTCTTGACTACATAGAGGTTCACCTTCCTCTGCCTCTGAGTGCTGGGTTTAAAGGTGTCTCTAAATTTATCGTTCCATATGGTGTAGAGGAGTGAGAGGTGGATGGCCAGCCTCCCTTCCTGTGATTTAAAACATTTTCTAATGGCAAATTGAGACCAAGTCATTTTTCCGTGGTCAATTTTGAATTATGGTTGGCCATGGGTGATGGGACTCAGAAGAGTGAATAGTATTCTGTAGTGCCTTGATAAACCTTTGATCTTCTGCAGGGTCCCATCTGAGATCCTGGAGAATCATTCTGCTTGTGGAATGTGCTGGACTAGTGGTTTTCATCCCCAGGGAATTTGCCACACGGGGGTCACTGGACAATGCCCAGAAGATGTTTTTTTCCCAGATGCACTTCCTGGAATCTAGTCACTAGAGGCCAGGGGTATTGCTTAAATATCCTAGAACTCATAGGGCAGCAACCCCAGCATAAATGTGTCCATCCTGAAGCCTCAGTAATGCCGAGGTTGATGTAATTTCCTCTACAAACACAGGAACACATAACTTCAGGAGAGGAAAGGACAATAGCAGTGTTTTCATGTGACCCTGTAGAGGACTCAGCTGAGCTCATTTGATTAGACTTCAAAGTGGCTAGTTCCTGCCCATCAAACTGAATAACTAGAATACCAGCTTGTGTTTATGGCACTCTGTTCCAGGTGCTTGCATACATTACATGTTTCTCTTCTTTGGTAAATGAGGAACTAGGTTCAGAGAGGTAAAATAAGTTGCCTTGGAAGTAGAGTTGAAAATCTTCTGACGTTCACGGTTCCCCTTATGGTGGGCATCATTCAAGAATCTTAGTGAACACAATTTTAAATGCTGTAGAAGTTCATCAGTATACATAGACCTCATTTGCAAATTCTTTATAATAAAAATAGAGCATGGTATTGAGAAAACTGAAAATTACTCTCTGTTCTAAGTACCATTGAGTTTGCTTGAGATTAATTAAAACCAGGAATGATAAATTTGGCCAGGCTTGGAGTAAGTAGCAAGGGAAGAGGAAAAGGGGACCAGGGAATGAGCATTAATTCTTTTTCATGCGTTTCAGGAATTATGCTAATGTATTGACACTCATAATTTGGTTTGCCCCTCTTCATTCTACAGAGTCTTGAAGGTGTACATTTCATGAAGAATCTGAGACTGGAGCCAGGCAGTGGTGGCGCACGCCTTTAATCCCAGCATTTGGGAGGCAGAGGCAGGTGGATCTCTGTGAGTTCAAGGTCAGCCTCTCCTAAAGAGCAAGTTCCAGGACAGCTAGGGCTGTTGCACAGAGAAACCCAGTCTCAAAAAAAAAAAAAAATCCAAAAAACAAAAAACAACAAAATTAGTGTTTAAGACTGCACAACTGATAAATGGCAGAGTGGGGATTTGAGTTGAAGTTCCATGGCTAAGCTACTGTCCCTGTCGTAAAGGCTGGTGGTGGGTGGAGGTACCTGGTAGAGAGAGACAGAGAGGAGAGTATATGAGTGTTGGGTAAAAAGTAATTTTAGAGACAGTGATGGTTGCCAATGGATCGTGGTGTTCTGTGGTTGACAATAAGGGGTGAGTATCTGCTCTCTCTTCAGCTGATAAGAATTGAATTCAACATGGAATTTGTTTTAGAGCTCTATCCCAAGAGACTGCAATGTTTATTTTGGAGAACTTTATTTTCTGGTGTACCTGAACTTTCAAGACAGTGCTTTTTTTTTTTTTTTTTTTTTTTTTTTTGATAGCCACAAACCTGGGCATTATGTACATTGGCATCCATCCAGCAACTTGGCTTTCCCTTCGTTAGAGACCTCACTAATGACAGCACCTGGTTTTCTCTTTTTGGACAGTTTATACATTGACACTTGCTATGGAAGTTGTTTTTGTAACATCAGATTTATTCTTGTGTTTTCCATCTGAGGGAATTTTGTTTTGACAGCTAAGTATTTATCTTAACTTTTAATGTCTTTTGTTTTAGAGCAGAAGAAGAGGAGAAAATTTTTAAAGCTCATTAACAATCATATTTCGTGAAAATGTGTGTGTGTGTGTGCACGTGTGTGTACGTATATATGCACGCGTGTGTGGGCAGAAAAGGGTCCTGGTGTTTCACTTCATTTACTTTAAGTTGGAAAGGAATTTTAACCATGGCTCTCCAGAGCCATGGCACTGGACAAAAAGAACTGTTACTTAGATAAAATGCATGTTTTGATTTCCATGTAGGACTGTCAGCCATAGATTGTGATTATGATAATAATGTCCTGATTCTGAGCACAGCAATCAGCCAAGTGCTAATCACCCACTGTGTGCAGGCATGCATGGTGATACTGCCTGGTTTTTCTCCGCACCTCAGTGACCGTGCTCTGTTTTAATCTTTGCTGTGTGGGGTATGGAAACAGGCCTTGTGCATGCAGGCTAGTGAACTGCCACTAACCAGACTCATCCCACTAATTTCAGAAGATGGGAGATCTGGGGAAACTTGTAAATCCTTTAGTACTTCTCTGTTGTCGAAAATATAGAAAACACAGAAAGGCTTTGAGAAGAAAACATATAATCTATCATCTAGAAGTTAGTGACAGCGTTCTGTGCATCTTTCAAAAATGCAGTCATGGCCGGGCGGTGATGGCGCACACCTTTAATCCCAGTACTCCGGAGGCAGAGGCAGGCGGATCTCTGTGAGTTCGAGGCCAGCCTGGTCTACAAAGGGAGTTCCAGGACAGGCTCCAAAACCACAGAGAAACCCTGTCTCGAAAAACCAAAAAAAAAAAAAAATGCAGTCATTTTTGTTTTATGGTGGACTCAAGTCCATCGCAGAGTTGCTAACTTTAAAATGCTCTCAGGTTTTCTAAACTCTCTGAAGATTGTACGAGTCGCTGCTGCAGAGCTAGCCAGTCATGATCATATTGCAGGTGGCGGGCAGTTGCGGTTGTCCTCTGGCCGCTTCAGTCTGCTCTGTAAAGAAGGGGAGAGTGACTCCCACAGGTTTTTCTTCTTCCACTTGATGAGTAGGACTTCAATAGCAGAAAGTCAGCCTTCCCTTCATTTTAAAGATGAGGAAACTGAGGCTCAGTTAATGAAAGAATTCTGACTTGAATTCTTTATTTATTTTTTCTAATTTGAGTTAAACTTTTTGGTAGCCTGTCCCTCAGCACATCAAGTTTTGGGGCAGATGGGATAACTTAGTAATGGGCTTGCTATACAAGCTCAAAGACCTGAATTCAGCCTCCAGTGGAACATGCTTATAACCCCAGCTCCTGGGGAGGAGGATGCAGGGGGACCCTGAGGGGCTCACGGGCCAGCCAGCCAGCCTAGCCTGCGTAGCTAGATCAAGGCTTACCAAGTATGCTTTAAATGTAAAAATGAAAGGCAACTTCAAGACACTTTGGACGTGGTAGCCCAGAAGACCATAATTAAGGCTTCTCCACAAAAGTATTCTTCCTTTATAAAATGAGATATCTGTTCAAATTGTGGGAGATTTGAAGCTTTTTATCTGTTTTAGATCTAGGTAGAAAATTAAATTATAGTAGATTTTTGATAGTATAGCCATTAATGGATTATGCAGATACAGGCGCACACCCTTTATTTTAATCTGACACACAAGTTCCTGGGGGTGGGCTTAGAAAGAGGGTTCCCAATGGTTAAGAACATTTGCTACTCTGGTAGAGGACCTGGGTTTGGTCCCAAGGACCCACATCATGGTGGCTCATAACCATCTGTGACTGAAGTCCCAGGGGATTGGATGCCCTCTAGTGGTCTCCTCAAGCACCAGGCACTTACGTAGTACTTTTACGTTCAGGTGAATGTATGATATCGTTCATATATATCAATCATATGCATAAATTAAATAAGTCTTAATGAAAATTTGTTCTTGGGTCTGAAGAGATGATTTTGCAGTTAAGAGCACTGCAGTTCTTCCAGTAGATCCAGGTTCGATTCCCAGCACCTGGCTGACAACTGTAACTCCAGCTCCAGGAGATCTAGCATACTCCTTCTGACATCTGTGAGGACCCACAGCCAAGCTCATATGCACCAACACACACACACACACTCCTCACAATCCTCTCTTCCTCTCTTTCCCTCTCCCTTCCTCCTTCTCTCTTTCCCTCTCTCCTCTCTCTCCCCCTCTCCCTCCCTTCCTCTCCCTCTCTCCTTCTCTCTCTCCCCCTCTCCCTCCCTTCCTCTCCCTCCTTCCCTCCCTCCCTCCCTCCCTCCCTCCCTCCCTCCCTCCCTCCTTCCCTCCCTCTCTCCTTCCCCCTCTTTCTTTCTCTCTTTCTCTCTGTCTATCTCTTTCTCTCTCCCCCCTCAAGGAATCTTTTTATTTTTAAGTTTTTAGGGTTCCTTCCATTTTGCCTGGATGAAGACATTTTCTTCTGTGGTTGGGTTCCCCTCTCTCTGTGTGCCCACTGCATGTCTTTTAACCACCAGAGTGACTTTTGTCAGCCCATGTCACTGTACCCACTTCCTTTTCCTCCCGATCATCCTTGCAGCACATTTTCCAGCCACTCCATCCGCCTTTCTCTTATCTGTATTTGTCACTGTTGTGCTTACAGTAGCTTGACAGGACTAGGTCTCTTACTCCACTGAGGATGCTTTCCAGAGTAGAGGTGAGGTGAGAAACTCAATACAGAAATATCATTGACAGAATAAACCAAATATGGTGAGAGTGCATGGACTCTATACATTTCAACTTGTGAATGCAAAGTGATTTTTCTTCATAGCTAGGGTATCAGCACATGGCAAAGGGTGTGTAAAGATGCATATGTATTTACTGCTGAAGGATATGAGTGGAGAAAAGGAGCAAATTGTCCCTTTAACTAGATGTGGATTTTCAAATAGCCTTTGCTCTTGCTCATCTCTGTGCCTGGTAGTGAATGTGGTACATCACCAGCAGTGCAGTGACTGTCATCTGAGAGCGGATTTTCCTTCCAGTGTAAGCTGCTGAGACGGTATAGATAAAAAGTACGCAGAAGACTCATGTAGACTTCTTTGAGAGCATTGCTTTGATAAGGCAGAATCAGCCAACTCTGCTTGAATAGTTGGGAAAGCTCATCTTTCAGTTCAGCTTTAGAGTGTACTATTGGCCCCTGTTCACTTTGAAATTTGATTTCTCCGAAGACTTTAAGGGTTGTCTTTTCAGTGAACTGGGCCAGGTCTAGTCTTCTGCACCGTCCCTGTTCGTGAAGCAGATTGCTAGCACATCAAGGAAAGAAACTATGGTGGGTGTATTGGTACACACCTGTAATCCTAGCACTTGAAAAGTGGAGGCAGGAGATTATGGATTTGAGACCAGCTTAGGGTACACAGTAAACCCCCCTCAGTCTCAAAACCAAATCAGAAAAGAAGTCAAGCCCCCAAATTAAAATGAGGCAATGCAAGTTTCTATCTGCATGTGTAGATAAAGCAACTGGCCTCCTTAAATGCCTGCTTATTGAGCAGCATTTATATAGGACAAGTGATAGCCATTTAAGAGCTCTGATTTGATGAGTTGTGACAAATGCATATACCCGTGAAACTACTCTTACAGTTGGGATATGCGTTTTTCACCCCCCAAATTTTCCTGTGCCCCTCACTCCTACTGATAGGCTTCCGTGTGAAAATCCCTTTCCAAATTAGCTTTAGGAGTTAATGGATCTTATATACAAAAGCCGGATTATGCCCAGAATGCAATCTTTTTCTCTGCATTTAAAGCAAAGTAATATTACAGAGGAATCCTGGGTGTGGCTTTTCTGGTACACTTTCCTGATTACCTTCCAGTAAACTGCTTAGTAATAGTTTCATTGCATATTTGGATGGAAGGCAAATTACAGCCAAGAGAGAAGTAATTGTGTTAAATAGAAGAGACATGTATATTTACATAGTTTTCCTGAAAAGTCAGATGCTCAGGAACAGGAGGAAAAGTGGCTGGGGCTGTTGCTCAGTGGGAGAGCCCTTAGAGTCACAAAGCTACTGATTCAGTTTCCCAAACAAACAAGACAGACAGAAAACCCAGTAAATTAAACAATTGAAATTTTGCCTCAAATTTATTCATGAAACGAAAAAATGAAAAAAGAATAAAATATATTTATATACAATTACTAAATGATAGGAATATTTTCTGAGAAACTTGTCAGAAGACTTTACTATTGTACAAACATCAGAATATAAACTGGGCGGTGGAGGCACACGCCTTTAATCCCAGCACTCGGGGAGGGTAGAGGCAGGCGGATCGCTGTGAGTTCAAGACCAGCCTGGTCTACAAGAGCTAGTTCCAGGACAGGCTCCAAAACCACAGAGAAACCCTGTTTTGAAAAACCAACAAAACAAACCAGAATATACTTGAAGAAACCTAGAGGCATAGCTTCCTAAACATGTACTGTGTATGGAATGGCCTTGTGTTTATAACTAGTAATAGCGGATAACTATAGAGCTTCTTATACTAAGTATTGAAGGCAATTGAAACAGAGTGGCAGGTACTTGTCTGTCTAAATAGAAAAGGCATAGAAAGGGTGCTGGAGAGATAGTTTGGTAACATGCTTGCTGTGTAAGCATGAAGATCTGAGTTTGGATCACCAACACCTATTTTTTCTTTTAATTAAAAGAGCTGTGTGTGGTAGCACGTGCTTATAATTCCAATACTAGGGCCAGGGGAGGCGGTGAGACAGGCAGGCAGGTCCCTAGGGCTTGCTGGCCATGCAGGGGAGGCGGTGAGACAGGCAGGCAGGTCCCCAGGGCTTGCTGGCCATGCAGTCTGTGCTAATTAGTGAGCTGCAGGTGCTCTGGTCTCTCCATGTGTGTGCATGGATGTGTGTGTGCGTGTGCACGTGCTGCACACACACACACACCAGAAAAAATCAAAAGCCTGGGTTTTTTTCCAGCTCAGGTATACTCAGGATTGGAATACATACCGCATGGCATTGGAATGTTATGGCACATGACAGTACACCTGTATCTTCAGGTACACACAGATAGACACACATAGAGTCATTTTTATAGGAGTAACCTATGATTTGGAATAACAATAGATTTGGAGCTGATTCGGGGCTTTCTGTGCATAGCCTCCATACCCTGTTTACACATTTCTGTGTAGAGCAGGCTTTCTCTCTCTCTCTCTCTCTCTCTCTCTCTCTCTCTCTGCAGTTTTTGTGGTTTTATTTAAACACAAATAAAACATGCATGCAAGCCATCTACTGATTCTCTTCACTGCGCAGCGTGGCGTTGGAATTGTTGACTCTGATGGCCAGCTGTGCTGCTCTTTCCACGATGGCTTTTCAGTTCTGAAGGAAACATTGTGAGCAATCTCAGCACAGTAAGACTTGTACACATCAGCAGCTCCTCCAGGTCCTTGATGTTGTGGACCAGAAACTTCTGGAAGCCGCTAGGCAGCATGTGCTTGGTTTTCTTGTTGCTCCCGTAACCAGTGTTGAGCATCAGGATCTGGCCCTTGAATCTTCTCCGCACCCTGTTGTCAATACCTCTGGGTGTCCGCCAGTTTTGCTTAATCTTGACATATCGGTCTGACTGGTGCCGGATGAACTTCTTGGTCCTCTTTTTGACGATCTTGGGCTTCACCAGAGGCCGGAGGGCAGCATGGTGCCGCAAAGGAGATGGCAGCCACCTCGCAGGTAGTGCCGAGGAAGAAGGAAGGGCCAGGCTTTTTCTCTTATCTGTATTATTGAATGAAATAATTATTGGAAGAAGTTGGGGGCTGCTGTAGTCAGGTGCAATCGTCCGTTTCTTACTGTCAGAAAACTTAAGAAGGCAGGAAGTGTTTTTGCTGCCACCCTATTGATTGCTGTGACCCTGGTCTGTGCCCACTCCCCTGCCACGCCTGCTTTGCCCTGTCACTGCCCTCTCTGTCTTCCTTCCTGGTTTTCTCTTTATATGTCTTTCCTGTTTCCTTGTGCTATTTCTTCCGCACTGCCTCTGCTATCTCTTAAAAAATGCATTTTCATAAATGTCTCCAGACTGAGTGGGCACCAAACAGGAATCGTAGCATCTTTAGGGCTGTGTTTCCGACTTTTCATTTTGGGATCCAGTAAAACTTTGAGTCTCCTTTCAAGTTTGGAGTCACACTGGAGGTCATAGAGTCGTGAAAGGCTGGTATTCGGAAAACCAAAACAGTGTACATCCTGTGCTATGTTACAACAGTTTTGGAACAATGAATCCATAAAACTAAAAGGATTTATAGTATTCCTGTGATGCATCCTTTAACAATGCTTAAGCAGGTCAATGCTCTGGACTATAGGTATTTATTGTTTTTCAGAGTGTGCTGAAAAGATATTATCCTCCCTGTCCCAACATTAGTCAAAGCCTATAAAATGTATGGTACAAAGCATGAACCCTAGTGCAAAGTATAGTCAATAAGATAGATTTTAGTTCGTAATAATGTATTAATATTGTCCCATCAGTGTGGCAAATGTAGATATTGAAAGTTCAGTTCCAGGAACCTACCCCTCGAATGCAAGAATCTACAATACCCAATCCTTTATATAAAATGGAGTATATACATGCATATGACCTATGTATATGCTTCTGTATATTTTAAACCATCTTTATATTCTTCACAATACCTAAGGTAGTAGAAGTGCTCCGTGCCTGTTGTACATTGTTTGGAATAATTACATGAGAAAAATCTACATACTCCACATGCATGTAATGTCTTATTCTTCATATTTTCCATGCAAATTCGGTTGAATCTGTATGTGCAACCCATGGATAGGGAGGGGCAGCTTTACCCAGAAGGACTGGGGAGGACAGTGGCAGTGGCTACAGGGCAGGTATGTGACAGCATCTTCTTGTCCCCTTGATGTTTACTCACTTGCTTCTTCTTGCCCTCTTCTGGCAGCTCTTAGTTTTTAGTTCCTCTTTATCCTACTGTGGTCATTTGGGGACTGTCTGCTGAAGAACAGGGAGGACGCTTGCATGAAAAGAAGCTTGGTGGATGTACCACAACTGCCTGAGCATCTTATACTTTTCTAGCACTCAGAACTTTACTGCTGTCGTGGTCTCTTCCGATTAAAATGCTAGGCACTCTGTAAACGTTTTATGACATGGAATTTGAAAGCAAAATTGTGTCACATTGTGAACTTAGTTTTACTGTCCCTGCCATGTTTCAGACCCTCATACTTTTTTCTTTTATGTGTCTGTCATTGCTCCTATAAGAGATAATGGCAGCACCCATGTTCATGTGATTGACCCTGTGATGCATTGATTGCAGTGGAGCTGCCTGTCTGCCAGTATGCAACTCACAAACCCCAACTTCTGACAAGTATGGGTCTGAGTACATCATAAAGCGCAATCAACTAGTGCTTATTCAGTGCTCACTCTAGAACACACACATAGGTTGCTGTTATTATGGAGACTAGTAAAATCAATCTCTCAAGCAAGGAATGCTCATTTTAATTGGAGATGCTGTGAGCAGTGCGGCAAAGCTGTGCCAGAAAGAGTATTGAACTGAGCAGGGCAGGGCAGGGCAGGGCAGGGAGTGTGAAGAGTCAGGAATTTGAACCCTACCCAGAGGACCATTTGATTCTCTGAGAAAATAATTCCTCCAGTTTATAAAAAGACAGTTTTGCTGGATCATCTTAAGATATTTGTGGATGTTTCAAAAGATGTTCCATTTTCTTTTGTCTAAATGAGATATACAAGGTTAAACATCCCTAAATGCCCTGGTATTGGGACATTTCATATTTCAGATTAAGGATTCTTGAGTGGTGAAGTCTACACAAATATTCCAAAATCTTGGCAAAAAACATAACTCTTAAATACCAGTAGTTTTAAGATTTCAAGGAACGGGCTGAGTGTGGTTATCCCAGCACTCAGGCAGAGGTTGGCAGATCTGCCTCTGGTCTATATAGTGAGTTCTAGGGCAGCCAAAGCTCCATTGACAAGACCCTACCTCAAAAACATAACAAAACAAAAAACTAAAAAACAAACAAACAAAACAGATTTAAGTGAATGGGTGTTTAGTCTATGGATATACTTACTGTTTTATGGTACATCTATATATATTATATAATCATCATGTGGGGTCCTTGGACCCAGAGTACAGAGCATCACCTAGATTCTAGAAATTCAGGTTCATGAGCTGACTGAATCAGAGAGCTGGGGATGGGGCCTTACCACCTGTGTTAGAACAAGGGTCCCTGTCAGGTAATTCTGCTGTCCACCAAAAGTGTGACAGCCATGATATAAATGAAGGTCCAGCACATCTTGGCCTGGCGAATACTGCTTGCTCTTTACAGCATGGCACCTTGATGCCACGTTTTCTGGAACGAAGGGAGTATGTATGTATCTTCACCTGAAGGAAGGCGAAAGGCCTAGAGATGACCTTTGTCAGCCATTTTGTAAGGGAACCTAATCCGACTAACCAGGGTTTCATCCTCCTTGATTAAGTCACCTCAGGACCTTACCTCTTGATGTTGTCTTGTTAGTTACACTTAAAAATGGGTTTTAGAGACTATGGAAATATTCACGCTCTTGCACAGGGAAGGTCAGGAGAGCTGATAGAGGAGAGAAAGGTAAGGTCATGAGGGTGTCCTTGACTAGTGTGCAGTCTGAAGCGGTCATCAAGCCCCCTACTACTGGGAAACATAGTCCGGCACATGTGGAAAGGTGTGCTCAGTGGAAAAGGCACTACATATGGGGAAGGGCAGAAAGGCCAGAGGGCTTAACACTGCAGTGGCAGCACTTTACTAAGGGCCTTCATTTCTTCCAGGAGGGAGGAGCCTCTGGGCTCTAATCTAATCCCTTAAAGCAGTGGTTTTCTTTTTTCTCTTCCTTTTTTTGTTCTTTTTTCTCCCCTCCCTCCCTCCCCCCTCCCTCCCTCCCTCCCTCCCTCCCTCCCTTCCTCCCTCCCTCCTTTCTTTCTTTTTTTCTTTCTTTCTTACTTTCTTTTTTGAAATAGGTCTTTGTGCAACAGTCCAAGATGTCCTGGAACTCGCTTTGTAGACCAGGCTGGCCTCAAACTCAGAGATCCACCTGTCTCTGCCTCCTGACTGTTGGGATTAAAGGTGTGTGCCACCACACCTAGCTACTCTCTTTCTTTTTTATTTTAAAGATGTTATCCTTTTTCTTTTCACTCCCAAGCCTGCATATATTTTAAACACACTCTAAACTGTTTAGAGTTTTTTTTTTCGTCTGAATCTATCTTTACTGTATATCTCTCTTTTTCTGACCACATGAATCTTTAATTTGCTAAGCGATATGGCTAGGATTAAAGCTGGGACTTTGACCGCTGGATACGCCCTATTCCTTAGCTTCCTGAGAGTCTAGCCTTGTGGCGGAGGTACCGGCCAGAGCCGTGTTTATTGCCTCAACTCTATGGTGTTTCAAGGTCCCTGCCACCACCAAAAAGCATGCTATCAGCTACTCATAAACACCATTTAAGTGTTTGGTGGTGGGGCCTCATAAAAGAGCAGTAAGGTTTTTGCAGCCAAAGCTGAGCCAGGCAGCCTCTCTTAAATGAGATGCACTTGCCTTTAGCAAACAGAGCAAACTTGAGGAATTGCTGCTACCAAGAAGCCATGCTTAACACTGTTATTTTGTGTCTAGAATTACTTAGTTCCAAGCTCTCTCAGGTTTTCTGTGAATGCAGTTGTCCACACGTTGGGCTGAAGAAGTGGTTCAGTGGTTAGGAACACTGAGTGATCTTAAAGAAACTGAGTTAGATCTCCAGCACCTACATGGGGGTTCACAACCACCTGTAAATCCAATGCCAGGGGCTCTGACATTTCCTGGCCTGGAATTAGGTACACAGGTGGCTCAGAGGCACACATGCAGGCAAAACATCCAGATATATAAAATATTTTTTGGGGGGGGGTTTCAAGACAGGATTTCTCTTTGTAGCCCTGGCTGTTCTGGAACTTGTTCTCTAGGCCAGGCTGACCTTAAACTCACAGAGACATGCCTACCTCTGCCTCCCAAGTGCTGGAATCACCACTGCCTGGCAAAACGTAAATTTTAAAATTCTTAAAAGTGTGATAATGTAATGAAGCTGCAGTTAACAGACAAAACTAGGACTGTGGAAATAAGGAGAGAAAGGTTCAAACTTGTTCATGAAGAACAGGCAGGTTTAGTGGTGGTAGACTTTGGTGCAGGAATTGGTCTCTGAATTTGAGGAGGACCAATGCTCCAATGTAGCTGTCTGAATTGTCATTGGGCTCTATCCAGTCCTCTTGTCCTTCATGCTTTTTATTTAGCTATGAAAATAGAAATTATACTTGCATGAAAAGTTACCCATACTCCTCATGTTAGAGGGGGAAAATGCTGGTTTTTTTTTTTAATATGAAAGAATGCTTGGAGTTATGGGAAAGTTATAAACTTGGCAATGACTAATTCAAGCCTTTCGGTCAATTAAGTGAATTTTTATTTTAGCATTTGTTTTATTTGGGGTCCACTGTAATGGTCATTGAAAGAACACCAATCTTCTTATTTTTAAAGCACAACACAAATATCATTGAACACCAGGGCAAAGGACAAGAACGTCAAGGGCTTACCTTTGACTGGTAGCAAATATTTGTTGCTCCATTTCCCATGCTGGGTTCGCTGCTTGCTTGTGCTTCTGTAGGCATTTCCCCTAATGCCTAATAGATCTGGTCTCCAGTTTATTTTAAATGGTGCTTGGAATTTGTAAATATTATTAATATTTTAACATTTCAGTAAAAAGTGGACAAATACATTTTCTTCTTCCTTTTGGCCAACGGTCCCTGAAACTTGTGTGAGGCTGTGGCCATGGCAAGAGTGCCTTGGAGTGAGGAAGGGCGAGGCGCACTTCTCATTCTTCCACCTTTGCTTTAGAGGAAAGGCGCAGCTTCTTAACTGGCTTTAAAAGCTACCAAAGCTTACAAATGACCCATTGCTCCAACTGTAGCAACTCTGTGCACTTTTTAGTTTTTGAATGAAATGGAATCTGCAGAAAAATGTGGACTGATTGCAGCTTTAAATGTGTAGCACATACAACAGATGCCTTTAAAGAAAACAAACAGATCTTTCCCCAAACCTCCAAATAGTGAAGAAGCCTATGAAAAATAAGTGTAGAAGGATTGAGATGGCTCAGTGGATAAAGTTCTTGCCACACTAGTATGATGGCCTAAGTTCAGATCTCCAGAGCCCATGTAAACACTCTAAGTAAGGCTACCTGCCTGTAGTCCCAGTGCTATGGAGAATGGAGGCAGGAGGATCCTTGGGTCTTGCAGACTAGCCGCTCTAGCCAGTTGGTGAGCTCCGAGTTCAGTGAGAGACTCTGTCTCAAAGATTAAAGCAGAGAGTGACTAAGGAAGGTACCAAGTAGTAACTTGCATGTGCACACTAACAAGTGAGCACACCTCCTCACATCCCCAAACTAAAACACATGCTCAATTAGATGGCATGTGCAGTAATACTGAGACGGTACAGAGAAGATTAGCATGGCCATCCATGATGATGGTATGCAAATTAGTGATGTGCTCCATATTTCTAAAAGAACTAAATAAGTGTAGAAACCTGTATGTAATTAATGGTTTTTCCTGAGTATGAGTATATTATCAGATATACTTTATACCTAACCTTATTTAGATAACAAAACTTAGACTGTGTTACATTTAAATGATTGAAAATATACTTTAAATTACTTATTTAATTAATATTTTACTGAATAGTTATGTTGCAGGTGTTATGCTGAAATTTTTAAAATAAGGCATCTATTATCTGAACCACTTATTCTTAGGAAATTGTTGTCGGTTCTTCTAGAGGAAAGGAGCCAGCGGACATTTCGGCTATACTTATTATTGCATTTCATGGTAACGTTGAAAATAAGTTTTGAGCGGTACATATGCTAGTGCTTCAGACTCACATATTAATACAAGTAGGGGAATAGTAACAAGGCGAATGGGAAGTCTGAGCCTATTGGTTACCGTCACAGATGTTTCTAATTAAGGGAATACTTAGAGTTTATTCCATCCTCGATTTTTTTTTTTTAGGTCGAAGAAAGTATCCTGAAGAACATGATTAAGGGGTGGTTGCCATGACAATCACATCCAAAGCAACTGAAAGGAAACAATGAATCCATGGAGATCATCCATTTTGATTGATTCAACTAGTCATTTAAGTGCATTTAAACAGCTGTTGTCTCTGCTTTTTGGTTTTTTCACTTAATTCACTCAATTGATTAGCAACTTGGGGATCCTTTCAGCTTGGCTGGAAGTAATGATAGGGTCGTAGTTGTCTCTGACCAGAATACTTTGATTAAACATGAAGTGTCTTAAATGTCTCAAAGATGAAATGTCTGGCTTATTCCAGAATAACAAAATGGCATTTCTAGATTCACTTACAAATTTGTCAGAATAGGGTAAGATTGGCATGATTCATTTGAAAGTATCACTGACCCTAAAGTATTTCAGTTTTAAGGTTACTTTGCTGTCATCAGATACTCCTAGGGCTTGACTGTTGTTCTGTTTTTAACTTTGTTTCGCACAATATTGTTGACACGGTCTGCATTATGTCTGTTCAAAGCCATGGTTATATTGTATATGTTGAAAACTGCACACCGATAATGCCTACTGTATCTTCATCCTCAGGATCCCAACTAGTGTTAAGTGGAACTAGTACAGAGAAGAAAGTGAAGATGCAAGTGTAGTTCAAGTCTCTGTTACTGATGGAAAAACTGAAATATGGAAGGTAGCTCCATTGGGCTCGGTGGAACCCCAGTGTATGAGCTTTTGCTTCCTCAATCTGAGTCTTTCTCTCTTCTGCCCTCTGGAGGGTGTCAGGGAACATGAGATGCAAGGACTTCTGAAATGGATAGCCAGTGTCCTGGTCTGTTTAATAGAAGGTCTTCGGCATCGTGTAACTGGTAGCCCCTCCCTACGCAGCAAGAAATTGTGTAGGTAGCGAGAAGGCATTTGTAGGGCAAGACCTTAGGAGGGAAGCTACTTGACTCTTTTAAGTGGAGAAGCAGATTCCTTTTGAGTAGAACCCCGTATAAATTGCATCCGTCTCCAGGAATAATCAGTTCTGGAAGGGTAAGATAAAATAGGATATTCAAACTAGAGTGTGAGGAATTCAAGTTTGAAATTAAAGTTGGGCCGAATCTAAAAGAAGAATATATTTGCTATCAAGTATTTGTGGGAGCATAATAAATTGTTCCCCAGTTGATAGCATTTTAGCTGCTTGTCTGCTGTATGTAAGAAGTGACGGCTGTGTATCTAATGTTCTGTGAAGAGCTGTGTGTGTCATGCTCATTTGATTGTTTGCCTTTGGGAGGTTGCTTACTATTAGGAAGTTCAGAGAGGTTGGGCAGCTAATGGAAGGTAGAGCCAGTGTTTCACCTCAGCATGTCTGAATCTGGCAGCCTGTCTGTAAACAGCTGTGACATGCTGTAGTCTTTTGCAGCTGTATGAAAGGGTGTGGTGCCTTCTAGAAACAGCAAGTTTCATGAGTGCGGGTGAAGGATAAGATTTTTTTTTGTATATGCATGCCATACAACCTAGGTAAAAATAGGAAAGAAAGGTTTTTGTGCCTGCCATTATGAAATACCAAAGTCCAGTAGCACAAACAAAAATGTAACATGAAATAAATAATGCAATATTTTCTCTTGTGTAGGTGGGAAGAGGAGTAAAGGGTAGTCCCTGAGTTGTTTTTTGTTTTGTTTTGTTTTTGAGACAGGGTTTATTTGTGTAAAAGCTCTGATTTTCCTGGAACTCAACTTTGTAGACCAGGCTGGTCTCGAACTCACAGAATCTGCCTGCCTCTGTCTCCCGAGTGCTGGGATTAAAGGCGTGCGCCGCCACCACCTGACCTGAGTTCACTTCTAAACAACTCTCTTCGAACGTTAGTTCTTTACCACTGAGACAGATTGACCTTGCTTTTGACTTGGCCAACAAGAACCCTGTTCTTTTAAGTTAACAGTGTGTCCATTTGGACTTCATAGTTGTCCTTAACTGTGCCAGTCATCATTAAGATCTCATAAACAGACAGATCTATAAATGTCTATATTAGCATATAGAATGAACCGCACCAGCTCTTGTCTGGCACACACAAAAAATGACATCTGTAGTTACTGCTTGTTTGATAATCAGCCTGGAAGTGGTTGTGGGAGCACAGGAGGGATTTCAAGCCTGATTGCAATCCCTGCTTTATGTTTGTCCCATTGAAACTTCCTGAGAGCCTGTTCTGGGTGTGGGAACAAAACAGTTGGCAGCCGATTGTGGTGACACATACCTGTGATGCCAACAGTGGGGGAGGTGGAAGCAGGGTGATCCTGAATTTGAGGCTAGTAAGGATTACACAGTGAGGTCCTTTCTCAGATAAACAAAACCCAAACAGGATCCTGCTCAGGGAGAGTTGTCATTTATCAGGTTCCCTTTACAAGTGATAGAAGGTACACGGGGATGCGTATGGGATGGTGGGGCAGCTGCCTGTATGCCAGGAGGACATTGTGTTGTGCATTTCTGTCATGGGTAGAGCAGCCGGGAGACACCTGTTTCCTAGTACCACAGCACCATTCTCATTGGGAAGAGCCTGCGATCTAGCCTGCATCCTAATCCTGTTGTTGGTGGGAGATAACTTCAGTGGTCACAGGGTACTTCATCTCCATGACAACACCTAAATATTCCTCTGGTGACTTGTGCTCTATCCTCTGGCTGGATCAGAGCCCTCCTGTGGCAAAATATTCTAAAGATGTTAAAAGAGAAAGGAAAAAAGGCTCAACTAATAAATCTATTCTAAATGACTGAATCATTTGTTTTGATTACCCGGGTGATTGCCAAATGTTAATTTAAAACTGAAATAGGCCATGAGCTCACCCCCCTAACAATGCTGAGAGTTTGAGCTAATACAGCTTGATAATGAGGGAGCTGGATCGACTGCCAGGGCTAACATTATATGATAAACAGACATTTGGAGAAATATGCAGACCATCTTGGCTGTTTTCCGGTGGCTCTTCGGGTTAGAAATACAGAGGAGAATGTGTTGCCATGTGTCTTCTCAAAGGAAGATGATTTTTTTCTTTATTTCTGACTTTTCTTCTAAAAAGGTAATTTTGCTAATTTTTTTTTCCAATTTAGGCAACCAGTAGCTGTGTCCAGCCCTTCCGGAACACATCCTGTGTGAGGTAAGAGCTACTAATTGCTACAGATTCTTATGCTGATGTCTAACTTTCCAGTTTGTGGCATTATACAAAGAGCTTTGTTTGTTTGAGAAGTTTAAGAAGGTTTATTTCAGTTGGCCCAACCAGTATCACTGCTTACCCTAAATATTAGCTCTCTGGGGAATGCCTTTTCAAGCAAAAACCTCATTTGCTTTGAATTTGAGAACTTAAAAGTGAATGTGGCAGGCACTACCGAACTTGAAAAGAAAGAGCAGCCCGAGTTGCAGGGTGAACAGTAGGGAGCAGGAAAGCTGCGGAGAGCAAACCCTGGGATGAGTGGAAGAGGACTCCTGGTGGTGGCTGGAAACCTGGTGCTTTGTGTGGCAAGCCCAGGAAGCTTTCTGTCCTGAGTGGAAGGAGGCAAGTCACTGTAAGAACCCGGTGCTAACACCACCGAAGAGTGTTTCTGCTGGGTCACCGTAACGTGAGCCAACATGCTTTTTCTAGTTTGCCCTCAAGTTCAGAAACAGCCATGCACCATGAATGTGGTGCATGTAGCCACACGGTCCGGACTTTTTACTGTTGGCATACATTGGCTAGATATCCTCTGCTTCCTTTAGCTGGTGGCTGATTTATGCTCTGTGGTAATTCAGGCTTCCTTATTTCTTCCCTTGAGAGAAGGGACATCCATATTTGAAAATAATTGGAGGGACATCTGAGAGAGATCTACGCCAGGTACAAGGCAAAAATGAGTGCTTCCTCTTGTCCCCCAGTCTCTGTATTTATAGGAGAGACATGGTATTTGCAAGCCCTGTACTTGTTGAGATTTCCACTTTTCTACATAAAAAGGTCACTGTGCTGACGCCTTCTCTACATAGGTAAACCTGCTAAAGTCCCTTTTTTCCATATTCTTTTTTAACATTTCAGAAACATGCAGGGTTTCTTGTTCTCCCTTTGATCTTCTGAGCTCCACTGTGTGCCAAGGCAGGAGTGTTATACAGAAGTCAAGCATTTTAGAGGCAATATTCCTCAGGTGTAGGGCATACCTAGATTATTTTTCCTTTACCGTAAGAAGACTGAAAATGCCTGCAATTTCTGCTACCTCCATAGTAAGCAGGTATGAGCAAAAAAGTGGGTGATACTGGCTGCAGGTACAGCTGTGTCTAGGGCCAAATGGAAACTCTGCATTTCACACCCTACTTTTTTTTTAACTTTTTTTTTTTGGTGGGGAGAAAATTAAATCATTCAGGAAAATGGAGTTTTCAAGTTCCATAGGAGGATGGTTAAATTTTAAAATGATGTGTCCCTTTTTAAGATTTATATAGCATTTATCTTCCACAAAATTTGCAATTTTAGGGCTTGACATTACTCTGTTTGGCTGCCTTCAGTTTACAGAATTATTTGGAATACAGTTGAACACAAAATAATTCTTTTATGAAAAATTCTAAAGACAAAAATTTTGTGCTTTGGGTGTTTTACCTGCATATATGTCTGTGCAGTCCCTGAGGAGACCAGAAGAGGTTGCTGGATTCCCTATAACTTGATTTGCAGTCCCATGTGAGTGCTAATCACACTTGGGTCCTTTAGAAAAGCAGCTTAGCCACCCAGCCATTTCTCCAACCCTCACAACGTACTTGTAGCAGACACATGAGTTGGGCTAAATAAAGTACTTTAATTCGTACTGTGGAAATGATAATATTGTTAATGAATTGGATACATTTCACATTTAGGAAATATTTGTATAACTGCCATATGGTTATTTTCATTATTGATCTGGCAGGTTTTTAAAAAATATTCACCAAACAAAAATTTCGAAGACAGTAGTCATAGTGATTTGATGTGTGCCATTGATTTTGATGTGATTTCTCTTCTTGGAGCCCACATAGCGTACAAATCATCACAGATGGATTACACAGGCTTAAAGCGTTGAGAACTCTTCCATCTAGAGCCCTAGTCTCACACTGGTAGGCTGAATCTGGCACACAGAGGTGTTCTTTGAAAATGCGAGTGCTTTGCCAGCCTTGAAAAATCGAGAGCTTTCACACTCTTAAACATCCACATTGCCGTCTCTTGAAATAGCAGAAGTTTTGGCACTACCAAGCCTACGTTCCCATTTGGCTACAATAGGCTGCAGCCAAATTGCTGCTGTTCCTTTGGGGAGAGCACAGGCTGCGAGACTTGCCACAGCCTTCAGCTCTCTCCGCAGTCTTCGGGACACAAATGGTGGGGGCCTGTTGACACACTAGAACACCTTGCTCACATAGGCACTTGGCTTTTCGACTTCACTTCAAGATAACATTGTGGGTGCAAAGTTCAGACTGTCCTTTCTTGCAGATCATTGAGCTTATTTTTCTGGCCTGGGCCATCCGTGTTCATTTTAAGAAACTGCTTTAAATGGGTGGCAGGTGAACCCTAATCTGGTGGTACCTGATTAAGAGGAGCATCAAGACACATGAGTACTTTTGTTTTTTTAAATCTTATTCTGGAAGATTCCTGTGGTCTCTCTCAGGGCTTCTCAAACCAAAGTGCACATTGTGACAGAGGACTGGAGATCCTGCTTGTCACACTGCTGCTTGTCCGAGCCTCCACTGCTCTCAGTCACAAAAGGGTTTTACTCCAAAGCGACCCAGAGATGAAAAGCCTCATGCAGATCCATTGTTGTTCCTTTGGCTCAAGAGAGGGCAAGCAGTATCCTCTTACAAAGGCTGGCCAGTCTTTCTCAGCTACACCCGAGGTCCCTTCTGATTGCAGCAAGGTAGTTTAAAAACACAACTAGTTTCAATACAACATATCACATGTAGAGGATAAAGAAAACTTGTGTAAGTTTTTAATTCTAAATTATGTGCTTCTAGTAAAAATGTTACTTATGTTAGAGCAGAAGAATTATGAATTATGGATAGGAACTTTAATTATCTGAGAACATATTTATGTGACTTTTGGAATACTTTGAACAAAGACCACAGGAAATAGGCTAATTATCAAGTCTTTAGGTGTGAAATTACCATGTAAGCTGTAACGAGGTAGAAATGTCAGAAAAGAAGATAGACCAGCAGATTCATATACCTCCGTCTCTACTGTGAAACGGTATAATTTTAACAAAAAGGAAATCATGCCCAGAAAATTGGCTGCACATAGGAAAAGATAATTTCAATATTACGTACAGAAATCGTGCAGGTAGTGAGGTCTTCATAGGCCTGGTATGAGGTGCATGTTCCAGAACTACTGGCTGACCAAACTCGTCAGGAGGTAGATGGCTAAAAGCCATTCATTCACATTTTATCACAGAGTGAGTAGACACATGAAAACCCATCTAGCCTTAGTGAAATTTAAAGACAAACAATTGAAATGCTAACCAAGCTCAGGTCCACCCTTAAAACAAGAGAAAGAAGTGACACAAACTAACTTGTAAATGGCAGGAGTCAAATATTAGTAGCTTTGAATCTTATAATCCTGTTTGAGGAAGGGTGTTCTAAGCAGATTGTCCCTAGAAAAGGAGAAAAGTGACCCATGTTTAGGTATCCATCACAGTTACTTGTAAGAATAAATAATTTTAGAACAAATTTAATTGTCCAGCATTAGAAAGGTGGCTCATTTATTCAACAGGTACATTTTTTTCAACATTTGTCATTGAACCTGGGGCTCTGTGCATGCTAGGCAAGCACTCTGCAGCCTTCTTTTTGCTTTATTTTGAGGCAGTCTCAACAAATTGCCCACAATGGTCTTGGCACTCACTCTGTAGCCCAGGCAGGCCTTGAACTTGCGATCCTCCTGCCTTATTCTCAAGTAGCTGGGATTGCAGGCCTAAGGCTCAACAAAAACTTCTGGTTAAGTAAATTTTGATGGATCTGTAGTGGAATGCTATGAATTTCTTAAAAATTTAGGTTTTGGTGTTTGCTTATTAATACAAAAGAATATAGCTAACAAAAACTTGCTATGGTACAGGCTGCAAATTGTGTGTGTATGTATGTATGTATGTATGTATGTGTGCATGTACACACGTATCGTGGTTATAACTACAAGGTGATATGGATGTACAGACAACAACTGGAGGGCATGTGGATGAATGTAAGTACCATTTTATTGCTGGTTTATGATGCTTGTTTATTTTAATGTAAGCTTGTACTTCAGGGTTAAGAATCATGGAATATTCCTCTTTATCACACAGTAGGTAACTGATTGAAACAAACTCATAGGTTGGTTATTCCTGCTACCATACAGTAAGTAAATAACCATGAAACATGACCTTTTGGCCCTGGCTAGAACTTAAACACAGAGTTCCAATGGTACAAGTCTTCCTTGTGTATTTTTATCCCATTAGCTCAAATTCCTGTATCTCTTTCTTCTTCTGTGTTCTTGGTAACCTCCATGACCAAGAACATATATTGTGTTCTAGAGCTTCATGATGTAGGCCAGTACCAGGCAGGGGATGAGTCTTCATGTCTAAAGGTCCAGTATACGCTGGAGAAGAATCTTCATTTTGTTCTAACCAGAGGGCGATGGGTATGTAGCCCATCATCTCCATTCCTTTGCAGAAGCCTGCAAAATTCACTTTATGGCTAATGGTCCTTGCCAGTGCCCCTTCCCTTCTGCCATGCTCTCTGTTTCACATGAACTTGTTTGCTTTTTAATTAGGTCAGTTACTTCATGTCTGTTTCTCTTTTTTGATATGGTTTCCTCTGGCTTGGCACCACATATTTTTCCCACATGTCATTGCCTCTAGAGCTTCATGTTGCAGGCATTTTTCAAGGGGAATGGAGAGCACATTGCTGGGGAGGGAAACTCTTGACTCTCTTGCTTGCCCTTTGCTTGCATGAGCAATTCCTATTTCTTTTGGGTCTAGTTCTGTTTGGTTTTGGAGTCTTCACAGTTGGTTATGTTTGGACTAAAAGATACTTCAGAACAAATAATGGTAAGTCAGATCCGTCTGGCAAAGGTGCAGCATGTTTGTTAAGGTTACTGGTTTATTTATCTCCCCTGTCTCTATGGTGACTAAATCTGAGTCTGGGATTTAATGGACTTAATTTTGACCTTCTGTAACGTCTCCTAACTTTTCCCAGCCTTTTACTGAAAAGGAATTCATTTTCACTTGAAGAAAGAAATGCACTTCACTTACAGACTCTTAAAGCTGGTCTCTCTAGAGTTCTTGATTTTTTTTTCAATTTAAAAATTGTGTTTTTTAAAAAGAATGCCTTATGTGGATGAGTGTTTGCTTCCCCTCTGTAGTGTGTGTGCGCGCGCACGCGTGCGCATGTGTACATGTACATGTGTTTTGTTTGGTATCCGCAGAAACCAGAAGAGAGGGAATCAGAGCCTCTGGAAGTAGAGTTACCGTCTGAGTTGCCGTCTGAATGAATGCTGGGAATTGAAGGCAGGTCCCCAAGAGCAGCCAGTGCTTTTAACTGCTGGCCATCTCTTCAGCCCCCAGAATCTTTGATTTTTACAGTCCTCAGTCAGAGTACACATCACACTCAACAGCACACATATGTATTCAGTACTACTGGTGTCCAAAGAGCAATTTTCTTTTCGGTGAAATAAAGTATCTGTTAGTTATTATGAATGAACTATTCTTGTGAACATATTATTAGAGAGCTTATTGTAAGGATACTAAGTCAAAGGGAACATTGATTATACAGAACATACTTTATTTTTAAAATTATTTCTTACTCATTTTAGGATTATAAATTTACATGTTCATAAATGCTTAGACTATGTCTCAGAGTTTAAATGTGTTGAACTGCACCATAGATGCCGCAAGAAAGGTTTAGTTTGACCAGAATTCCCATAGAAGTCATCTTTGGGTACCGACATTCAAATCCATCATTTCTTCTGTACCTCACTCATGTGAATAAAGACATAGTGTCTGTCTGAGGAAGCTAGAGTCAAAACATGTTGGACCTCAGTTGCTTTAGATATCATACAGCGCTTTTCAGTCTCTTTTCTATGGTTGTAGGGCACCTCAGAGGCATTCTAGTGTCGGGAAATGCAATAATTTATCCAAAGTAAAGTCAGAGTATATTACTGTATTTATGTCTAGTACATAATGTGTTGTTCTACTCATGAAAACTGTCTATTTTAGGTCCTTTCACCTTCTCTAAGAACAAACTCACGTGAATTTTTCTTAAAACCCAAACACAGGAATCAGAAAATGATTAATAAGGTTTGCAGCAAGGGCTGTAGCAAGGGAAGCAGCGTATGTTCTTCTGACCTTGCTCTGCAAGCATAAAATAATAGAGTTCAGATTTATCATCAAGTTTAACTCAGGTCCAGTACATATTGGTAAAAACAAAAACTTCATCTGAGATATCAGAAAGTCTCCAAGACGTGGAAGTTGTTTTAAGACCTTGTCTGTCTGTCATCACCTCTTCTATTAATAGGTCAAAGCCTTGAGAAGCAGCAGCAGATGCAGGCTTGGAAAGATCCACGCTTGTGAGATGAATGTTGGATACTCCCTAGTTTCTGGTTTTGAAAACTTGACTCACTTACCTTAGAAACAACTATGAACTCAGTAAATGTATTAGGTCAGGTTCATAGGTGCATCTTACAAATGTCATTCTGGCCATATGAGAAGTGTATCTGAGGTAAAGCTTTTAGGGAAATCACAGATTGAGGCCAGAAACCCTCAGTAACACTAAAAATGAACAATACTTCTACCATCTTCATTATCATTATCCTGTCAGCTTTATGTCACATGGTGAAAGCCCAGTGTACTATGCTGATAATTGTTATAACTTACGTATTTCATTACTTCTCTCATTGGTAGTGTTTCAGCTCTGTTTAAAACAGCACTAAGAATGAAGCCAATTTAAGGAGACGTGGATGATCTCTATAGAATACATTTAGAAGGGTAGCCACATTCTCTTGTCCTGTTTGCCAGGCATAGACCATCTCTCACTGAGGATATCCAACTCTTGACTAAATAGTTTCTTAAACTGTTCTTTACCTGAAGAGAAAAGCTATGGTACATAGGTAGTTTAGTGTTTATTTGTGGTCGTCATTGAGTTTTGTGGGCATCTCTTAAATCATGAGTTTTATATGTGTGATATAACTAGTTCTATACATTATTCAAGACTTGGAAAAATAATTTGCTGAAAGTATTCCATGGGTTTCTTTCCTAGAACCAGTAGAGATTCTGTGAACTATAGTGAGCATTTACATACACAATTACTAGTGTATATTGCCTAGGAGATTTATAACCCATTTTGCCTTTTTAAATTTTTTTTTGTGTGTGATGGCTATTCTTGCTTGTGCTATTTTGCCTGCATGTATGTCTGTGTATCTTGTGCCCACAAAGGCCAGAAGAGGGCATCAGATTCCCTGGGACTGAGTTACAGATAGTTGTGAGCTGCCATGTGGGTGCTGGGAATTTAACTCAGGTCTTCTGGAAGACCAGCCAGAGTTCCTAACTGCTGAACCATCTCTCCAGCCACCTGTACAATGGTATCCTTAGCTCCTTTTAATGTTTCAACTGCAGACGAAGTGGAGATGATGTATTCCACCCTTTGCACTGGCTCACATGACAGGTTGAACTGGGAGACAGTACAAAATGCTCCAGTATTTTTGAACCCAAAGTGTGTTCCCAGCCCTATCTTCTGTACTGTGTCAATCTTTATAAAACTATACAGGTTCTTGACCTATTGGCCCCTCTCTGTTTCCCCTTTCTCCCTCTGAAACTGTTCAAATCATAAAGAGTAAAGGATTTTATTGATATTTACCATCTTAGATTGCATTCCCCTTTCCACAGGAAACTGGAAATTCCCAGGGAACATCACCCCTGGTAATACTTTAGTTTCTCTACATCGTTTATTCTCTAGTGCCAGGGGTTTGGTAAACATTGTCTAGTGACAAACTGAACCAAAGTCTTTATATCACTTACTGATGATGGCGTTACCTGGTATCACACAGAAAAGTCTCAGGATCTTTGTTTCACTCCCTTTTCCTCCAGTAGCCACATTATTGACGCCATGGTAGCTTTCTGTTGCATGAAACAATCTTTTCTTTCTCATTATAACATAGCACTGCCCCATTGATTTTATTAGGTTCTTCAGAGAGGAAACGAGAATTCCAACAGCGAACGCTGGTTCATATCACCTGGATCCTATAATTAAACCTTTTACTACATATGGCTTATCATATCATCTGACTTAAATTTTTGGATGATTTAACCTTAAACAAACTGTCATAGATTTTATTCCATGGCTTCAATTTTGACATTTTAATGATGCTATCACACTTGGTTCAAATCTTGGTGTTTATTTTGGTGGTGTCTAAGAAGAGGTACTAACTGGAGTGGAAAGACGCACAATTTTCAGATTCTAGGGATTTTATTTCTCCAGCAAGTATACAGACACAGATACTGTTCTCTTTCCCACCATGTTTCATGATTTTTTTTTTTTTTGTGCTATTGAGTCTTGGAAGGCCGGCCTAGGAAATACAGTTAGGGTTCTTTTCATGTGAATGATTTTATTTGAAATCAGACAGTTGGTATTGAGGAAAGTAGCACACAATGTTAGTCTTATGTACCATAATGTATGGGGGGGGGCGGGACCTAGAGTTAGATATTGAGGCAGGAAGTCAAATGAGGAAGTTGGGTTTTTTGTTTTGTTTTGTTTTTTGCTAGTGTGGTATTATTTTTTGTATGAAGTCTGTAATGTGGTTGGGTTTATGGTACCTAAACTCCATGGATTTAATAAGTACTAAGAGTACAGAAAGTCATTCTAGTTTGATGATGTTTACATTATAGTTCATAGAACTTTGAAATTTACAGAAGTGTTTTAGAGGTTGGACCAATAGTTGACTTACATTTTGAACATTGTATTATTTTAAAAACCTTAAAACAACAGACACATCCGACTGTGTTTTATACTATTTTAGCATTCTGAAGGAACACTTACTAATTGACTTTAAAATAAAGTAAGTAAAGGTTATTAATGTCAGCCTAAAAAAATTTTGCCTAGCACTTACTAGTCATCCATCAATGTCAGTGTAGCATTTCTGTTGGGAGAGGAAAGACAAAGGTCTTCGAAAGGCCATTACACTAAAGCCATTGGTGTTAAGGTACCAATGGCCTGTGAGATCTGATGTTACATTTGGGTTTCCAGTTACAGTGAGCACTTACCCATCTGTTATATTTAGTCTTTTCTAGTGCCGTCAGGAATCTAGGAAAGGATGAGTATACACTTTAAATTTGAAACAGCCATAAAGAGGGATATACAGATAAGAGGTTGGAGGCTGGCTCCAGCATCATCCCTCAGATGGGGCTATGAATGGATTAGGAGACTTTATTAAAAGTTTGAATATGCATATATGCAGCATTGCTGTTCAGTATGAGGTTTTTAGGGATTCCCCATTTGTGCCAGCAGAAGCTTCAGATGGGTTTGGCAGAGTCCTTTCCCTTAGAGGCAGTGGCACTCACTCCGCTTCCTTCCATTCCACATGGCATTACTCGCCCGTGGTCTTAAATACCGTTTGGAAGCCACCGTCTGCTTGTGCCGACTTGCATTGAAGTTTTCACCTTTCTCCCACATCCAGGTCTCATAGCTCAGTCTTGCTTTCACCTTACTATGCAGTTAAGAGTTTAGGATGACCTTGAACTTCTGGTCTTCCTGCCTTTCCCTGCCCAGTGCTGGGTTTACAGGTGTGTGCCAACACATGCAGTTTTAGGCTGTGCTGGGCATTGGGTCTTATGCCTGGGAGGCAGGTACTCTACTAACTGCTTCCCGAGAACCATATAACCATAAACCTCTCCCAACATTTGATTGCGAACATTTTGTATATTTTTCATCCATAGTCTGCCAGTACCAACAGCGTGTTCTGCTTGTTTATATTGTGTATGTCTGTAGGCCAGTCTGTTTTACTTGGGGCTATAGTTTAATGTAAAGCTAGTGAATTTCTTCAGCAGTTAACCAGATATTTTATACACGCAAAGTCTAGCTTTTTGAACACTGCACTAAGGTGCCTAAACTGGCATAGCATGCCATGAAATAAATTCCTCAACTTTACTTTTAAAGGTAATAGTTTTCCTGGAATTCTGGCGTAGAGTTGATAAAAAACCCCACTGGCTCATTTTACAACTGCAACTCCTTCTGTGCCCTGGACTCTGCTGACTTCTCACTGAGGCAGGATGTGCTTACAAGTTTCCTTTTCTCCAGTTAGAAGCTAGAAAACTTCTTATAGAGAGGTAGGATCATCCTTAAAAGAGCTGTTGTCACCAGTGTTGCTCCTTCCCACCTCCCACCGTCCCTGTTGCATTTGGAAGGCAGGAGAGCAGCTAGATGGTGTGTGCTGGATTCAATCCCAAGCCCTGCTCTTAAAGTCAGAGTGTTAAGTGCAAATTATTAAAACAACACTCGCTACAGTTTGAGCAGAGAGTGCGGGATGGACATGAAAGGTTTCCATGCATTGTGTTTTGTACCTGTTTATGCAGAGAGCTCTTCCTCTATCCTTCCAAAGCTGTGTAGGTCCCTCATTCCATCCCCCAGTTGGCCCATAGGGCTGACTGGGCATGCTTCCTTCTGGAAGCCTTCACTAGCGCTCTTGAGGGAACTGGCAGGAAGACCCTTAAAAGCATTTCTAAGTAGTTTCCCCCACCTCCTGTATGGGTTAATCTTCTGCTTTCCTCTTTGGTTTCGACTGCTGTTGCTTGGGTTGAGAAATGGGCTTCTGTTGTGTCGGGGGAGCATGAATTTAAATGAATTATACATAAAGATCTATATAAACTTGACCAACTGCTTCAAACAGACACATGACTCTTTGCTGCCTGTAAAAACTCATTGGCATGGTGGGATTATGTGTACTTCGGTCTTGAGAGAGACTATTAGGTTGCAGCATGTTTGATTCATCTACCACTGACTTGCCCTTTGATCTCAGAATGGGACTGACTTGTCCTGTGATGGCTTCATAATCACCCATAATAAAACTGATTTACTATATATAGTGTAAGAGTTGAGTTTTAACCTATATCTGGTTTCTGTAATAGGTCAAATGTATGAAAGGTTTCATTAGAATTTAGGTATGTACATTAAGCTTTCAAATCAGATTTATTTTTACCAATAAAAGTTTCCATAGAAATACTTCGTATTCTGTAGCTCATATGTACAGTACCATATTTCTATAAATGAGTTGAGAAGATTAATGATCTGATCTATAAGACACATGTTTAAAGTATTTAAAACTTGATTACACTATGTGATTTCGGCTTGTAGGAAGATGGTAAGGGTTCTGGATTTATGCTTACAACAGGTGACAATACTTGGGCTTCTATTCTTAGTTTGACCTCACCCACTTCTCTAAAGGCGAGGTACTTAATCTAATGTCTTGGTCCATCCATCTGTAACACCTATAATGCTGTTCCATTAAAAGAGGTTTACATTCGTTAGCATCTGAGGATTTAACATAGAAAGTGGCACAGAAGTTCAGATTGCTGGGTAGTGAGTGTCTGTTTGTGTGTCTAATGACAATCTTGACAAATTACTAATTACTACATTTAGAAAGTTACATCTCAGGAGGGAATTGATATTTGATATTGTTGTTCTGTGTGTTCTAAGTTACCATCATAACAGTAGGAAAATAAACCCCGTCCTGGCTGTGTTACAGAGGGATTAATCACTTCTTCAAGTCGTTGCTAAAGCTCTAGTCCTTTTAAACAACAGAGAACAGAAGTGTTCCTTTTCTTATTGCCTCTTCCCCCAAATAAAAGTCTTACAACTAACTTTAGTTACACTTCTTCACTTGTTGAAGTCTTTCCAAGTTATATTCTTTCTAAAGAATGAAGGATGGAGCATGTCAATTACTTAGAGCAGCTAAAAATACCCTATACAAGTATGTAGAGGAGAGTGGTTTGATTTGTACATCAAAGCGAAGAACCAAAATTGTGTGAGCTTGCCTCTATACACTTGTTCCCAGCTACTTGGGTCTTTGCAAAGACTAAGATGCTATCTAAGTACAAGAGGATTGGAGTCGTTCAACTCTGTGTGAAACTAAAAAAAAACTAGATTACTATTTTCTAAATCCAATGGACTTGAAAGTTCGGGCCAGCATGAGGGAGAGGATTTTTACCACAGAGATTGTTGGTCCCTTTTTTTTTTTTTAAATTCATAAGCACAAAGTTTGTTCCAAATTAGTCATTCTATAATTACTGAAAGATGCTTGTTATTTGGCTTGGCCATGTATTTAATAAATCATATAAACAATGAAAAAACTTAAGAAATGTTCAAAGCTATACAAAATAACTTAGTATTTCAAACTGGACTGATATAGTCTGTAAGGTCTCTTTCAGAGCACTCTAGATACTATGTGTGTTTTTTAAAGGGGGTAAAAGAAAGGGCACTTTAAGGCTTCCCTGAGGGTAATCCTCTTGGCTGGACCATACTCCAACATTTCCCCAATGAGGTCAAAGAGAAGCTTGTGTTCAGCATCCTGAGATAGCATAAACTCCTTCAGATCTTGGTCTTTTCATAATGATCTACTTCAAGGGTTTGTGCCATGTGATACACGTGAGTCACGTGCAAAATGAGAATACCTACTTAAAGCCTAATTAATTTATGAATTAATATTAGATACACAATATTGAGCACATACCATTCGCTCAAATAATTATACAGGGAAAGCAGGACAGCCATCAATATCACCATTTCATCTATGAAAGAAAATTAGTTTTCTGGTAAATAACTTGGTAGTTTGACCATCACATTTGCAGAGAAATGGATTTCAAGACTTGAGTTCTCCTCTAGGTACAACACACCAAAGCCAGAAAAAAAAATGCTCATTACTCTTATTTTATTAAATAAAAACTTAAAATGAATTTAAGTTCAATCTTGTTATCTCATTCTAATTGTACTAAAATTTAAACTGATTTTTTTGTTTGGTTTTTGAGACAGTCTTGGGAGGTTGTCTGAGATTGCCTGTTACTTGCCCTTTATTCTAAGCTATCCTTGAAATTGTGGTAGTCCTGCCTCTGGATCCCAAGTGCTCGATTTATAGGTGTGTACCCTCAGCCCTTGCTTATATGATTTGTGAACTTGTTCAAAGAGATTGGAAATTAAATACCTTATTTTACATTCCTGAATTCATGTCTTCCCTGTACAGTTCCTGATCCAAAATGGTAATTTATATAAGTGTAAGTATGTATTTATATAAGCTTAGGTATGTATTTGTGGCATTAAATGGGGAGCTACTTTGGAGGGAAATAAGAGTAACTAAGTTTTCCTGTATTTTCATAGTCCTGGTTTGCTACAACACTCCACATCAGCGTCTAGCAAAAAATAGCGTGTGTGCTTTTAAGAGTTCCCTCAGAGTCTTCCACTATCTCGGACTCTCACAACCTTTCTACCTCCTCTTATAGATCTCTGAGCCTTGAGGAGGAGGTGTTTGATCAAAAACATCCCAATTTTGGTTCCGCTGATTTATAAACATCAATCCTTCTCTTGCACCCACAGTTAATTTTTTGTAATGTTTGCTGTGAAATTGGAGTGAAGGGGCTGGTGACATTCCCTTGCCTTGTGCATCTGTAGAAATGGGTTAAATCAGTCACAGATAGTCACGGACCTTCCATCCTTCTTTCAGTTCTTCTGTGACCTTTTAAAAAGCCAGTGCCTGTTTCAGAAAGGATTGAACGTTGAGGCTCTAGGAGTCAAGGCACTCTTGGGCTTTGAAGCAGAAACAATTGCAGGCTGAACTGAAAAGTTTCTGAGGTAGATGTAGTTGAAGATTCCATGACAGACTTACATAATGAACAGGGCTGCTACTCTGCTTTCCCAGCGTGCAGGTTAAGGTCAGACCCGTGACTCAGAGTTGTGCACTTTCTGGGTAGTATGCATCAGTGACATGTCTCCATTCTCATCCCAGAAGGGCTTGTGCCCAGCTCAGGTTGCTCACATTTTAATCCCCAGCTGGGAGGCCTCCTTTCCTTCCTTCCTTCCTTCCTTCCTTCCTTATTTATTTATTTATTTATTTATTTATTTTTTAATAGAGAAAGAAAACAACATGAACATTTGGAAGCCAAGTGCTTTAGAGGTTTTCAGCCTAAAGACTTAATGAACACCAAGGCACCCTCTTAATTGAGAAGTAGCTCTTAGTTGCCACTAATGTCTCCTGGTGTGGCTCTGCATGAATATGTGGTGTGTACATGCTTAATAATGTGCTTTACTAAGTTGGATATTTTAAATTCATTTAAAATCAAAGGCAAGGCCCTTTGATTTACTGTAAAGAATGCAGACTTGGGATCAAAAGCTACTTACTCTCTGGATAGCTTACTAGCTAAAGGTGATCTTAGCATACTTGGCATAAGATTTCTAGATGGCAATAGGATCGAGAACCCATTGCCATTGTTCTTCAGTTCTCAGTAGTCCTCATTGTCCATTATGTTCAGCGAGACCGGTTTTGTCCCATGCTTTTTCAGTCCCTGGCCAGCTGGCCTTGGTGAGTTCCCGATAGAACATCCCCATTGCCTCAGTGTGTGGGTGCACCCCTCGCAGTCCTGAGTTCCTTGCTCGTGCTCACTCTTCTTCTGCTCCTCCTTTGGATCGTGAGACTTCAGTCCAGTGCTCCAATGTTGGTCTCTGTCTCTGTCTTCTTTCATCGCCTGATGAAGGTTAATATTCAGGGGGATGCTTATATGTTTTTCTTTGGGTTCACCTTCTTATTTAGCTTCTTATTTAGCCAGGTAGTTTGGATGCTCACCTTAATAGACCTGGATGGAGGTGGGTGGTCCTTGGACCTCCCACAGGGCAGAGAAACCTGCTTGCTCTTTGGGCTGAGGAGGAAGGAAGACTTGATTGGGGGAGGGGGAGGGAATGGGAGGTGGTGGCGGGGAAGAGGCAGAAATCTTTAATAATTAAATTAATTAATTAATAATAAAAAAAAGAAAATACAAAAAAAAGATTTCTAGATGGCATCTTCTCTGTATGTACAGAAATAATCTGTCACGTCACTAGGTTTTGGGAGCTACTTGATCCATTTGAATTTTCCATTTGCTTATCTTGTTTTTTTTTTTTTCTATTACTTTTTTTTTCCTTTTGGTTTTTTGAAACAGGGTTTTTCTATGAAGTCCTAGCTGTCCTGGAACTTTGTAGACCAGGCTGGCCTCAAACTCATGAGATCCACCTGCCTCTGCCTCCTGAGTGCTGGGTTTAGAAGCGTGCGCCACCACTGCCTGGCTCATCTCTTCGTTTCTTTGTGATCAAAACTCGCATCCATTTAGTGCAGCCAGCTCTTCTTGACTCACTACATTTTTAGTTGGTACACCCAGCTTTCTTAGAGCACTGTTTGTCATAAGAAAACACTAGAGGAGCCCATTCCCTATGGAGAGATACCTTGCTCAGCCTAGGCACTGGGGGGGGGGGGGTCTTGGTCCTGCCTCAACGAGGTGATGGGACAGACTCTCCAGGGGAGGCCTTACCCTCTCTGAGGAGCACACAGGGAATGGGGTAGGTGGAAGATAGGAGGAGTGGGAGGAGAGGAGGGAGGGGCAACTGGGATTGATACAAATAAATAAATGAATAAATAAATAAAATGAAAAGATAACACTGGAAATTCATAACTATTAACAATGGACTCATCTATATCTATATCCATATCTATATCTATCTATCTATCCTATCTATCTCCACATGTCTACATACTATATACATATGAAAAATGGGAAAGCTCATTATGTATTGACATGGACATTTCTCTAAATATAAATTCCAACGGAATAAGTTGAAACAGCAAGGTAAAGAGTAGAATATATAATAAGCTACCTTTTGTCTTTTAAAAACAAATTAAAATATGTAATATCTCCCTCTCTTCACTGCAGCCCCTACCATGTTGATACTCCAAACTCCTTCTCAAATTCATGTCCTCTTTTTATTTAATTAGATTTTTTGGTTTTTGTTGTGTTTTGTATCAAGACAGGGTTTCTCTGTAGCTTTGGAGCTTGTCCTAGAACTTGCTCTGTAGACTAGGCTGGCCTTAAACATACATATACATACATACACACACACACACATATGGCTGGATATAGGGCTGGTGAAACAGCTTAGCAGGTAAAGGTGCTTGCTGCCTGGCCTGACCACCTGAGTTCAATTCCTGGAACTCATGGAGAGAACCAGTTCCCTCAAGTTGTCCTCTGATCTCTGCATGTGCATACACCAGCCAGTAAAGAAATGAAACTATGAAAACTTAAAAGCACATATTAAAAAACCTTCATGCAAAAAGATGCTCATAGTAGCATTACTTACACTGGCCAAAAAGTAGAGATGACTCGCATGTGCCCTCTAACACCTGGATGAACAGTGCATTGTGCATCTGGACACTGGAGTAGCGTTCAACTGGGAAACAAAGTAGTAATTGATGTTTAACATCCTTGAAAATACCTAATGGAAGAAAAACAGTGAACAATACCAGACACAGAATACCACTTGTCTTAGAGTCAATATGGTTGTGATGAAACACCGTGAACAGAAGCAAATTGTGGAGGAAAGGGTTTATTTAGTTCACGGTTCATCATCAAAATGGTGAGAACAGGAACTCAAGCAGGACTGGATCCTGGAGGCAGAAAGTGATGCAGAGGCCATGGAGGGGTGCTGCTTACTGGCTTGCTTAGCCTGCTCTCTTACAGAACGCAGGACCACCAGCCCAGGAACGGTACCACCCACAGTGGGCTGGGCCCTTCCCCATCAAACGTTATTTAAGAAAATGCCCTAGTCAGATATTATGGAGGCTTTTTTCAATTGAGGTTTCCTCCTCTCAGATGTCTTTAGCTTGTGTCAAGTTGACATAAAACTAGCCAGGACACTACATATTATATGATTCCGTTTATATAAAATGTCTGAAATAGGCAACTCCATAGAGGCAGGAAGTAGGCTTGTCGTTGTGAGAGGCTGGCCTAGGATGGGGAGGGTGCTGGTGGTGGGAAGAAAGAAGAGGGACTGCTTAGAAGGCCAGACCGCTTTGGGAGTGGTGAACACGCTCCGAAGTTAGTGTGGATGGCTGTATAACTGTGTGAATATGCTGTAGACCTGTTGAATTGAGTACACTAACAGGGTGGGTTCTTAGCCTGTGTTCTTTTTATAGTGTATTTGAATAGATAAAGACCAACTTGATGAAGTCTGGAACTTGGAAGCTTTAGCAATTACTGTGACATGTAAAATCATGCACAGCTTCTTGAGTTTCCACCCAAGAAATATTATCATTCTGAAATATTTTTATGTACTATTACTGATAACTCCAGAGGACTTGATGTCTTTTAGCTACCTTTACTACCATTCACCGATGATTTTTTTATTTTATAGAGGAATATTATTAACTCACATGAATCCCTGATTGGTGGAAGTATAGGGAAAATAGGTAAGGCATTCTTAATGGGAATTAAGGGTTGAGACATTATGACTGTGGGTCTTCCCTAGCTCTGCCTCTAGAGCGGTGATGGGAGTTTGGAGAAGAGCCTAGGGAAGACACTGAGAGCAGTCTGCCCTCTCCTCCAAACTGACCCCACAGCTGTCCCCTGCTCCATCGTACTACTTCTCAGGGGCTGTGCATTGTTCCTGTCCCTTTCCTTGTGTTCTCTTGGGATGAGCTGAGTCATCAGGTTTAAGGAAGGGAAGGGGTAGCTTTAGGAGTCTTGGGTGATCTCTGTAGGCCTGAGAATATAGCTTATTTCCCCCCCATAGTCACTTTCTGTACTGGCTCATTGTGGATTGCTGTCTAGAAGGCCAATTGCTACCATTTCATTTGTCCCGTCCACAGATTGGTTAGAAAATTCTTCTTGCCTTTGAACCAAAAGTTCATCTTGGCATAGATACGCGGGATTGACTTCAATGAATATTTGATCATGTATAGGGCAAATATTTCTAACACTTGAGACCTTAGGCCTTGCCCAAGCTGTGATCCAAGGCAACTCTTTCACCTGATCTTCTGAGCCTGTCCTATACTTGGTTTAATAAAATAGGTCTTTCATATCTATATCCCTGGCATGCATTGAAAATCACCTTACAGAATGCAATTGTAGTTTTGCAGACTGGAGATGGTTCCTGGCAATGGAGTAGCCTCTTTTTGTTGTTGGTCCTGAGAAATGAACATAAGTTCTGAGATGCGTGTGACCCAAAGTTAACCTGCCTTATTCGTTCATACTCAGAAGTTGTGTTTGGAAAGGCTCCCTCACCCACTTTGTTAACTGGGTTCTTTTTTTGTAGGAAGGATACAGGAAAAACCCTTACTCACTCCTAGATCAGGCAGGTGCCCTTGATCTACCTAGCCATTCCCTTGAGAATTCAAGGAGCTTTGTTCTCCCGTGTTCTCTCATTTGTTCAGAAACCATTCTTACTCATGTTTGGGCATGTAGCCCTCTCCTTTGGGCTGTTCTGTTCCAACCTCCATTACTCTCAGTCCTGAGGACTTTCAACTTTGCTCCAAGTTCTCCAGTTATTCGCAGGCCCATGGTCTTTCAAACTGGGCTCTTGGCCAAGATCCCGAGCTCTTATCTCCTTTCCACATACCTCCTGTGAACTGGTGAACTTAATAAACTCTACTGCAGGAAGCTGATGTTTGGGGATGGCTACATTTTTGCAGTGTCATTAAATAACTAATATATAGTGATTGCCACTCTCCTGAGTTACAAACATGCTCTATTTTTCATAATAATCATATCACATAGGTCTTCATCAGAATGGTATCACATAGACACTATTATTATTTCCATTTTGCAGACAAGCAAGTTGAATTACAGAGAAATTAGATAAAAATTTTCCCATGTCATACAACCAGAAAGTGATAAAGGTAGAACTCTTCTCCAAACATTGTGACTCCAGAGTCCATTCTGTGAGCCACTGTGCTTTTCTCACCTGAACTTCATAAAATCAGTATATACATACTAAATTTGGAGACAACCACAATTATTTATCTTCAAGGTAATGTTAATTGTTGAACCAATCTCATGTAAAACTAAGCCCTGAATGGAGAGATTTGAGAAGTTCTGTGCAGTCCACACAACTATTTGAAGTTCATGAATGCGGTAGACTAATTACTGTTAATTACTGTCTCATTTTTCATACGTTAAGCAACCCAGGTTTTTGAACATTAGGTACACATTTCACATATTTGTTCTTTTTCATTGTTACCGTGCTTGAAAATAAAGATGAAATGGGTCTGGAGAGGTAATCTTTGAGTTGAGAGAGTTCTCTGTTTTTGCAGAAGACCTGGGGCTCATTCCAAGCATCCGCATGGTGGTTCTCAACTGTCTGTAACATCAGAACTATGTTCTGACCTCCACAGGTACCAGACTAGCACATGATAGACATAACATCCATACAGAAAAAGTATTCGCATATGTAAAACAAAAGTTTAGGAAACAAGACAGGCTGAAATTGAGGTTAATGTGACAGTCTTCCCAAGCGTATGTCCTTTACTAACTTCTGCTACGATAGACCTAGTTAAGATCCTTTTTGGGATGTCCTAATGGACTGCACCCAGGGCCTTGCCTATGTGTAGGCCTGTGTTCTACTGAGTTCTATCTCCAGCTCTGCTGCCTTCTTTTCTGTGAGGCCCGTGTGCTGACTTGTGTTCTCATCCTTCTCTTCAATGTACTTGCTAACTGCCATAGAGAACACAGTGCTTGACTCTGGGAGATTTGAAACTACTCTTGTCCTTAAGTGTCTGCCTCCTCTTGTTCCCCCTTCAGCCTAGTCTTTCTATCTTGTAACTTAGTGTCAACTACCAATTTGGAGTTAACTAGAGTTTATGGTCTTGTCAACTAGACTCTCGCTGTTGCATGAGAGAATCCATCATGTTTCATTCCCCGCTTAGGATTAGTGGCCCAAATTAGTCTCTATTGATATTTAGGAAAGATAAGGGACCATGATCATCACTTGCTACAAACTTAATTCGTAGGCTCTGTGTTGTAATGAGTAAGTCCTCTAGTTGGAACCATCTTGACTGGGTATGAGGAATAGTTCTTCCAAAATTTCTGTTCTCATCATATATAGACTGGCTGTCAGGGAAGACAAGCTACCCATTGGGGCAATAATCTGTTGGTAGACCACACACCAAGATCAGTAGATCAGTTGTCACAAAGTAGGGCCTGGCATTGAAGCTCTTCCCATAGAGAGTTATTCTTGTTTGCTCTCAACATGAGTCACTGTGGGCTGCCACTCTCTTGGGTGGAGTCTAGATTGAGACACTTGTAGGGCAAACAAGACAGATAGAAGAAGCCAAGTGAGCTTTAGCCCTCTGCAATTCTTCAGTTTGCCACAAACCCAGAGTGGCTCCATTATCAAAGTAGTTAACTCTAGCACTTAACAAAAGAGGGTCTTCCCGAGTGACATCCGTCCCTTCTTGGTCTTTCTTCCTGTCATTCTCACACTCCACCGCATTAAGTTCAGATTCTCTTTTGAGCAAACCTACTTAACCACACATGAGTTTCTTCAGTATCAACATCCAGTTCAACAGCTATGCTCTGCTTACAGTTTGAACAGAGGAATGCAGAATATTGTAAAATACTCACCATAGTCTTTTAATAAAAGGAAGATCGATTATATGTCACTAGGCTAAATACTTTGCACTCACGAAGAACTGTGGGCTCTTTGTAATCAAAGTAGTTAATCATAGTTGTCAGCACTAAGGATAAAGGTATGAGGGCTAGGGTTGTAACTCAGTGGCACAGTGCGTCCCCAGCATGTTCAAGGCCCTGATGCCAGCCCCACTACCAGGGAAAGGCTAAAGGCATGGGTGCTTTATTTGGCCTGTTCTTCTTGCTGTTTAGGATATTCATCAGCTGGGTGAACGGTAGACTAAGGCCACAGGACGCTTAGCCCTCTCACATCTCAGGAGCATGGAAGGCCTGTAGCAGGTGGACTCAGTGATTGCCAGGGCTTGGGATGATTGAAAGGGTGTTTTGAATCATGGCACATGGCAACATGGAAATAAAACAGATACATGACAAGTGGCTGGTAGAAATAGACTAGGAGAGAATTTTAACACCTAAAATATGACAAAGATTTATCCCTACCAGTAGCGTCTCAGATTCATAAAGACATTTATTTCCCTTGATCTATATTTATGTATTTTCTTCTAAAACTTTTATGGATTCTTATTTCTTTGTTCCACTTTTTTCTTTATTTCTCATCTAAATTCTTAGCTAATTTTTGTTTGTTGTAAAGTCTGATATCATTATCATAGGGTCTTCCTTTGCTAGTCATGTGTTCAGTGTTAATTCTAATGGTGATTTCTGGTTAGAGCCACAAAAAATATCCATTGGACGTGGTTCTGATGGTTTCTGTATCTTGGTGAGCGTCTTTAAAAACATGGAAAAGGACAGACTTTGGGGACAAGAAACTTTACAAACTATTACTAATAATGATATGACATTTCTAAAAGTCAGATAACAGAAAGCATGGCATACACTTTCATTTGTAATTCCTGAGTGAGTATTATAAAGAAACCCTAGGCCATGATGAATTGCAAGATAAATTATCTTCAATAGACTTACTTGGCATTTTCAAGTTGCCTTGGCATTTATAGTCATTTTGTGTATCTTATGGCATTTGTCATGGGTCTTCTCCTTCCCATAGACACTCTTGTCTTTTCTCTGATACTCAGAGGCCCTTTGGGCAAGCAGAATTCTGGGTTTTCATTTGGCTCTTATGTTATGAAGCAGCACTTGTGTGATCCCGGAGTGTTCCTTCATTTTGCTCTTTCATGGGTATGCTGGGAATTGTGACATTTAAGAAGTGGCATTGCAAAATTGGACATGTCATTTGGCAAAGGGTTCCTTCAGCCTTAAAGATTGCCAGGAACCCGAGATGGCTGAAGCTGCTGGACTTATTTCTGGCATGAGTACACAGGGCAAAAAATACTCTGGACGGTTCACCATTGAATCCCATCATATCATAGTACATGACGAGATGCTTTAATCTTGTGTTTAGACTCACTCAGGAAAAATGGTGGAGGGACTTGTAGCCTGACAAAATTATTCTGGGAGAAACTTACGATGGATTAATTTATTTATAGTAGGAAAGAATAAAATAATATATGGAAGTTCAAGATGAAACCACCAAGACTCCATTCCAGGTTGTAATCACGTTTTTGCTTTTGGCCATGACTAGTGGTTTTAATTGTTTTAATGAGTTTTCAGTAATTTGGAAAATTTCTTGAGTAAAAAGAAAATGGAGTAAGATAGAAGACCGACTAACCGACCACAAGTCATGCTGTGAAAGAGGAGCTCTTGAGATGCATGGGCCAAGTGGGTCACCGAATTTGCTGTGTGACTCTTGGGTTTCACGCATTTGAACTTTGAAGTGTGATCCTCCCAGTGGTAGTTCAGAGGTAGAGTCTAGGATTATATTGCAGTATGAGAATTCTTACATTTGGTCTTTCTTTCTTGACTTGAAATGCTAGGTACCATTAAAGTCTGTTTGCTCTTGCCATCTCAGAAGAACCTCAACCGTAAAGGGCTGCATGAAGTGCCGCTCTTTCACACTGGCTCCACCTCACACAGTCTCCCCTATTTTCCTGCTCACCCAGAATTTCAGTGGTAGTCAGCTTTTGACTCCATCCCTTCCTCTGCAACTAATACCTCCTCTCTCCTGCCCTCTAACATCCCTTCTACCTAATCTTGTCTTTCTGTCCCCATTGCTAGTATTCATATTCATTTAGCCCTGCCCTGTATATTATCTGGTCAAATGCAGTGCCCTTCAAGGCCACTTCCCAGCCTTTAGATTCTTCCTTTGAGATCTCCCCTTAGGACTGCTCACATCACTCAGATCTTACCCTTCCTTTGCACCAATTGTGTTCTGATTTTCCTGCTTGTGTTCTGATTTTCCTGCTTCTCGCTTTGGTTGCATCACTTCTTTGTCACTCTGCTCCAAACAGCCTTCTCCCAGCCAGACTTTATCCTGCTTCTGGAGCATGCCTCATTCCTCTCACGACTTGACCAACATTCTGTCTTTGCCTTGACTGACCCCTTCCCATTCTCTGAACAGGACAGTCCTCACTATTCAGGAATCAGTCATGGTATAGATGCCGTGATGTTTACCAAGTGGTTTCTGGCCCCATCTTGATAAGATTCCTGTCAATGATAAGTAGTGTTAACACTATATCTTTCCTGTAACACCATGCTCTGCCTTGCATATAAATAATTTGTGTATTGATCCAGGTAACAGTTTTTCTGTCTAGCAAATCACTTTGTACATAGCAGTAGGACAACGATCCAGCTGTTGGTCATGTAAGAGAAATAGGGCAGCAGAATGATGGACAGATCCGACTGAGATAGAATGCACCCATGAATTGTTGGAAGACAAGGATGAGTAATAAACTCTGATGTCAGTGGTCTTGAGAGGATCACCCTCTAGGGGGGACTGAAGGGATTTGATGCCTAGCACTCAACTAAAAAGTCATCCTGATCTGGCTAGCTCTGGATAGGTGCTAAAGAGAATTGTTCACTCTCTGCCAGCCAGCTTCCCCAACAGTGCAAACAATACAGCTTTGAAAACAGTACAGTGATTATTGAAGAGATTGTTAAATATTATGCAGTTAATGTATAACAAGATCAGCACAAATACCAGTGAAGTTAGTGACTGTTTGGGTGTCTGCTAAGTAACCACTGAAGTGTCTGAACAGTTGAGCCAAGATGGGACAATTTATTAACTGTTCTTACTGAGAAATTCTTTTTTTTCTCATGGAAAATGATGTTTTTATTTCTTTTTTATCTTCATTTTTAATTCTTTGAGAATTTTATATAATGTGTCTTGATTATATTCACCTCTCTCTCTGAACTCCTCCCAAATCCAACCCCCTTTACTCTTGGTTGTCTGTTTTTTAAACCCTTTAAATACCGTTTGTGCTGCTTAGTTGCGTGACCTTCCACTGAAGCGTGGTCAACCTTCCTGGGGCCACATCCTCAAGGAAAACTGACTCTTCCTCTCCCAGAAGCTATCAGTTGCCAGTAGCTCTTAAGTTAGTGGTTGGACTTGGTGTCCACCCTTCCCTCTCCATGCTGGATTTGTCTGACTAGAGCCTGTGAAGGGTTTGTGCATACTGTCTTGACTGCTGTGAATTCATGTGTGAAAATACCCTACTGCACCGAGAAAACACTGTTTCCTGGTGGTCATCCATGGCCCCTGGCTCTTAGAATCTTTCTGCTCCATCTTCCACAATGATTTATGAACCTTGGGAAACAGGGATGCGGTGTGAGAGGTCTCATTTAGGGCTGATCATTGTTCAGTTTTAGTCTCCACACTTTGACCAGTTGCAGGGTTTCTATGATAATCATCATCTACTGCAAAAAGAAATTTCTCCTATGAGGGTACAAAAGTGGACTGATTCGCAGGTGTAATAATAAGCCATCAGAGGTCAGTTTAATACTATACCGTATAGCAGAGTAATAGAGTATGCTCTCTCCTGTGGGCTATGACCTGTGTAACCACAGGTTCTTAGCCCCAATAATGGTGCCAAATGTGGGTTTCATCGTGTCCAGTGGGACTTAAATATAATCCTAAAGTGGTTGGGTTCTCCCATAGCATCATACCACTGTTGCCCCAGTGGGGTTAATTAACAGGCCAGTTGTCACTGTAGCTTGCAGAGTTCATAGCTGGGTAAGCCTGATGACTGCTTTCCTCTTCCTGTGGTGTTTATGATACTCTCCCAGCACTGTGAAAGCTAGCCAGTAAGGACGGAACTTCCGGGTAAGTACTAGTTTGATTTCTCCATGTCCTGACTCAGGTATGTGGCATCATCTAAAGTAGGGTCTTACCATCAAGTTCTGTAAGTTAACTAGGAGCATTGACAATAAATAGCCCATCATGCTTTTAGTTTGGTAAAAAGTCTAATTTTGTGAGAGTTGACATTAACACTGGAGGCCAGTGTCCAAACAGACCCTAGTCATAGTGCCTTATGAAAACTGAGTTACATGCTTGATGTGTGTTGCAAGTAGAATAAGTACAGTAGTAGGCTGAGCACCCACATCACACAGACTTGTCATTATTGACTAACTAGTGATCACAAAGTAGTTTTCTTGTCTTTGTGTATTCTCTTATATTTGAGGCAAAATAGACCCAAGTATATTTGCCAACTTCATGAAGCCATATGTCCATGATTTCTATTTGCCTTTCAAAATGAACCAACACCTAAATGAGCTGCCAAGTCACTATAAAATCTATGTCCCAATGTCAAGCTTGAAACTAGAAGTGGTGTCTTCTAAGGCAGCATTAGATAAATACACAAAGTTTGTTGTTGACAGCACTGTTAAGAGGGTCGTTTAAAAATACACTGACCCTACTGAAAAGAATGCCTCGTTAAAATATAAAGTTTAGGACTTGTAAAGGTCAGTTATCTAATAAAGTAAGAGCATTTCCTCTAAGTAAAAAAAAATGTACGTTGATTTTAGGGTGTGGTATTGTTGTAACTGGTCAGTCTGTTATAATTTAATCATCCTGAACAAGGAAATGTCTAGGAGGGTGTGGAAGAGAGCACAGTGTCTTGTACCCATTCTCTTAGGCTTATTTTTTTAAATAAACATCCTGAATTTTTTATTCTTATGCCAATCTCTAAATAACCAAGAGTAGGCAGAAATTTTAGTTATCTTTGAGAGTAACTTTTCCCTGAAAGTTTAAAGTTCAAAAACCTGGGAAACTGTCCACATCACATTTGCATGCCCTATGCTGCAGGAGTGTGAGGACAAGCAAAGCAAGCACTGCCCTAGCCCCCAGCCTGGAGCATGTGTGATCAGACACACTAGTGGTTGTTGAGTTTAGCTTGCCCAGGGTCAGTCCCAGAGTGAAATTCTGCTACCTCTCTTACAGTTCATAGCAAAGCCAAAGCCACTCTTTTTGAAACCGGGTTTCTCTGTGGAGCCTTGGCTGCCCTGGAATTCACTGTGTAGACCAGGCTGGTCTCGAATTCAGAGATCTGCCTGCTTCTGCCTCCCAAGTGAGTGCTGGGATTAAAGGCATGCGCCGCCACCACCCAGCAACAAAGCCACCTTTTAGATTCCAGATGGGACTGTGTTTTGGAGGAATGACTGACACGTTTGGCTTGTCTTAATATATTCCTCTAAGGCATAGCTTTTGAACACTTCCCAGGAGCTGGGTTGTATTCTAGATCACGTCACCAACATAGAACAGAGGGAAGAGTGAGAAACAAAACAAAAGCAGACAAGTTACTTTGATGGCTGCTGTTAGCAGGGCTTTAGAACTGAAGGAGCATCAGATTGGGGAAGAGTAGCAGGAGAGGATGGGAGCAAGATGGGCCAGGTTGGAACTGTGCAGGTGGTCAGTGACTTCAGTCTCTGAGTGGCTTGAGTGAAGACTTGAGATGGGAAAAGAAACATCTGGGAGAGACTTTGTGCTGAGAGGGTGCAGGGGACGGCAAGGAAGCCAGTAAAGTGGGAGCCAGGGCAAAGGAAAGGTCCTAGACAGACTTTGAGGCTTTTCTTAGAACCAGTTCACAATCGCCAAGTATCCAGCCAATGATGGTCCGTGGAGCTACTATAATGCATGACAGTTGATATCTATTCATGTGTTATCATTGTCCCTGGAAGCCAAAAGTGTAAGACAGACCATCTTACACTGTAGATGTAGCAGGGCTGTGCACGTGTGGGACCTATACCATTCTCTCTGATGCTGCCTTTAGAATAGCCACAGTCACTCCCCATTTCAGTGATCCGCTGTTTGCTGGTACATAGCCAGGAAGACATTAAATGTCCTTAAACCTCTAAATCTCTCTCATTGTAGTGCCTAACCTCCTTTAAATTACACTGGTAGCCTAAGTCCATCTCCTGTAGTTACTTTCATCATTAGCAGGACAGAAATGCATGATTTATAGGACCAAAGGCAAGCTCCTGTGGCATATAAAGTGAATTAATAAGGTTGGCTCAGCATTAAGCTATGTCAGAGCTGAGTCCAAATTTTATTCCGGTACAGGGATGACTTTCTATGTGGCCTCTCTGGCTCTGAAGCTAATTTGGATGCTGAGTAGCCCCACAGGTATTTATATGTAGCGTGTGGTATTTTTACTGGGTCCTATTCTTCTCCCTTGGATCACCTAAAATGGTTAAGAATTTTCTAGTGGGATTAAGGTTGTGATCTCAGGGGAGGGGTGGGACATCTGCTCTTGGTTATTTTTGTGAGCTGCTTCCCCTTAAATGTATGTTCACAAATGAGGCACAGCGTTATCATCTGGGGTTGAGAGAAGACCGGTCTAGGTGCTGCTCCTGAACTTGGCCTCTGAGCCATGGCTTCTCAAAGACACTCAGGTAAAAACTCCCTGTTCTTTCTCTTAGCTTAAGGACAGTTGTTTAAGGCAATGAATCTGTCGTTTGTCTAAAGATAATTTTGGACTGAATGATTTTAGTGTTGTGTAAATGGTAAGTAAATCCTAGCTGATATCTGTTTTGTTCTCATGCTGTTTCAAAGATGAAAGTTTTCTCCCACAAGTAAGTTTAGACATTTGACTTTTTAAACTTTGTTGTACATTTTCAGGTTATCTTATGAGACTAAGAGATGGTGTGAGGAAGGAAGTTTGATTTTCTTTGTTTTGTGGGAGCAGTATTAGGAATTTTGGGTCATTTATAAGGGCGCTCTTCAGCTCTACAATGCTTGAAGTCTAACTTCAGGTGTTTGTGAAAGGCAAATTGAATAGGGCAAGGGAAGAAGGATTATGTATAACTTTTTAAAGTATCCATGAAGGACCTGACACATCTTTCTTTCTTTTGAACAATATTCTTAATTTCTCTAACGAAACAGTTACAGGTCTGTTTGTTATGGAAAATATGGTATTCATTATTCTTAACTGGAAAAGTTTCCTATCCCCTTGATAAGGACCAAGAGTGAGTGAGGGTTTTCCTCATGTTTTATAGTCTGCCATTACGGAGCCTTTTGGCTCTAAACAAGATGCCTGTGAAATAGGCGCTAGAGGATGAAAGTCCAGTTCTGTGAAGTTAGCCTGCTGTCTGGATCACTCCCCAAAGTCAAGAATGTGGCTCTTGCTCTCTTGCCCTCTGCCCAAATAACAGTTCCCTTTCTTGGAGCTGATGAAGTAAGATAGATGGGCAGAAACCAAAAACTTGGTCCGATCTCCCAACTTGGAGGTTAAGGGACAAAGTTACTACTAATGGTAGTCTTTTATACTTTTTTTTTTATTTTGGAGTTTTATTTTTTGAAACCTGGGATTGCCTGTTGATATTTTGACAACAGAAACACTTTTTGAAGAAATGGCCTTTTCAGTGTTTTTTTTTGTTTGTTTTTTTTTTTTTTTTTTTTTTGGTTTTTTCGAGACAGGGTTTTTCTGTGGCTTTGGAGCCTGTCCTGGAACTAGCTCTTGTAGACCAGGCTGGTCTCGAACTCACAGAGATCCGCTTGCCTCTGCCTCCCAAGTGCTGGGATTAAAGGCGTGCGCCACCATCGCTCGGCCCTTTTCAGTGTTTTAAAGCACGTATAAGCTGTGGAGTTCGCACTTTAATTCATTGATGTGCAGTTCCTGCTTCGTTTCTAGGTGTTTAAAAGCTCTTTGATGATTTCTCTGTAACCCTCAGCGACAATTTTACAAACATGGTTGCCACATGCCTGAGATTGTGATTATCTGCCAAACAGTCAGCTGTACCAGTTGTCCTAATGGACCTTGACTCCACATCAGCTGGGAGACTTGATTACTAATTAACGCTCAGAACAATCGGCTTAATAGGTGGTATTTATGGCATACCTAAAAATGATACTTAAGTTGTTAGTTAATAATAGTAATAATGTAATAAAATAATAAATAATACAAATAAATAATGCCTCAATTGTTAGAACAATTGTTTATACTTGTTACATGATTTTTCAAATCAAGAAATAACAGTGTGCATTGTGTTCATTGGTCTATAGAAGCAGAGAATAAGTAGTTCCATAGAAAAGAAAGAACCTCTCACAGAAGGAAAATCAATGTTGCTCTTAAATGGGCTTCATTTAAGCAAAATGAAGGTTCGGCTGTTTGGATTTGGGTTCATCTTTAGTGTTCATGCACACTCTCAGAAGACATTTTAAGGACAATGTGCACATTCAGCATTGAACATTCTTATCTGTTAAAACAGCAGTTCAATTCCTTTTACCCTTTTGCTTTCAAGTCAAGGGCCAGGATGAGGGTTTCGAGAGAGTTAAGATCATTTTGTTTTATCCTGCAGTTACAGTTCTTTTCACCAGTCAGCTGCCCAGTAGCCCTCATATATTCCAGGCCTTTTTAAATGCCAGAAATGGAAATTGGGAGTTGGGGGAAGAGGCGAGGGATCGAAATGGACTGCTTTCTTAAATCACTGAAGAATGGGAGTCAAAGGATTAGGCTGAGGGTGAAACCAGACTTTCTGTATTCTTCTGTTCTTTAATTTTTAATTTTTATTCTTTATGTACATTGCCTTCCAACCACGGTTTCCCCTCCCTCCACTGTTCGCGGTCCCTCCTCCCCCACCTCCCTCACTCCCAGATCCACTCCTCCTCCATTTCCCTTCCAAAAAGGGGGTGGGAGCAGGCCTCCCAGGAACATCCGCCGAATATGCCATTACAAATTACGATAAGACTAGGCACAGAGCTTCATATCAAGGCTGCATGAGGCAACCTAGTAGGAGGGAAGGGACCCAAGAACATTCGAGAGAGTCAGATACCCCCACTCCTACTGTTAGGATTCCCACAAATACACCAAACTACACAACCATAAGATACATGCAGAGGACCTAGCTCAGACCCATTCAGGGTCCATGATTATCCCTTCAGCCTCTGTGAGCCCCTCTGAGCTCTTCTTAGTTGATTCTGTGGGCCATGTTCTTCTGATGTCCTCAAACCTCTCTGATTCCTAGACTCCTTCCTCCCCATCTTTTGTGGTGTTCCCCTGGCTTCGTAGCACCAAGTATGACTGGCAAAAAGTCAATGAAATGATTCCTAATGATATTCTGCTATACTCATAGATTGGTGCCTAGCCCAGTTGTCAGAGAGGCTTCATCCAGCAGCTGATGGGAGCAGATGCAGAGACCCACAGCCAAACACTGGGCGAAGGCAGGGGAACATTTTGTATTCTTAATGATCACTAAATGACTGCCTACCACTTTTCCCCAGCTGGAAAAATTAAAAAGACATGTTCCATGTCCACTGGTCACGAACTTTCTTCCCATCTGAGAGACAGAGCATGACATGCTGCGTGCGGCATGCACAACCTTAAGAGTGGTCGTAGGATGACTGTGTCTGGTGAAAGAATAGCAGAGACATTTTCATTTAATGATACCATATCCAACCCTCCCGACACCAGACATAAACTAAAATGGTGTTAGTTGCACATCAGTTACCCAAAAGAGCTTCTAATTTTTTACCAAATGTGGCATTCTAGAGAAATTGCTAGTAACATTGAATCATTGTGTTCATGTTCTATTTTTAAGCCAAAAATAAATAACCCTTGCTGATTTTTCTATGATATTTGATAGACTGCTTTTCAACTATGACTCATAAGCTCTGTCTCCCTGAGGGTATTTAGGTGTGTGTTCTCAAATGTCTGATGACACTTCTGGGTGTATTAGCATGTCTGTGACACAAGTGACCTATTCATCAGCTGAGGCGTCCTTCCATATTTGTTGAATGTTCTCAGGAGTGCAGTATGTCCTTTTCTTTGGAAGCTAGCATTTATTGCTATGGCACCGATGTGCTGCACCGAGCCGTAAACAGTAGGGAGAAGCTGGGCTTTGTTTTCCATCTGGGTGGTGTTCAGTGTTTGCGCTGTTAGAGCAGTCCAGCAAAGCACACAGAAGAAAGTCGCCTCCATATGACACCCACTTTCTCCTGAAATGTTAACTTGAACTACTTGGTTTGGGGGACAAATGCAAGTTCCTACTTTGTTTCTTGGTTAGTTGGATGGGTATATGATTAAATTTGAAGCTAGGTAGTTTTTCTTTTGTATGTGTATACATCTGTGTGAGAGTGCTTAGATGTGTGTGTGCGTGCGCGTGTACACTCATGCACATGCATGGTCAGTATTGGGGTTTCAGTCACTCTCCACCCTCTATTTGGAGACAGGATCTGTCACTGACCCTGGCGCTGACGAGTTGAGCTAGACTGGCTGATTATAGCTTTAGGGATTTCCTGTCACTTCTTACTCAGGCACACAGCACTGTAGCTGTCTTTTTATTTGGGCGTTTGCTATCCAAAGTCAGCTCCTTATGCTCTCACAATGGCGTTTTACTGATTGAGCCCTGCCCCCAACCCCTTCAATCCTTTGTTGTTGAGACATTGAGGTTTCTGTAGTCACCTCTTGGCACACTGGAAATAAATCAAGATTTTTTTCCTGATAGGAAGCTTCCTTATAAGTGAAGAATGATGTGTCTTTTGAAGCAGGCATAGAAAGAAAATCAGCCTGCCAACCTAGGATAGATAGGTAGCATTTGATCACCCAGCCACATTTCTCACTGGATTAAGCTAAGCATCCAGAGTTACTTACCTTAAATACATTTATATGAAAGATTATCTTAGAAAAATCAGATCACAATTCACATGACTGGGAGGTATAATTTAGATTTGGAAACCCAAGGATAATGGGAGGTGAGGTTTGAAATCAGGACATAGTATTTTGCATTGTATTAGGTTCCTTCATCTGTGAAAGCAGAAGAGAATTTGGTTCACAAAAGAAAAAAAATTCTCAGAAGGAAAATCAGTATTGCTTAGAAATAGAGGCTGAGCTCATTGGATCCGAGTCCATTGTGAATGCCTGTCCACGCAGTGAAGTTTGGAAGCTTAACAGTGGCAACCTTTCTCTACGTCTACCAGCAAGGCACATTGAAAGATTTCTATACGGAAGGTCCAGACTAGGTCCTTGGGCTTCTGTTACAGTGGTAGAAGTTTCTGTGACAGAAGCCTCACTACCATGTACAAATGAAGGCCACATGAGATTAAAATTCATCAGAGGAGCTACCCTGGAACACAGTGTCCTTCACAGAAGCGGCAATAAGGGAGGCAGCATTGTAATCACATGCAGCAAAATTTTCATTTAATGATGTGTTAAAACCACCCTAGGTCAAGGCAGATGTGTCTGAGAGCTTGTAGAGTATAAAAGGCTGAACACTGCGTGTACTTGCAAATTGCTGAAGAGGTAAAATGATATCTTAAGAGATAAACGCTGAAGAGTATGAGGTCAGCAAGAGTAGAGAGCGCCCCCCCCCCCCCCAAGAGGTTCATTTTTTCTTTCTTATCCGCTGATTTCTAATGGAGGCTGGGGCAGGGCTGGAAGCTTTTCTCTTCCCATGAATTCTGGTGTAACTCCATCTTTCATGGTCCCCACCACTAAGGACATGTATTCTCCTTTAAGGACCTCTGTGCAGGCATTGCCTTTTTTCAGATAGATTCTTGACATCCTTAATTCCTGTGAATGTTCCAGTCTTGAGCGTATTACCCATATTTTATATGAAGTTTTGGTGCAGTGAATATAGGAATATATTTCTCCAGCTTTGTAGTAAAGCAGATGCTATGAGGCTTTGGAATAGTTTTGTACCAAGTAATTATAATTACACAGTTAGACAAATGAGGTTGGATAATCCAGGTTGCCCAAAGTTTCCATTAGATTTATCACAAAAAAATTATTAAGGGCTGGAGAGATGGCTCAGTGGTTAAGAGCTCTAGCTGCTCTTCCAGAGGACCTGAGATCAAGCCCCAGCAACCACATGGTAGCTCACAACTCTCTATAATGGAATTTGATCTCTCTTCTGGCATACAAACATAACTGTAGACAGAGCTCTCATACGTAAAAAAAAATCTGTCTATTCTAGGGCTGGAGAGATGGCTCAGTGGTTAAGAGTACTGATTGATCTTCCAGAGGACTAGGGTTTAATTCCCAGCACCCACATGACAGCTCACAACTGTTTGTAACTCCAGTTCTAGGGGATCCGACACCTGTGGCAAAACACCAATGCACATAAAATAAAAAAATTATTAAAGTTCACAAATTTGACATTACTAACATACTTTTAAGTATTCCAGCTTGTTTGTGCATTAGGCAATAAAACCAGCATTCCTAGACATGCTATTTTATCTTGATTAATAGGTGTTTCCACCCATAGAAATGACTTAAGTCAACTGTTAAAAATCAGTTCTAAAATAGTCCCTTTGAAACCTGTTTTCTCCAGCTGTATGCAGAGTCTGGCCTGAAGCTTTCTGTGCTGGGGAATCTGAGGTGATCCTGATTCCTCCTGGTTTTAAAGAACAAAAAAGTCGTACTGCCAAAAGCAAAAACATGAAAGCACTGAGACCCAAGACCTTCCTTGTTGGTACCATTAACTTAGAGTTGGCTCATCTAGTGTCTCCGTGGTATGCTTTAGGACCTCATGTTAAAGGAATGATATGGGGGTGTGTGTGTTCATTGATGGGCATTTTCAATACACTTTGGTACAGGCGTGTCCAGCCTGCTACCCACAGACTACCAACAGCATCCCAGGATAGCTACAAATGGGGCCCAACACATTTGTAGATGACAACATCATATCACAGTGTCAAAAGGTTGGAACCCTGCCCCTGGATACTTCTGTGTTCATTGATGAGCTGTGGATTCTTTGGTCGTTTGCACGCCTAGAAGCTGAGCAGGTCATGTTATGTAGCTATGGGACTGAGCAATGACAAAGGGTGGAACGGGCTCAGAATAAATGCTTGTAAAGTAAGCAGGCTTGGCGGGTACATCTCTGGCACTCTAAACCATAGTGTTTGTAGGCCTTTTCTTGAAAACCTCTAGAAACCAGCTAGCTGTGGTGGCTCGTGCCTATAAAAATTTCACCATTTAGGAGGTCAAACTAGAAGGTTCACCACAAGTTCAAGACCAGCCCTGGACTACAGAATTAGACTTTGTCTCAAAGAAAAGCCAAAACAAACTCCTAGATAGCTAGAAAGGGAATTTTCTGTCTTTTCTAGTATTTTTTCCTTTTGCGTGACATCAGCACGTATTTTTTGTAAAAGATTAATTTATTATGTGTACAGTGTTATGTGTGTTTGTATGCCTACTCTCCAGAAGAGGGCGTCAGATGGTTATTAGTCACCATGTGGCTACTGGGGATTGAACTCCTGGATGGAAGAGCAGCCAGCAGTCAGTGCTCTTAACCTCTGAGCCATCTCTCCTGCCCCAGCACCTATATTTTAACCATACAATTAGAGCTCAGCAATATCAAAAGATAGGGCAGCTCCTTTTAGGCATGGTCAGTATAGTTCTTGGATATAGAAATGTTTAGAATTCACTACTGCTTTTCTAGACATTAAAAGAGCAATAGTAAAAAGAAAAAGGCAACTCAGTAAGAGAGAATGATTGCTTTTCAAATGTGGCCCTAGGTGATAGGGTCTGAAGTGCTAATTGCATCAGGGTGCTTGTGCTGTACAAATTCTACTTCCTTGCCATTGGTACTAAGGAGCCACTGATCATTTGAGGTCCTTGTAGTTACTCTTCCATTTTATTTATTTTGTGGTACCAAGGATTAAAAGCCGGGACTTGTGTGTGTTAGACAAGGATCCTGCCACTAAGCTGTATCCTCAGCCTTTTAAAACTTTTTAAATAAAAATCATGAGATGACAGTTCCGCTAAATTGCATAGGCTAGCTTTGAATTCACTTTATAGTGCAAACAAGCCTTGAGCCTGTGGTCCTGTATCAGTCTTCTGAGGTTATAACAGGGGTTGCAAGTCTGTACCACCAGGCTGATGTGGCATATACCCTTACTAAAGAATCACTTGGTTCCTCAAATCAGCCCTTAGCAAGAAAGCTTTGTTATGCAATTGCCACATGGAGAAGAAAACAAGAGTCTCTATGAGATGGGAGAGTCCAGCTAGAACAAACGGAGAGTGATTTTCCCACAGGCTCTCATGGCCATGGGTACTGGTGCCTGTAGGCTATAAGAGGTTGAACAGATGCCGCAAAGTAGCTGAGTAACTCCAGGAGATAGGCCCAGCTTCCTTGTTGGATGCACTTTGTATCTAACGTAGGCACACAAGGGACTCTCCCTGGTACTCTTTCCTATTGATTTGACAAAGACAGAACTGTGCCAGGCAACTGTTGTGGTACAGAAATGTCACTCATTTACTTCTCGAGTCAGCTCTCTGAGATGAGGGGCCTGGGAGGTGGCAGTGAAAAGCAGCAGGCATTGTGTGTGTTCCATGGCCGGCTTTCCCTTGTTGAGTGACAGGCTGAAGAGATTGACAGGTCTAAGTGAGAGTTCATCAGCCTCTGCCCAAGCAGCCCAAGCGGGTTCCCAGACAAAGGGTGTGGTTTCCTTAGCTCACTCTCTGCTATTTGGTTGCCTATGGCAACAGGATCCAAACAACTTGGACATGTGGTTGTATTTAAAAAAAAAAAAAAAAAAACTGGGACTGGAACCCAAAGCAGGAGTGTGGGCCATTCAGTTGGTGGAAGAGCTGCGGTGAGTAGCAGAACTGCTCGTTTCTTTCCTCCATTCTTTCTCGAAATTACATGGTGGATGAATAGTTTGGGTTCAGATAATTTCAGTTCTTGTACTTCTAACACAAATAATTGCTGTCTGTTTACTCCTGTAAATTCCCTTTTTTAAGTGTGATAGGAAAAATTAGCACATGTGTATAGAAATTGGAAACTAATAGAAACCCAAATTTGGTGCCTTCCTGGTGGCAGGATTCTCTACTAAATGACTTGGCAGAGGGGCTACGGAAGACCTTAGCCGGGCTCTGGAACTTGGCAGACCTCTTATATATGGTTATCTAGGGCCATAGCTGAGGGAGTTTGTTCATGGGAAGGGGATGGAGGGAGGAGGTCCTTGGAATTATTTTGAATCTTTGCAGAAGTCAGTTTTCCAGATTCAACTTGAAACTTTTGCTGTTTAGAGCAGCAAACATACCAGAAGGTAATACGTCAATGAACAGCCCAGTCCTTACTGGCTTGACCTGAGAAAGATTTGATTTTGCTGCGTCACAAAGCGTCACCTCACTGTGACAGTTACTTCATGGTTGCCTTGCCCAGTAGTCTTCCTTCTTTACTGTCCCACCTCACCTTTCCATTCCTGGTTCAACAACACATGGCTCTCCCAGAATCCTACCTTAGAATAAGTACTGGTCCTCTTGTCATCCTTAGTGTCCTCTGTGAGTCAGCATAGTGATTTCTGACATGTCCTCAGGGAGTTGCTGGTCCTTGACATGTGGCATTTAGTGTTCAAATCAGAGGTATTTTCTTCCTGGGAGCCATAGTGAAGTATCAGTTGTCGTGGCACTTGGTAACTAGCCAAGCTCAAGTGGAAGCTAGGTCCTGAGGACTAGAGGGTTTTCCTAGCTCCATGGCAGCAGTGCGCAGGAACCTCTGCAGCCTTCTGTGACAGGGCACCCTTGTATTTCCCTTTGCCCATTTGTTCTCCCTGCTTGCCTTTCCAGGTCCCTCCAGCTATAAGGTGGGCACCATGTCTGAGAAGTTCGACTGTCACTACTGTAGGGACCCCTTGCAGGGGAAGAAGTATGTGCAGAAGGATGGCCACCACTGCTGCCTGAAGTGCTTCGACAAGTTCTGTGCCAACACCTGCGTGGAATGCCGCAAGCCCATAAGTGCGGATGCCAAGGTAACTATTGTCCCGGAGGGGGAACGGGGCGGGCTGGGCTTCATGTGCTTTTTTTGCAGCCTTGCCAGCAATGCCGCACACCGTTTTGAGTTTTCATCACAGCAGCCTCAAGTACTTGAGACAGTTTCTCTGCTGCCTAGGGTACTTTTCATGCCCCCTAGCTTAAAATAGAGTAATATGGGCCTTGGACTAGATGGCCCACTAAGGCCTTTGCAGCCCTTGAGTTGGACAGGTTGAATGGCTTTTATCTGAAATGCTCGGCAAGAGAAGTGTTTGAGTTTGGATTTTCTTATTTTATAGTTCTTGGACATATTTAATGAAAGATCTTGATAACAATACCCAAGTATAAACACAAAATTTGTTCGCATTCTATTTATCTTCTGTGTGCATAGCTTGAAGGTGATTTTATACAATGTTTTTATTTTTTTAATTAAATATAATCCTATCATTTCCCCCTTTCCCTTTTCTCCTTCCAGCCCCTTTGGGCATTCCCTAGCCCCTGCACCCTTTCTCTCAAATTCATGGCCTCTGGCCTCCTTTTCTTTTATCGTTGTTACTTTTTAAAAGTAATTGTGTGTGGAATGACGTTTATGTGCTGTAGCTAAACGTACTGGAAGGGTCTTGTTTTCCCCAGGGATGCAGGATAAACTGTGTTGCGCTTTGACATTGTGACTGTGACCTAGCACATGAGACCAGATGTGCTTTTCTTCTTCTTCTTGTGGGATCTATTAACCCTCAAAAAGCTTCAGATTTTGGAGCGTTTGGATTTCAGATTTGTGCTGAGGGCTCTCCTACTTCTCCTCTTATGTCCTTTGGGAACTATGAGACTTTCATCTACACTTCAGTATTCTGTTACTCCTAAAAGCACAGGGCATCCCCACATGGAAGGGGCTGACATCTGAGTGAGTAGTTCCCCGGCCCTGGAGAACCTGGTGTCTGATGGTAAGGCTACTGCCACTGCCACTGCCCCCAGTACCCCTCACCGTGGCCACCCTGCTCTGCTTGATGTCCAGGAGGTGCACTATAAGAATCGCTACTGGCATGACACCTGCTTCCGTTGTGCCAAGTGCCTTCACCCCTTGGCCAGCGAGACCTTTGTGTCCAAGGATGGCAAGATCCTGTGCAACAAGTGCGCCACTCGGGAGGACTCCCCCAGGTGCAAAGGGTGCTTCAAGGCCATTGTGGCAGGTACTGGCCCCCTCCTACCCTGAGGGCAGACATGGTGTGTGCTTGCTTGTCCTGGTGGGGCTAACATTGCTGTGAGCTGCTTTTGAGATTTTGGCATATATATGTACACATATACATACACGTATATATGCGTACACATATATGCTCGTACACACGCACACATTCGGAGACTAAAGAACACTGGCAACAACAGTCTGGCAAGAGAATGAAGTGAAAAGTATGTAGCTTTTTCTCCTTTGGGTGTACTAAGTGACTGGTGCATGCTTCTCCCTCAGGCATTTTGGGTTAGGTAGTCCCCCTAGTGAAGCTCTTCAGTTATTGCAAGGGTGGAGGTGGGGGAGTAGGGTTCAGGTGCCTCATCCCCACCTGTAACAGAACCCTCCATTGGCATGACTGCAAGTAACACATGGGAATAGGTTGAGGGAGGCCACGGACTGCAGGGCCTGCATCCCCTCGCCTCTGGGGAAGGGCTGGGGAGCGGAGCGGATGCAGCCCCCTGCAGAGCCTGTCAGTGTGGCTATTGGATTGCTTCCCTCTGCAGGAGACCAGAATGTGGAGTACAAGGGCACCATCTGGCATAAAGACTGCTTCACCTGCAGCAACTGCAAGCAAGTCATTGGGACCGGAAGCTTCTTCCCTAAAGGGGAGGACTTCTACTGTGTGACTTGCCATGAGACCAAGTTTGCCAAGCACTGCGTGAAGTGCAACAAGGTATGTTGTGGTAATTGTGCACCGAGCATTGTTCCCTGGTGTTGGACAATCTGCAGCGCACTTGCACACACACACACTATCTCATTCCATCCTCATGATAGCCCTGTGACGTTGGAATTATTGTGCCCATTTTACAGATGAGGAGCCTGGGTTTAGAAAGCAGTACCACAGCTGATTCTGGTCATCAGCGTGTGCCCCTCCATTCTGAGCCGGGCAGCCCTGGCTCTGGAGGCCCTGCCTCCTCTACTTCATTGGCTTCTGAAGAGGCTGACCTTCTCTAGGCCTTGGTGTCTTCATCTGTAAATTGGGGATAATAATAGCACCTGCCTCCCATGGCTGTAATGGTGATTAAATGAGATACTGTATACCAAAGCACCCAGCTCAGTGCCTGGTTGTTGAATCTGAATCCCGGTGCTACACTCCCTGGTCTAGGCCATCACATCTGGAGGAATCACTTACCAGGATCAGCCCTGGCATGCCGAGTGCTTTGTGTGTGTTACCTGCTCTAAGAAGCTGGCTGGGCAGCGTTTCACCGCTGTGGAGGACCAGTATTACTGCGTGGATTGCTACAAGAACTTTGTGGCCAAGAAGTGTGCTGGATGCAAGAACCCCATCACTGGTAGGCTAAAGAGTCCTTGCTAAGTCTGCCAGGCTAGTTTTTTGTGCATGGTAACCATCTCTCATTTCCTGGCGTCGGTTTCATCCACAAAGGCCCCTAGACAATGCCCATACAATGGTGGCCCCAAAGGCCTCCCCCAAATCGTTTGGATTATCTCCCAGGCCAGATTAACCCTTGCAATGCAGAACACTTCCTGACTACTATTGACCAACTAGCCATGCCAGTTCAAGCGCAGCACAGGGGTGAAATTGGGTGGGGGTGGGGCAGGCACAAGGGGTGGGGGGTTTAGTGGTGGGAGAGCCGGGAGAGGGAGGGGGTGAAAAGAGGGGATGGGGAGGGCTAGGGAGGCTGGAAAACTAAAAGCTGGCATTATACCACCCCATAGTGGAAGGCTAGTGCAGAGGGACCTGCTAGCAGGGTCATTTTTATGTATTTTTAATCTTTTTGTGATCAGAAGCAAAGCTAATCACTTCATTCCTCATCTTGCGGCCGCGATCCACGTGCCCTGAGCCCTTTCCCTTGCCTCCAATTTTCCCATCTCCCCGGGGAGCCTTGAAATGTACATTTGAGAAGACTTTTGCCATCCTCAGGGAAAAGGACTGTGTCAAGAGTGAGCCACCCAGTCTCTAAAGCTAGGAAGCCCCCAGTGTGCCACGGGAAACGCTTGCCTCTCACCCTGTTTCCCAGCGCCAACCTCCGGGGCAGGCATCCGGGTGGAGAGAGGACTTGTCCCTCGTGGGTGGTGGTTCTTTATAGAAAAAATCGAAGCTTAGCAGCTCCTCGAGGCCCGGTAAGTGCACACCCCACAAACAGCCCAAGTTTGCCTCCTGGTGGCCACTTTGATGCCATGGCCCTGACTTTAAAAGACACTGGTTATGCTGGGAGGTCGGTGCGCGTCACAGAGCTATAGTGGTGGTGGCATGGGAACAGGGGTTCTTTAAATCAGGGAAGCCATTGGCTGAGCTCTGGCATCTTTTCAGGTCCTTGACAGCCATAGAAGGGTTGCGGCGGCGCGGGGGACAGTGGCGGCGCGGGGGACAGTGCGCGGCGCGGGGGACAGTGCGCGGTCGAGTAGAGGGGAGCAGAGAGCCGGGCAGACACTGACTGTGTGCCTGTCGACTCTATGATCGGGCAAGTTGTCATTTTATCTCTGACTCCTGGGTTCCTCATCTGTCTTCATTCAGCTGTTCTCTCTGTTTTCTTGTGTTTTCCCACAGGGTTTGGTAAAGGCTCCAGTGTGGTGGCCTATGAAGGACAATCCTGGCACGACTACTGCTTCCACTGCAAAAAATGCTCCGTGAATCTGGCCAACAAGCGCTTTGTGTTTCATAATGAGCAGGTGTATTGCCCCGACTGTGCCAAAAAGCTGTAACTTGACAGGGGCTCCTGTCCTGTAAAATGGTATTTGAACCATGCTTTGTGTCCTTTGCTCACTCGCTCTGTTACCATCCATAGAGGAAGAGTGGGTTTCCACCTTCAAAGTTGCTCCTTCTGTCCTTTCTCCCATTTTACAGTATTACTCAACTAAGGGCACATAGTGATCATATTAGGATTTAGCAAAGAGCAACCTTGCAGCAAAAATAATTTCTCTGTTGCTGCAATGGAAAAAACAGAAACTTAGATTGACTCTTCTGCATGTTTCTCATAGAGCAGAAAAGTGCTAACCATGTAGCCACTTCATGATGTAAGCAAGAAGCATAGGCGATAAGGCTCCCGCTGAGATGCCTTCCAGGGCTCATCTGAGACCCACTATGCTGTCACATGACTGATACACAAGAGTTGTAGCGGCTGCTCCAACTCCCTGCTCACCTTCTTCTGTGAGCAGTAGAACTTGCCAGAATGCATGGTTTAGCTTCATCAAAACTCTAACCTTCCTTCTGTTCTTTTGTGCTGTCACATGACTAACACGAATTTCCAGAGAATTAACATTTTGAACTTAGCTGTAATTCTCAACTGACTTTCTCCCCTACTAACGTTTGACTCCCCACGTGGCGTGTTTTCTGAGCATTCCTGCTTTGAAGCATGGAACACACAGGTGATTTGGAGAGTGTAAGCAGATCTGAGGAAACGAGCCTGTTTCAGAACATCGTCACAGTGACTTCTGGAAGCTTAACAAAACTAACCCTCCTGTCCTTGTTTATTTTTTAAAATTTTGTTTTAATTAATAGTAAAAATAGTTTATGGATTTGGAAACTTGCATGACAATATTTGAGCCTCCTCAGACGTCCCTGCAGTTTTGGAATCCATCCTATAGAAGAGACAAAAACTCTAGAGGGGCAGCTGAGCAGGCACAGACAGGGCTGTCATCAACAAGAATATGACATGTTCAAACCATGACAAGTTGATTCCCTTGTGGCATAGTTGTCTGCTCTTTGTCTGTGTTCAAGAAAACCACAAAGTCCCTTTTCTTGTGATTCTTAGAACGTTCCCTCAAGAGTTAGCTGGGTCTCGGGGGCTGTTGGGGGTGGTCATCATCCTCCCCAGGCAGGACTGGTTTTCCACCTCCTGCTTCTCTGAAACACAGGATACCTACTTAACTGTATTCTCCATTATATACATATATAAAGAGACGCTATCAAGGTAAACATGTAATGAAAATACATATTCATATATTACTGTAGCAGTGGTTGTAGATGCCGCCAGCTCACTTCCACACTGTCATTAGCTGTTTCCATCTAACGTTTCAGTGTATCCTTACAAAAATAAAAGCAGCATAGAAAGAATACGTCTCCTGTCTTTTTATTATTCTGCCCAAGGGAAGCACGCGTGTGTAATATGCTGCTGCCTCAGAAACTCGGGGACCTTGTTCCTGATGTCGGGGATATACTTTAGTTCAGTGCAGTATACAAACGTGTAGCACCATCGCGGTCCAGTTTTGTTTTTTTGTTTTTTTTTTTTTAAACAGCCTCAGAGTGTTTCCCAGATTTCTGCATTTCACAAAAGCCAAGAACCATTGATGCTTGCATGGGCAGGATAGCACAGGCAGGAAGGGACTCTCAGATGAGGCCATTTGAGAAGGAACCATGCTTTCCTCTCATTCCTTCATTCCTTTCCCTTTGGCCCTCTAGAGCCTGGGATCAATGCGCCATTGTGTCTTTCCCATCTGCCCTTCCTACCTGCACCCCCCTCGTGCTTTGGGCCATTGTCTCCTTTTGAGAGCTGGGAGAGCAGAGGGAGAGGCTGGCCTGGTATACTGTGCCTCTGTGGAGTTGGAACTCCTGAAGCTCATATTCTTACTCATCCACCCTTCGCCTACCCTAGAGGTTATTTTAAGAGGGCCCAAGGGGCCACCAGCAATGGCAGTGGCAATGGGTGCTGGCTGTGCTCACTTCCTGTGCCCAGTCCTTCCTCCCATAGGATGCTCTAACGCTACATGTCTGCTAACTGCGGATTGGAGGGGTGGCAGTTAGGCCTTCACAAGCCCCCTGGCAGAATAAAAAATGGTTCTCTTTTGTGGGTATCAGAATTTTGAGAGATACTAGGGTCAGAGTGGTCTTCATCAGCTGAAGCATTTGCCATCTGAGAAGGATTGAGGCCTGTCAGAATTGACCTCAAGCCTTTTTTCCATTTTGCTGTAGATTGAACCCAGGCCTCTTAAGATCATCAAGAATGTGAACGTCCCCTTTGGGTATGCCCCTTTTTAGAGAGATTGCCTGTGGCCACACCCTGAAACCACTGAAGAGAACCTATCTAGGTTTCTAAGGCCCTGCCTTTGCTCCATGCCAGCACTGTCCACCTCTGCGAGCTCTTCTTGTCTTGCTGTTCTGCCCAGCATTCCTTCCCTTCCCAGAATTCCAGAGTCTCTCCCCAGCATGAGTTGTGTGGCCTCCAGTCCAGGGCCTCTCTAATTGTTCTCAGTCCCTTCCTACCTTCCCATTCTGCACTGAACTCGGCTTCTGTCACTTGAGCTGCTCTCCCATGGCCTCGGCTCCACCAAGCCTTGACCCGGAAAACCTTAGCTGCTCTCCTGAGTTATGCTAACGAAAAGCTGCATTGCCTAAAATGCCCGGAACCATTTCTCCCACTCACTCCATAGTCTGTAACAATAGTCACCCCCCAAAGAAAACCTGCCTTCCTTAGCCAAGGAACAGGCCTACCGGGTATCTGCCTCTGTGCTGTTTGCCCTTAACACTGATCTTCAGAAGCAAACATGTCCTTCACACCAGGCCTAATCACCTCAACCAGTGCTGGACCCATTTTCCAGGTGAGAAAAACAAGTTCAGAGAGATGAAGGTTTCCTAAAGCTACACAGCTCATGGGAGAGGCCGGTCTGGGCATACTACTAGTGTGTCGGGACAGTGCACGGCACGGAAGTGGCATATCAATGAGGAAATTGATCAGGATATCCACGACTTTAGAAGACACCTGTTTATTGCATGACAGGGCTCGGGAGAAATGGGGTTACATATCTAGTTACTACACTGTCCGCAGACAGGCCCCATCTGGACCAGAACACAGTAACCTATTGCTAACAGGGTGATAACCTGAAGCCAGGTTGTCTGGGTTCAAATCCTGGGCAATCAACAGCTCACTAAGTTTGTTTCTTAAAATGAGATAGAATGGCTCATTTCAAAATTGTATGCATGTGATAGGATCACAGGAGAGCTTAGGGCGGTAACGGGTGCCACGTAAATACACAGTCATTGTTAGCAAGGGTTCTGTCCTGAACACTGATAGTGCTCGACCCTACCTACAAGTCACCCTATACCACTCATGAACCGTGGTGGGGGGTGGATCCAAGTCAGCTGGACTTGGATTTGGACACTGGCGCCACTGCTTTCTAGGTGGGCGACTGAACTGAACGTCAGCGTCTACGTATTGCCATGTCTTTGTAGGTAGAAACATCCACACGTGCCTCAGATGCTGTGAGGACTGCAGGGGCCGCCTCCCTAGAGCCTGGCACTTCCTACGTGGATCCCAGACTTCAGTGGCTGCACTGCAGCTGGTGGAGTTGGAAGGCGAGGAGTGGCTAGGACCCATGAGGAAACAAGAATGCTGGGAAGGGGGACCTGGCTACTGCTTTGGCTAATTAGGGAAGTCACTGAAAGTGACACACACAGAGCAATTGACCTTTGCTACTAGCTAAGCTTATGTCTCAATCAAGCTTTGGCCACAGAGTCCATAGAGCATGTGGCGTTTGGGAATGAAAATGCCCATGAATTGCAGTAACAATCCCTTCTTCACCTGATTGATAAGAAAAAAGGTTCAGAGGGGAGGCAACATTGCAAACTGGCAGCCGCCTCAGCTGGGGGTTCAGTCTTTGGAGTCCTTTGTAGGATTCCTTACAGTACCCATGTGTTCAAAGAATCATTCTGCATGATGTGGCCATCGTAACAAGGGCACAGGAAGTGTGCTGCCCTGAAGAATCTGTTGGATGTGGCCAAGAATCTGTGTCCCTTAGGGGACAAGACATAATAGTAGGAAGGACTGTGAAGAGGCTAACCCAGAGAGCGATCTTTGGAAGTCTGTCACCTTGGAGCTGTGAACGGAACACAGTGGTTCGAGCAGATGGATTGATATGACCTGGTGCCGACAGGAATGAGATATGTCTAGATTATGCTGATTCAAATATACATAGAAAATGCTAGAATGTTGCCAAAAGATAGCTCAGGTGGCTAAAGGCTTTTGCTACCAAACCAGATGGCCTGACTTGGATTCCCAGATCCCACAGGGTGGAAGCACACTCATTCCTGCAATTTGTCCTCTGATCTACTTCCACATGCCTGCTGTGAGATCCCCCACCCCAGCCACAGGAAAGAAAGAAATGTAAAAAAAGCTCTAGAATGATAAGCAGGGAATGGCTGCCGCTGCTTTATCAACACCAGATGACAAACACTAGGGAATAAATACGGGCCTAGCTGCATTAAAAGCAAAACTTAGTGAGGTTAAAGCATGACGGACAGATTGAATTAGATGATTTGTTCAGTGGAAATTGCCATCTTCCAGCTTGAGTGTCCTAGAGTGCTAGAATTACAGGCATTGTGCTATAACACGTGCACAGACCAGATTGTAGCATTGGGACCTTGGAGCCAGGTGGTGGCGGTGCACGCCTTTAATCCCCCCACTTGGGAGGTAGATGTAGGTGGATCTCTGTGAATTCGAGGCCAGCCTGGTCTCCAGAGGGCTACGTAGAGAAACCGTGTCTCAAAACAAAACAAAACAAAAAGGTAGAACCTTGGTCCAGTAAGATGTTCCGTTGGCTAAAGCACTTGGTATGAGGACCAGATAATCTGAGTTTGGTTCTTGGATCGCATGTAAAGGTGAAAGGAGAGAACTGACTCCCAAAAGTTGTTCTCTGACCTCGATGAACACACTATAGCATGCCTGTTCCCACACTCACGATGATGATGGTGACGACAGTGGAAGAAATGTGTACATGAGCATAAAAACTGCCTCAAATCTATAAAGAAAATAAGGGGGAGGAAGTTACAAGATGGGGAGATACCTCACTTGGTAAAGTGTTTGTCTCTTAAGTGTAAGACCTGAATTTGATCCCCGGCTCCCACCTAAAACCTTGGGATGTGACTAGACTCATCCTTGTAACTTCTGTGCCAGGGAGGTGGAGACAGCACTTCCCTGGAGCTTGGTGCGCTAGCCTAATCAGTAAGCCTGTTGGGTCTCAATGAGAGACCCTATCTCAAAGCCTAAAGGGAAGGGCTCCTGAGGAATGGCCCGGAAAACTGACCACTGGCTTCCACATGTAGATACACTTATGTGTGCAAACCCCCACACTCACATGTCCACACTCACGACCATACATATGTTCCCCATAACCGTTGTAAAAATGTTTTCATCAGAGGAAAATACTAAATCTAAGGGTTAAAAGGGCCAGGAGTGTAGGGAATGGGTTTCTTTCTAGAGAATGCTTAGAAACAAGACAATGGGGGATGGTTGCACAACCTTGTGAATACATACTTGGGTTAAGTGGTGGTCTCTAACTCAGTGAAGTGACTCGTAGCTGCAGCTACATGGGAGGCTGAGCCAGAAGGCAGCTTGAATTCATAAGCTCATGACCAGACTGGGCAACACAAGATCCAGACTCTAAATAAATAAATAAACAAACAAAATATAATTGATACCTGTTTATTATTTACTGCAGTAAAAAAAATAACAGCAAAAAACCTACTTTACCGGTGGGCCTCATCTATAACAGCTCACAGGGGAAGAAAAAAGAAGACCAGGGTTCTGCTGGGTGGTGGTGGCGTACACCTTTAATCCCAGCACTCAGGAGGCAGAGGCAGGTAGATCTCTGTGAGTTCGAGACCAGCCTAGGCTACAGAGCGAGTTCCAGGACAATTTGAGTCTACACAGAGAAAGCCTGTCTCAAAAACACCAAAACAAAAAGATCAGAGTTTGAAGTTTCATCTTCCTGTTCCAAACCTGGAACTCTGCTAAATTACCAAGGAGATGACTAGGAAAGATGAAGATTTGATTGTTGGTTAGACTTGCCAGTGGCCTGTATTCATAGCTTGCTTGACATTTGGTATCACCTCTATACCACCACCAGTGTGGTTTTATTACTATAACGAAAACAAAGCTGGTTTTATCCAGGACGTTTATTTCATATGGCACATACTTACAAAATGCATTGCAGCACATCACATTTGTATAGAAAAATATCAAAAGCTCATCTTTCAGGATGATTGCCTTTTGCTGTCTACATGTAAGAACAAGTATCTGAAACTAGATTTGAAACCTAAAACACCTTGCTCTAATACAGAACAAAGGGAGCAAAGTCCCAAGCATCAGATAATATAATTATTTCCTTTTGAGAATTCAAGATTGGTGGCCAAAGGAACATTGACCTGTTTTAAACAATTTGTGATTAAACACTCAAACTCGGTGTTAGGACAAGAAATGTGAAATTACATCACCTTTGTGTGTACATATACATGAAGCACGATTAATAAAAACCAGGGTTCAACCTTAAGATCCAAAAAGCAAAACAGCCAGTCACTGGCTCTTACCTCGATCTCAGTCTGAAATGGTGATCCTGCGACCTGGAATCTCAGAAGGAGACTATGTCTGAGAGCTGTCTCCCTGTTTTATAATCCTCTCTAGTTCTGGAATTAAAGGCATGCACCCCCCAATTTCTATGGCAACTAGTGTGGCTACTGGGATTAAAGGTATATGTCATTGCTGGCTGGTCTGTAAGGCTGACCAGTGTGGCTGTTTTACTCTCTGATCTTCAGGAAGTCTTTATTTATTAAAATACAATTGAAATGCCTCTGCATACATGTGTGAATACACATGTGTGTATGTCCATGTGCCTGTCACCAGAACTGAATAGCCCTGCTCATGTCTTCACTTGTTGCAAGTGCCTAGAAGAGACAAACACATATTGTTGATAGGTCACAGGCCCCAGTGTATACTGAAGGACAGGCCTGGGAAGCAAGGCGGAAAAAGCTGTAAACATACAGTATTTAAAGGAATTAATTGGACTCAGTGAGACAATAGCCAAGTACTGTTGCGACGAAACAATGCGCATTTGGTGTATGAACCCCGCTAGGTACTTCAAGACGAAGCACTGATGAGAGCATGAAAGATATCGATGGTTTCAAGCTTACATCTTCTGGTTCAGGCATTTAGAAGTATCAGCACTGGCCAGGGATGAGAGCTGAATTTTATGTACGTACGTACATATGTACAGGCAGGGCTGTGTCTATCAGGAAGACTCTGACCCAACTCTAGTGAGCACTCCGAATTCCTGTTATGCTCTCTGTGAGTAGTGCGAAGTAGTGTCACCATTAACCAGAATCAACTATTTTAGGGTTTCAAATAGATCCTGGAATAGAGATATTCCTTTAATAGAATTTTTTGGAGGACTGAAAATGATCATTTAATGAAAAAAAAATCAACGAAGAGACAATATAGATGTTTTCTAAGGAAAACAATAACCTCTTTACTCAAAATTCTTTCTAGAGAACAAGGTGATATTAACATTCTCTTAAGTAGGTGTTGAGGTGACTATTGGATGGGATTCTTTGTTTTCCTTTCTTTTTGATTGTAAATTCCGTTGCCAGTTTCAAGTATGATGGAGACACTTTTTGAGTCTTGGCCTTAGGAGTTTTAATATGGGGTGGAAGATGGCAACCGTCCAGGCTCCACGGGGGTTTATGTATCTAGTCATGGGAGAAAAGAAAAGAAAGATGAGTAGAGCAGATGCTCACGGTGTCATGGCAACTCAGCTCAGCCTCCCTTTCAGGTGACTCCTTGACCAAGCCCCTGAACATTCTGGTGCTCTTCTCTAAATGCTCTCCCCAACAATACCTGAAGAACCCATACTGCTTTTGGAAAGGAGAGTTGATTTTGGTGCACACGCGCATATGTGTGTGCGGCACATGTGCCCATATGCATGCTTATGTCCCAGTGAGTGTAGAGGCCACGGTTAGCTGTCCAGTAGCTTCTCCTTTTTTTTTTTTTTTTTTTTTTTTTTTTTAATACAGGGCCTCACTGAATCTGGAAGTGCCTCAGCTTACACCGGCTGGCCAGCAAACCTCAGGGACCCCCTTGTTTCTGCCTCCCCAGCGCTGAGATTACACCTGACTTTTTACATGGGTGCCGGGAATCAAAGTCAAGTCCTAAAGCTTGCCCCACAACCATCTTCCCAGCCTTGATAACTTCTTAAAGAGAAAAACAATACCCTCTGGTTTGGGAAACACAGGATGAAAGACAAACTGTAAAGATCTGCTCTCTGCCCTGCTCTGTACTTGTCCAGCAGCCAGGGAAGCAGGGGAGCCGATGAAGCCAGAGTTTGAAAAGAACTAATATATTTTTTTTTATGTGGCAGGAGATGTAGGGCATGGAAATCATTATCAAGTTATATATTCTCTCAAATATAACTTAATGAAAAATTCTTCTAGATCATTCCTACAGACTTACCACTGTCTTCTTCGCCTCTTCCAAATGCCATCCAGGAACAATTGGGGGCAATAGGGTTTTCAAGCTCACTTGAACTTCCAGCTAAATGAAGGTTTGAGAAAACTTTCTTCAAAGGAATAGGTTTGCTTCGTTTCTTAGGGTCCAGTGGTACCTGAGGGCCTTGGCAAGCTGTCACCGAATCCTTTGAATCTTCTTTGTTGCTCTCAGCAGTGGTCTTTGGGACAGGTGATTCGGCGGTGTGACTAAGGTCTATAACTTTGTCACAGACCCACTCCTGATTGGTAGTGACGCTCACTGCAGATCGCATGGTGGGGTTGGTGTCTCTTATTTTTCTGCTCCTCACTGTTCTGGTAGGTTGCTTTTTGGTAAGTGTCCTGGAATGAAATCTTGTAGTTAGAATCCTGGCTCTTCCAAAACCATGAAAAGAGCTTTTGATCATTTAACTTCTGAGAAGTGCCTTGGATATAATAAACTAACTTTCCACATCCTAGAATGAGAAGGCTGGGACCATGTAGATCACAGACCACATTGGCATTCAAATTATATCCTACCTGAACCTGGAGCAAAACTGGCAGCCTGCAAGCCCTAGAGATCCTCCTGTCTCTAGCCCCCAATCCCACCCCTGGGGTTATAGGTGAGTGCATGGCCTTTTTTGTTTGTTTTGTTTTATTTTTTTGTTTCTCGAAACAAAGTTTTCCTTTGTGGCTTTGGAGCCTGTCCTAGAACTCGCTTGGTAGACCAGGCTGGCCTTGAACTCATAGAGATCCACCTACTTCTGCCTTCCAGAGTACTGGGATTAAAGGTGTGCACACTGCCCAGGCACACCTGGCTTTTTTGGTATGATGCTGAAATTTGAACTCAGTTCCTAATGCTTGCACAAGTGCCCTTACCCAAATGAACCATCTCTGCAGATCCCTGTTGCCCTTCTTAAAGTCAGTTAAGGACACAGACGGTAAGGAGCAACTAAAGAACAGGCACAAGATTGAATGTGGTACCCCCTTAGCAGACAATGACTTCAGTGGGCCTCAGAGGTTTAGACTGTTTTAGGTTATCATCTGGGCAGTGTTCCTTTTCAACAAGCAATTCCTACTCTCTCAACTTAACCTCGGAGCCCACTTACTCATATGGAAAATGAGAAGAGGATTATCAATCTCTGAATAACAGTTAAAGCGAGATCATATTCTCATTGTCTTGAATATTGAGTATTCCCTCAATAAATGAAACCACATTCATTCACCATGCAAACACAAGCAATTTTGTGTCCTGAATCTGGGTTTGAATTTGGTGAATAAAGCCGAAAGCCTCTGTGTGCTTTGCTTGGCTTGTCTGTAGAAGATGGTGGTGCTGGTTGGTGGTGGCATACCCCAGCACTCAGAAGGCAGAGGCAGGCGGAGCTCTCTGAGTTCAAGACCAGCCTGGTCTACAGAGTAAGTTCCCAGACAGCCAGGGCCACACAGAGACACCCTGACTTGAAAAACAAACCAACAAAAGATGGGGGTGAAGATCCTGACCCAGCAAGACTGCTGTGGGCTCTATTTTGTTTCCATTAGGATTAAGTAGGGTACTAGACATAATGTTTGGTATATGCAAACTAAGCACTGAAGCAGTAATTAATATTGCTCAGGATTCTAAGGATGGCATTCATACGTCTCCCACATTTGTCCGGATAAATAAGGTGCTAAGTGACTCACTTAGTGCCCTTTGTTTGACTTGTAGATTCTTTTGGGTCGTTTTGTTTGATAGCTTTCATGTTCCCATTGAAATAGACTTTCTTCTCCGAGTCAAGCTCACCAGATCCTGCTTGCATAAACACTAGCTTTTGAGGCTTCCTCTTGGTGTTTTTGTGAACCTTTTTCAGTTTGCTAAGTGCCGTATTCATTCCTGGAGTGGGGAGAAGAGAATTCAAGTTGGAACTTCAACAACAAAGACAAGAGAAATCAAACCCTCTAATCCTGGTGTGATAGGGTGTGTGTGTGTGTGTGTGTGTGTGTGTGTGTGTGTATGTGTCTCCCTGCCTAAGGCAAGAAGGGCCAAGCAGGCAATGCTCTGGGGAACCAGGCCCAGTCAAGCCTGACTGAGCAGGCTAGCTGAGGGGCTGTCCAGCATGCACATTAATTTGCCTAACTCTTAATTCAGTGGTGGCCATAGGGAATATTCTTCAAATATTCCTCTTTTCTTTGCTAGTAAAGGTTGATGGGTCAAAGGTCAGGATTATGCCTTGCTTCCTGCCCTTGGTTGCCTTTGAATCTGTTTTGACTTCAAATATCCTTACTGTCCGCAGCCTCCCCCACTATGACTCAGAAGCAGCCTGGGGGCTCTAGTCACTGTGTCTGACCCGGTTCTCATGAGACTGCTTAAACCCAGTCCTCATTTTGATGGTATCAGTGTTTGCGTCTATGTGTAACTATGAGGAACAAGAGAACCTGATGGAAGCATCTCCAGGGAGTCCCCATCGCTTTCTGTTTCTCCTTCATCATCCGCTTCATCCTCTTCGGATGGGCAATTATCAGATATTTCTGAAGTCTATGGTTAGCACAGAAAATCATGATTATATGCATTTAACCATCCTATTTTAGTATTTCAAAGAAGAAAAGACTAGACTGATGGCTAATTTTTGGCATTTTGAATAAAGGGTAGAAAAAAAATCAGTCTCTTTAACTGGCCTCATGATGGGCTGCTGGCCTTAGTTCCGTCTTTCAGCTAGGGTGACACTCAAGAATGAACTCTTTCCTGGACCAAGAGTGCAGAGCCTACAGCCCTCAGTTCCCATTCATCCTCTGCTCCGAATACTAGTGCAGCCAGAGTGGGAAGAGTCAGCAACGAGCAAGATGAACTTAGGAGCAGCGGCTGACGTCAAAGGCCCTGGGCCAGTGAGTTGAATGAGCTTTGTGGCTGTGACTCTACAGAGTTTTCAGAAGGGGCATTTCTATCGGACATTGTGGGGATAACTAAGACCAGGAAAGAGCAGTTTGTAACCAAATGTCAGTGGCTTCGAATGGAGAGAACAGCAAGCCTTGGGTGCATGTGCCATAGTCAGAAGACATGTTGGGAGAAGCAATGAGAACACAGATGCGGAAAGCAGTCACTGGAAAGGGGGGTGGCCTGAATTCATTTGCTGAAACGAAGAGCACTGGTTCACAAAAAGCTTTATATTAAAAGATTGGAACACGTACCTCCAAAGGACTCCTGCTCAGAGTAGGCAAAAACTCCTGTAAATCAGTAAGAAAAGGCAGGTGACACAAGAGACAGATAGACATGTCACCAAAGTAGATGTCCAAGGGTTCAGGTAAGTATGTAAAAAACGCTTAAGCTAGCAGAAGATGCTGATAAATTCAACATTAGCACCGGGAGCTTCTCCCCAGCAGCAAATGACAATAAGATGATTGGGAGAGGAGAGCGCTACGAATTCAACAACAACACAAGCATGGTCTAGAACATTCCAGGAACTGGCTAAAAAAAATTAGGAGAAAGACAAACCAGCCTTGCTGTTTTAGGGAAGAAGACCCAAGCAAGCATTTCACATTGAGAACATGAAAGCAAACTAGAGCTAGAAAGACAAGCTCTGGGCTTTTAAGGACCAGGGAACTGCAAAGGTGCCACCAGACTTCATTATCACCAGACTGGTCAAAATGAAGGGGTGCCAAGAGCAGGAAGCGAGAGGAAGTCGTGTGCACGCTGGTGGGTGGAGACTACCTTTGAGGTATTCACATCTGTCTTCCTTGTCCGCTTCATTATTTCCTCAACCCTCTAGTCAAAGGGAAATGAAAACGTAAACGAGATTTCAAAAAATAGTGACTACCCCCACTGTATAGCAGGCAGTGCCTGGGATTGTCCCCGAACCCCAGACTTAGCAAAAGTCTTGGGGCAGCATCTGGGGTTCTCTTCTGTCCCTGGTCTCAGCTATAATAAACTGTGAACAGCAGCAATTGTCCTTCCTATCATAACAGAGACTCAAATGGCAATTCCGTGTTCCCTTTTTTACGCAGACGACTTTCAGTGAGACTCAACACATATCGCTGCAAACTAACTAGAACTCCTAGACCATGGCTGCAGCAAACATTAATGAAAATAATGCACTTCAATGATGCTCCTAAGGCAACAGAAGGCTGAGAAAGGAAGGATGTACTCTAGGGTGGGATAAGAATTCTCTCCACGACATAAGGTGAGGAGGGCTGTGGCTTGTTGACTGCCTCAGAGTGACTGAGACCTGGCAGTAGTCCAGGGCAGGCAGGGACTCCTAGATAAACCACGTGGGGTTGCATCAAATCAGGTCCTACCTTATAAACAATTCAAACACTGGCCTTTCTAAGAGGCCTCCACTTCTTCCCACCAAATGGAGTGGCAGCTACAGCCCAGTTTAGAAGAAACTCTAACTTCTACTAACCTCTGTCAGTCTGGAGGCATCCTGCTAAAAGGAATGTTGATTCTACAGGTTTGATTATATTGAGGCATTGCTACAATGCCAACCATGAGGTACAAAACACCACCAGTAAGAGGATAACTTCCTGTATAGAAGTCAGCACCTTAGGATAAACAACCACAGGGGGCAGACAGCTAGGGACTACCACATACCTAGTTGAGGATTTTCAGAGAAATGTTGCTAGCTTGCACCCACCCTTAACACAAAGCACATGAAACAGAGAATTACCTTTCTCCTTTCTAATCTTTCTTGCAAATTTTGTAACGTAATTCTTTCCTGTTCCTTCTGTCTACTTTGAGCACTGTCCTGAGATTTCACCGTGGTGGTGTCCCCTTTCTAGAAAATTGGTACAAAAATATCATTAATTTCAAAATATCTGGATGACAAGAAATTTTTTAGCTTAAAAATCAAACAGTTGCAAGGCTGGTGGCCATTTCTCACATGTATTGTCAATTTTCAAAGCCTGTTCAAAAACACAGATTGAGGCTGATGTTGTCTGAAATGTTTCAGACATCTGAACACGTGCCTGCCTTACCTTAACTCAGGGGTTCTCAACCTTCCTACTGCTGCGACCCTTTAACACAGTCCTCATGTCGCAGTGACCCCAACCATAACATTACTTTCATTGCTACTTATCTGTAACTCTGCTACTGTTGTGCATTGCAATGTAAACATCTGTGTTTTCTGATGAAAGCCCGGTGAGAAGCACTGCTTTCAAAGCGTGTGGTTTTGAGGTATTAACACAGCAAGGAGTCAACTTTCTTACATTCCTCAAAAGCTATGGGAAAATTTGTGAGGGTTCCCTGCCAAGCAATACAAATATACACAATGATTTAAGGAGATTTAGATGTAACCAGTTCTGAGGAAAGATCTACTAAACCTGGGAACAGAAATTGGCTATGGCCATGTAGGTTTTGGAGACTGCAAAGAAGTGCCGATGGCGGCTTTGCATTGCAACTGCTCTTTCTTCCTTCCTTTCTTTCTTTTTTTTTTTTCTTTTTTTTTTTTTTTTGGTTCTGTTTTGTTTTTCGAGACAGGGTTTCTCTGTAGGTTTGGAGCCTGTCCTGGAACTAGCTCTGTAGACCAGGCTGGCCTCGATCTCCCAGAGATCCGCCTGCCTCTGCCTCCCGAGTGCTGGCATTAAGGGCATGCGCCACCACCGCCCGCTCGCAACTGCACTTTCTAAGCAGGTTCTCTGAGCAGAAGTGGCAATGGCAAGGCTACAAACCTGTAGCCGTTCTTTCTGGTCTTCCGGTGGCTCAAAATGTCTCCTTGTCAGATCTTTTTCTTGCTGCTCCTCTTTGTAGGGTGAGGATTCTTCTAATGGGATTTTATCCACTCTCTCTACCATACCTTCTGATTTTCTAGAAATACTGAGGGTATTTAAAGAACGTTAGTATTTTTCTTAGCTGCTAGCATATATAGTTTGCAGGACTATGGAAGCATTTATGGTGAAGTTGCTTGGATATAGTAATACAATTGCATTTATGGAAGATAGCTTTCTTGCTATTCAAGAGTCACCCTTTACAAATGAGACCTTTGGGCGTACTAATTGATTTCTAAGAAGTACCTGACTACTTTACATATGTACACATATGCACATGTTAGAGACAGATCCTTTAAGACCTTCTATGTGAACACACCCAATCTCACCTAGGGATGATGACAGGTAATCTGGAGGAGGGTCTAATGGTGTGCCAGGAGTCAGTGCTTTCAAATGCTAAATCGGCTGATTGCAGAAGACAAGGAACAATAATGCCCAAGTTTCAAACTGTTTCTTGTTCAAAGTATCTCCTTCCCCTTTTTCCCAAGCAACTGTGCTTGAAACACTTGGTACTTGGAAATAGAGTCAGCCCTACAGTATCCTTTGTCCGCAGTGGACAGGGGTTTACAAGACACAACACAAAATGGGTCTCAAGATGACCGAGCAAGAACATTTCAAGCTCAAATGTTCTTTGTGTGTTGTCCGGGACAACCTTCTAGAACTAATTCATTTGGCTATATGAGACCTTGGCAACATAGAGATGAATCTCAGTATAGCTGTCTCCTCACCAACCCCTGCCCCTGTCATTCCAGTGAAGGCAAACAGAAATATCTAGGAGCTGAGATGTTACCACTCCGCTGAGCCAGTTAGAACACCTTTCTGTTTTCTATTTTCTTCCTTTTTCTTTTTTCTTTCTTTCTTTCTCTTTTTTTTAAAAGGGGAGAGGTTTGAGACAGGGTTTCTCTATGTAGCCCTGGCTGTCCTAGAATTAACTCTTGTAGACCAGGCTGGCCTTGAACTCACAGAGATCCGCCTGCCTCTGCCTCCTAAGTGCTGGGATTAAAGGCATGCACCACCACCTCCTGGCTTTTCTTCCTTTCTTTGTCTAACTAGAAAGCAATGATTGACTTCTCACCATTGAAAACAGTTAATTGCCATTTTGAAACCTAGAATTTGAGGGCAAAAAAAGTTTGGACTCCCACCAAGGATTAGGGAGAGGAGGGTTATTCTGTGATTACTTTTGCTTTGTCTCTTCTCGCTGGTCTCTTTCTTTCTCCTTTTTGTCTTTTTGCTCATAAGCTGCATGGCGTATCTCTATCGAAACTTTCATGGCTGCTTCACTGCTTGGCACACTTTTATTACCAGATTCTAGTTTAAAGAAACATGTGAAACAGTTGATTAGTGAACCCATTTCCTCTCAAGCCCACAAATAAATAAATGAGACATACGAGCACAGACCAAAAATTAATCACAAGCTAATTAGGGGAGTTGTTCACAATGCCAGCTCATCCCTAACAAAATATTAGCATGTTGTCTCTCAAACAAATGCATATTGAAATATTCAAAATGCAATGATGTACTTCTACTTTGACTTAACTGATTAGAGACAGGTAAATCCAGGACTCTATGATGAAAGACTGAAGCCAAGTTTATGCCTGATCCAAATGAAGAGTAAAAACTTTTAAAATACTCAACAAATCAAATAATATTTGGTATATGTGTGGAATTTGTACATCATTTCTATTGCTGTTTACCTAAACTTTGACAACCCCATATACATGTGGTTACCATACAGTGGTAGCTGTAGGTAACAAAAGAAGCCAACACTATCAGTAAAATAAGGTATATTTTACATGGATCTATCTATCCCTCCTCACTATTTGCTGTCCTGGAACTTACTCTGTAGACCAGGCTGGCCTCGAACTCACAATGATCCACTTGCTTCTGCCTCCTGAGTTCTGGGATTAAAGGCATGCACCACCATGCTGGCTCAACATGGAGGATTATAATATTAAGTTTATATAACTAATTTTGTTGTTTAGATAAACTATATAGAAATGAAAATTTGTCGACACTAAGAATGACTAATTTATCATCAAAAGATCATTTGATACAGATAGTTCACTGGAATTTCTTTTAAAAACAGAATTCCCAGGACATCTGAGGCCAAGTAGCACTGACGTGTAAAAATGCACGTTACCAGCAAAGAAACAGTGTGAACATGGGTACAGTACAAATCAAGACATGTCACAAGTCATGTATGTACATGGAAACTGGCCTACATCTGATAAAAAGTTATCCAAGCACATGTAGCTGGATAAACTCTCTAAGAACTGGCGGAGGAGGTCTTTCAGTATTTGTGTTGCTTTCATTGGTTAATCAATAACAAAACTGCTTGGCCTGATAGGGCAGAACTTAGATAGGCGGAGAAGACAGAACTGTATTCTGGGAAGAAGAAAGCAGCAGATAGAGCCGGGCCACCATGAAGCTGCCAGGTCAGACATGCTGTATCTTTCCTGGTAAGCCACAACCTCATGGTGACATACAGATTATAAAAAATGGGTTGAATCAAGATGTGAGAGTTAGCCAATAAGAGGCTAGAGCTTATGGGCCAGGCAGCAATTTAACTAATACAATTTCCGTGTGGTTATTTGGCGGGGGGGGGGGGGGGGTTAAGCTAGCCTGGCAGCAGGACTTCGCCCGCTCCCCCTCATACTACAAAGAACAAGCCAATATCTGAGCTGGAAGTGCCCACAAAGATCATAGCTCAACCCTCGCATCCAACTTAAGCTTCTAGCAATGGCTCCAAAATCGAAGTTTCCGAACAGAGGGGTGGGTAAACAAGCAGAGAAGCAGCACTCCAGCGAACCACTGCTTGGTTAATTCTCTTTATCTAAAAGAAAGACCACTCCCAAAGTCCCATCAATTAGGGAATAAAATTATGATGATTCTCAAGTACTTCAAGATTTTTGTGTCGCTAAAATACTTAGGGAAAGAAATTTACCTCTGTTAATCATATGCTTTTGAACGGGTTCTTTTGTCTTTGTTATTGTTCCTAATGCATTCGGCACATACAGGATATTCTGAACTGGGGTTATTTTATACGAAAGAGAAGTCTTTGATGATATTCTTGAGACTGGTAGAGGGGATGGAGGTCGGATCCTTTGATTCTGCCTGCTGAGAAAAAGTAACACATGCGTCCGATTACTTTTCAGTATTTAATTATGAGTGATGCAATGCACTGATACTATAAGGTAATTACAAACTGGACATTTTTAAAATGGAGAGAGTAAAGCTACTTCGCTTTTCCCATTTGCAATTGCTTACCTTGCATGTTATATTATTTCCTTTAGGAAACACTGATAAAATGCCTATCAGAAGGAACTGCAAATAGGTTACTTACACAGCCTTCATGGGAGAAGGCGGGCGCCACCCGCCTGCAGGCGATGACGGCCATCTGTAACACGGTATATGTGATGGCTGCTGTTTCTTGGTGGTAAGGTTTACACTTCGTGTGTTGTCCAGTTCTGAGTTCTGAGCATACCAAGTCAATAAGATAAGAAGAAACTTACTAGCAATTATTATACTATACTAGAGTCACAGTCCCTGAAACCTCCAATTTTCTTTTAATTTATGAAACATTAGAATATTTCTTTTTCTAGGCTAAGAAGTTACACAATGCAAGTATATCACAGAAATACATTTTAAAATCTTCTATTTCAAAATCTAATTCCATTTCTAGACCTCATTGAATAGTTCAGAATATTCCTCAGAAGCCTTTTTCCTCAGTGTATTTCACATTAACTGCTAAACAAATCTCTGAAGTCTGCCCCTTCAGCCTTGGGAGCTGTTCTCACGTCGTGAGAGGCATTCCTCCACTTGCCCGAGAAACTCCCACCATCACCTCAAGGAGTGCTCACACTCACCTTGTCTAGGCTGTGCTCACTCTCACCTTGTCTAGCCTGTGCCCATACTCACCTTGTCTAGCCTGTGCTCACACTCACCTTGTCTAGCCTGTGCCCACACTCACCTTGTCTAGGCTGTGCCCACACTCACCTTGTCTAGGCTGTGCTCACACTCACCTTGTCTAGGCTGTGCTCACACTCACCTTGTCTAGCCTGTGTTCACACTCACCTTGTCTAGGCTGTGCTCACACTCACCTTGTCTAGGGTGTGCTCACACTCACCTTGTTTAGGCTGTGCTCACTCTCACCTTGGCTAGCCTGTGCCCACACTCACCTTGTCTAGCCTGTGGCTCACACTCACCTTGTCTAGGCTGTGCTCACACTCACCTTGTCTAGCCTGTGCCCACACTCACCTTGTCTAGGCTGTGCCACACTCACCTTGTCTAGGCTGTGCTCACACTCACCTTGTCTAGGCTGTGCCACACTCACCTTGTCTAGGCTGTGCTCACACTCACCTTGTCTAGCCTGTGCCCACACTCACCTTGTCTAGGCTGTGCTCACACTCACCTTGTCTAGGCTGTGCTCACACTCACCTTGTCTAGCCTGTGCCCACACTCACCTTGTCTAGGCTGTGCCACACTCACCTTGTCTAGGCTGTGCTCACACTCACCTTGTCTAGGCTGTGCCACACTCACCTTGTCTAGGCTGTGCTCACACTCACCTTGTCTAGCCTGTGCCCACACTCACCTTGTCTAGCCTGTGCTCACACTCACCTTGTCTAGCCTGTGCCCACACTCACCTTGTCTAGGCTGTATGTCTATAAGCACCTCTTACCTAGTCCATGCTCCCACTCTCACTTTACCTAGGCCGTGCTTGCACACTCACCTTGTCTAGGCTGTACTCACACACTCACCTGGGGTGGTCCTTCAACATTTGTCTCAGGCTGTGCTTTTATACTGGCCTCAAGGTTTAATTCCCCGCTGGTCTTAAGAGAAGTCTGAGATGTTTCTATGAGTGTTTCCGAGGGCACAGCACTTGCCGAGCCCAAACTTAATTCTGGCGAGCTATCTATGCTCACAACAGGCGATATTTCTACACTCACAACAGAGGATGATCTGGTACTCAGAACTGGGGATGAATCCTCGCTCACAATGGGGAATGGTTCAACACTTGAAGAAGCATCCACATTCATTTGGGGGAATTCTTCAGCATTTGATTCAGGGTGCTTCATCGAGCTCCCATCAGTGAGTCCTTCAATATTCACCTTGGGGGAAATGTCCACCTTAGCATCAGAGATGTCCGCTATGTTTTGTAGTGCCATTTCCGCATCAGCCTTAGATGGTCCGTCCAGGTTTGCCTGTGTGGGTTCTTCCATGTTCATCTTGGGTGGCATTTCTGCATTCGCCTTTGCTGATCTTTCCATGTTTTCCTTGAGAGATGTTTCGATTTTCTTTGTCGGTGTGATTTCTAATTTGGCTGGAAGTGGCATTTTTAATGATGACTTACAGAATATTGCAGAAGACTTTAACCCATCACTAGTAAATACTGGTGCAGTAACATAGCGGAAAACATATTTGGTCATGCCTATAAGTGAATGAGGACAGAGTAAAAGTCCACATAAAGGTAGTAATTTGACTAGATAAAAACACTCCGTGTTCACAGTATGACAATAGAGAAGCGCTATTTAATAGGAAATTATAGGCATTTTACACAGTATAGGAACTGTTCAGTGAGATATATCATTGAGAGTAGAACCATTAGAATTGTAGTATTACAGAAGCGACATCAGCAACAGTTACTGTAAACACAATGGTTCACTACAAATGAAAATCAGCTGTCCCTGTAAAGCAGATACTTGTAGCAAAAGATTTCTATTTGAATCACACTGTGTTTCAAAATCTCAACCACAGTTTTTTTTAAAAAATATTTATTTATTTATTTATTTATTTATTTATTTATTATGTATACAACATTCTGTCTGTGTGTATGCCTGCAGGCCAGAAGAGGGCACCAGACCCCATTACAGATGGTTGTGAGCCACCATGTGGTTGCTAGGAATTGAACTCAGGACCTTTGAAAGAGCAGGCAATGCTCTTAACCTCTGAGCCATCTCTCCAGCCCTCAACCACAGTTTTAAAAGACTTATTTTTCTTGTATGTGCCTGAGTGTTTACTTGCATGCCTGGTGCCCTCAGAGACCCGAAGAGGAAATTGGATCCTCAGGAACTGGATGTGCAGACAGTGGTGAGCTGCCATGTGGGTGCTGAGAACCTAACCCAGGTCCTGGGAATAAACACAATGAATGGTCTTGTTAAAAGGGTTTTTTTTTTTTTGTTTTTGTTTTTTGGTCAATATTTTGTTTAAATCTTTATAAAGATCCCTAACACAAAATGCATTTCTTTTCTTTTCTTTTTCTTTTTTTTTGATTTTTCAAGACAGGGTTTCTCCGTAGCTTTTGGTTCCTGTGCTGGAACTAGCTCTTGTAGACCAGGCTGGCCTCGAACTCACAGAGATCCGCCTGCCTCTGCCTCCCAAGTGCTGGGATTAAAGGCGTGCGCCATCACCGCCCGGCACAAATTGTATTTCTTCCCAAAGGATTTCACCTGAATCAATTAAGGTTAAGTCTCCTGTCGTAGAATTCTGTATACTGTTAGTTTCTACCTTCCACTTGACATGAACTGGGAAGATGGATGTCAGCTGAACAATTGCCACCAGCACATGCCTGTGGGCATGTCTTGGGGGCATTTTCTTGATTGCTGATTGATGCAGGGTCTGATTTTCTTAAGAAGCATATGGGAGAAAGTGAGCAGGAAATGCGCCAGTAAACAGTATTCCTTTGTGGTTTCTGCTTCCAGCTCCTGCCTGAGTACCTGCTTTGGCTTCCTCCAGTGATGGGCTGCAAGCAACCCTGTCTTCCCTAAGATGCTGTCGGCTAGTGTTTCATCAGGGTAACAAAGAAGCAAACTAGGGCAGGATGAAGCAAAGGCAAGAGGAAGAGGAAAAGGAGATGGTAGAGGAGAAAAGCTGTCAGAGAGAAATCACTTTAAAGCCAGGTGGTGGTGGTGCACTCGGGAGGCAGAGGCAGGTGGATCTGAGTTTGAGGCCAGCCTGGTCTACAAAGCTAGTTCCAGGACAGCTGGGGCTATACAGAGAAACCCACCCTTTCTCAAAAATTTAAAAAAAAAAAGAGAGAGAAACCACTTTAAAGCTAGGCTTACTAGCTGATGCCAGTATGTCAGTTCTCAAGAGGCCGAGAAAGGAGGGTTGTTATAAGGTCAAGGTCATCCTGGACTATGCCAGGACTGCAGTGTGACATCTATAAAATAAGAAGTGGAAGGGGGCTGCGAGATGGCTTAGTGGGTAAAGACACTTGCCACTAAGCCTAAGGACTTGAGTTCAGTCTCTGGAACCCCCGCATGTTAAAGTTGATTGCCACAAATTGTCCTCTGACCTTCACACATACACGTCGCGGTTTAAACCAGTACCTTGGCACTAACTACTCACCAGGCGTAGTGTCCACGTGTTCCTCATCAACATTGGGATGTAAATGATTGTCTTTTCTATTCAGAGAAGAGCTTCGTTTACTTTCCGTTTTTCCTAAACATCAAATACAAAGGAATCTTACTTTCCTTTTTATTTTTTCAGAGGTGACTTGCTCATCTTATTAAACAGTTTAAAGTTCTTTCAAATCTTACTTGCAAGAATTTATCTAATTTCAAGTATTATGTAGTTTACAACCCCAAACTTAAAAATTTACTCATTATCTTATTTGAGGTGAAAATAAGTTACTTAGAAAATGATGAAAACCATTAGCCGGGCGGTGGTGGCGCACACCTTTAATCCCAGCACTCAGGAGGCAGAGGCAGGCAGATCTCTGGGAGTTGGAGGCCAGCCTGGTGTACAGAGTGAGTCCCAGGACAAGCAAGGTTATTACACAGAGAAACCCTGTCTCAAAAAACAAACAAACAAAAACCAATAAAAAATTAATAGGGAAAATGTCTAATATTGACAACACCAATCTTAAATTGTGAATATTTAATCTTTAATTTTAAACACAATCCATGATGGTGTCTAAAAATACTGAATGGATCATTGAATTATAACTATTTTTAAAGCAAAATCCATTTATATTTGCTATAGATGCCACAAGGGAACAAAACAATAAGAGAAAAAATTGGCGTTGTGTAAATACTTCCCATTTTATCTGAAATATTCTAGCTCAGGAAACTGAGGAACAGCCATTAAACAAGAATTCCTTTTTTTAAGACTTGTAAAATAAAGTATACATTGTTGTTGTTAAAGTAGCACTATTGTGCCATGTGAAAATACCTTGCATTGACAATGTGATGAACATAGCCCCAGAGTTGTAAGTCATGTGACTAAGTCATGTAGTTTTCTCATTGACATCCTTCAAGAAATAATACTAAAGTAATAGCAACAGCTATTTTGAATCAACCCCTGTCTTTCCCGTGCTGGGAATATGCGTGTATACCTACCACACCTGGATTATTCTTAAGTGGGTTCTGGGGAGCAAACTCGGGTCTTATAACTCGCAAGGCAAGTGGCTTTACTGACTGACCTATTTCTCCAGCCTTGGACTTAGTTTATTTTAAAACAAACAAACAAACAAACAAAAAAACAAAAAAATACGAGCATTGGCTAAACTTTGTATTTGTCATTTTTGTGCCGATTGCAAATTTAAATAAAGTTTAATGTATTCTGAGTTAAAATCTGATCTCTTCTGCTTTGTCAGGTGATAAGACATAGGGTGTAGATCCTATCGCAGATTACAGCCTTCTAACAATAACTGACAGTTAAAATGGATATCAATGAACTTAAATCTAGCAACTATTGCCAGGCGGTGGTGGCACATGTCTATAATCTCAGCACTCGGGAGGCAGAGTCAGGCAGATCTCTGAGTTTGATCTATAGAGCAAGTTCTAGGACAGCCAGGACTACACAGAGAGACCCTGTCTTGAAACCCCGCCCCTGCGCAAATTACAAATATTATTTACCAGTTTTGTCAGCGTTGATCACACTCCCCTCCCAGGACCACCTCTTCTGTCGCTGATCAGCACGATTGCACCTCTCCATTGTACGGGACACTACCGCCTTAAATTTTTCCTGTTTAAAAGAAATGCCAAACCATTTTATATGGTTATATTACCACAATTTTATTTATTGTTTCTAAAACTAATCTCATTGCTGCATTTTTTATCAAGTAGGTAAACGTTTAAAAGAATTGGGAGACAAATTTTAATTTCATCATTGAATACCAGTGCTGCCCCTGAATTACTCGTATTTTATTTTGTGGATTCTACAAAAATTGACCATGGGGGTGGGGGGGAAAAATTGACCATGCTTCTCTTTTCACTTCTATCATTAGGAAACTTAGAGCCAAACTTCTGCAGCAAATGGACAGACTGAGTGGTATACTTTGATGCATGCTAATCTACGCATCACTATGTTTGCCCACCTCCATTTCCACTTCTGCTTGATCCCTTAGGTCATTTATTTTAACCACATGCTATAGTCTATTTTGTAATTACCTTATTTTTTTTTTTGTGGAAAGAAATAGGAAAAGTTGACATGCCTATGTCAAATCTATGCCAAAGTTTTTTCTTATCTATTACGTTCATATCTATAAGAGCTTAAATCCTGGTGCTAAGTAAGAATTTTTTTTTTAAAGGCAAGCAGTGTATTTATCTAGACTTCAGCTGCAGCCTGAACTGGCCATGATAAGTCATACAAATCACATGCCACAATGCGGCAGAATAACTACAAGTCTAGAAATGAGTTCTTTGCTCGGGGGTTTCTCATTCCTGTACTATAATGTCCCGACTATGTTCCAGCGAGCAAATCAACTTCAGGCCCAGAGGGGTTTGTTTTATCCTCTAGCAGCAACTGTCACCCAACAAGAGCATCTCTCCAGTGCCCACTCTGCTCTTCTTAGGCCAAAGAGAAACGTGTTAGCCCACTTTACAATGTCTATGTGCCAGGCTGGGGCTGGGCTCACACCCACTAGCTCTTTGGAGTTGATGCCCTTTTGCCGTCTTTTTTCCTGCTATGTTTCTGGTTCCCTTTCTGTCTATATTGACATTTGCTTCTGTTCCGTTCTGTGTATTTTTTCTCTCTCTCTCAACTTCCTCTTTTACTAAGAGGGCACTGTCCTGGACTGTCTCTGTCCACCAAGGACCACCCCCCCCCCCGGACACACACACACTGTATTATTTCCTATTTTGTTTGTTGATTCTCAAAATTGTCTCTAATGATTCATTCTCTCTCAGGAAGTCACAAGACTGGGTAAGTTGGAAGAAATCAGCTTGCCAGATGGGACCAGCCAGAGAAGTGGGGTGGTAGGTTTGGAGTCCTTATGCAGGTGGTAGACAGTAGTTTTGAGCTAACCCCAAACCAAGGTACGCTGTGGAGTGCACTCTAAAGGCCAACAGAATTCGGTTTCTGGACCTTCATGCCTCCTCTTTCCTCCTTGAAATGAGTGTTTAAGCACTGTGACTGAGGAAACAAATAGGAAAAGATGAGGTTGCTCCCTTCCTTTCTACAGGGCCAGTAAATACAGAAAAGGGCTAAATAATATTTCAGATGCACACGGTGCCAGCACTAACTGGGCAGCCTGGGAAGTTGCATACTTTGTCTTCCGCCTGTTTCTGTTTTCTTTTTTCTTCTGCAGATACTCGGCGTCGCTCGTCCTTTTCCTTTTGTTCTTTCAGTTTGCGGTGTCTTTCTTCCAACTGTTTTTCATACTGTAGCTTCGCTTTCTGTTGTTTTTCAAGCAGTTGTTTCTCCTTGTTGGCTGAAATATTCCAAGTACATTTTCATGGGGTTAAAGCCAAGAAAAGTTTTCCACATTAAACGCAAAGAAGGAAAAAAAATGCTAATCTGTCTCATTATCATTCTTAAGACAACATAACCAGGTCCAGTAAAGAACATGTACGATTCATGTGTGTAAACACATGTGGCCACTAAAGAACCACTTTTTACAAGGTGGTCACTGAACTGTGAAGAGCTGGCATTTCTAAGCCAGAGGACTCTTGGCCTATGCAAACTAAACTTCCAAAGTAGGAAAAAATGTTTTCTTCTATGCGGTTAGTTTGCTAGTTTGAGCTAAAAACAAACCCCATCAGAGAAACATGTGTTTTAAAATACAAGTTAAAGGACACATGGGCTGAATCTATATTTTGCTTCAATCTATTCTGAAACCTCTTTCAAAGCCTTCAACTCTCCAGATGCTACTCGATAAGCAGGTGTGTCATGAATAGACTTAGAAGTCGACCCAGTATGCTTTACTATATTCAGGTCTTCTCTGACTGCAAGCAGAGGATCCGTGTCTGTGCAGTTATAAAATATTCTCCCTAGGGGCTGGAGAGAGGGCTCAGAGGTTGAGAGTACTGGCTGCCCTTCCAAAGGTCATGGGTTCAATTCCCAGCAACCACATGGTGACTCACAACCATCTATAGTGGGACCTGGTGCCCTCTTCTGGCCTGCAGGCATACATGCAGGCAGAACACTATATCCATACTAAATAAAGCTTTAAAAGCCTTCTCTATAACATTACTGTCTACCTCTGCCACTGCAATGAAGATCACCTATAGCATCCCACTTGCATAAATCTGAGCATTTATTTTGTCAGCTGATTTAAACCAAGTTGTAGAAAGTCTTAATTTATTCTAAGTCCCATTTTCATTGAACTCCTATCCTGCTTGTTTCTACAACTGTTGAAGAAAGTTCCAGGCCTCCATTTTTCAGAAACTGAAACTACTCCTTCAAAAATTAAATAATTTGATCACAGGTACCTCATGGGTCTTCTTGGGGTGGGTCAGTAAATGGAGTTCATATTTTACATAATAAAATTACAGTCTAGCATATAAACAGATTAAGCAAAGTGAGTAAAAAACCAAGTCCGAAATATATAAGCTATACATAAAGGGAAATGTCCAACATGCTTACCTTCTTGTTGGCGTTTTCTCTCTTCCCTGCGTTCTTTGGCTAATTGCTGTTTGATGTCATTTTTAAGGACGGAACCATCTAAAACTACAAAAAAAATAACCATTAAGTATGATATTAATTCTATTAAATATTTATGTTTTCTGAGACAGGATTTCTCTGTGTAGCCTTGGCTGTCCTGGAACTCACTTTGTAGACCAGGCTGGCCTTGAACTCACAGAGATCTGCCTGCCTCTACCTTCTGAGTGCTGGGATTAAAGGCATGGCCACCACCACCCGGCTTTTAAAACTACAGCACTGATATATCAAAACATTGAAAGTATACCAGGTGTACACGACGATCTCTTAGAAGTAACTGCAGAAGAATTAATACCACGTTTACGTCGCCGTTCTTCAGCTAGTTCTTGAGCTACGGCAACTAAAACACAGGAAGACAGAGAAAAGGCCTTATATGTTAACAGTTAATACAAGGACAGCAGCCCTCAACCATATGTCAAAAGAATAAATGAAGAATTTGGGCCGGAGAGGTGACTCGGTGCTCTTGCAGAGGACTCAGGCTCAGTTTTCAGCACATACCTAAGGCATCTGACATCTGTCTTAAATTCACATTTCCAAGGGCCCTGATGCTTTCTTCTGGCCTTCACAGGCACTGTGTGCCAGTGGTGTATTTACATATACCAGACACAACATTTACATAAATAAAATCAAAATCTTCTAAACAATATTTATAGACACAAATCTAGAAGCAATGTACTAGCAAGTAGATACCCAGAGATTGAACCAAATATCACAAAACATTTATAAATGACCAAAATCAGCTACTTTCTAGGCTGTTGATACACTAGTTGCCTAAGTGGCTTTCAAAACAAGCCTGAACCTCCCCTATGGAAGTGGGGCTCAAGCACCTGGAACGGTTTAAAAAGTAGCTCATTTTCTTTCTTTCTTTTCTCTGTGGTAACTGGGACTGAACTCCTGGGCTCTAATATGCTAAGCAATGTACCCTTCCCCCATGAAGCCACACCCCGATACCCTCAGCATCCCTAAGGCTCTATTCTAATGCATTATGAAGATGCAAGGACAGCCAATGTTTAGTTTTAAAACGCATAAGGCAAATACATAAACCACACCAAATATATATGCCTTCTGTCAACACGCAGAAAAGCGGCAAGTAAAAACATCAATAAGGTGATAGTAAATTGAGGGAAAGAGAGGAAACGTGAAAGATAATATACATTAAGATGGATTCTAGAGAATTCTGAACCCTGAATGCATGTCTGAGTCTAAAATTCCCCACAATTCTGGACAACGGCCTGGAGAACATTAAAAACTGTTTTTTTTTTTTTTTTTTAAGGAAGGGTTTCTCTGTGTAGCCTTGGTTGCCCTGGAACTTGCTCTGTAGATCTCTGCCTGCCTCTCCCTCTCACGTTCTGGAATTCAAGGTATATACCACCACTGCCTGGTTAAGTGTTTTTACCTTTGTGCAAAAGCACAGGAAATATGCTCCAGGTCACACCTCACAGGACTGATTATTAACTCTTAAGAGATTTATCACAGTTCAAAACAGACAGCTCAAATAATTAAGGTGCTAACAGGATTGCCTTAGCACTCACAGAATGAATGGGTTCTGTGATGTTGGCTGCATTGGGGAAAAGTTACCTGGGATTCATTTTAGGGGATAACTTTGAAAGTGCCCCTGCAATTGCTACCATAGGGATCATCATTTCAAAAAAGAAAAAGGATTTCTTTGTACGCCCTGGGGACCTAGCAGTTCGGATAAACTATGACCTAGTTAAATAAACTTAGATATTAGATTCTTCTCGCCTTACTCATAATTAAACTACTGGGATTTTGTCGCCACGTTATTTCTGAAAAGCATACTAGCACAAATTCTTTTCAACTGTTCTCTAAAGAAGAAAACATTTTAAAAAACTTTCTTTGGTCTGCAGCAATTGATTCCAGGAGAACAACTGGCTACCAAAAGCATACAGATAAAGGCTGGTGAGAAACTGCAGCCACGCTGGCTAAGAGCACATTACCATTCCAAATAGTAACACAAATATTGGGTTGTCCAGCACAGCCAGCACACATTCAAGCTCAGGGTTTCTGAGTCTGGGATTCTGGCTGCTAGACTAACTTGAAGGTTTCTGCAGCTTTAAAATGCTGATAATCTGGCTGGCAGCCTCAGTAGCTTTGCCTGCATTTATGGGACCCAGTCTGTGAATAAGCCGTACTCAACTGAGAAACCATGTGTGAATTAAAAAAAAAAAACAAGAAGAGAAAAGTGACAAGTTACGTTTTTCATGCTCATCTGGCTGAACAGTCTTAATTTAAAACAATTGTGTAGAAAATAGGAATTGGGTTGTTAAAATAATATAATTCTTCAGTATACAGCATAAGCATACTACAATGTGTAGAAAAGCCATTAAGTTCATATATATATATATATATATATATATATATATATATATATATATAGTGTGTGTGTGTTAATCCACACACACATACACATTTGTAAAATACATGCATGTAAATTGTACTGTGCACCCACAGAGATTATTCAGGACACCTTTTTAATTCATGCAGTCGGGATTCCAGCAGGAGATGAAATTAACTCCTACAGAAAATACTGGAACCAGCAGGGCAGTTAAACTGGTGAGCTGTGCAAATTCAACATGTGGTGTTTTCAACCTAATGTTGCAGCTAGGATGTAAACAACGGATCAGGATTAAATCCCCTCCCCCCTTTTGCATAGCTTAAAGTTGTCTTTATAGTTTGAAGTCCTGTGAATGTAAACAACTGCCTTATAACTTTAACTATTTCCCAACATTTAATAAATAAATAATGTTAGGGGGTATCAGACCCCAGTTCCTTCAAGATATGGGAATACACACTAACTAATTTCAATTATTTTAAACTAATACCAGAGAGTTATAAAAGTCAATAAACAATATAGCAATTGATTGCAAACTCTCCAGAGTTTAAAATAGGCTAGAGGCTCGAGGAATATTATTTGACTCCTATGGAATGGCAAAAGTGTACTTGCTTCTGACACTTTTTGGAGACTATATGGTCTTTGAATCTCAGCCAATCTGAATTAACCTTTTAATTACAATTTAAAATTCCCTTAGGCTTTCAATAGCAATCAAAAGCGTCTTCTTCACAGGCATATCTGGGGGAACTAGACTGTTAGCAAGCTGAAAGCAGCCAACAAGAGATACTACCTCCTCACACAATTTCCTGAATTAAGCAGGTACTGCCAAAATTGGTAAGATTAACATACCCTGCCAGGTTCCCGCCCCCCCCCCCGACGGAAAAAGTTTTGATTATAAGACCTGTTGAGGAGAAAACATTGCTAGGTGCAGATTCTCATTCCGTTTAGCCTAGAGACAAAGTCAAGTGCTAGTGCAGGGCAACTTTGCAGAGAATCAAGTCTCTTCCCAACTTTCTAAGCCCTAAGTGCCAGTTCCCTTCTCCCTTGACCTTGACCTGGAAAGTACCATCATCTTAGGATGCAGGGAAACCCCGAACTTCCTTATCTTGGCAGGGCCACCCCAATTGCAGCTATGTCCAGCACGCGCCAGCGCCCACTCATCCTTGCGTGTTCCCGCAGTTGCGCGGGTGTCACTAGTGCCTGATGGCAGGCGGGGTTGAAGCCCGGGTTCGATGGCATCCGCCCAGCAGTGGCCACTGGGCCACCGACAGTATTAACCAACCGTTTCGCCTCCACGCCCGGGTCCTCCAATCTTTGTTGTCCCAATCCGGGGTGTTCAGAGAGATGAGGGGGACACAGACCAGATAGGACGAGCGGACTCCCCACCGAAAAGTTGCCCAGCCAAGCTACTCTGCTGGTCCCTGGGACTACAGTAACCCCAGTGCTCTATGAGGGCTCCTATCCCCCTGGGGGGTTCCCAGCCCACTCACCCAAGCGTTCTCGTAGACCCCGCAAAGATGAGTTGCCACTGGTACCCGCAAAAGCGTGGTCGGCCATCTTCGGAGCTGAGTTGTGAACCACTAGTGGTTCTTGGGCGGCAGGGCGCAGGCGCCGCCTCTGCCTCTGCCGGGGCCCTGGCTGGGACCCCGGGGGGCGGGGCGGGGCGGGGCTCGGGGACTCCCCGCTCTGCCCTAAGACCCTCAATCTAGGTAGCATTAGCTTTCACTTGCCAAGTCACTACACTGGCTGGACAGCGACTAACTTTGTTTCTTATATTTGAGGCTCTATAGTGATGCATTCTGGACACCAGCCAATCAGCTGCCTACTTGGCCAACGAACGTTCTTTCCTTTTGTCACCTCTACCTCCACGTTGTCACATTCCGCATTTCACTATCCTTAAGTTCATTTGAATCATTTAATGGTTATTTGTCAATCATCTTCCTGTATTATGAGTTTACCACCTTTGAACACTACATGAAAAGCCCAGTTTTCAGGGGAGAGGATGGGAGGGGGTCATAGATAACTAATGTATATGCTGACACATGGTTCTACGAAGGCAGGTTAGGGTTGAGGTAGTAGGTAAGGTGCAAGAGTCTCTTTCTAAAATAAGCACTTTGATGAGCTCACTGAATCTTGAAATGATATGGGAGCTATAAACGGAAGAAACTAATAGTGGCCACTCATGTTTAACTCTGTAACATGGCACTTACCACTTGTAGTAAAATATAAACTTATTACTAGCCCCCCTACTATCCTCTGAAGCATGTACCTCTACTGTCCCCATCATACCGACGAAGAAACTAAAGAGAATCGTTCGTCTAATGTAACACAGTAAGTGATAGTATTGGAATTTGGACCCTAAACATTTCCCTAGAGTAGCCATATGTTTTTATTCGTAGATGAGTTAGTTTCATGAGAGTGAAGAATGAGAGAGGGAGCAGGGCGATCAACAATGGTGCACACCTTTAATCCCAGCACTTGGAAGGCAGAGGCAGGCGGATCTCTATGAGTTCAAGGTCAGCCGGGTCTACAGAACTAGTTCCATGACAGCCATGGCTGTTAAATAGTGAAACCCTGTCTCAAAATAAATAAATAACATGAAGTAAGAAATAAATACAATTTTCAAAGAGCAAAGAGAAATGTGATGTGGAGGAATGACTGCCTCAGTGGAGGAGAGCACACACAGCTCCTGCAGAGGACCTGAGCTCCACTTCAGCTCCAGGGTGACCCAACACTTCCGGCCTTCACGAGCACTTGCACTCATACACACCTTCCCCCACCAATACATATACTTTGAATACAAAGATAAATCTTTTGGAAAGAAATAAAAAATTTGGGGGCTGGAGAGATGGCTCAGTGGTTAAGAGCATTGCCTGCTCTTCCAAAGGTCCTGAGTTCAATTCCCAGCAACCACATGGTGGCTCACAACCATCTGTAAAGAGGTCTGGCGCCTTCTTCTGGCCTTCAGGCATACAGACAGAATATTGTATACATAATAAATAAATAAATAAAAAATAAATAAAATAAAAAAAGAAATAAAAAATTTAAAAACTCTTATAACTTAGAATGCACCAAGATTTATGGCCTCTAAATGTGGTCAAAAGACATATACAGGCCCTCTACAAATACAGACAACACAAATGACCACTAAACATATAAAACAACCGTTCCAATTCTTCAGCAGTCAACACAAATGACAGTTGCCACAAAACAACATGGTGTCCCTCCAAATCTGACACACATACATACACACACACACACACACAGAGTGGATAATAATTATTGAGGGGCATGAAATCAATTATAGCATCAAAGATCAGCTTCTCAGCAAATACAGTGTTTTGTACTAGATGCATGATGGTAGCCATGATTATTAATATGACACACCTATGCTGAGGACATTAATAAAGGACATTTGTACACACGCATGCACAAATACAAGCTTCATAATCAGTCTGGCAAAACATGAAAGTATCTTTGTCATTTCTTAATTTTAAAAGTCCAAACCCAAATCTAGCAATGAAGGAACATTTATACAAATCTAGGCTGACATAAAATATAATGAAAGACTGCAAATTTAGGGATCACAAGAGGCTAAAGAGACCAAATACAATATATGAACATTGCTGCGGACCTGGATTTAAGAATAGTGTTCAAAGCCGGGCGGTGGCGCACGCCTTTAATCCCAGCACTTGGGAGGCAGAGGCAGGTGGATCTCTGTGAGTTTGAGACCAGCCTGGTCTACAAGAGCTAGTTCCAGGACAGGCTCCAAAACCACAGAGAAACCCTGTCTCGAAAAACCAAAAAAAAAAAAAAAAAAAAAAAAAAAGAATAGTGTTCAAGGTGCTCATTATGGAGTTGCAGACACAGCTTTGTGGTAGAGTTCTTGTCTAAGATGTAGGAATGTTCAGTCTTCAGCACTGAGCACAAAAAGGCATTTATAATTGAGACAGTCAGGAAACTTCAAATATAAACTGAATAATAACACCGTAAGAAGCTCAAATTTCTTGGCTGTGAAAATAATGTTGTAGCCATATAGAAAAATGCTGCTTTTCTTTTAAAAAAATGCTAAAGAATTTAGGGGTGATGATTCAATGTCAGACACATACTGTCAAGTGGTTTTGGGGAAAAATCCACCATGACAAATACTACAAAATGTTTTTTAAAAAAGTCTAGACAGATCTATGCAGTTAATTTTCCTATTCTCTCAACTCCTCTATAGGTTTGCTTCTTAATTTTTTTTTAGATTTTCTTATTTCATTATTTCATATGTCTAGGTGTTTTGCCTGCATGTATGCATGCGCAACACATGAATGTCTGGTGCACACAGAGGTCAGAAGTCACTGGAGTTACAGATGGCTGTGAGTCACCATGTAAGTGCTGAGAATTGAACCCGGCTCCTCTGCAAGAGCAACAAGTGCTTTTAACTGCTGACTGTCTCTCTAGTCCAGGTTTGCTTTTCTTTTCTTTTTTTTTTTAAATCTAGACAGTGTCTTCAGCTTATTTTTCCATATCACCACTTTGAATTTGGGAATTACCTGTAGGGCAACACAATGCATCATTCTATGGTGTGTATAGCCTCTTGAGGCCTTAGACTAGCCAGCATGCTGAAAGGAGGGTAAGACATTTGCAAAGAACCAAAAGCAGACAATGTGTGAAGAGCTAGTTGGATAATTAAAATGTATTCTCAGAGGACATATGGATGAGAAATTAGCAGTGATTGGGTTAACCAAAGAAGGCTTTAGGAAAAGCCTGACACTTTGGTCCTGAGGTTGAGATGGAGAGTAAACATGCCTTCATTATAGCCCATGGTAGCTGAGTGAGAGATGGGTTCATCTGTGGCTCAAACTCCCCAGTTTTCAAACTAATCTAGGGAATCTGTTTTTTTATTGTTTGTTTTCTGAGACAGGATTTTTCTGTGTAACAGCCCTGGCGGTCCTGGAACTAACACTGTAGACCAGGCTGGCCTTGAACTCATAGAGATCCACTTGCCTCTGCTCCCAGGTGCTGGAATTAAAGGCGTGTGCCACCATTGCCCTACTTGGAATCTTGACTTTAATGTAAACAAATCTTATCTATTTTTAAGTATCTGTCTATTTTTATGTGCATGAAGATTTTACCCTGCATGCATGTGCAGAGCTTGCAAAGGTAAGAAAGAAGATATTGGGTCCTTGGGACTGGAGTTACAAACACTTGGATGCTGGGAATTGAACTCAGGTTCTCTGGAAAATCAAACAGTGCTCTCCAGGCTCTGAATCCCTTATTTTGAAATGATGACATTTACATTTTTTCAAAACATTACAGGGCACATAAAGTTATCTGATGTTATAACTAGCGTTCAAAATTTCCAATCATCTCATTATTTAATGTTTGGTTAGAAATCCAAACAAGGTCTTTATGTTTCATTAATTGGTATGTCCCTTTCTTATTTCTTGACATAGGATCTCACTTTGCAGCCCAAGCTGGCCTTGAACTTGTGATCCTCCTGCTTCTGCCTCTTCAGTACTAGGATTATATAGTTGTGTGTCACCATGCATGGCACTGATATGCCTTTTAAGCATGTTCTAATTTATGTCTGATCTTTTGCTCTAACGTCTTTGATAAACTGCTGTGAAATTCAACTTTCATGCAGTGAGGTGAATCATTCAATTGTACTTTTACTGACCACCTCCTCTGCCTATAAAAGAGATCTAGAGGCAAGGAAGGAAGCCCTTCCCTCTAGGGTCCATGAATCTCAAGCTGACTCTAGCTAATGATTCATTCCTTGAGGCTGAAACGGTTCCCAACAGAGCCCCAACTATGCTGTACATTTCTCAGAAAAAGATTGGAACTGAAGGCTGCCAGCTTAAGGAGAGCAAAGTTTACTTGGGAGCCAAAACAGACTCAGAACTGGCAAAGAACCCTGGCAGGGCCTCTCCTTTATTCCCCGGATTTGGAAAGTGTATATTCCCCTGTGAGCAGAAGAAAACTGGAATCCTGCTAATTTTTGACTCTTACAAAAATGTCTTTCCCTCAAATCTTGCATTAGCAGGAAATACATTCAGAAAATCACAACCATGTGATATGCCTAAGAATTGTTGCGTTTTTCCCCAATTAAAGGTGAAGCTTTAAAAAATTGACTTCATATCGAATAAACATCCAGAAGAACTTATTAACTCGGACACATTTGCCTCAAAGCAGCCACAAACTCAATCCTGTGCCATGACCGGTAAGCTTTACCAGAGATATGGTGGCACTTTCTGGCCATCCTAACTGCCTGTTAGCTTCATCTATGACATCTACAGTTGGGACCAGGCTCTGCTTTTGTGTTCTTTCTTCTGTCATCTCTGATTTTTGCCCTGCATTGGATGCTCAGGAAATGATATCTCCTTATAGCCTTGTGTCTTGCCCCACCTGCCCCCACACTTTCTGCCTTTGTCCAAATCTACACCACCTTGCTGCCTGTGTTACACACTTACCTCTGGACATGGACATTTCCCACTTGGTTGATAGCAGTTTTCTCGGCCCCAGAAATACAACAGTAACTGTAACCCCTAACTCCAACCTGTCCTCTTTGTATGGATTACCAGGGGGACCTTGTTTCCAATTTTAGCCACTCTCCTCTTGTGCCACTGCATTTTAGAAAGTGCCTGATCTTTCCTGAAATGAGGGGCTGATGTTCATCATCCGAGCTCATCGGGGTAGGAAGAGTGGAGTTAGGAGAAGGAGAAGAATTGGTCATCAGTACCACCAAGGGCAAATAGAAATGAAAGGCTCAGAGAGGAAGGGTGTGGCAGCGGTGAAGATCCACTTGAGCTGTAGGTAAGGCTTGCATACTTATCAGGAGACAGCAAATGCTGCCCTTTGTGGAGCACTCGATGGCGGCACAGTGCTACAGGTCTAACATGGAGTAGTTCTCATAATTCATACAAGAATTTAGGAGCTAACTTCCATCATCATCCCTATCTGACACACAAAGAAGCAGACACAGAAGAATAACTAACTTGCCCAAATTTGCACTGAAGTGCTAAGGTCAAGATTCAACTCTATTTATCTCTTTCTGAGGCAAGAATTCCTTTTACCAAGCCTCCAGATTTCTCAGTTGGTAATCTGAGGGCACACTTGCTTCCTAACCCATGCCTTCCATGTGTGTCTTGGTCCAGTCCTAACTCTGGGTCCTGAGCTTATTCAAAGTCGCCACTTCTACACCGACCTCTCCAAAACAGGTTATCAGCATAGCTGTCCCACAAGCCTGCAACAGAATTAACTCAAGCTACTGAAGAAGAAATTATTAAAAGCAAGAGTTTAGCATCCATCTGGCAACAAGGATGGGTTAGACTCTTCGTAAGGAGCTCCCTTCTGGAAAAGCTTAGCTCTAATATTGGGCCTCATTTCAAAATATGTGCACGAAGGAAAATGAGCACATTTATCACACTGTTTATCCTTCAAGGAATATTTGCTGAATAAATGAAAGAAAGTACTAAAAGCCGCCTTGGATACCAAAGTGGAAGAAATGAAAATATTTGTGGTGGCCTCTTGGGGTGTTGAAAAGGTCTAGACTTAAAATTATTAAGGGGCAAGAAGATGGCCCTTTCCCACCCCCATTTTCCCCTTGACTTTAAATAAAGTAGAATAAACACCGTTATTCTAAAAGCAGTCCTGAAATATAAAGGAAGGTTCATAGGATGCCAAGAAGCATAAAATATCAAGGAATGCCGTTTAAAGGCATGTTGGAATTTTTAATAGAGTTAAAACTAGGTAAAATACAGATGGAAGAAAATGAAGACTCAAGATGCTTTGTTAAGATCCACATTGCTGGGCTCCATGCTCATAGCTGCTGGTGTTGTGAAAGCTATTATTTATTTAACACGCATCCCTAAAGAAGGGTACTGAATAAGGCTTAGTGTTATGCCATTTACATCATAGTACTTGTCACCATGACACTTTGGCGTGGAGAAATACTAAAAGCGTGAAGCAAATACATATCTAGTGCTTTATATATATTGAATATTTCATTTGTTTTTTTCCTGATAGCTGGCAGAAGCTTCACCCTGGGGTGCATCCAAATCCAAGGTGTCACCATGACATCACTGCCATGAGCATCATACAGCAAAGAAGCACATTACAAAGTAGGCGGACGAGAGGCACATCGTATGCCCAGGGTCACCGTGAAAGAGTCTGGTCTAGCACACACAACACACAGGCTTCCTTATTTTTGCCCATCACATGTGCTATCTCATGCTATCTCCATTTTCAGATGAGATACCTAAATGAACAATAGGAAAGGGGAAAATATTCATATCACACTTACTAAGTCAAAAACCCGAAGAGACTCCTCCCTGAGATTCCAGGGGAAGGTTTCCCAGGGAGGCCTTGAGTCAGATTGAAAGTAGATTACACCTCATCACCCACAGAACTCAGCTCCCCTTTATTGTCACCCCCTGCTCCTAAGCTATCTGCTCCAAAGCTGCCTGATGCCTTCACAGCAAAGGGAATGACTTACTACTTTTAAGCATTGCTTTGGATATTTAGAAGCTATGGGGACGAAAGGAATGCCATCCATATTTATATATCCAATTGCTCTAAAAAGTCATCATTAAGAAACTTTGAGACACAAGCTGAAACTAATTTCAGTGTTACAAATCCAGCTTTTGATAATTTCCATTTGCAAAACTTGAATTGCCAAAGGTCTGCCGCTGAAAGACTTCCCTGGAAAACGAGTTGTTTTTCCAGGGTCATTTGGAGGATCTATTTTGAGACCGTGTAATTGGGGAGACAACAAAGAGGCGCCCACACTCCCCAGGGCATGGTGGTCCGTCGTCATGCTCACATGAGCAGCTAATATCAGAAGCGCGTTTCACTGATAGGTACCCTTGGTCTCTGTGTGCGTATGGGCTGAGGGACTAAACACAAAACGGAACAATTGCTTCTGAGGCTCAAGCTGGCCCCACAGCCAACCCTTTCAAGCCTTCCAAGATTGCAAGGAGAGTTTGTAGAAGACCAAAGGCAGAGGAGGAAGGAAAAGAGGACAGGCAAAGGTTATCTTTGAGTTAGTGGGTAAACTAAATGTATTTTCCTGTTCTCGGGGGTTAGTGGGTAAATTAAGCGTGATTTTCTTTCTTTTTTTTTTTTTTTTGGTTTTTCGAGACAGGGTTTCTCTATGGTTTTGGAGCCTGTCCTGGAACTAGCTCTTGTAGACCAGGCTGGTCTCGAACTCACAGAGATCTGCCTGCCTCTGCCTCCCGAGTGCTGGGATTAAAGGCGTGCGCCACCACCGCCTGGCCTTAAGCGTGATTTTCTGCTCTCAGGAAAGGTGTTGCTTTAGTTTCAGCTGTTACTGGGAGAGACAGATCTCAGAATGTCATAGCTAGGATGATCTGGCAAGGCTACCAGTTTTGTCCTCACATTTTCATTTGAGACTTGGGGACAGGACTTGACTCAAGTTCCTATTGTTGAACCCCAGCTCTCCTGACAAGCTTTCTAAGGCTATCTTCTACTCATCTGTGAAGGGCTGGCGAAAGAGTCTTTTGAAAGAAGTGTAAAATGAGCATTGCCCCTTGCTCCAATACTGGCAAGGGGCGATCAGGCAGCCCAGCTGGAATCTGACGAATCCTCACCTGAGGAGACTGAGAAAGAGTTGTGCGGGAAATGCAAGGAAAAGCAGCAAAGCTGTCAAAGCCCTACTTCTGCCTGCCCATCAAGTCTTTCTGTAAAGGTTCCTAGGGCTTGGCCCTTACTTGCTATTCTAGACTCTTTTCTCCCAGCTTCCTCCCAGGCATTCACCTTGCTCTGAAAGCTTTTGCATCTTGATCCTTTCCCTTCCCCCTCCTCTCAGCAGGTATTCAAAGTCAGGATGATTTGACTCCTAAACTCTGGATTTTTCCAGCAGATTGAGGAACCAGAAGAAGAAGGGCATTAAAACCAGTGCCTGGCAGCCTAAACCAAAGGCTAAATGAACCACAAAATCTATATAATCCATGGTGGGAAGCGGGGGATGGCCAAACACCAGTCCACCTGAGGGACTTCAGGAAGGAAATAGGACTTCTGTGAGTTTTACAGGCCTGGAGGGCAAGTTCTTGTCTGAGTTTTCCTTAGTGGCCAATACAGCGCTTTCTGTGTGGTTTATGTTCAGCAAAGTTTTGTGGATGATGATGAAATTTGCTAGTATAATTAAGTCAATGGAAACCATTCAGGCCTTTGGAACTAACAGTTATTTCTCTTTTCTTTGCCTGGTGTGGGTGCGGGGAAAGGCAGACTCAGTTTTGATTTCTTCTGGAGAAGTGTGTGCTAGCATCCTGTTGATGGGGGTCCCTTCAAGAAGGAAGAGGTGTGAAACAAAGCACTGACTCCAATCCTGGTTCTGTGGACATATTTAGGTAGCCTGCTTCGTGGTGTTTTCATGATTTTAAAATGACCCAGCGTGTGTATTCAATAGGAACATGGGCCCCAGCGTGCCTAACATATGCGTTTTCCTATCTCCATATGTCTCATTTATGTCTTCATCCTCGACCTGCTGGGAAATGGTCGGGTAAGGCAGCACTCGGGGGAGGGGGGCTCTTTCAGTTGCTCTCAAGCTATTTGCTTAGCCTACAGGATTCACACGTCCGCCACTGCGAGCTGGAATTTGGCCCCGGACCTGTGGAATTGCCATAGGGCTGACTGTAGGGGAAAGAAAATCTGAAATGTGAAATGGCTTTGTTCAAATGTGAGTCAGGGATGTGTTCTGTTTATAGAAGGAGGAAATGACATTTGGAGGAAATTGGTTCAGGGAGAAATGCTGTCATTATATAAGCATTCAAATTTTAGTAACAGACTAGCAAGGGGAGTAACACTGACTGGCTTGTAAAGCTCCCAAATGTGTTATTTATCCACTGCAGGTTGATGAAGAGTGTAGGCTTTAGAACCTAACAGTTCTGGGTCCGGGACCCGGTGTAGCCACCCTAGGACAAGGTGGCCCTCAGTCTCGGTTTCTTCGTCTGTAATACGAGAGTAATGGCAGTTGGTTATAACTTTTTCACTGGAATTCTAATTGGTTGATTTAAAAGATCGGAATCCATGTGAAGGGGCTGCTAGTGCTAAAACAGTAGCTATTAGCAGGCAGTGTGTGGCAGGCACCGAACTACACACACTTCATTTGCATAGCTTCGCTCGTTCTTGCCAATAATAGTATGAAGTCAGGAGAAACACCCCCATCACACTTATTATTTGAGTCAGGGTCTCATCATATCTCCCCGACACTAGCCTGGAATTCTCTAGGCAGACCAGGATGGCATGGGGCACCGTGCCCAAAACAACTGTTATTAACGCTAATATACGACATAGCTCAGATTGCAATAAGTAATCCCGCCTCCCGACCCTGCCCTGATAGGAGTTTCTACAAGACTTCTGTGGCTCCCACACCCCCAGGGCCTTAATGATATTCTTGTGGACCTTGAGTGGTGGGGGAGCTACACCTGGTGAGCTGCTAGGAAAAGCGCGAGGCCTAGAGAGCAAGCATTTATGATGCAAATAGTGTCGAGAGCTTTTGCAGTCGGAGACAGGAGGTCAAGTTTTTCAGGCAAAGAATAATAATTGTGGGTAACTCTCTAACAAACAGGCTTGTTTTTCGGCGGCCGCGCGGGGGGCGGGGGGGAATTGCAAATAAGAGTCATTCACTTGCTGGAATCTTTCTTAAAGAAAAAAACGGCTGGAACTTCCCAGAGAGCCAGCGCTTCCCTCAGCTACTGGGAAAGAGAAAGCCTCCTTCAGAAACAGGACAAGGTAGAGTCTGTTCACAAGGGGCGGTGGCAAAGCACTGTGGGCCTTCTCACAGCCGGCCCCTGCCCCAGGCTTGTCTTCTTGTGTAGAAGCCAGAAGTCAGAGCAAACAGACTCTAAACAGATGACTCTCCACCACCGCCACCAAGACATTTGAACCTTCTTCCCCTAACTTCTTACACACTGAGGCAGCCTTACTGGAAACTAGATCTTACAGGAAGAGGAGAAAGGCTCTCTCTAGAGAGAGCGTGCAGTTCGGAATGTGAACCAGAGGTCCAAAGCCTTGGCAGTTGCTGGCAGAGAGGAAGGCAACAGGCTGGGCTGAAGGTCAGAGCCACGAGACAGAGGTTAAGGCCAATCATGCAAGGGAACACACTCCTCCAGCCCGTTCAGGATAGCTTGTCTGTGGCCCCTGGAAGGCGAGGTTACTTGAATGCTAACTGAAAACAACGTAGGCTCGAATTTTCCTTCGGCCTTGGAGATAGCACAGTACAGACTGTCAACGGTTCACTGCAGCTCCCTCGATCCCGATTCTTTCCAGTTACATTCCTCACCCTCCACCCCAGTCACTGCCAATTCTGTGAAGGTGGTAGAAAGGGAAAGCTATGGGTAGGGTCTCCAAAGTCATGGAAATATGAACAGCTGCCTTAGCAGACTTCATGTGTGTGCTGCTTCATAGTAGGAGGGTCACTTACAGTGTCCTCCAGTGGCGCTTAGCAATTTTCTTTTCTTTCTTTGTTTGAGACAGTGTCTCTCTACATACAAGTGGCTGTCCTAGGACCCACTCTCTAGGCTGGACTGACCTTGAACTCACAGAGATCCATCTGCCTCTGCTTCCCGAGTACTGGGATTAACGGCACACACCACCAAGAGTGGCTTCACTGTCCTTTTCAAAGTTGTTAATTGACACTTTTGTGGTCAGTAGATTGAGCTGAATTCCCAGGCAGGAAAACTAAGTATGATTCGCATGATACCTAAAAGCCACTGAGACTTAACATCCAATCAACTTCTCCCTCATTTTAAAAAAGAAGCAATTGAGATGTAATGATTTGTCCAAGCTCTCACAGCTAGTAAAAGGCAGAGCCATTCATTTGAAATTGACATTTTCAAAAATGCTGCAGTTACACTATGCAATAAAAATTAGAGATCAAGCAGGATTTGGGGGTGTGGAAATTATCAGAGTCATAAAGGAGTTCTAGTGGCATGCACAGTAGCTAACCCAAAATCAATGTAAAAATGTTCTAACCGCTACACAGTTTTCTCTTCGTACTAATGTCCATATATTTTAGCGGTACATAGATGCAATGTTTAAATCTACATTATGTTGCAGTCTTATATTTTTTCACTTAATACAGTCCGCATACGTAAAGCACTTAATGCCTAAATAGCATGTCATGTGCTCTTACCTGTTTTTAGATTACTGTTGTTGAACATCAGGATTGCTTTCTCTCCTTGTTTTCCCATCATTAAAAACAGTAGGCCTTGGACTGACCTGGCAATTTCCCAGCCCTCTACTCTCTGTTTTATTGGGAACAGGAGGGTGGGTGGGTGGAGAATGTACGTAAAGAGCTTTCAAGCTAAACTGCCCTCCCTCAGTTTGTTGTGCCTGCGTATCAACAGGGATGAGATTAGATAACTGGGGCAGGGCGAAGGGGCAAAGGTGATCTTTAGGCACAGAAAGGAACTGAGGGTTCTTGGCTGACACTTCCTGCTCCCCATGCGGTTTTCTGGCCCTTTTGGGACTTCCTCTTTTCTGTGCAGAATCGTGGCGCAGAAACAAACTTGCACAATAGGATGGATGTGTGTGTGCACCAATACAAGGTAAAAAGCACACATGGGTGAGTGTGAACATCTACTGTGCTTTGCTGAATCAAATGCTTGAGGCTTATTTCTGTACTCACCTCTAGAAGCTGGTGATTTGGGTTCCAAATGTCAGGTGGTAATTAAAGATACACCCACTCTTCAGAAGCCTTTTGGGTTTGGTTCTTTTAAGAAAGAGTCTCCATGTAACCCTGGATAGCTTGGCACTCACTGTGTAGTCCACACTTGCTCAAACTCATGTCAATTCTCCTGCCTCAGCTGCCTCAGTTCTGGGATTACAGACATGTGCTCATGACCATGCCCTGCACTCTTCCACCCCTAGCCCCACCCCCTTTTAAAAAACATTGACTGGCCGGGCGGTGGTGGCGCACACCTTTAATCCCAGCACTCGGGAGGCAGAGGCAGGCGGATCTCTGTGAGTTTGAGACCAGCCTGGTCTACAAGAGCTAGTTCCAGGACAGGCTCCAAAACCACAGAGAAACCCTGTCTCGAAAAACCAAAAAAAAAAAAAAAAAAAAAAAAAAAAACATTGACTGGATCTATATGCACTTGGACTTGGGTAAGTTCTTCGATCACTTACAAATTATTCATTTAGTAACAAATAATAGGTTTGAGTGTCTAGTCCATGACTTCTTGGTCCTCCTCATAGTTTTCGGGATGAACTTTTTTGGTCCATTTTATGGAGGTAAAAACTGAGGCTTAGAAAGATATGTAACTTGGACCAGCTTAATTGATAAAAGTTTTTACCACACTAACCTGCCAATGAGTACAGTCTCCAGAAGCCACAGGGAAAGGAGAGCATAGACCTCCTAAAACTTGTTCTCTGACCTCCATGCTGAAGTTGTGACATTTACTCACCTGTGTGCAGGCATGCACACGTGCACACACACACACACACACACCTGTGATACCACTAAATAAAATAAAAATTAAAAGGTAGAGGAAGGAAATTAACTTGCCCAGAGTCACATAGATTAGTTGTGCCAGATCTATGATATAAATCAAATTTGTCTGATTCTAGGGCCTTTGTCTTCCTGCCCTTTTTTGATCTTGTTTTGTTTCTGAGACACAGTACCCCTGTGTTGCTCAGTCTGGCTCCAAACCCTGGGGCTCGCATGATTGTCCTATGTCAGCCTCCTGAGAGATGGGATTGCAGACATGTTGCCATCGTCCCCAGGTCTATTTTGTTCTTGATCTTCTTCTGCCCCATCTACTGTCCTCACTGACAGTGACTGAGGAGTCATTGTGCTGACTTCATGGTGTTAACTAGCAAAATGAGATAAAAAACTACCAAAGGGCCTTGCATACTATAAAACCTTGCATAAAAATGTGTAAGTGTAGTGGCATTTCGTTTGTATTTTAATAAATAAAGCTTGCCTGAGGATCAGAAAACTAAAATAGCCACACTGGCCAGTCTTACAGACCAGGTAGCAATCACACACACACACCTTTAATCCCAGTAGCCACACTAGTTGCCATAGAAACCAGGCAGTAGCGGTGCACGCCCTTAATCCCAGAACTAGAGAGGATTATAAAATGGGAGGTGACAGTTCTCAGTCTCAATCTCATTCTGAGGTTCCTGAGGCAGGATCACCATTTCAGACTGATGTAGAGGTAAAGGCTAGTGGCTGGCTGTTTTGCTTTTCTGGTCTTCAGATTGAACCCCAGTATCTGTCTCTGAGTTTTTATTACTCATGATACATACAAACATTTGTAAAGGTGAGGTCCTGCCATCACTTCCTTTTACTTTAGCTACAGTTATTAGGTAGTCTTTTTTTCAGAGTGGTCTTACTATGCCACCTTGGCTAGCCTGGACCTCTTATACAGCCGCACTAACTTCAAACTTACAGAGATCTAACTGTGTCTGCCTCTCAGCTTCTGGGATTAAACTTTTAAAGAGAATTGCATTTCCCGTGTACATGTGAGTGCTTGCATCTATGTGTGCCATGTGCATACCCAGTGCCCACGGAGGCCAGAAGATGTTGAATGCCCTGGACCTGGAGTCTTAGGTGGTTGTAAGCCACCCACTGTGGATGCCGGGAACCAAACCCATGTCCTTTTCAAAGAGCAGACAATGTTCTTAACTGCTGAGCCCTCTCTCCAGCCCCTGATTTAGCTATAGCCATTCTATAGGCTACTATCAGCCACATATCAGCCACATTGGTTTCATAGTCATGTGGCTGGAGGAGCTTGCTGGTTTCTGTTCTAGGAATATGTGTTTTGAGGAGTATGTCCCTGGTGATTGCTGGAGGATGGTATTGTCTACTGCGATACTGACCTTGATGGGGCTTCTGGGTAATGGTGTTCTCAATTTGACCCACAGAAGTCTTCTTCATGTCTTCAAAAGAATTAGAAATCTCAGATGTTGCTCCCAGAGGCTATCAGGGGAAGGAGTCTCTTACCTCCAGTCTTGTAAGTGATTGATGGAATAGGATAACACTTGAGGAACTCACTATCCTCTATCAGGTCCTCTCCTAAGGGAGAAAGCCAGAGTTAGACACATGGAATCTTCATGCTTACTCAATCAGGCACGGTTCACACTGGGAGAACCTTAGCTAACCTTTCTTTGGACACCCTCCCCTCTTCATTTCTTATTTCTTAAATCATCTGTGTTGAAAATGCATACCATAGACCGGGCGGTGGTGGAGCACACCTTAAATCCTAACACTCAGGAGGCAGAGGCAGGAGGATCTCTGAGAGTTCGAGACCAGCCTGGTCTACAAGAGCTAGTTCCAGGACAGGCTCCAAAGCTACAGAGAAACCTTGTCTCGAAAAAAAAAAAAAAATCAAAAAACAAAAAATAAAATAAAATGCATGTCATGTCCAATACTGGGGAATGGGGCATACAGAGTATGTCGTATCAGGCTTTATCACAAGAAATCAAGGTCTTAAATGTTCTCAAACATCCTGACATGTTACCTGTGTGCACTATCCGTTCTTGCATGTGAAATGCCTGCGGCGTGTAACTACTTCTTCAGCATCACGTGCCCCACTATTTCACTTAATTCTCATGGGAACCTCCAACGCAGATATGTTTAGTAGCCTTATATTACTGATGAGGAATCGAAGGCCCAGAGGGATTAACTGATTTGTACCAGGATGCAGCTACCTAACAAAACTATAGGGTGCTTTCACATTCCAAAGGAGAAAAGAAGAGATTGCCATTCAGAGTAAAGAGACTTGAACCCTTTTCATTGGAATTAAACACGTTTAGTTGTTTAGAAAATAAAAATAGAGAATTAAAATATGGAGGTGTGTTATAGAGGTTGTCATGGAAATAGCAACTGAAAAATGCGCTCTTTTGCTAAAGCTGGGTCTTGCTGCCACCTAGTGCGTAAAAGTAATACGGCGTTCATGCAAAGTCAAGCCTGCGTAGGCCCACCGAAAATCTTCTTTCTTTTTTTCTTTTTGGAGACAGAGCTTTTTTATATAGCTTTTTAATTTTAGTTTCTCGAGACAGGGTTTATCTGTGGATCCCTGACTGTTCTGGAACTCGCTTTGTAAGCCAGGCTGGCCTCGAACTCACGGAAATCCACCTGCCTCTGCCACCCATGAGCTAGGATTAAAGGCGTGTGCCACCAACGCCTGTTTTTATTTTTTTATTTTCATTTTTTAAAGTTTTTTTCTAGACAGGGTTTTTCTGTGAAACAGTCCTGACTGTCCTGAAACTTGCTTTGTAGACCAGGCTGGCCTTGAACTCACAGAGATTCTCCTGCTCCTTCCTCCCAAGCCTGCTGGGATTAATGGCGTGTGCCACCTGACCCGGCCTTCTTTAATTTTTTTTTTTAAAATGATTTACTCATTTATTTTATGTGTGTGAGTGTTTTGCCTGCACATACACATGTGTGTGCACCACACACGCACAGTGCTGAAAGGGGAGAAGAGGGTATCTCATCTCCTAGAACAGGAGTTAAAGGTGGTTGTAAGCCACCTAATGTAGGTTCTCGGAACCACACCCAGGCTCTGTGCAAGAGCCTTGAGTGCTCTCTCCAGCCTTGCTTCATTCTCTTTAAACCAACGGGTTGGGAGAAGACACACTCTGGTCATTAGTTAAGTAGTCTGTTTGACCTCTAGATGTTCCTCTCAGAGGTGATCAGAGGAAGCCCCACTCCACACAGCCACTTAGACTGTGTTCTCCCCATCTCCCAGCGAGATTCCCAGGATTCTCCCTCTGAAAAGGACAGAGCCATCCTCAGGGACCTTCTAGGTCGTGTCATATAAACTGAAAGGGAAAGCTAATTTGGCTGAGGATGCACATAGAGTTGACTGATGTAGGTGAAGCTGGTCCTATTGGGTATTAGGTTACTTGCCAAAGTGCCATTGAAAGGGACTAGAGCTGCTCCGCCTAGGACAAAAATTAGGAGATGTAGCAATGCTAGGGACATATTCTGGTTGGGAGGAATTCTGAAGAACCAGAAACTGGGGAAGCTTCAAGCAGCAGGAGACATTCTCTGCTAGGCTAAGGGAAAGGAACCCTCCCTGGGACTTTCAGAGAAGGAAGCTTGAGGGGCAGGGGCAGAAACGGTCCCCACTGTAGTGGATGGCAAGCTTCACTAGATAAAGTCCTGTCCTGGGCTCAGAGCACACCAGGCAGAACCTTGTCGTTGTCCCTGACACTAGGGAAGAATATTGGAAGTGAAACTAAAAAGCAGAGTTTCTGCATGATTACTTGATCCGCAGGGCCGGGGATGGGTCCTGGGGTGTCCTGCTTCTTAGACCAGAGCAGCGTAGCTGAGCTTCTGCCTACCTGTTCTCTCCCCACCTTTCAGGCTAAGACATCATCTCACTAAGTTACTCACTCCGGGCTTGAACTCACTCTGTAGATCAGGCATGCTTTGAATTCGAGATTCTCTTGCCTCCAGAGTCACTGGGATTATGGGTCTGTGCCACCAGGCCCAGTTTAGGACGTATTTTCTTTTAATATCCAGAACTTCTTATTCTCATCAGAAATAGAACAAATTCACACCCCTTAGATGAGACAATCCACTCTCTCCTGTGCTTTCAGTACATACAAGCACCATAATAATAATAATAATAATAATAATAATAATAATAATAATAATAATACCAGTAGTAGTAATTGCTGCGCCTGGTGCTTTATGGGTCCATTTTAAAGCCAAGTAAGTTGAGGCTCAGAGAGCAGTTTATGTTAAAGTCACCCAGCTTTCCTTGATGATCTCAGTTCTCATTCAGCCTCCTCCAATTCATAGGAGGTGAGCGTAAACCTAGCTCCTAGGGGGCATTTGTCCTTCTGTGGAGCGTCCCTTTTGTAAATTAGTACACAGGTGGACCATCATTCTAGCCTTTTCCCAGGAAATCATCAATTGGCCTCTAGGGGGAGAGATTACTTCAGAAAAAAATTTTTACCTACTGCACAAACAATTGCTTGCTAGCTGTGGGTGGAAAGAGAAAACTGACCAGAGGAAAGCACGTGACTGGTGGGAAGAATTAATTGTAGCTGTTTGCAGAATTAATCAGGAAAGGCATGTACCCCTACTAGTATTTGGGGTTAATTGTCCCTTCTTTCTTCTTGAATTAGTCATTAGCTGCAGAGAATTGCTACGGATCTGTCTATTCACCCATCTAGCATATGTGTTACAAATAGCATATTCACCAAAAGAATTTCTCTCTTCTTCTACCGCTTCTTTGACATTTTTTTGTTCCTTGGGCAAGAGTATAGGTTAACACAAATTCAACATTTCATAGTGTTTCTCTGAATCTTTTTAAAAGGCAGAGACTACTAAACAGGGACATTTATAATATGTGAATAGAAAATGGGAAGAAAGGGAGTGAGTTTAGGACTCAAGACAGCTTTGTGGTCAGCGGGGGTCATCAAGAGAAAGGAATAAAGAGGCAGGAGAGAGGGCTCAGTCAGCAGGACCTGGGTTTGATTTCTAAGACCCACATGGTAGCTAACAGCTGTATGTAGTTCTAATTTCAGGGACCCTCATGTCCCTTCTGACCTCTGTAGGTACCAAACACACATGGGCACATGTACATACATGAAGACAAAACAGTTATTCATATGAAAAATTAAAAAATATTGAAAGTGGACTAGTCTCATATCTAGACCCTGAGCACTAAGATGAGTACTAAGAAAAACAAAAAATTTAAGTTGTTTTCTAAATTTAACCTGAGATACAAGACCTTGAGTTCCTTTCCCAGAGTTAAGAGTAGGACTCATGTAGTGTGAGATTTTCCCGTGTTGTCTAATCTGTCACTTGGCATGTTTTAGGCATTCACGGAATATTTAGTAAGCAAAATGAGCCTTAAAACCACATCCTAGGCTTCAAGAATCAAGTTGTGTGTGTGTGTATATGTGTGTGTGTTTGTGTATATGTGTGTGTATATGTATGTGTGTATGTTTGTGTATGTGTGTGTATATATGTGTGTGTATGTGTTTGTGTAGGTGTGTTGTGTATATGTGTGTGCGTTTGTGTATGTGTGTGCATATATATGTGTATGTGTTTGTGTATGTGTGTGTATGTGTGTGTATCTATATATGTGTGTGTATGTGTTTGTGTAGGTGTGTGTGTTTGTGTATGTGTGTGTATATATATGTGTGTGTGTATGTGTGTGTGTGTTGAAACTGCAAAAGAAATAAACTTCAGACTTCCTTTCTGAATGCCAAGGGAAGATTGTAAAGACAGCAAAAGTTCTCATTGCTCTTTGTATGAATTCTAGCTGCAATAATGAAGCACACGTGGATGGTTCCTCAGTGACTCCTTAGAGCCCCCTTTCAATCTATCTACCGAGGGCTGGAGGGATGGCTCAGTAATTAAGAGCACTTGAAGAGGACCTAGGTTCACTTCCCAGTAACTTGGCTCAAAGCTCCTGTTCCAGGGAATCCAATGCCCTCTTCTGACCCCTTTAGGCACAAGGCATGTATACTTTGCCCATACATACAAAAATCTCATGCACATTAAATAGAGAAATCTAAAAATCCCAGTCTGTCTGTCTATCTATTATCTATCTATCTATCTATCTATCTATCTATCTATCTATCTATCTATCTATCTAATCATCTATCTGTCTATCTATCTATCTATCTATCTATCTATCATCTATCTATCTATCTATCTATCTATCTATCTATCATCTATCTGTCTGTCTATCTATCTATCTATCTATCTATCTACTATCTATCTATGTGTACATTTCACTCTAAAACCTTTTAATTAAGAAACCTTGTAAAACAAAACAAACACAGAAAGAAAATTTGTGTGCATGTGTAAAACAGAAAGGAGCTAATACCGAAGTTATTTTTTTCAGAATTAGGTCAATTCTTACTCCCAGAGGTCAATGCTCACTTCTATGGTATGAGCAGTTTCCCCCAATACTTCCTTTCTTGCCTTGCTCCTGAGTGCCATTTTCTCCAAGCTACTTTGAATTGAAAACAGGTAGCCTCTGCTGAAATTACGCATTTGGGAAAGAAGCAGATGGAAAGGACACGAAATCCTGTGCAGGAGGCCCTTCTTCGCTACCAGGTAGAGTGCTAACAAACAGGCAGATGAAAAGGTTCTCAACACCGTTAGTCATCAGAGAAGCGCTGATTAAAGCCACAGCAAGATGCTACTGGGGATCTATTAGGGTGGCTAAAACAAAGACAAAATGGATAGTATCCAAAGCGGACCAGGATCCAGAGTACACGAACCTCTGGTATACTGCTGGCGGCATGAGACATCTTCAAGGGAAATGTCACGGGATGTGTAATAATACAGTCTGTGAAGAGAAGACTTAAGTTCCTGATCTTAACTTGAAATTTGGCCAGAAAGAAGAGTTTAGCTCCCATGATTGGTATTTAAATGAAATGCTCCTGGAAAAGGGGGATTCGGCATCAATATCACACAGCCATTTTTAGCTAGGAGGTTTCTATAAAGCATCCCAGGATCAGTGGCTTTTGCAGAACAAAAACGATAAAGAGAGGCATGGGATCACAGGATTTACTGTACCCTTCACGGTCGATATTGATTACCTCACCTCATTAATGGCCTCTGCATTCATCAAGAATAGGGTTCCTCCCTAGCTCTGTGCTTTCCCCAACAACTATAAATTACCATCAAGGCCCCTCTTATCTTCACCTGACTCCAATCACGCTCCTGGCTTAAGAGCTCCCGGCAACTTACTACACAGATGTTGCTATGACTATGTTTACATGAGTATCTACCAGGCTGCTCGATACAGGAAAATAAATCTATGCTTTCAACTTTTTGCTTCTGGAGGGGATCTGTCTGGAGTTAATTGAAATAACGATCATTGAACTGTCTGAACAAACATACATGCATTGTATAAGGCAACTAAACTAAGCTGAAAAGCAATCTAAAGTGATAGCTACTCTATGTAACCAGGAGCCTGTGTTGTTATTGCTTGTCTGAATTGTTTTGTGGGAAGCCATTTTTTTTTTTTTTCAGAATGGAAAATGACCAGTGTTTGTATAATCAATGCCATTGCCATCTGGTTGACTTCATCTGGGAACTTTGGCTAAATACCTTCAACCAGAAATCTTTGTGTCCATTTCTGGTTGTTCTAACAGAACTGATTGAACACTTTTTCATCTGTGGAAACCAAGCAGCTTTTGTATGGTTTGAGAGGGAATAGTTTGGGAGACTCGTCCTACTGTAAGTAATTCAAAACTCTCACCCTCGTTTAGACATAAAACACAAATCTTTCTGAAGGCAGAAAGAGTATGCTATGTCAGTTACTATGTGTGTGTGTGTGTGTGTGTGTGTGTGTGTAACAGAGTTGTCAAACACTGAAGATAATCTTCCTCTTTTCCTCAGTTCTGCCTCTTCTTGGGTGGGCTATAGCTCTTCATTTCTCTCCACTTATACTACTCTGTGACTCTCAGCAGCTCCCAGCATCACTCCTCTCTCTGTCTCTCTCTGTGTCTCTGTCTGTCTGTCTGTCTATTTGTCTCTCTCTCTCCACCTGTCCATCAGTCATTCCCCCCGCCCCCCCGAAACTCAAGGTTGGGAAGTTAAGGACTGCAGAAAGAAGTTCTGTTTCTCGAACTTTCTGTATGGTGTTTGGGGCTGGATGAGTCATGCTTTAGTGGCCTCTTGAAGAGTTACCTCTTTAAGCCTCATGAAGATGAGCAGGAAGCAAGCACAATAGCAAACGGAGGAGAAGAGGAGCCGAGATCAGGAGGTGGTCAGGAAACAGAAGGAGCTAGTAATGGTCATAATAACTGCCATTTACCAAGTGTTAGCCCCAGAGCTTGAGATTTCCTTATGCCTTTTCTCATTTCTTCCTTGTGCTATGTCTGTGTGAGAGACATTATCTCCACCGATGCTGTGGAAACCACTGATGAGTTTGGTACAGACCTCAGCAATGCTCCCAAAGTAAACTCCAAAGCACTCAAACACTGGTGCTTTTTGTGTTCAGAGGCAGAACTCCCTTTCAACCACTAAACTATTAGCTGGCAAGAGTCTAGAAACATACAGAGCCATCTATGAGAGCAGGGCCAAACCAGCTTCCTGGATGCACTTTGGTCTCTTCCTAGGGAGCTAGACAAAAAGGCATTTGTTTACTTATTGGGTAGGGGATCTGTGAGAGCAGGAACCAGACAATCAATACTAGGTTTGGACACAGGATGGGGCCAGGAAGGACCAGGCTGATAATAAGCAGAGGCCTCATCACCAAGGACAGCTTCAGGCTTGCAGAAGCAAGAGAACTCGAGGCTGGCTCTTTCATTCACCCAGGAGCTTTCTGGCCACTTCCTTTCAGCATCCCACCTGGGGACATGTGCTGCTACTTCTGCTGCCGAAGTGGCAGCTGACAGCTCCCGAGTGTGAACCGTGCCAAGGTGGGGGCTTAGACTTCTAAGGAGTACCCTACACAAATCCTTCAGCCCTGATCTTGCCCAGCTCTGAATTCTGGAGGAGCGCACATACCAGTGGCATCTGAGAAAAACAAGCAGCCTGCCGTGTTCATTTCGGTACCAGGTTACAGAATACATCATTATTGACAGAATCAGCAACATCTGTCTTTCCTGGCCCTTATTTAACTTATCAGCATTATGAAGCCTCTCCATGTTTCCACTTTGTAACCGTTGTAAATGATGCAAAGGAGAATTGGAGACAGAGACAGATAGGAAGAACGAGGGAGAATTAATTTACCACAGGCTGAAATGAAAATGTACCAAAGTGTAATGGAATTTCATTAACTTCGGAAATGGTGATGAATGCTGTCCAAATAATTCTTACTAATGCATAATTCACAGCTGAAAATAGAGCCAAATTCTCCTAAAAAGCACATCCATTTATGCCCCCAAATTAATTTGGTATGTTATTCAGGATGGTTGACAGGATAAAAGATCTACTATGAAATATAATCATCTATTAAGCCTGGGAATCTATGAGTCTTTCTAGTTTGGTGGATAACAAGTGGAATCTTGAGAGGCAGACACCCACAGTCCTCGTTCTCATAATTTGAATTTCCCCAAAGACATAATTTCAGACATAACCACACAGTTTGGATGAGCTTTAAGATCTCCATAGCAACCGTGGCCCAATTCATATATACATACTGAAAGCAAATTAAAATCAGTTTCAAAAGATCCCAGTGGGGTCAGGAAAGGGCCCATAATATTCTGATTGGCAATGCCACTACTAATTGATATTACATGTTTATAAAATATGCAAATTATACAGGTAGTATATTGCATATATTTATGTATAATTATACCCAGAAAATTTAATATCTTTCCGATTTTTCACATTAAGTATCCTATTCCACAAATTCTCCGTGACATTTTGCACTTAATATCTCAAGATTATGAGCTTTTAAATGATTTCTTCCAAAAAAAACCCTTATATGTTTTTTCTATACTCAGGAGAGTGGTAATGGAGAGAGACCTTTTTACCTTTACATCTGACACAAAACCCCCCTGTGGTTGGTGGAGAGAGGAAACTATTCTTAGAAAAAGAATACATATTGGCTCAAAATCCATCAATGGGAGTCTGCAGATTCACAGGCCCCTCAACACCATGTACATATTTTGACTTTTCTGATCTATGGGTCCCTTAGCCAGAGTGTTAGCCAGATACCTTGGTAGTTTACTCAGAGGTAGTTTTTGCAACCCAGTGAACTCCTTCCTCCTGTAGAGAGCACTACGCTAAAGGAAAAACTGGTAAGGGAAGGGTTAAAGGATACAGGGTTACCTGAGTCTATGATAAAGAGGTACTGGGATAGGAATCAAACACAATGGCTTGATGATACTGAGATCTTAGTAAAAGATGAGGGTAACCAGCCATGCCTCCCGATGGAGGTATCACAGCCTCTTCCTGCTAAGAATCCATTGACTCAGAGAATTCCTTTTGTAGGAGCAGGAACAAGAAAGTCAGATTTGACTTCTGAAACTCTATACTGACATTCTCCTAGCAGAGGGTGGGGGAAAGGTAGGGAGGTATAATAATACAAAGAAAATGAATTTCTTTTCCTTTTTTTCTTTCGAGAAAGAATGCATGATTCTGAATTATGTGGTTCTAAGTGAGCACAATGGTTGGTCTCAGAATCAGTGGCTTTGATTAAGTAGGAGACAAGGCATTGACTACCTGCCCCTGATGGAAATCCTTAGTGGGGAGGCCATCCATACCTCTCAATGGTGGTTGCAGAAGAGTGTCTTCAACTACAGAACACATTGCGTAGATGTATGAAGAGTAGAAACGACTCCTCCAAACCTATACTCTCCTTTCCCTAGATGGAGTGCAGGGTACTGATATGGACTTGTAGTTTGGAAGTCACTAATTTCTAGAACTACCCCTTCTCTATCTTAATGCAGAAAGCATGATGTGGCCTTTAGCCCTATTAAACCAATACGAGGAGGATAGGAACAAGTGATGCTATCAGAAAAGAGGGCACTCATTGGCTCACTATATACCACTAGGGAACACTGAGGAAAGAGCTCATGGGGTTCCCTTCCCTGGCTTTTTAAATTTAAATTAAGTTTATTTTTGAGACGGTCTCTCTGTGTAGTTCTGACTGTCTGGGAATTCGCTATGTAGACCAGGCTGGCCTCAAATTCACAGAGATCCACCGGCCTCTTCTCCCAAGTGGTGGATTAAAGGCTTGTACTATCATACCCAGCTCACCAGGATTCTGTAACCTCTAGATTTAATGTGCGCTATATTTCCATTGAATCATATAGGTAGTTTGAATAGTCATATTATTTGTGGAAGTAATAACATTTTATACATTCTAAATCACTACTCATGGCTGAGTGACCTCTGTGGAGGTACAGATGTAATAAATGGCCAATGCTTTCTTGACATTAAAAGTAATCGAGTATTCCTAGAAAATATGACAAACCCTATCAAGCTGTCCTGGAACTCATTATACAGACCAGGCTGGCCTAAAACTCATAGAGGTTCATCTGCTTCTACCTCCCAAATGTTGGGATTAAAGACCAAACCCTATCAATCTTAGTGGCAGATCCCATGATAGACTGATATGCTATTACAAGTGCATAATCACTGTGGTGACAGGTGATGTCATTATGAAGGAGGTCAGCCATTGGACCATGTTCCAACAATGAAAAAAAAGCTTCCATAAATGAGCCATAAAATTAGGCGCATAGCAAATGGCCACTTTCTTCTAAAGGGAAAGAGAACTAGAAAGGTGACAGACTTCCCAAAATAGAGGCACATTGGCCTGCTTGGGGTCCCTTTGGCCAATTAAAGTACTTTGCACAGATATATGTCGAGTAACATCACAATGACTTCTGAATCTCTCTAGTTTCTTATCTTGGGTAGAGTGTGGGGTATTGACATAAAGGTGTTATTTGGAAAAGTACATTCTTTTCACTTACCTGTGTCTCTTAATGCCAAACCTCATTATTTGGAGTTCTATGGTGCTAAAGTAGTCTATTGAAAGTGCTGACAGATGATACAGTCATAGAGGAGGCCAACGGGGAAATTTGGGTAAAGAGATGAAGAGGCCAAAGGAGACATCATGGCCCCTCCCGTCCATTGGTTCCCTTAGTATCTCAGATATTATTGTGCAGAAAAATGAACTGTAATATGTAGATAATCTCTTAACTTTGGGTCTGCTCTAGAATTTATGGCATCTGTAACACTTAATAGTTCCTTCTTTAGGAAGGGTATGTCTTTTGTTGAGTTGCAGTTGTCAATGTAGAGAGAATGACCTCTTACTCTTCATTCTAGATAAATATATGACTTGGGATTCCTTGGTGATTAGTGAACACAGTTCCTGAGTTTTGACTATTCTTTAAGTAGGAAGACAGTTATCAACCAAGTTTCTGAGATGAGAAGCCTTAGTGGAGAGACCACCCATGCTCTGCAGTAAAGATCTCATGTTTTTTAGTAAGGGTGCTTCCACTCACTTACAGAGCATCTTGAGTGAGAAGAAATGTCAGAGATGGAAAGCAGGGTGTTTGGTGGAGGCGAAATTTGGGGATCACTACCTTCTAAACCTAACCTTTCCATGTTAATCCATAGCTCACATGAGTTGAAGTTCATGTGTGTTCTGGATTGGAGAGGGAGCAACAGTGGTGAGGGCATGGGAGCGATTAGAGGGAGGAAAGGGAAGGGATGAAATAATGTAATGATATAATTATATAGCGTCAAATCGGTACAGTAAAGGCAACAAATAAGTGATGAAGAGGGAGGGCAGCCATTGGCCCGCCTTCCACCAATAAGAAACAATTTCTCTTCTGGTAGCAAGCATGGTACCCTCCAGCACTATGAAAGCTAGCCAGTAGAGATGAAACTTGCAGGTGAGTATCTGCTTGCTTTCTCCGTTGTGTCCCTTGAGAATGTGGTGTCTTGAGCAATACGGTCTTACCATCAAGTTCTGGAGGGGAGTCAAGAGTATTGGCAGCTCCTTTTTAAAATATATTTTTTTAAATTTTAAATTTAATGTAAAATATCATTACATCATTACTTCATTTCATCCCTTCCCTTTCCTCCCTCTAATCCCTCCCATGCCCTCGCCACCATTGCTCCCTCTCAAATCCATGATTTCTTTCCCTGTGTTATTGTTTTGCACACACACATACACACACACAAATGCATAAATACATAAATACAACCTGTTAGGTACTTTAAGTGTTGCTTATATGTATATGATTTCAGCATTGACCACTTGCTGTTATGTAACCAATAGAGAGCTCATTCCTGGGACAGACAATCCACCGTTCTCAACACTCCTTAGATGATTTTAGGTATTTTATCTAGTGGTAGGTACCCATAAGATTTACCCCTTTCATGTCTGTTAGCATGTCTATTGGTGTCCTTCTTTTTTGTTTAATTAAAAATTTCCACCTCCTCCCATTTCCCTCCCCTTCCCCCCATGGTGTCTTTCTTTAGGCAGCTATATTGTGGGGGTATCTTGGGTGGAGCTTCTCTGCCATTTCTAGGAGAGAAATCTCACAGGAGACTTCCTGGTGCTCTGACTTTTACCATCTTTTCATCTACCACCTGCTTTGCTGCTTTTTTCTTTTCTTTCTTTCTCTTTTCTGGAGACAAGATTTTTTTGGTAGCTTTGGCTATCCTGGAAGTCACTCTGTAGACCAGGCTGATCTGAAACTCACAGAAATCTACAGAGATCTGCCTGTCTCTGCCTCCCATGTGCTGCGATTAAAGGTGTGTGCCACCACTGCCTGGCTAGTATTGGCAATTCCTTTTTAAAAATTTTTTATTATTTTTATGGTATTATTATTATTATTACAAATTTTCACCTCCTCCCCTCCTCCCATTTCCCTCCCCCTTCCCCCATTCCCTCCCCTTTCCTCTCCAGTACAAAGAGCAGTCAGAGTTCCCTGCCCTGTGGGAAGTCCAAGGTCCTTCCCCCCTGATGGAGCATGTGATAAAAATCGGATTTTCTGAATGTGGCTGACAAGGAGGACTGACTGAGAAGCGAAGGACAATGGCACTGGGTTTTGATTCTACTGCATGTACTGGAACCTAGTTTTTTTTTTTTCAAGGGTTTCTCTGTGTAATATCTCTGGCTGTTCTGGAATTCACTCTGTAGACCAGGCTGGCCTTGAACTCATAGAGATCCTCCTGCTTCTGCCTCCTGAGTGCTGGGATTAAAGGCCTGCATCCTTTAAGTGCTGTACTATAAACCCGGACACCTAATTGTAGCAACAGATGATGTCATCACAAAGGAGTGTAGCTATTGGTCAATTTTCCGCCAATGGGACCATTTTAAAAATTCTTGCTCCCAAAGGTGGCTTCAAGAGCTCCTGTCTTCCATATGTGCATCTCAGAATCCTTGTGTTGAAAAGTAGATTGTAATATGTGAACAATTTTTCAACATTGGATATAAAGGTGATGACATTTGCAACTCTCTGAGTGTGCTAGTGCGGTACCAAAGTCATGGGACTGTTACCCACTGGGACTAATCACTGTTCATGGTTTTAATCTTATGATTTTGTGTTCTGTCCTGAGAAGTAAACACAATAGCTAGTCAAAGAGTGGTCCTGATGGGGGAGAACAGAGGACAAGTCCCATGGGAAACCTTAGTGAAGAAGCCATCAGTGCCTCACAATAGAGGGAGGCATCAGGGCTTCTTGTTAGGGGTCCTTTCAGGCAGTCTGAGAGCACACTGTTCTTACACCTGAAAAGTAATGCCAGACATGACAGATGATGCCTGTAATTCTCTATTCTTATTCCTGTGATAGAGTACAAGGTATGGGTATTGTGGTTTTTGTGGAAAATACTAATAGGACCATACCTATTAGTCTTTTGTTGTTGTTTTTTTGGTTTTGGTTTTTGGATTTTGAGAGACAGGGTTTCTGTGTATATCTTTAGAGGTTGTCCTGGCACTTGCTCTGTAGACCAGGCTGGCCTTGAACTCACAGAGATTCGCCTGCCTCTCCCTCCTGAGTGCTGGGATTAAAGGTGTATAGACCCTTTAGTATTTATCATGGTGACAGATGACATCATTATGAAGGAGGGCACCTATTGGTTCACCATTCACCAATGAGAAACCTTCAATCAGGGTAGCTCCCTCTACTCTTCCCTCCCACCCCCCTCAGAAATGAGGTAACATGATCCCTCCCTCCCATGGATTCCCTCAGTCTCCTCAAATAATTCATGCTGAAATTCGAATAACAACATGGCGAGAATTTTAAAAACTTGAATTAGTTATGGAAATAATAAAAAGGTAAAATAAAATCTTCAGCTTCTGTCATGCGGTGTTGTGGCATGTTTGTAAGGGTAGATGTTCTAAAAGGAACATTAATTCCTGATGTGTCCCCACCAATATTCATTGTACTAAACCTATGGCTAGTTACCTTATATTGAGAAGGGTACAGCGTACGAGCTGGGATCAGAGTGGTCTTGATTAGGTAAGAGCATGCATGGCCTTTGGCCAATTTCTCCCAGTGGGAAATATTAGCAGAGAGGCCATGACATCACATTGCATACCATCATTACATGTCACAGTAGGGGGGGCGGGGCTTCATGCCTGCCTCTTTGGAGTCCCTTAAGCAAATCAGAGATCCCCTTGCACTGATATGTGAAGAATTATGTCAGATGTCACCAGAAATCCTCAAGTTTTGTTGCTTGGGTGAAGTGTAGGGTGTAGGTATGGAGCTGTAATTTTGGAAGGTCTAAACCTTTGCGTCAGTCATGAGTCTTAGTCCTAGTTCTTGGGAATTGAAGTTCTCTTTGTGATAAACTTCCCTATTGACTGCGGCAGTGGGTGTTGATATCATGGAGGAAAGCAACCCTGTGCCCAACTTTCACCCATGAGAAGGCCTGGATAAAGAGGTTATGACACCAAAGGAGGCGCTGTGGTCCCTCTATTCCATGGGTTCTCTCAGCACCTAAGACATTCTTCTTTTAAGATATTTATATTCTGAAAGTGAACTGTAATATGTAGGACAATATCTTTACATTGGGTTTGATATAGGACTGATGGCATCTGAAGCACTCAGAATTTTGTATCATAGGTTAGGGTATGTCTTGTGTGGAATGTAAGTGTCATTGGGGGTTCCTTACTTACACTTTTCTACTCATCTTTGTGGTAGAACATCTAAGTCTGGGTTTTGTTTTTTGTTTTTAATGAGAAATGAACGCAGTGACTGGCCTTTGAGTCAATGGTTTTGATTAAGCAAGGGGACAGCTAATGGCCACATTCCTCTAGTGGGAAGCCTTAGTATAGAGGCCACATATGCTTCACAGTGGACGTTTTGCATCTTTTTTTCCTAAGTGTGTCTTCAGCCATTCACAGGGCATCTTGTACAGAGGCATGTAAAGAGTAATGTAAACGATGAACCCACCAAGCCTCTAATCTTCTCGGAGAGATTTGGGTGCTTTTATAGAAGTGTAATACTGCAAATACATTTTCAAAGAATGCCCCCAGAGCTTTCATGAAGACGGTATGATTTGGGGTTTTGTGGTGGGAAGCTAGGTGAAGGCATTATGAAACTAGACAGCTATTGCTGGTAACACATGATGTCCTTTTAAAGCTAAACAGCTGTTGGGGGTCACAGGTGCTATCATCTTGAAGCTCGATAGCTATTGGCTCATCTTCCACCAATGAGACCACTGGGTGATGGGGGGGGGCATGATGTTTCCCATACTCAAGCTTCATGAACACTCCCTTCCATGTTCCCGTGCTAAAACTTGAACTGCAATGCGCGTGGGAATGTTAGGTTATTCACTAAATACAATGTTAATTTTGGATGTGGTGAATTATGGAAGACTGTAAATCTCTCTTTTAGTGTCTGTGCAAGTGCAAATTTCAGTGAGGAAGTTGTATGTCCAGGGAATACTCTTATCTCTACTTTGTTACCCTTTGATTTAGCATTTTGGGGTAAACAGTGAGACTATTAGCTACTTAGTGTTTGAAGGAGGAGACTGCCACTGGCTGCATTCCTCCAGTGAGATAAGATACCTTAGAAGAGAGGCTTCCACTTTGGAGGCTCCGGACTTCTTCCTAGGCTTTTCAGGCAGTTGGTTATATTTCCCTAAAATGTGAAGAAAAAATTTATTAGCAACATGTATAACAGCATCGGATACAATTCATTTCTCTTAAGTATGGGGTACAGCCGGGCGGTGGTGGCGCAGGCCTTTAGTCCCAGCACTTGGGAGGCAGAGGCAGGCGGATCTCTGTGAGTTCGAGACCAGCCTGGTCTACAAGAGCTAGTTCCAGGACAGGCTCCAAAACCACAGAGAAACCCTGTCTCGAAAAAACCAAAAAAACAAAACCAAAAAAAAAAAAAAAAAAAGTATGGGGTACATGTGGTCCTTGTAGTATTTTGGAGGAAAAATTACTTCTTTGGGAAACTTACTCATCTTTAGTTTCATCACCCAACCCCCAATCAAGCACATTGACTTGAGGTGTCCATTGGCCTGCCTTCTCTTCCACTAATAAGAATTTTTGGCCACAAAGGCCATCAGAGTCCCAGAGGCATCATAGCTCTTCCGTCACATGGATCTCTTCATCTGTTAACATAACCTCTAGTGACTTGTTATAATGTGCCCCACCTCTTGAACTGCTTCCCTTACCTTAGGAAAGAAATCTTCCTGTAGATGACTCTTTAGCTAGGAAGTCCCTGAAATGTCTCTTGGTCCCATTTCTCTCTCATCCTCACTGACTTCACTCAGACTCCTAGCTAATATTATGGTGTCATAGACCCATGTTCTAGTAACCTAGCAACTCTTGTCAGTGCATGGTTACATTAAAGCACAACATTTTCCCTATTAGCATTTTCTCTAACTATACTGTCAAATTAAATTTTGTGTTCTTTAGAACTGTTGGGGAAGTGTTGGGTGATTGGAAAGGTGCTCCTTTATAGCATCTTAGCATCCATTCAGTGTGCTGTATCACTTGTTACTTTTCTGCCCCACCCTCTGAAGGCATAAGTCACAAACAACCCACACCAGTTTGGAATTATGATTAATAGGATGGTTATTTATTTAAGGGGGAAAACCTTACAGATCACCGTCCCAGACAACAGCCCTCTGCGCAATCAGGAAGGGAGCCTAGTCTCTGGAAGTGGACCCAGAAGCCAGAGAGCAAGCGGAGGGAAGTGGCCACTTTTTAATTTTTATTTTATTTTATTTTTTTTAATTTTAATTTTTATTCTTTTTTAATTAAAATTTCCACCCGCTCCCCGTTTCCCATTTCCCTCCCCTCCTCCCAAATATTGCCCCCTCCCCCCACTTCCCTCCCCCTATCCCCACTCCTCTTCTCCACCCCCCACACCATTCCCCCTCCCTCTCGATACTGAAGAGCAGTCCAAATTCCCTGCCCTGCGGGAAAACGAAGGTCTTCTATCTAAGTCTAGGAAGGTGAGCGTCTAAACAGGCTAAGCTCCCACAAAGCCAGTTCATGTATTAGGATCAAAACCTAGTGTGGCCACTTTTTTAAAGGGAGAGACCACGCCCCAATGGGCTGGTATCTCAGCGGCTATTGGCTGAAGGAGCAGAAGGAGCTCCCACAACAACCCTCAGTCTCATCCATCTCCCTTGGCTCCTCTCTACCATCTCTGTTGCAGACACTCAGTGTAGGAACTACTAGCCTTCCTCTACCATCCTCACCCAAGGAAATGACACTTACCTTTCAAAGTCCATGATCACCTTTGAAGCCTTTCTTCAGCCCCTAGTTTCAATTCTTCCTTTCGCTTCTAGAGTGAATTAAGACTCTAGAACTGAATCTTTGTCTTATTTGTGGATCATAATACCTGCTTAGTACCTTTATTCCTTTACCTTCTATTTCTTCCTTTACTTCAAATGCGCTTATATTGGATGCTCTTTCCAGTTGTGTCTAATTCTCTTCGGAGGAAAAACAGTCAATCAACACACGAGTAATATATAAAGAACAATTTTGGGGGAGTTCACCCCTAAATCCTGGCTTGGTGACTCCACTCTAATACCTGTTGTATGTATCCCATCCACTGACCTTCCCATTCTCTTCTACCTCCTGTGAGCTCCATCTGCTTCTTTCTGTGCTTCTTAGTTGATGCCAAATGTAAGTGCTTACCTGGTTGATAGAAGAATGTTGTTAATTCTCTGCAATGAGCCTCTCTACAAAGATGTTTTGATGTGACAGCTCTGGCTCTTCTCTAGGCACTGAGCTGCCAGGGACTGTACTTATTCCCTGGCCATGCCCACTCTGCTACTGTGTACTAAGCAAGCTATTAATACATAGGCAGGGGCTGGGTTATATATGAGTATATTTCAATGTCTGAATCATAATTATGTATAAGCACAAAGACTTGTATAATAATTGTTTATCACAAAATTTTTCTAACATTCTGTATCCACAGTCCCACTGACTATTTTGTTCATAAAGTATGTGAACAGGTACTAGCAATATTGGCACAACAACATCAGTATCATCAGCGGCTTGTTTATTAAGTCTTATTAGTCCAGTAGCCAAGACATATTCCTTTATTTGAGGGCTATAATAGTAATAGCAAGACTGAAGAGGTAACTCAGTGGTTTAGAATACACTGGGCTCTTCCCGAGGATCGACATCAGGGAGCTCACAATCACCTGCAGCTCCAGTGGATCCAATGCCTCTTGTCTCTGTGGGCACCTGCGCTCATGTGCACACCCCCCCACAGACACATGTACATTGTCATAATAAAAAGAATAAAAACAAACCTAAAAAGTAGTAGTAGCAAGATATGTGAAGACTTTATCTTGATAGTTCTCCATACTGTAAAAAACAAAAACCAAAAAGAAAAAAAAGAGCACTCGTTGGGAGTGTAGCTTAATGATAAGAGCACGGGGTTAATATATACCAGGCCCTGGGCTCAAGTTCTGTCACCGAACATAGCCACAAACCATAGAAAAGCATGCTTGACTCTGATTTGCTATCTGACCTTTGGAGATTTTTTTAAATTGCTTATAAATAGTGAAATCAGCCAGGAATGGTGGCACACACCTTTCATCCCAGCACTTGGGATACAGAGGCAGGCAGATTTCTGTGAGTTCAAGGCCAACCTAGTCTATGTAGCTTATTCTAGGCCAGTCAGGGATATGTGACGAGTTCCTGTCTCAAAAGACAAGACAAAACAACAACAAAAAATAAGTAAAATAGATATACTAGTTTGGCACCATATACTTACATTTACAGAAGATACACATACCAAATCTACTCAGACAGCTTCAGTGATTGCTGTAATTACCAACTGAGACAAAATGCAGTAGTATTTATGGTTATCACTATATGCTATTAGGTTAGTTTGACCTCAAACTATTTTGAAATAGAGATTTTCTGACCTCAACGGAAATATCTGTAGAAATGGACAAAATAAAGAATGCTTATATGTATGCGAGCATCATCCTAGCAAAAGGAACTAGAATCACATGCTTTAACTAACCACCAGACCAAAAAAACAAAAACAAAAACAACAAAAAAAAACAGTTTCAACCAAGATAATTGCCTCTGTAATCATTCACAAAGGAGAAGCCTTAGAGGAATTAAATGATATTGTTGTTCGCCATCAAAGATAAGCCTCTAATTGGGAAAAAAATATACTGGGAAAATTTTCAATACTCTGCTGCACAAAAATAACATTTACCACTGCCAGAATGGCTGACTGAAAGTGTCAAATCTTTCAAATAAAATTAAAAACTTCTTCGTGATATCATCCACAAGAAACGAGCTAGATTAGCCAGATAATAAGTGAATGTTGATGGAGGCACTTGAAAAGTATTGTCAGGCGTGTTCCCAAGACAAATTCTACCTACTAACAACACAATCCTGGTTGACTGGGAGAGTGGCTCAAATACTGGAGCCAAATCCTTGAGGGCCCTTTGAACACTGCCAAATGCGCTTCGCGCTAGCTCATCCTCAATAGGCCGTAAATACATCTCCTGATTGTTCGCTTTCAAGATGGCACAAAACATCGCCTTTGATGACTACAGTCCTGTATTTGTTTGCTTGGGAGGCTGTAATTTAGGTTCACAAACAGGAGTCAAGTGGTAAACAGACATTTATTGCCTCACATTTTCAAACAGCGATGCCAGCAGAGCTGGCCCTCTATGGAATTAAGGATCTGCTCTAGTCACCGCCCCCTTGGCTTGAAGATGGCTCTAATCTCCTGGCCTTTGTTGTTGCTTGCTTGTTTTTGTGAGACAGTGAATTTCTCATTTCTTTACTTTCCATTTCTCTTTTCTGTGTTTTAATTACAAAATAAAGTATTTTCAAGATAGCCTCAAGTCAATGGTTCCCCACCCCTCTCTAGTAGGGGGATTGAATTTAGGGTCCCAGGCATGTTAGGTGCGCAGTCTACCAATGTGCTACAGCCACAGCCCTTCTCCACTTCTCTTGTTGCTTCAACAGAATACGTGAGAAAAGTAACTGAAAGGAGGAAGGAGTTGTTTTGGCTCATGGTTTGGGGCTGTGGTTTCTCATGGCAAGGGCTATGTGGCAGCCGGGGCTTGAGTCAGCTTCCCTTTGCAGTCAGGAAGTTTCATGGCCTAAAATGGTACTAGTAGCCTTACCACCTTCAAGATCACTTTCCTGCAGGAGTCTTCGATTAGCTTGTGAGTAAGGCAACCCAAGTGCCTGGGAATTGTTACCCTCACTCTTAGAGTCTACCTTTATTACAAACATACAATCAATCAATGCAAGAGGCTCGGAAGCAGGTCCAGCTCTTGTCATCAGCAGATACAAACTGCATCTCAAGGATATCCATTCTAACAGCATCTGGAGGATCTTAAGCTCACAGGCTTAGTCTTCCGGAGAAGACACCAAAGAAAAACACTGCCATCAAGCCTAGTTGAAGAGGAACTTGTCAGACATCTCTATTGGCTGATTGACTCTCCCATTGCCCAAATACTGATGCTTGGATTCCTGTTTCCCCAACTCAAAAGAAAGACATGCGTTCATCTTCATTTTCTGCAAGCTTCAGAGATGGACAGTTCCCAGCCAAGTTGACAGAAGAAGATTAATTTTTGGATTCTGCAACACCATTTTCTGTCTTTACCCTTCTACCGATCTTGCCTATTATTCCACTTAGATGCTTTCTGGAATACTAATGTGACATCCTTTATCGCCATCCTATTATTTTTGCCTTGCTATGTTACCACTTAAGAAAAAAAAACCCTGAGACTCTTACATGTTTTTCCCGTAACCAAGGCTCTGCAGTTAACTGAGTGCCGCATATGTCACCCCCTGCCTAACACCGCTGACAAAAATGTAATAGCTGTTCCCTTAAACACTTCAGGAGGTAGATTCCCTTTTACAGGTTTCTTCTGGTACTTGTTTCCCTCACAGCATTCAGCCCAACCACCCTTTTATCTGGTAAAACTTCGATCTTGACCTCACATCAACAAAATGCTTGGACTTGAAGTCTTTAGAATCATATCACAAAGATCCAGTCAGTTAGGAGTTGACACTCATTTGAAAGATAGCTTGATTACAGAGATTGGTTTTCTCTCCTTAACCTCTGCAGGCGCAGTTTAACTCCACTAAAGGGATTTGTCCGTCTTGAGAGACACTAATTGCCTCATTCTTAATGTAGTAAATAATAGCCGCATTCCTAATACAATCTATACCACGGTATTGCTTTTTCGATATGTCTTTGTTTGCCCCCTGCCACATACTGTCATGTCTTGGGTAACTGTAATTAAGATTAGTGCATTTATTTTTGCGTGCATGTATGTGTATGTCTGTGGGTGCACATGTGCCACAGCGTGTGTGCAGACATCAGAGGACAGCTTGCTGGAGTCACTGTCTCTTGCCAGCACCGGTGGATACAGGGATTGAACTCAGGCCGGCAGGCTTAGCAGGAAGCATCTTCGTCTTACCAACCTGCTTGGAATTCGTTCTCGGGATTTAAATCTAGTGGTTCACATCTTAAAAGGGACATTTAGAAGCCTCCAGAATGAGGCAAGTACAAGTTATTTCGGGGGAACTTCAAGGAGGTCTACCTCTTTCTGCTTACGCTTTGCTGTAATTTCCATAGTGCCTATAAGACAAGTGAGGCAGTCTGGAACGTGTTTCTAATGCCATTTCAAGTCATAAATGATAACGTTTCTACTCATTAGGTAGTGCGGTTGGGACAATCACATGGTCCTTGATTTCTCCCATCCAATTAAAGGGCAACTACACAGAAATAGATATTACTTGTGACACCCGTGAAAAGGCTACAGTAGAAGCTTAACGGTTTGTGAATCGGCTAAAAGAAAAAGCCTCCTACTTGCCTTAAAGTCTCCATTGAACTTGGAGATGCATTTTCTATTTTCATTTTTTAGATTTCACAATCTAGTCTTTTGGCCTTGAGACACGTTGTTGGTACCCATTTCTGATTGTTGTCTTATAGCTGGCGTACACAATCTTTGCAGAATCTTTTTATATTGAATTCTTACCATGCAAACAGGTTTAAACCAGAGACACGATTATTCCTGCAGCAAACAGGAGAGGTTCGTTACAGTCTAAACACAGACCATACACCTTTAACTATCTTCCCACCAGCCATGTGGAGGATGGAGATAGCATGGAGCAACATCCTGCCATCTGACTTCCTCTGTCTTGGCTAGAGACGCAAAGGAGCCATGTTTCATATCTTGGAATTGGTCTGATGCCCACAGCAGGGCCTCAGTGCTACTGGAAGCCAGCTTCACAGTCCTAACTGCCACATGTAATTTACCTGTGGGATATAAACAATCTCACAGAATTGTGTCTCATAAGACACTTCACTATTGTGAACAGAGGTTTATCATTTTGCCTAAGCACAGACAGCAGCAGAGCCACTGTGCAAATAATAAAATGCCAGCCATCTTCCCTTCCTGCTTATTATGAGTGACAGTTACTTGTGTACCTTGTGTTTCAGCTACAGCTTTGTCCTCACTTGAGATGCCTAATGATAGAATTCAGAGTGAATTCTCACATGCATGCTTTCCAACTCATTTAAGGAAGCCCCCAAATCCAGTAATAACTCTCCAAAATATTTAATAATATTGTTAAATAAAAGCCAAGGCATTTACTCTTTGAAAATTTCTTACATGGCTATAATGCATCTTGATCATGCCCATCCCTCATTTTTTCCTCCACCTCCCCCAGAATCCCCATCATACCTCCCTCCCAACTTCACATCCTTCTTTTGTAATTTTTAAAATTTATTTTTGATTAATTTTAATTCACGGAGTCCAGTTAATGCTACCTATATGCACGTGGGCATAGATTTCTCCATAGGTGCACAGACAACATTCCAGTGGCCGTCCTCCTAAAGAATAGCGACTCCTTTCCCCAACAACCATCAGCTACCAACAGGTTTCCAGCAAGAAGTGAAACACTGAGAGCCCCTCGCCCATGATGCTGACTTAACTGGCTTGATCTGTGCAGGTAAAAACAGCTATTTTGAGTTCATGTGTACAACTGCCGCATCACGTCCATTGGATAGCACTTCACAGTTCTCATCTTCCAGCTCTTCATTCTTTCTTCCCTTTTGTCCTAAACGTTCCTTGAGTCTTTCTAGAGGGTGTTGATGTAGATGTCTCCTCTATGATTGACTTTTCAGGATTGCTTATTCTCAGCACTTTGAGCAGTACTGTGTCTCTACATTAACCCCTACCCACTATGATAAAAAGATTCTCTGACCAAGGCGAGAACAGCACAGATCTATAGATAAACACATAAATAGAGGGCAGCTTGATAACATGGCCTTTAAGGAAAACAACATCAATAGGTTCTCATCTGGGCTTATACCTTCCCCATGTTTATAGAACCAGGCATGAATTCCCTCCTGTGGAAAGGGCCTTAAATCTAATAAAGAGAACCTATGCCTGTAAACAGTCTTGGGACTATCATATCAATGGGAACCTCTTGTCTGTCAGGCCAGTATTGTAGCATGCAGGGTCCCATGTTGGTTAAGGTCATTGATGTTTTTCCTTGCCCAGCAGTCCACTCAGCACCTCCCAGCACTATGGTAGCTAGTTAGCTTAGAATTGAATGAACGACTTTAAAGCTTTGATTGCTGCTAAGGCCTGCTAATGAGACCTGTCTCCAAGACCCTAAAGGAGATGTGTTGGAAAGAAGGATCTTTTCTTTTTTTTCTTTTTTTTTATTGAAAAAAAAATTTCCGCCTTCTCCCAACCTCCCGTTTCCCTTCCCCTCCTCCCACTTTTCTCCCCTCCCCCCACTCCTCTCCCCCTCCCTCTCCAGTACAAAGAGCAGTCAGGGTTCCCTGCCCTGTGGAAAGTCCAAGGTCCTCCCCCCTCCATCCAGGTCTAGGAAGGTGAGCATCCAAACTGGCTAGGCTCCCACAAAGCCAGAACATGAAGTAGGATCAAAACCTAGTGCCATTGTCCTTGGCTTCTCATCAGCCCTCATTGTCTGCCATGTTCAGAGAGTCCAGTTTTATCCCATGCTTTTTCAGTCCCAGTCCAGCTGGACTTGGTGAGCTCCTAATAGATCAGCCCCACTGTCTCAGTGGGTGGGGGCATAAATCGCGGTCCTGACTTCCTTGCTCATGTTCTTCCTCCTTCTGCTCCTCATTTGGACCTGGGAGCTCAGTCCCTTGCTGCAATGTGGGTCTCTGTCTCTATCTCCATCCATCACCAGATGAAGGTTCTATGGTGATATGCAAGATATTCATCAGTATGGCTATAGGACAGGGCCATTTCGGGTTCCCTATCCTCAGCTGCCCAAGGAACTAACTGGGGACATCACCCAGGGCACCTGGGAGCCCCTCTAGAGTCAAGTCTTTTGCCAACCCTAAGATGGCTCCCTTAATTAAGATATATACTTCCCTGCTCCCATATCCACCCTTCCTTTATCCCAACCATCCCATTTCCCCAAGATCCCCCCATCCTCCCCTTCTCACTTTTCTCTCCCCATCTCCCCTTACCCCCATCCCACCCCACCCCCAAGATCCCAATTTTTTGCCCGGCAATCTTGTCTACTTCCCATATCCAGGAGGATAACTATACGTTTTTCTTTGGGTTCACCTTCTTATTTAGCTTCTTTAGGATCACAAATTATAGGCTCAATGTCCTTTATTTATGACTAGAAACCAATTATGAGTGAGTATATCCCATGTTCATCTTTTTGGGTCTGGGTTACCTCACTCAGGATAGTGTTTTCTATTTCCATCCATTTGCATGCAAAATTCAAGATGTCATTGTTTTTTTACCGCTGAGTAGTACTCTAATATGTATATATTCCATACTTTAAGAAGGATCTTTTCTAGTTTACTAGCTTAAGGCATCATAGAGTTTCTCAACTGGCCTAAAGGATATGACTTTCGTGGATAACCTCAGGTCCCAGTCACAGACTAGAAGGAGGAAGGCTTCTTATTAGACTCTGATAAGATTTTGAGGCTACTAGGGAAGGCATGTGTTCCTCTATCTTTTATTATTATTATTGTAATTTTTGAGATTATAACTTAATTGCAACTTATCTCCCTTCTCTTTCCTCCCTCCAAACACTCCCATATATCCTTCCCACTCTCCTTCAAATTAATGGCCTCTTTTTTTACTAATTGTTATTGCATACATATATATATATATATATATATATGTATTTATACACAACATGCTGAATATATTTAATATTACTTATATGTTCATGATTCAGGGCTGATTAGTTAATATTGGATAATCAAATATGAGGCTCATCCCTAAGATTTTCCCTCTCTCAGCCATCACTATTTGTCTACCATTCTTTGTCTTTGTGTTCCCCTGTCCACATCAGCAGGTCTATTGGTATTGGACATGTTCAGGCCTTACTTAGGTAGCCATATTGTTGAGGTTATCATCAGTGTAACTTCCCTGAAAGGAGACACAATCTCACTGCCAACTTTCTGGTCCTCTGGTTCTTACAGTCTTTTTGCATACTTTTCTGTGATGTTCTCTGAGCCTTAGGTTCAGGAACTGTGTTGTAGATGTACCCACTGGGGCTAGGCACCCCACTATCAATTGATCTCTGCACTTCAACCAGTTATGGTTTTCTGTAATGGCCTCTTTTACTGCAAAGAGAACCGTCTTTGACGAGGGCTGAGACCTACACTTCTCTGTGGGCGTAAGGGTACGTTTTAGAATGTTGACAGCAATTATGGTGGTCTGGTGGAGTAGCAGGCTCTCCTCTTGGATCCATCAACTGACCAGCTCTAGGCTGTTGGCTAATTTCTACTATGAGGTGTGAGTTCAGCTCCTGTTGAGTAGGCCTTAAGTCCAATTAGAGAGTTGTTGGTTATCATCAAGATATGAGTGCCACTATTGCACCTTTAGGGATAAATTATTGGGGTTCATAGATATCATAGCTGGGTAGAAGTATAGACTGTGGGCGGGAGAGATGGCTCAGCAGTTAAGAGCACTGGCTGTTCTTCCAGAGGTCCTGAGTTCAGTTCCCGACCACAAGGTGACTCACAACCATCTGTAGTGAGATCTGGTGCTCCCTTCTGGCCTGCAGGGATACATGCAGGCAAAAAACTGTATGCATAATAAATAAATAAATAAATAAATGAAAAATGAATAAATAAATCTTTAAGAAAAGAAGTCTAGAGTGCTTCACTTGCTTGGCAGCTTGTATCGTATCTTCCAGTAACTATGAAAACAGACCACAGGGAGTTGGCTTGTGGCTCAAATCCAGCTCAAATCTTCTAAGTTCTGTGTCCAAATGTGTGTTGTCTTCAGCAATAGGGGCTTATTTTCAACCTGGAGGAGGCAACCAAAAGCAACAGTAGTTTATATGTTTTTGGAGTCTCTTGGGCTACCCTGACCAACAATTCCAAAGGCAGTTTCTCATGCTTGGTACTGGGGTTTTTATTAGCTAGCTTATGGCTCTTGTGGGGAGCATTGTCAATATTCAGCCTGAATAGAATGAATAACTTTAATAATTCTCTCTCTCTCTCTCTCTCTCTCTCTCTCTCTCTCTCTCTCTCTCTCTCTCTCTCTCTCTGTGTGTGTTCTGTATGTTCATTCCTCTCTCCCAATGAAAGCCTTCTCATCAAAAATGTATATTTGTAATTTTGTTTATGTGTATGTGTCTCTATATGTGTATGCCGTGGTATGTGGGTGCCCACAGAGGCCAAAAGAGGTCATCAAATCTTCTGAGTGTGTAGTTTCAGACAGTTGTGAACTGTGGGTGCTGGGAGCCAAACTTCAGTCTTCTGCAAAAGCAGTGACTGTTCCTAAGTACTTTTGTGAGTCTCCACGTGGGTGCCGAGAAGATCTTTCTAAAAGAAAACAGGATCCTTAGAGGAACAGTGAATTCTAGGTCCAAGGTCAGGAAGAATGCAAGACAAATTTGGACGATTTTGTGCAGAAAAGCAAAGAAGTGCTCCAAGTACGCGGAGACCATGTCAAAAAGGTCAGTTTAAAAACGTTCGTGGCTAAATAAACAGGTCACTCATTGTTCTTCCAGAGGACTAGGGTTCAATTCTCAGGATCCACATGACTCAAAAACTCTAGTTCCAGGAGGTACAGTGTCCTCGTTTAGCTTCTTCGGGCACCAGGTATGCAAGTGGCACAAAGATACACTGGCAAGAAAAATACCCATCCACATAAAATGAAATAAATTAAAATGGGGATTCATTGAATAAATCTCTGGCAATCTGAGTATCAGCATAATCGTTTCTGTTTTTATTTGATCGAATGCATATGGGTGTTTTATCTGCATGTACATCTGTGCACCACATGTGAGTGATGACTATGGAGGTCAGAAGCATCAGATCCTTGTAAAGTGTCACATGGGTGCAAAGACTCAAACCCAGGTCCTCTGCAAAAGCAGTTAATTCCCAAACATTGAACCATCTCTCCAGGCCACAGCCTGATATTTTAAGATAGACTGTAACTCTCTGATTCCAATAGGAGTCCATGAAGCCATACTAATAAAAAAGAATGAATGGATGTGAGAGAAAGGAAAACTTCTCTTCCTTTTGGCAGAAAGCTGACTAATAATAAGACGATGAGAATAGAACAATTAACATGTGGACTGAAAGTGTTTGTATGAACAAGATACTTGCAGGGACTGAAGGTTTTTTCCCCACAGTTCACTTGCAAATTACAAATGAGAAAAATGATAAGTAAAATAGAGGAATTTGACAGACAAACAAATAATCAAAGTTAACATCCTCAGTCATGGGACACATTGACATCACATGTGTGATAATGTGATCTGCCAAGAAAGGCACCACGTCACTTCCGTGCTGTTTCTGTTGAAAATTCCCAACCTGAATCATGAAGATTAGACAAGCCCAAATTGAGGAACAGTCTATAAAATAGCTGGTCTGTATGCTTCCAAAACGTCAATGTCATCAAAGCCACAGAAAACTGTGGAACATTTCCAGATTAAAGGAAGCTGAAAAATCGTGACAACTAAAAGCAATGTGTGATCTTAGACTGGATCCAGGATCAGAAGGGGGACATGAAATGGAGAACATTAGTGAGCCAGTTGGCTAAATACAAGCATAGACTGTATATGAGATAGTATTACATCAACGTCACTCTTCTCACTTAGATAATTGTTGTTATGTAAGGAATTATTCCTATTCTTAGGAAGATGCCTGCTGAAGTATTTTGAGTAAAGGGACATGATGTGTCCAACTTATTCTCAAGTGCTGAAAAATACATATAAGGAGAGGTAAGGGAATAGTGGCAAAATGTCCAAACTCAGGGATTCTTGATGAAGGCTATAGTAGAGTTCTTTGTGCTCTTCTGTAAGTTTGATGCTATTTCAAAGTAAAATACGTTTTTCAAATCCAGCATGGCTTTTCCATTTCTCCAGAGCAAAACCGAAGTTCCTAAAATGGCCCACAAGACCCTATATGATCCAGACCTACATGGCTTCTGTAACCTCTTCTCACTCTTTCCTTTTATTCTCTGGAGTTAGGCACATCGACCTCGGTGTAGCCCCTGGAAAGGTTGCATCATTCTTTTCTTCTTACTGGCACCCTCTTTCCTTGGGTACCCATGAGGCACTCCTTTACTTCCTTCAGGGCATCTGTTCAGAGGTCACTGTATTCTTAAAAATGCCTTTAACTTCCCTATTTGGAATAACACTTCCTACCTTCATTTTAGAAAGCTGTATTAGTCTATCATATTTATCATAATCTGATATGCCATATGTTTTATTCGTGTGTTTTCTTTAGTGTCCATCTAATCCCTTGACATCTCAAAATTTATAAGGCAAGACAAAAATGTCCCTGCTTTGTTTGCTGCCAGATTCTTAGATCTTTTTATTATGCCTTATAATAGTGAGTAATCAAATATTGATTAAATAAACATAGTTGGTCTTGAGATAGTCTGCAGAAGAACATACAGTAATAGTCAATGCTTATAAAGCATTTGTGATATACTTGACAGCATTCTAAGTGCTTAATGTAGAGTATTTCATTTACAACACGAAAACACCAGAAGTGGATCTTATTATCACAATTATGTCATCATCGTCATCATTATTTCCATTCTGCAGTGAGACAGTAAGGTGTCAGGGACCCCAAGAAGTCAGGTGTGACAGTCTGTTAGTTCATATGCTATACTGCCTCTCTTGGGGTATGGTACATTTTATGTCATGCTTATTCCAAGTACACAAATTTATATCATAGTTTAAAGCATGCAGCAGTATTACATAAAGAAATAGGAAGCATTGTTAAGGTATGACAACATAGAGAGTAAAAATAGGACAATTAGTTTTGTGGTAGTGTTTAAGCTCTAATATAATCAAAACTGTTTTAAAAACTCCTTTATGAAACTACCAACACACATGATCACATGAGTTTTCCTCTGGCATGGATCCTTTTGCTGCTTCTATAGCTGAGCCCATATTCAACTGCTGTCTTGTAGCTGGATCCATATTGTGTAAAAGTCACCATTCCCCCACATGCTTTGCTAGAGTGCTCACACCTAGAAAGGGAAAAGGGAATGATGACAACTTAGACCTCCACCAGATTAAGAATATTTTCTAGTGTCAGCAATGGGGACAGAGTCTCAACTCATTCAGCTCAGCCTGGTATGTGAGAAGGCAAATAAACCGGGAGAGCCATATGGATATCTAGACCTTTGAGTTTTCAGGGTTGGGTGGCTCACAACATCCTGTGATATCCTTTTCTGGTATTTATCAACTCCCATCGTCAATAACGACTTGTTTGTGTCTAACCCCATCTCCCGCTGCAATTTCAGCCCATTTCCTATTACTCTGTAGATATGGAGAACAGATGGCCAACATTCTCCCTCTAACCTTCCACAGAGTGGAAGATACCCACAGAAGATACCCACAGAAGAGACCCACAGAAGCTCTCCCAGGTGGCTCTTATTTTCCTGGCAAAAAAAGTTCCAGCTTCATTTTTTTTTCACAAGTTTCATTTTCTAGTTAGTTATTTCATTGAACTGTGTTGGATTTTCTTTGAAAAAAAATGCAGTGTTTTTCTTTGAAGATCACACAAGCAGATGATCAAAATTCAAACACTGTAAAAAGTATGTGCAGTGAAAGCTAAGCTTCTTGTCCACCTAAGATCCCCGATCTGTCTCTGTGGAAGCAACTATTCTCACCAGTGTTTTCTCCAGAAAATTCTGACTGATATATCTAAGTATATATGAATGCATTCTCCCTAAATTATCTTCATCTTTATATTAGTAAGCTTTCTAATACTCTAATAAAATACCTGATACAGGCTACTTATGAATAAAGAAGTTTATTTTGGCTTACAGTTTGGGAGATTTAAATCCAAGACTGGGCTTATTTCTTCAAGGCTCTGATAGGGCAGTGCTTCGTGGAAGAAGCATATATCATACTTACATTTTGAGGAAGGCCAAAGTAAAAAAATAAAACGAGACAGTAAGGTTCCACAATCTCTTTCCAGGGTCCATTCCTGGTGACCTAAGGATTTCATGCTAGGCCCTCCCTCTAAAAGGTCCAGAGCCACTCTGTGGCCCAAACCTTTACATTTGGACCTTGGAAAGACTATTCATACACAAACCACAGTAATTTACAGTTCAGAAAATATTCATTAAGCAGTTTTTATGTCAGGCATTGTGTGAGCTCTTGTGTCAGGATACAAGGAAAGTAGAGACATGTCCCTCCACTTTGAGGATATTTACACTGGAGCAGAGGAGACAGATGTCACCTACGGATCATGTATAGATTGTGCACCCTCCATGTGCCAGGCTATTGTGAACCCCTGAATAACACGGAATTCATGCCCTCTCACAGCTCAGTATATAGAGAGACCAATGAGCAACCATGGTGTGAAATAAAAATTGGCAGAGAAGTACCATGGTACTCCTTGACAATTTCCATACCACTCTTTGTAAGCCAAGGGGTGGGAGTAGGTACAAACTTCAGTATTATGCCTCATGTAAAGGGAGATGCCTTGGGGTCCCAGACAGGATCTATGGCACTGAAAGTATGATTTAAGCCCCTTTACACAATGTACCTCACAATATCTTTATAACGTGTGGTGAGCTCTACTATGTTTTACCATTGAGGGAAGTTGGGGCTTTGGAGCTTCAGAGACGTCAAGGAACTGACCTTAAATCATATGGCTGAAGTCCCAATCACAAGCCTGTCTTTCTACTAAGCCTGTCTTATCAGTCTCAGCTTCTGTGTCCAGGAGTCAGTGATGGGTAATTTTTATACATTCCTTATTTATTTTCCTCATGGAGACTCCTGGCCTTCAGACTGGTTGCGGGAATCTTCCATTAGACTGAAATGTTCCACTTAAAGAATGAAATGGGAAAGAAATGCCATGGTCTGAAGAGGCAGATCTTAGCAATCTTAGCACTAATTCCTGCTAATGTCACAAGCTCTGTGACCTTGGGCAGGTCAATCTACTCTAAGGACCTGAGAGTCCTCATCTTTGATGTACAGAAACTAGCAGGGGTTATTTCTGGATCTCTGGTGGGATTTGATGATATGTTTATGGCCAATGATATTTTCATGACAGCCCAAGGGCTGTATTGATGCCTTTTGAAACAAGAACTACTCCCCGGCATGCCAAGAATGGCTCAAAAATTGGTTCAGTAAACATATTCATTGTCGAGGAAGATGTGAATGTGTTGTTGCCTTCTTGGCCTTTGCTGTTCACTCACAGTTCTGAATGCCTTTCAAGCTCTATTTTCTCAATAAAGTGAAATGAACCTTAAGTAAATGAACAAGCACTCATTTAATATATCTAGCTTAATTGATGCAATAATTAACTAGGAACAGATGATAATCCTTAATGAAAATTGGGCAAGAGTTCTGAAATTAATAGGTTATTGCAAGTATGTAATAATCCGAGAACTTTGCTCAGGCTGATTTTATGCACGGGAGAGCAGCCTTATGACGTGCTGCAGGCCACAAAAAGAGGATCTGCTCTGGTCAATACGTCTCCATAAGGCTGGAGGCAGAAAGGCTGTTTGGGTCCAGAATAAAAGGGGACTGAGGCATGGCCATCAGAGAATAAATCCCTTTATTCTGTCCCTTCCACTTCATGCCTAAAGGATAAATTTGGAGTCCAGATCTCACCATTTGTGAGACAAATTCTTCTTTTGGGCACTACAGGAACACCGGTGAGAAGTTAAAGGGACCTATTCCCAGGTAAGTGCTTTTCTCCCTCCCTTCTTCTCTCTTTTTCTTCTCCTCACCTCATTTCCACTCTCTTCTTCGTTTTCTTCCTTCCTTTCCATTAGAACTGTGATCATAATAACTATCGATCATAAAAGCACCAAATTGCATGTCGTTATATGAGGTATAAAATATAAATCCTCAACCTCCACCACCTTATCTCTGCTTCCTTTCTTTTTCCTCATCTTTTCATTCTTCATGTTAGTTTTTAAAATTATGAAAATGATGCAGGTTCTTTGCAAAAACAAACAACAACAAAAATCCAAATAGCACAGATTCATAAGTAGTATAAAGGAAATATACTTATTTTCATTCTTCTAGCATTAATCCTTCCATTCCCCCTCCTCCTTCCCTCTTTGCTTTCTCATCCATTAAAACCATATATTTACATTACAAAAAATCAAGCCATATAAAAGTGTATTGAACGTACGGGGACTCTTGTGAAGCTGCCGTCCCTTTCTCAGCCTACCATTTCATGCCAGACACACAGACTTCTCCTATGCCTTTTAGCAGCTGCATAGTATTCTGAAGTGAATGGCATTGATTTATTTACTCAATGTCATTTTATAAAAGTTTAAAGGAAATGAAAGATGGATATTAATTGGCTTGTTTGCTGCTGAAAATTCCATTTTATAGATAGCAATCCATCATACCCATTTCTATAGCACTTTATATTTTGAAAATTGCCTTTGAAATATCATCTTAATTGATTCTTTCTTGCGACAGCCCTGAGAAATAGGCAGATTATTATCAACATTTTACAGATAAGGAAACTGAGGCCCAGGAACATTAAGGAACAGAAATAGGTATGGTCTCACAGATAGTTACTAGATTCTCAGCGAGCCATCTTATGACAGTATAAATTTAAGCTGCATTTTATCTCAGAATTCATAAAAGATTTGGATACCTCCTTACTTCCAAGCTTGTAGGTTAGAAAACCCACCCAAGTCATACAAATTCTCTCATTATCCTAATGAGAATGGCAGGAGGACGCAGTAACTATGAAGAGCTTGATTAATGGCTAGTGCTCATAGCGAGCTCAAGATTCATCAGATTTCCTAATTGGCTTTTATTGTGATACTAAATGTAAAAGTGAATCTATTAACTCCAAGCCACACATAGAAGTGGTAAGAAATTCAATATATTACATTACCCTATAGGAGGGAAAAAAATGCTTAAATCAGTAGCAAATCATTCAGGAGTGCATCTCATTCAGAATCAGAAAATGCCTGTTAACATCCCAGTCCCAGCTTTCTGTAATAAATTCCCACAGGATTTGTGGTTTTAGCCGCAGTTTATAGTTAAGCCACAAATGTGCTTAGGGAAAAAGGATGCAGACGTTCAATACATTTCCCAAATAAGAAACTTCAGTTGCAGTTAATTAAAGAGAGAAGCTGGGTGAAAATAATGAGGTGGTGGCCAGGTTTCTAGAAACAGATCTGGTTCGAGAACAAGATTTATTTGATGAGTTACTTCTGTCATGGTGCTCCTTCCACTCTGACATGATTATTACACAGAGAATACATGTATCACAGCAACACAGTGTAGCCCACAAAAATAGATAATTGTATGTCAACTAAAAATCACATAAAAACCCTGAAAGCAAAACCCACCCAGAAACTAAGGATTTTTAAAACTTCAAGTAGTTTCTTTCTAATTATGTTTTGTATATGGCTCTTCTCACTGAGCTAACTGCTTTCCTCACTCTATGCCCAGCTAGTAACACAGTGGCACATAGTAGGGATATAATAAGATCAGCCAGTGTAGCTGTAGCCACTGAGAATGACTCATGGGGGTGGGGATCCCTTATGTGAAATAACGAGGGAGCGGTGTAATCACATGCATCTAGAAATTGCTTGTTTGGAGTCTGATCTGAGCATATTTTGACTCTTTGAACACAGGGTAGACAATGAAGAAGTACACACTGCATCAGAGGCTTTATGGATTGATTCTTGTTTTGAGTTTTATCTTTCTTTCAGGTAAGAAAATACGTTTTTTTTTTAATTCTCTCTCCCAACCTATAGAAGGTACTAGAAATCAACTATTAGAAAAAATACTACCACTTAAGACTTAGTGACTGCCTCCTACTGGTCAGTATAGCTGCAGGACATGCTAGAGTTTCAGGGTAAAAATGCATTCATGAAGTATTTTATGTGAATGAGGGCACACTGTCCTCATACAAAAGCTAGCTTGGACGTCTTTGATGCTTTTCGGAAATACCATTTGATAATCAGCACACACCTAATAAAACATTATGATTTTCCTTTCGTTTTTCTCTCATGCACGATACTTTTTACAAAACTTCCTGGAGGATTATGACGCCATCTTTCTGTCTCCTGTATATTTCATGAAGATAATAGACTATAGATGAGGAAACTGAAGTGTGCCAAAATCTGTTACCTGATTGATAACAACACGTGGTTGTATGTCTAGAAGGGTTTGTACCTTATGCTCTGGGACAGGAGGAGTGGGGATAGAAACTGTTTCTATGTTAAGTAGGTGACAGGCAGTTGACTCAAGTAGCCAGTAATTTGAAGAATTAAGGAGAGACTGTCTTGAAATATAACAATCTCATCCATATGAATTAAGTTCAGTTGATAACATTGCTCATTTTAGCAAATAAACCCTTAGCTGAAAGGTTATCCATGCCCGTGACCGGCAGTTCCTGATGAAACTAACCTGGGCTTTAATCTGAACAATGCTCAGATTTCAGAGCTAATTTCTGGAAAAATACATCATCATCACCATCAACAGCAAACACCGACCAGCTCCTTGCTGTATCCAGGGCCTGTTGGGAAACCACATTTCTTATAATAAAGGTTGAAATGGGACCTGCAGGGCACAGTGGCAACTTTGTCACTTGGCATTACCTACCTGCTAAGATGTTGATTTATCTTTCCCCAGCCTGCTTCCCCAAGGCAAGAAAGTTTTCTTCTATTTTCTTATCCAAAATCTACACCACAGGTCTTGTTACATAAGTTAGGCATTTGGTACACGTGTGCTTGTTTTATACATCAACTCAGTTTGAAGCCCTACGACTTTAGACCTCTGTTTGGTGGTGATGAGTATTATCCAAACCTTTCTGAGTTTGGTATGACAGGACATGGAACATGAAATAGCATGAACTAGAAACAGAGTGGTACAGGAGTCTAATGTAGTCATGGCATGAAAAATGGAAGAGATGTGGTATAGGAGAGCTTGTATCAAGTTTTTGAGTAGTGTCCTTAGTCAAAATTATAACATGTGTACAAGGTTTTAAATAAACTTATGGAGCTCCCTTTAAAGCATTACAAGTTTGTTGAGAATGTTTATGACCCAAATTCATGAATCCAGGCAATAATTCTTTTTGATTATCAAACTGTTAAGTACAATTGTTCTTTAATTAGTGAGCAATGCATTACTTTCTTCCTGGAAAATATTTTTGTCCTTGAAATAATGATATAGCTTCAGTCACTGGCCTCCTAACTGTGAGGGTCATTGTGGGGGAAAGATTGGGGGCAGATCAAGCAGAGAGTGACTCAGAAATGCTTCAACCGGATGGGTTGACAGTGGAGAAAAATGTGTTCATAGAACAATACCGAAGTTTAGTAAGAAGAAATCACCAGTCACGCAGTCCAAAAGGTAAGAGCCGGAACAGTAAGAAGGGACAAACAGGTAGGGTTCCGGGTCAAACAGTCATGGAATGTAGCAAGAGTTAAAGTATAAGGCAAGAATAGGTAGAAAGACCTAGGAGTTAAGTTTCCCTGTGCTGTTTTAGTTGGCTTGGGCTGCTGTGACTGCATGTTTTAAACAACACATCTTTATTTCTCATCGTTGTAGAGAATGGGAGATTTAAGGTCAAGATGTCAACCAATTTTCCTACTAGTGAAGGCTCTCCTCCTGGCTTTCAAGTGGACCTTCCCCCAAAGTCCTCATAAGGCTGAGAAGGAGATAAAGAGAAAGGGAGAGAGAGCAAGAAGGCAGGCTAAATGTAACAGGGCAGGCTTTGCTGTATGGAGTGTGTTATAGGCTAGGCTTGGTCATGCACACCTTTAATCCCAGCACTTAGGAGGCAGAGGCAGGAGGAACCCTGTGAGTTTCAGTTCAACTTGGTCTAGGACTGCCAGGACTACAGAGAGAGACCCTGTCTCAAAAACAAAACAAAACAAAACAAAACAAAACAAAACAAAACACAAACTGAAAAACCAAACAAAAGCTACCCCAAATACCAAAACCAAACTCAACAACAACAAAAGAGTGTTTTATGATTTGTCTGTTAGTTTAAAGACAGGCTCTTGTTGTTGTAGCCCACACTGTCCTCAGACTCACAAGCTTCCTGCCTCAGCTTCCAAAGTGCTGGAATTGTAGGCATGTAGCACTGCGCTTTCCTTGTAATGTGTTTTTAGAGCATTCTCGACGAGTGGAAGAATGGCTGACTTTTTCGACATTATCACGGGGCATTGAAGCTCCGTGTTTGGTACCTTTGAATCTTTTACACTGAATAGTTAATTTGGGCTGAAATTAACTTTATTAATAAGTTCTCTCTCTCTCATATATATATGATGTCATATATATATGATCTCATATATAATCATATATATATGATCAGAGCTTGCCAAGGTCTAACTTGGGGGAAAAGGAGATAGAGTTTGAGCTCTCTCTCTCTCTCTCTCTCTCTCTCTCTCTCTCTCTCTATCTATCTATCTAGTGAAGGATGAAGTTTGAGAGGGCATTGTAATTTTTTTTATAAACTCAAGCTGAACTGTACAATGTGGTGAATACTTACAACACAGGGCTCTTTAACCCATTCCATTAAAATAAGAGAAGCAAAACTCACATGCTGAGTACTCAGCTCCTACAGGTGACTAGTTGCTACTATATAGACAAGTGCCAACTACTAACACTTCTGACATCACAAGAAGGGACTTTGTTGTTCTGGAAGGTTGCGGGAATTGACTCTTTGACAAATGACATAAAACACAGGCTTACAGAAATGCCTTTTCTGTCCCATAAAGTATACCAATTTAAAAGTTCAATTCATTGAATTTTAGTGTATTTACAAAGTTGCACACTCATTATTATTATATAATTTCAGAGAGTTTTAATCATCCTCAAAAGAAAACTCAAACTCTATGAATTTATTTTCAGGGTTCACCCAGGTGCCATGTATCCTTCATCCATTCCTTTTATTGTTGAACAATATTTACTTTTACAGAAAAGCCTTGGAGTTTCCCATTCATCAGGTGATACATATTTAAGATTGTTTTTACTTTTTGCCGAGTGCAAATAATACCGCGGTGAGAATCGTATGCAAGGCTTTAATGGACATGTGCTTCCATTTCCTTTGGGAGCACGTTCAGGGGTGAAATTGCTGACTCATATGGTACCTTTATGACTAATGTTTAAGAAGCTTCCAGGCTATTTTTCAAAGAAGCTACTTCATTTTGCATCCCTGCGAGCAGTATGCGAGGGATCTGATCTCTCTACACACTTGCCAATTCTTGTTGCTGTCTATCTTTTGATGATAGCCACCTTAGTGGCGTAAAGTGATGTATTACTGTGGGTTTTTGTTTTCCTGTGATGTAGATCATCTTTCCTATGTTATAAAGATGATATTTATTTATTTGGAAAGGGTCTTGCTTTATAGTACAGGCGAGCCCGCAAATCACTGTGTAGCCCAGGCTGATAGAGGAATCATGATCTTACTGCTCCAGCCTGCATAGTGCTGGAACTGTTACAACATAGCACTATACTAAACCAGAAGTTATTGCTGGCTTGCTTAGTTGTTTTGTGATTCTGGAGATCGAACCCAGGGCCTTCTGCATATTAGGTAAGGGCGTTATTACTGAGCTTCATGCCTGCCCCCAGACATTTCAATCTGTCAATGTGCAGAGCTCGTGGGCTGCAAAATTATACCTTTCAGGGGCTGGAGAGATGGCTCAGTGGTTAACAGCAGTGACTGCTCTTCTAGAGGACCCAGGTTCAACTCCCAGCACCCACATGGCAGCTCAAAACTGTCTAACTCCAGTTCCTGAGGATCTGACACCTTCAAACCAATGCACATAAAATAGTTAAATAAATTAGTAAAAATTGCACCTTTCAGATTTTGCTGATTATATTTTTTATTTTGAAAATTTTCAATACATGTTTTCTTTTTATTTATTATTTATTTTTAAAAATTTATTAGATTTTAAAAAAAATACCAATCCAAGTTCCCATTCCTTTCTTCCCTCCTCCCATTCCCTCCACATACCCTCCCACCCCATCCCCATCCACTCCTCAGAGAGGGTAAGGCACATTGCTTTGTGGAAAGTCCAAGGCCTTCCCTACTATATCTAGGCTGAGCAAGGTATATATTCAAAGAGAATAGGCCCCCTAAAAGCCAATACATGCAGTAGGGATAAATCCTGGTGCCACTGCCAGTGGCCCCTCAGTCTGCCCCAGCCATGCAACTGTCAACCACATTCAGAAGAACTAGTTTGGATCTATGCTTGTTCCTTCCCAGTCCAACTGGAGTTGGTGAGCTCCTATTAGCCCAGAAAAACTGTTTCAGTGGGTGAACCCATCATGGTCTTGACCTTGCTCATATTCTCACTTCCTCCACTCTTCAACTGGACTTTGGGAGCTCAGTCCAGTGCTCTGATGTGGGTCTGCTTCTGCCTCTATCAGTTGCTGGATAAAGGTTCTATGGTGATATTTAAGATAGTCATCAGTCTGACTACAGAGCGAGTCAAGATTAGGCCTCCTCTCCTCTATTGCTTAGGGTCTTAGCTGGGGTCATCCTTGTGGATTCCTGGGAATTTCTCAAGAGCCAGGTTTCTGCTAACCCTATAATGGCTCCCTCAATCAAGATATCTCTCTCCTTGCTCTCATCTCTGTCCTTCTATCTCGACCATCCCATTCCCTCAAGTTCTCCTCTCCCCCCCTTCTCCTTCTACCCTCCCCTCTCCCCCCATCCCAACCTTGCCAATCAATCCTGTCTGTTTCCGATTTCCAGATGGGTCTATATATATTTTCTTTGGATTCACCTTATTACTTAGCTTCTCTAGGATCATGAACTATAGGCTCAATGTCCTTTGTTTATAGCTAGGATACACTTATGAGTGAGTACATACCATATTCATCTTTTTGGGTCTGGGTTACCTCACTCAGGATAGTGTTTTCTAATTCCATCCATATGCATGCAAAATTCAAGATGTCATTTTTTTTCCCACTGAGTAGTACTCTAATGTGTAAATGTGCCACATTTTCTTTATCCATTTATCCATTCTTCTATTGAGGGGCACCAAGGTTGTTTCCAGGTTTTGGCTGTTACAAATAGTGCTGCTATGAACATAGTTGAACAAATGCTTTTGTAGTATGATTGAGCATCTTTTGGGTATATGCCCAAGAGTGGTATTGTTTCTTGAGTAGACATAGTCATAGTGCTTTTGGAGCCAGCGCATCACACAGAGGAAAGGTAGAATGGTAAACAGTAGAACGTTTTTGAGGGACTTTTTAAGTTGGCTAAAAACCCATTATATTGACACAGGCTAATAGATAATAGAATTTTCATTGGTCAGCACTGAAAATATTAATAGGGAAATTGCACAGTCTGAAGAGTAGGCCTCAAACGCTGGACTCCCCTGTTCGCCTTGCAGATGGAGATAGATACCTAGCCTAGAGTTTTATTACATATGCCCCTTCGAGTTAGTCTGTCAGGCCTGGCCTTGTGGGAACCCTTATCCTCGCAGCATAGAAACCTCTGTGGGAAGAGGCAGAGGTCCTAGTAATTTTACTGTCAGGTAATAATCATCATTCTTTTCCCATAGGTTCTCTGTACACTATTGGCCCATCTGCCTCCTTCTCTTTCCCCATCCATATCCAATCCACTGAGTCTATTTTATGTCACTTCTATATCCCAATCTCTTGTGTGTGTGTTTACCCCTTCCCTGGCCACCGTTACATCCTTTCAAATAGCTTCAATAGCTTCCCAAGTGGAATCCTTGCTCCACTATATTCAGTTTTCATTGCAGCTGCCAGAATGATCTTCTAATATATCAGTTTAAACAATGCTATTCTTTTGGTCAAAACTTTCTATGAAGTTCCTATCACAAACTACAATCCAAACCCTAAAAGGCATGACATAATCTGGTACCTTGATGCCTCTTGGGTCTCATTTTTCTACCATGCTTCCCTACTGTCTTACTCTAGATACGGCGTTCCTTGAAAATGACACATACAGTCCACTAAAAGCCTTTTCTGCATGTGTTTATCCATGTCTGAGTTACCTCTTACCCCATATCTTTGTAACCCTAGTTCACCAAAGACTAAACCAGCTCTTCATCAGAAAAGCTTTTAACTAGCTTGTCAACCGTTGGCGTTCTTATTCCCCTCATTTCTGAATTTTTCATTATCTAACTCATCAGCTTGTTAATTTCCTTCAGAACATTTCTCACAATTTGTAATTATTTTATTTACTTTCTTATTGTCTGCTTCTATCCTTGCAATGTAATCTAACAAGGCCAGAGACCTTTGGTGTCATATTCATTATATAACTGTGCTCTAATACTGTCACACAGCAAATTAATTTTCTGAAGGTCTTCTGTATTTATAAGTAAGGTAAATTATTTTGTTGGATTACCAGTGGGAAGTGTTGTTAGTGGGTGGCAGATAGCAACTCTGTTCTCTGTGGCTACTCACACTGGGACCACGGAGATCCAGGTAACAGAGACCCCTTGCATTATCAGGCATCAGTATATATAGCTGCTTAAACAATTATAGGTTTGCTTGTCAGGAATTTTGTCTACAGATGCTTTCAATGCGTCAGAATATTGATGAGCAAGAATATATGACAGTAAGAGCTCTACCCTTCCCTTTGATGAGTGGGTAGTGGTATTTGCCATTTGAGATGCAGGAAGTGCCCTTTGCAGAATGCTCACCCAAGAGTAGTCAGATTCTCTAGACTATTAACAATCAAAACATTTTTATTGTTGTTGTTTTGCATTGCTAGGGATGGGAACCAAGGTCTTGTGTAGACTAGGAAAACACTCTCCCAATAAACAGTATTCTTAGCACCTCTCCAAAGTACAAACATGACTATAGCCTTGGTTGGGCTCTTTCTCCCAGGACTACTCTGCCTCTCTGATGAGTTATGTTTCCTGATTTGCTGAATTACTGCACTCCAACACTGACTTATAGTTATTGCTCAATTATCACCACTGTTTACTGCAGTCATTTTTCAGAGAGCCTTTGGATTTATGAGTAAAGAATATACTTGTTGAGTGAGACATGGACTTTGAATACAAGATTTTGGTGGGCTTTGAGCACTTCACAGTATCGTCAGTTGAGTCACACCTTCCCCAAATTGTTGAAGTCTTAACGCTCAATACCTCAGAATGCGATATTGTTTAGAAATAAGGTTATCGTGAAAGTGATTTATTAAGATGCCATCATACTGGAGCAGTGAACTCCCAATGCAATATAAAAATCTTTATTAAAAGGAGAGATTTGGGTCTGGACACACACACAGGGAAAAGACCACATAAATCTAAAGGCACATACTGGGGTGATTGGTCTGTAGGGCCACAAACACGAAGTATTAGCTACAAACCACCAGAAACTAAGAGAGGGCTATGGAGCAGATTTCTCCTGGACACTCCTTAGATAGAACCACATTTGTTAACACTTGCCCTTGACGGTTAGTCTACAAAACTGTGAGACAGTAGGCTTACATTGTTTAAGCTCTCTAGTTTGTGGTTCATTGTTATAGCAGGCACTAGTGCTCTGTTGGGCTGGCTAGCTTAGACATTGTCAGTCCAAAAGAGGAAAGTGGATTCTCTAATGACTGCATTGCAGGGAGCAGACCACTTCCACATTGCTTGATCATAGGAGAACCCCGTTTGTTCTCTCCTCTAGAATGATATCAGCCAGTCCATCTGGAACCCTCGTCCCCAGTCTTGGCACCGCTTGTGCATGTTAAGAGAAAAGTTCACAAAGAAGGAGGAGAAAAGCTAGCACAGAATACTCCCAGGGATTATTTAGTATTATCTTCAGCTTAAATGCATCATTTCAGTCATCTGCCTTTCAGAGTTCTAAACATTTTATTCATGTATTTAAAAATTAATTATTTTTTCTCTTCGGGAGTCGGGTAGGGAGAAGTAACTCTCTGCTGATCTTTTGCCAAAAGTTCTCTAAAAGCCAGGACAGGGCACAAGTTCAGTATGGTCATACCTTCCAGATTCTACATGCACGTCCCGACACTGACGCATAACGGACAGCTCTCCCCTTTCCTGCTCGTCCACCTGGGACGCTGTCTCCTAAAACAGGGCATAACCATGTATGAAGTAAACAGATACAAAAGGCCTTCTATGTGCCAATGAAATGGGACCCCAATACCTCGTGTTATATATAAATTTTGACACAAAGATGAATGCAAGATTTAAATGCAGGAAAAATTCATGTAACACTATTAGAGGCAAGCACAGGATCCAATCTTCAGGGCCTGAGATTTGGTAATTAATGCTTAGAAATGACACCAAAATCACAAACAACATTAACGAAACCAAAATAGACAAGTTGGATTTAATTAACACTTAAAACTTTCATGTATCCAAAGACATTATTGGGGTAACAACCAGAATGAGAAACTGTATTTGCAGATCACGTCTGATAAGGGTCTAGTACCCATAAGACTTTATAAAGACTGCTTAGTTTTATTTCAACTACCAAGTAAAATATGGGCAAAGGACTTAATAGATATTTCTCCAAAGAAGATATGGAAGTAGCTGAGAAGAATATGGAGAAATACTCTATGTCATTAATTATTAGAGATGAGCAAATCAAAACCACAATGAGATACTATTTTGTACTTCTGAAATTAATAATAATAATAAATAATAATAACTCAAATGTTAGTGAAGATGTGGAGAAACTTGAACCTTATACATTGATAGGAGGAATATAAAATGTTGCAGTTTGGAATATAGTTTTGCTTGTGTATGCCTGTAATCCCAGCATATGAGAAGCTGAGGCAAGAGGATCATGAGTTCAAGGTCAGTCTAGGCTGTGTGTGGAGACCCTGTCTCAAAACAAACATAAACAAAAACCATCTGTTTCAAAACAAAACAAAAAACCTATAATGAATAGAATGGAATGAACTGAAGGAAATGAATGGCACAGAAAGAATTGAGAACATTTTATTGAGACAAAATGAGTGATAGCCATCATATAAACGCTGTTCCTAACTGGTAAAGATGAAACAAGCTGTCAGATGAAACAATGAAGGCAATTTAATATCCACGTAATGGGATGCTGTTTAGCCATGGGAAAAATGGGGTACCAGTTCATGCTACAACATGTTAAATAAAAAAGCTACACATTTTATGATTGCCTAGCCTAATTCCATTTCTGTTCCTGGGATAAAAATACCCCAACAAAACAACTTAATAGAGGAGCAGGTTTGTTTGTCTCGCAATTCCAAGCCACAGTTCATCACTCTGGGGAAGTCAAGACAGGAACTCAGGCATTCAGTTGGAAAGCAGAAACAAATGCACCTATCCCGACATCCTGCTTCTTACTGCTAGCTGCCCCCTGCCTAGGAAGCGGTGCTGCCCAGAATCGCCTGGGTCTTCCTATTCAAAACCAACAACTAGATAACTCCTCAACTGAGAATTTTCCTAGTTGATTCTAGGTTGTAGCAAGTCAAGGTTTAAAACTAACTAGCCAAATGAAATGCCCAGAGCTGGCAAATTCACAGAGATAGAAACCACCTTGCCAGTTATCAGGGATCCGGGGGGGGGGGGAGACAAACATAGACAGACCCCCTGCTTGTTAGGTGCAAGCTCTCTTTGGGGGTGCAGAAAGTATTCTGAAACTAGATAATGATCATGGTTATATACTAATTCAAACACGCTAAATGCCACTGAGATTATATATTTGAAAATGGCGAATTTCCCAGTAGAAATGAAATGGTGCCTGGTGCTCCTTGGGATGAAAACACAGGCATTCTAATCAGGCCTCTGATAAGTTTCCCTTAAGGTAGAACATGATTATGCTATAATGTTAAGTGAAAAAAAAGCAAGGATCCTGGAACAAACAAAATCAACACAGAAGAAAAGAGTTAGAGGAAATATATCAACATTTTTATATCACCTGTTTCTTGGTGACAGGACTCTCTAGTCGACTTTGGTATCCTCTTTTAATTTTCTGATGATTTTCACTATTTCCTTAAAACAACCCATACAGGCTTAGAGAGATGACTCAGTGGTTAAGAGCGCTTGCTGCTCTCCCAGAGGACTTGAGTTCAATTCTCAGGACCTATATGGTGGCTCACAACCATGTGCAGCTCCAGTACCAGGGGTTTGGATGCCCTCTTCTGATCTCTGCAGGCACTAGGCGTGTACCTGGTGTATAGATATATGTGCAGGCAAAATACTCCTCCCCACACACACCATTTTTAAAAATTAAAAAACACACAAAATCATCACTATTATGATAGAAAGAACACCCCCTCCCTTTATGTAGGAAAAACAGCAAATAGAATTTAGAATAAAAGGCATGAGTGTGTAGAGGTAAAGAGACACAGGGAAGCCCAAACCAAGAGCGAACACATTTTGGGGGAGCAATCATGCAATGTGGACTTGAGGATTGGCAGGGAGCAGATGGCAGCATCCAAGTAGACATCTGCAATGGACAGCAAAATCACATGCAAAGGCACAGGTAGCCTTTTAAGCATGCCCTAGAGAGGCCCACTGGAGAAGGCTTGCATAGCCAAACAGAAGGGCCAAAGCCCTGTTCATTTTGCCATAGCCCTACCTCCTCAGAGGCCTGCCTGCCAGATGCCTGGAGGTTGCAAAAGGGCACAGAGGGAGCACAGATGAAGTTGTAGAAGAAAGAGATTTCTACTGATGACACTGGCAAACATTGCAGTTGACATTTACATAGCACTTCATAGTTTATAGACACTGACACCCTAAATGGTAGTATTGCGTCATCTTTTATGATCAGATCTGGTGATTACTATTCCCATATGACCATGGGGAAAGGAAGCATAAAGAAGTGAGAGGAATTTGTTTGTTTGTTTGTTTGTTTTTGTTTTTCGAGACAGGTTTTCTCTGTTTAACAGCCTGGCCTCGAATTCATAGAGATCCACCTGCCTCTGCCTCCCAAGTGCTCGAATTAAAGGCGTGTGCCACCGCCACTGCCCAGCAGGAATTTGTTTACCATTTGTATAGCACTCACTATCTGCCAGACACTGTCCTGAGAGCTTTAAATGCACTAATTGCTCCTGTCTGAGGGTCTAGTAGAAAAAGAACTGAGACACAAGCCTAGCATTTTTGACTCTACACCACATTATTCTCACATTTAAGTGAAGTTTATCTCTGCAGAATCCCAAGTAAAGCTAATAAAACAACAAGCAATTTTATCTATCTATCTATCTATCTATCTATCTATCTATCTATCTATCTATCTATCTATCTATCTATCTATCTATCCATCCATCCATCCATCCATCCATCCATCCATCCATCCATCTATCTATCTATCTATCTATCTATCTATCTATCTATCTATCTATCTATCTATCTAACGTCTATCTATCTAACGTCTATCTATCTATCTATCTATCTATCTATCTATCTATCTATCTATCTATCTATCTAACGTCTATCTAACGTCTATCTAACGTCTATCTATCTATCTATCTATCTATCTATCTATCTATCTATCTATCTATCTATCTATCTATCTATCTATCGTCTATCTATTAAACAAGCTATATATCTCATTTTTCTGACTATACATGATCACGACTGTTTATTTTTTTTAATTTATTTATTTATTAAAGATTTCTGCCTCCTCCCCGCCACCGCCTCCCATTTCCCTCCCCCCTCCCCCAATCAAGTCCCCCTGCCTTGTCAGCCCAAGAGCAATCAGGGTTCCCTGTCCTGTGGGAAGTCCAAGGACCACCCACCTCCATCCAGGACTAGTAAGGTGAGCATCCAAACTGCCTAGGCTCCCACCAAGTCAGTACGTGCAGTAGGATCCAAAACCCATTGCCATTGTTCTTGACTTCTCAGTAGTCCTCATTGTCCGCTATGTTCAGCGAGTCCGGTTTTATCCCATGTTTTTTCAGACCCAGGCCAGCTGGCTTTGGTGAGTTCCCGATAGAACATCCCCATTGTCTCAGTGTGTGCATACACCCCTCGCGGTCCTGAGTTCCTTGCTCGTGCTCTCTCTCCTGCTGTTCCTGATTTGGACCTTGAGATTTCTCTCGGGTGCTCCAATGTGGGTCTCTGCCTCTGTCTCCTCTCATCGCCTGATGAAGGTTAATATTCAGGAGGATGCCTATATGTTTTTCTTTGGGTTCACCTTCTTATTTAGTTTCTCTAGGATCACGAATTATAGGCTCAATGTCCTATCAAAAGTATATGCTCAACTATGTTCATAGCAGCATTGTTTGTAATAGCCAGAACCTGGAAACAACCTAGATGCCCTTCAATGGAAGAATGGATGAAGAAAGTATGGAATATATACATATTAGAGTATTACTCAGCAGTAAAAAACAATGACTTCTTGAATTTTGCATACAAATGGATGGAAATAGAAAACACTATGCTGAGTGAGGTAAGCCAGACCCAAAAAGAGGAACAGGGGATGTACTCACGCATATTTGGTTTCTAGCCATAAATAAAGGACATTGAACCTATAATTCGTGATCATGACTGTTTAAATGTTGTTTAAAATATGAAGATATTAATGAATAAGTATCATAGAAAATAAAAATTTCCCAGAATCCCAATCTAGATGATCATTTTTAAATTAATGCATGCTCTTTCAGATTTTTTTTTTTTTTTCGAGACAGGGTTTCTCTGTGGTTTTGGAGCCTGTCCTGGAACTAGCTCTTGTAGACCAGGCTGGTCTCGAACTCACAGAGATCTGCTCTTTCAGATTTTAAATACTTTTTTTGAGACAGGGTCTCACAATATGGCTCTGAATGGCTTGGAATTTCCTATGTAGATCAAGCATATTCTTTTTTTTTTTTTAAATTTTATTAAAAATTTCCACTTCCTCCCCTCCTCCCATTTCTCTCCCCTTCCACCTGCCCCACCCCCTCCCTCTCAAGTCCAAAGAGCAGTCAGGGTTCCCTGCCCTGTGGGAAGTCCAAGGTCCTCCCTGCTCCATCCAGGTCTAGGAATGTGAGCATCCAAACAGGCTAGGCTCCCACAAGCCAGTACATGCTGTAGGATCAAAACCCAGTGTCATTGTCCTTGGCTTCTCAGTCAACCCTCATTGTCAGCCACATTCAGAGAGTCCGGTTTGATCACATGCTCCATTAGTCCCAGTCCAGCTGGCTTTGGTGAGCTCCCCTTAGATAAGCCCCACCACCTCAGTGGGTGGGCACATCCCTCGCTGTCCTGACTTTCCTGCTCATGTTCTCCTTTCTTCTGCTCCTCATTTGGACCTTGGGAGCTCAGTCCCTTGCTGCAATGTGGGTCTCTGTCTCTATCTCCATCCATCACCAGGTGAAGGTTCTAAGGTGATATGCAAGATATGCATCAGTTTGGCTATAGGATAGGGCCATTTCAGGCTTTCTCTCCTCAGCTGTCCAAGGAACTAGCTGGGGACATCTCCTTGGACACCTGGGAACCCCTCTAGAGTCAAGTCTCTTGCCAACCCTAAAATGGCTCCCTTGATTAAGATATATATTTCCTTGCTCCCATATCCACCCTTCCTCCATCCCAACCATCCCATTCCCCCAAGCTCTCCCCAATCTTTCCCTTCTCACTTTTCTCTCCCTATCTCCCCTTACCCCCACCCCACCCCACCCCAGAACTCCCAATATTTGCCTGGCAATCATATCTACTTCCATTATCCAAGAGGATAACTATATGTTTTTCTTCGGGTTCACCTTCTTATTTAGCTTCTCTAGGATTACAAATTATAGGCTCAATGTCCTTTATTTATGGCTAGAATCCAGTTATGAGTGAGTACATACCATATTCATCTTTTTGGGTCTGGGTTACCTCACTCAGAATAGTGTTTTCTATTTTTGTCCATTTGCATGCAAAATTCAAGATGTCATTGTTTTTTACTGCTGAGTAGTATTCTAGTGCATATATATTCCACACTTTATCCATTCTTCCATTGAGGGGCATCTAGGTTTTTTCTAGGTTCTGGCTATTACAAACAATGCTGCTATGAACATAGTTGAACAAATGCTTTTGTAGTATGATAGGGCATCTCTTGGGTATATTCCCAAGAGTGGTATTGCTGGGTCCTGGGGTAGGTTGAATCCAAATTTCCTGAGAAACTGCCACACTGCTTTCCAAAGTGGTTGCACAAGTTTGCATTCCCACCAGCAATGGATGAGTGTTCCCCTTACACCACACCCTCTCCAGCAAAGGCTATCATTGGTGTTTTTGATTTTAACCATTCTGACAGGTGTAAGATGGTATCTCAAAGTTGTTTTGATTTGCATTTCCCTGATCACTAAGGAGGTTGAGCATGACCTTAAGTGTCTTTTGGCCATTTGAATTTCCTCTGTTGAGAATTCTCTGTTCAGTTCAGTGCCCCATTTTTTAATTGGATTAATTAGGATTTTAAAATCTAGTTTCTTGAGTTCTTTATATATTTTGGAGATCAGATCTTTGTCTGTGGCAGGGTTGGTGAAGATCTTCTCCCAGTCAGTAGGTTGCCTTTTTGTCTTAATGACAGTGTCCTTTGCTTTACAGAACCTTCTCAGTTTTAGGAGGTCCCATTGATTCAAGCATATTCTTAACCTTACAGAGAACCACTTGGTTCTGCCCCTTGACTTCTGGGATTAAAGGTATGTGTCACCATGCACTATATATACATACCTGAGTCCCATTTCACAAACCATCCAGCCTTGAAAAGCATCTCTACGACTATATGAATCTACCTTATGTGTTTTCATACCCTGTTGTAGAGAGGTAACAATATTTCCAACCATTACCGGTCACCTATTGACATATTCAGTAATGCTTCAATAGATAGCCTTGCAAATCTGGATAACTGCTGAGAATGAGTGACCATTGAGTGCTCAGCCCTAAGCAGAGTATCTGTGCCACCTACTTCAAGTCTCAGGAACACTGTGGATGAGATGCTAGAAGTGCTACAGGGGCTAAGCTCCGTCTTCTGGATCTGACATGCCCCATGCAATCATGAACACACCTCAGCTGGGATTAGGCATAAGGCCTCTCCAAACAAGGAAGGAAGAAAGGAGGAGCGTCAGAGTAGGATGGGGACTAGTTGGGATAAAGGGGATTGATGGGAGTGGGGAGGGGTTGAGACAGGATACTGAGGTAGAACGCGGTCTCAGCGCACTGTATACAAGTATGAAGTTGTTCAAACTAAGAACTGCCAACACTACCACAATATATCCTTGTACTTGCATCTCTGTAAATCTATCCCTGTGTATATGTGTATTCGTCTAGAATAAGCTGATGAAACTGCAATTGCAAGGTCAAAAGTATATGTACAATTATACACAATAAAAATTGTCAAGACATTCACAAATTGCTTTTCAAAAATGCTTCTTAATTGGCCCTCCTACTAGCAGCATGTAGAAATGACTCATTTCCCCACAGGCCTGCCAATACTAGGTATTCTCAACTTGTGAAAACTCCAGCAGTCTAGAGCAGGGCATTGTAGCACACACTTATATTCCCATCACAGTGGGGGGGCAGGTAAGGTAGAGCCAGGAGGATCTTGAGTTTGAGGCCATCCAGGGCAGCTTGGCTATATACCAAGACCCTATCTCAGAAGAAAATAGCTTTTAAAAACCAGTCTACTAGAGAGACATAGTACACCATTCTTTCAGAATGTTTGAATATAGTGAAATGATATACTTCTTTATATTGTTAGTCTTCATATTTCTGATCTTGTAAATTTATCATTCCTTTCATTTGGTAACTGACTTTGTATAAGTGAACTGAAGAGAGAAAATGCCCTCAAGACTACCTAAGATTATGATGCATTCTTTTTAAAGGGCTAAGTAAACCCTAGAGATTTATGCTCACCATAAACTGCATTCTTATATGTTGTGTTTGATGCTATTTTACTGAACTGAACAGAAAAAACACTGTTAAGCAACAATAACAGATACTTGAACTTCATGGTGGTTATCATCTTCTTTCATATTTATTAATCACATGATGGTAAGATCATATAATCACATAAACTGGGAACAACAGGAGTTCTTGCATGTTGGCGTAGTGTGTATGTGTGCACATCCAAGTTGAGAATGTGTGTGTGTGTGTGTGTGTGTGTGTGTGTGTGTGTACATGCAAGCTGAGGATGTGTGGAAGTGTGTATGGACAGGAATGTACTTATGAGTCTCTGCTTTAAAGGGGGCTAAGTACAGGAATGGAGAGAGAGGGAGAGCATGATCAGAGATTGTCTGGAGCCTCTCATTTGGCATCATCTCTCAGAAGCAGGAAAGTGGTCACTTCTGTCAGCCTCTGTAAGGTGCTGTCACAGCTATCACTGTTTCAGGCCAGTGGTTGGTGCTAGTACTCCCACCATAAGGTAGTAGATATAGCTTGTAACTACATTTTGTCATGGGGCTTTTGGGTTATCTTGGGCTGTGTGGGGACTGGAAGTAGGTTGATATTGGAAGATCTTCAGATATTTCTATGTTAGCTATGGTCTCCAAGGTTTCTAGTGGTGACTGTGCTCCCACTCAATAGTGTCTTATGACACAGGGGCATGCCTACTTTCATTTTTGTAGATATTATAAAATTGCTTGTCAAAGTACTGTAGCACAGCTTGAAACAGGTTCAGGGAACATGGTGGAACAGGAGGTGGAAAGAACGCAAGAGATGGACGATGGGGAGGAGTGTTGTGGAAGGCTCTTTTCTGGATATGGCATGAACTCACAGGTGCAGTGGTGACAAGACTACACGACTTGGCCCATCAGCATTCCATCACTGATGGAGGAGGGGACTTCTCCCTCCCAGAGAGAGCAGTTGTAAGTTGTTAAAAGGTATAGAGTGGAAGTCATGTTCCTCAGTGACATAGCCACTGGTACATTGTCCCCACTCAACCAAATACACCCCACATACTCAGGCGTGCAACCCTAATTCAATTTAGTGTGTTCACAGAAAATAGGCTTGAAAGTAGAGAAGGAAATACAGAAGAAGGGATTTGGTGAGAGGGGGGAAATTGATAAGAAAGGATAATGTAAACTTTGATCAAAGAACATTATATATTATATACAATTGTGTATAATTGTAGAAGAATAAATAAAAAGTCTCAGTGAGATGCCTTTCAGTGATGTTTGAAAGGACTTTGTGAATATCATCTTATTTTATCTTCAAATAATCTTTAAAAACCTTGAAGATAGGGATTATTGGTCATAGGCTCTAATGTAATTGATGGCTCCTTGTGGTGACAGATGCATAACACTTTGGCTCTAAATTCCCATTTTTCTGAAGCAAACACTGAGGCTGGGGTAGGTTCAGTTACTTGTTGAAGGTTTAAGAGCGGATGAGCGCCAGAGCCAGGGCTTCCAAGCTGTCTAACTTTCAATAGACATAACTGGTTCCGTGGATGTCTTGAGGTTTTTAAGTCAATGTGGGCCTTAGGAAGGAAATGGGGAGGGTGCCCTGTGTAGGGCCATGTCTGCCATTCATTCCTGAGGCCAAGCAGACACCCTAGAGCTTTGGGGCTATCCAGTTATGCAGCCCTCAAGCCTTTGTCAGGGCTTTCCAGTGAGAAGCAGTCTCAAGAGGCACAAGAAATCAGTCATTTGGCTCAGAAAAAGGCATTGGGGAAGCAAATTGCTGTTGCATCATGAATGTAATAAGGCAGTTAAGTGGGTGGAAATAATTCTCTTTTGATTATATGCATGAGGACTGTGTAGCAAATTTGAAGTCCAGGCTGCCTTTTTTTGGCCTTTTCCTCCCACTAGCCACATTTCTATATGTCCAAACTGTCCAGCTGGTGTGTGCTTGGGGAACACTTAATCTAACTTTTCATATTAGCCCAGGTAAAATAGAATCAGGGAGAAACTCTTCTGCCAAAAGAATCACACATCACTGTCAAATAGAGATGATTTTTGTATATCTACTATTTCCTTTCTTGCATCAAGATTGACTCATAATTATATTGTACAATTTGACTATACTGCCAAAGATGAAAGGAAAAAAATTAACTGAAATTTCATTTGTTTTCTCTTTTCTTTTTCTCCAAATTTGCCCAGATTCACTTTCCCTGAAAGGAAAAAGGCTGGATTTTTATGGAGAAGACGAGACGTATGTCAGTCTGGCCAACACCATGCCTGGACTTAGCCGTCTCACAGCGTGCATTGATCTGATATCCATGACCGACAGCTCCCATCACTGGATGGCTTTCTCTTATATTACTAATAATACGCTCCTGGGAAGAGAAGATATAGTCCTTGGACTTGCGGGAGACCAGCAGCAGCTGATACTGTACAACTTTGGCAAGACCTTTTACATCAGCTATCGTCTGACTCCATTTCATTGGCATACCATGTGCTTGACATGGGATGGAGTGAAGGGCAGATTAGAGCTCTTCCGGAACAAAGAAAGGATACTCGCAATAATGGACCAGCCACACAGCCTGCCTTCTGATGGGACTTTGGTCTTAGGGCACTTTCCCAAGAATGGAGAAGGCCTGATTAAAACTCTGGTACCTTGCTTTACTGGTAGCTTGTATTACTTTCAGCTCTGGGACCGCATCCTGGAAAATGAGGAGTTTATGACATGCTTATATGGAAACGTAGTTAGTTGGGAAGATGACGTTTGGCTCATGCACAAGATAAGTCCAACTGTTGACAGGAGACCACGCTGCTGTGAGTAACGTACATCTTTTTTTCCTCAGCAAGGGTAGAATTGGTGCATCCCTGCTCTGTTCACAAATAAGGCTGAAATTATCCATTCCTAAATCAAGGCTCTGTCTTCCTCCAAGGCACCCAAGGCTCCCACAGTTTTGTCACCTGCTTTTTGATGTAGATCAAACACTGTTTTCTTTTCCCTTTTATTTTTACTATAACTTCAAACTCATAGAGAATACATGTGAACAACAAAATCTATAGATTATTTACCTGTGCATCAGTGGTTAACCCTTTTTTGCCCGCCTGCTTTATCATTCTTCTCATTTTCATCTCTTTCTTGCTGTGCATTTGCCCATCTGTCTGTCTGTCAGTCAGTGTCTGTCTCTCTGTCTGTCTGTCTGTCTCTCTTTCTCTCTCTTTCACACACACATATCCCATATCACATTCCTCATTTGTTTTGGGGTCAAGAGAGTGAGAAGAAGGCATGATTCTTACTTACTCCCATTTGTCTCAGCGTAGGTACCCTAAGGATTAGAAATTGTGTTATTTGTATCACAGTGAAGAAAATAAATTTTAACATGGATACAACATTAACATCTAATTGCTAGCTGAGCTTAAACTTTAGTCAACTGTTCTAATAATTTCCTTTGTAATTTTTGTTTGGCCTAAGATCTGTTTTACAACCATGCATTGCATCTAGTTACCAAGTCTCTTTACATTTCAGTCCTTCCTTTTGTTTTGTAACCTAGACATTCCTAGTATATAGCCCACTTGTTTCGTGGACCATCCCTTAGTTTGGATTTGTCTGTTGTTTTTGGTAGCTAAATTCTGGCTGTGTATTTTAGGTAGGAATACTGCAAAAGTGATGCTGTGTTCTCTCAGTAGAGACATGGGGCCAAATTGTCCCCATATTCATAATGATAAATTTGATCACTTGGTTTTGATGTCTGTCAGAGTTTGTCACTGGAAATGTGGTATCCTTTGCAATTAATTTCTTGGGAGATATTTGGAGACAATGTAAACATCCTCCTATCAAACTGTTCTTTGTTTGTTGTTTCAAGACAGAGTTTCTCTGTAACAGTGTAACAGTCCTGGATGTCCTGGAACTCGCTCTGTAGACCAGGCTGGCCACAACCTGGCAGAGATCCTCCTGCCTCTGCCTTCAAGTGCTGGGTTAAAGGAGTGTGCCATCACTGTCCAGCTTCTCCTAGTCTATTATTCTATTTTAAGGAAGACATATTCCTTTTTCCAAATTAATTAATTAATTCATGTTTATTTGTGTAGACATGAACTTATGGATTCTAATTTATTCATTAGGTTTCCAATTGTTACTATCGCTTATTTTGATATGACAGTTGTTGTATATTTGACCAGTGGGAACCCTTCAACCTGGCTCCCCTGTCCCTTTGATACATTCCATCATTCTTTCCATATTCTCTGGCTTTCTGGTAAAAGAGGAATACTGCAGGCTCATTTCATACCTTTTTCTGTCAGCCTAAGAGTCAGCCATTTTGCCAAGGAGACCTGGTTCCTTTTTGTAAATATATATATGTACATATGTTTATTTAGTATTAATTATGTATTGTAATTTATAAATATGATAACATGCACACACATAAATATTTTACTTTTCTTGGTATAATGATGTTAACAAAAGCCTTCTTGGAATTAGATATGTATATTTATCCTTCTCTCTGGTTTTGAGATGGTAATATAGGGTTACTTTTCTCGATACAATGGCATTTTCCTTTCAACTTCTATCATGATCAACAGTAGCATCCCTGAAGTACATATGTTAAATGACAACAAGATTTTTCAGAAATGTATGTGTTCTGTTCTTTTGACTTTGGCAACAAGTTAGGCAAAGAATAGGGCCTAGGTCCAGATCCAGGAATGTTCACATAGGGTTTGGGGGATATGCTTTCTGGGTGCAGAATGGGTTGAAGGCAGCAACACATTGCACTGGATTTCTGTTGCTTTGGGACCAGTATGGAAGAAAAACTATTCTTTATGATTTTAGGTGAAGACACTGGTTTTGTTGTTGTTTCCCCTCCTTTTTGAGGTCTTCCAAATAAAGGAGACTGGTTCTAGTTGGCTCTAATTACAAAACTGAGTTAGAGATTATGAAATCAAGCCTGAATGGCTTATTCAACATATAATGAAACTTTACTTTTGTCCTAAGGAACCAGAAGACTAACCCTTATAAATGCACAAGCTTTAGAACAGCCCTTGAAAACACAAGGAAGAGTTCTCCTGCTTCCCCAACCAAATGGCTGATAAATAACCAAGTCTAACTAAAATTAAGGTGCTGCAAACCCTCATTTTTTTTCTCTCTTGCACACTTTTTTCTTTTATTTTTTAAAAGAAAACAAACTATCTTTTTTCATTGTACATACTAATCCCAGTTCCCACTCCCTCTCCTCCTCTCATTCCCTCCACCTTCCCCCATCCCACCTCCCATCCACTATCCAGCAACAGATGGAGACAGGGACAGAGACCCACAGCAGAGCACTGGGCTGAGCTCCCAAAGTCCAGTCAAAGAGTCAGAGGAGTGAGAATATGAGCAAAGAGGTCAAGACCATGATGGGGACACCCACCGAAAGAGTTTACCTGAGCTATGGGAGCTCACCAACTCCAGCCAGACAGGGAAACAACCAATATAGGACCAAACTAGACCCTCTGAATGTGGGTGACAGTTGTATGGCTGGGCAGATTGAGGGGCCACTGACAGTGACATTAGGATTTGTCCCTACTGCTTGTATTGGCTTTTTGGAAACCCATTCTCTTTGGATGTATACCCTGATCAGCCTAGATATAGTAGGGAGGGTCTTAGACCTTCCCCAAAGCAATGCGTCTTGTACACTTTTTAAGATACAAATATACAATCCATTGTCATGGGCTGAGTCCTTCTGAATATAATACATAATAACCCAAAATACCAAACAGGAAAAAACATTACCTAAAATGACAATTAAGCAAAAGAACAGAAGATGTTCTCTCTCCTATTCAGGTTTCTTCAAGCGTTCTTTCAAAACCTTTGAATAGGAGTTCCTAAACTGAGGGACAGAGTAGCCTAGACTTGAGTTGAAAAGGCCCTTGAAATTGTCTAAAGCAGCCACGTAGATTTTTTTCCCCTGAAGACAGAGGCTCCAGTTTCCGGTATATTCTGGAAATATTAGTTCCTGCCTTTTACCAAGTTCTTGCCAAGGTCTGGGCATTTTAAAGATTAAGAAAAGAGAGGTGATAAGCGTTCTCTAAGGTTACCAGTCAAGGCAGTTGTGCTGCTGGCATTTAAGCAGAGATGTTATAAAATCCATGTTCTTTTCACTCCTACACCATGAGAACAGTCTAAGCCAGGGTGTCTCTGCCTTCCTAACGCTGAAACTCCTTAGTACAGTTCCTAAGGTTGGGGTGAGCCCCAGCCATAAAATTATTGTTGTTACTTTATAACTGTAATTATGCCGCTGTTATGAATCGCAGTGGAACTATCTGACATGGAGGATATCCAATATGAAACGCCTGTGAAAGGGTCCTTGAACCCCCCGAAGGAATCGTGACCCACAGTTGAGAACCACTTGACTAAGGAGAATCTGTGACTCCACATGCTTCTAGGGTCATAGGTGCTTTCTTTGCAGGGAATTTCTGCTGTTGATAGCCTACATGCAGGAATTAGGCAAGCAGCTTGAGTCACTGCCATCCTCACCACTAAAGGAAGGGTAATAGCATAAAATTTGTCTCATTTCTGTCTTCGTCATAGGACAGCTAGGAACATGGTGGATAAGTATGAGTGATTACAGCATGCCTAGCTTCAGCTTCTAATACATTTGTATTTATGCTCTATAGAAGGATTATGACCCTTAAAGATCAATTTTAATGAGCACATTACTAGGTTACAAATCTCAATAAATCTGTTTACACATAAAAAAAAATATATATATACATTTTTATTCATGAGAACAAGGTTTTGGGGGAACATGTAACAGAAAACCATGACCCCTGTCTAGGTTTAATGACCATGTACTCATGACAGCTGGAGCTAACTCAGGAATATTTAAACAGCATGGTGATAAATAGTAACCGTAAAAGTGCTGGTCATTATGAATTTATTTCTGGGAAGATTAAAGTTTCTTTATTTTTGAAAATTTCACCATGCAATATACATGGTTGTGAATGAAATAATTTTAACAATACAAAAATGTGCAAAGCAAAACTTACCCTTCAGTTTTTTCATAGAGGTATCTATTCTTAAAATATATTTTTATGTTGTATATCGGTACATATGCACATATGCATGTATATGTATGGTATGTACAATTTAATAAATAAAACACACATACTTAACTACATATTGTCCTACAAGTTGATTTAACAGTAGTATTATCATGGACATAAAAGTACATTTAAATCTATTTTTGGAGTTCTCATATTTCATAATATATATGTAACTTAATTTATTTAGCTGACCTACGATTGATGAATATTTAAATTGCTTCACTGTTTCAGCCACAAATAATGCCACAACAAATTTCCTCATGTGAGTATGCATCTTGTTCTTCGGCTTGAAATGTAGAATTTTTTTCTAAGAATACTATTTCCCAGAAAAAGTAAATGAGCTTTTATAATTTTATTGATCTTAGCACTTAGCCAGTTATTTTTTATCAATGTTCATTAAAATTAATATACCTCTCCAGGTAAAATTAATAGATACATAGAGTAAAAAGATAATACATAAAGGTATAAATAAAATCTCCTTTCACTGCAATCCCTTACCCCAAGTGACTCTCCTCAAAAGTAACAGTTGTTAAGTACTTATGCAGAAAGGAACTTTGGTTTAAACATGAATAGTTTGCTGCTTCACTGTTGGGTTCGTTACTCTACTGTATCTTTTTCTTAACCAGTATGGATTGGTGATATTTCAATTTCAGAAAATGTAGAACTCCCCGATTATTTGGAGGTATAGGCTATAGAATGATATAGTAGAGTGAGGGTACCCTATACTTTAGTCCATAAGGTCAAGCCATTTAAAGGACTTTTTGTTTCCAGTTTTGCCCAAGACAAAAGCCTACATGATTTTAAAGTAGTAGGTGGTGACAAAAATCCTTGAAGCAACCATTTAGCACCAATACAAACTTCAGTTCTTCTCTTGTTTTCCGTTCAGAAACATGACACAACAAAGGATTTGTTCTAATGTGTGAATGAATTCATGAAGACAACAAGTCTTCCAAATACACAGAAATAAAATTCCTCTTGGTTATGTATCAGAGACCCTCCTATTGAAAAGAATGAAACGCTATGAATTGAGTCCATCTTGGGAAATCTACAGTCTATTAAAGCATAGCAGTCCTCCATCTGTGGAGGCATTGATTTGTTGAGCTTTATTAATTGATAGAATGTTCCAGCTGCCTTGGATTACTTTATGAAATATGCAGAGATGGATTGTATTGTCGGTGTACTTTCTAAAGGCCTTTGTTTGCCCTGCTATTAATCCTTCTATCCAATTATCGGTTCTCATCCGGACAATTCTGTGGTGATGGGCTCTCCAGCTAACAGGCAACTTGGCCTTGCCCTTGTGCATCAATTCTTTCTGCTAGCCTCGTTTTTCATCAGGAAAGATAAGCACGAACAGTTGTAGTTCACTTCGACCTCCCTTATTGGTATTCTCCTGTACAGGATGACATTCTGTAGATTCAGAGATGGAGTTTGTACCTGGTCTCTCTCGTAATTACAAGATTCATTTTCTACTTCCTTACTTGAGAACTGAAATCAGGCACCATTTTGGCAAAGCAGTTTTTTTATTATTATTATTCAAAGATACTCATTTTGGATTTTCATACCCCATGGGCAATTCTGTTTGTGGCAGTTTCTGGTCACCATTAGTTCTCACAAATTTAATCAACACATTGAATTATATTTACAGAGGTTATGATTGAAAGAAAAGCCAGATGCAGTATGTGAGCTAGAACAACACACAGATTTAATATGAGTTGATATATCCAAATCACAACCAGAATTTGGTATCTTGCTAAATGTTCTACTTAATATTCTGTTGGCAGGTACATCTGCCACCAAATGCCTCATAAATATTCAGCTACTCTATACCTCTGATCTCCAGCTCCAAATGACTACACCAACACAATTTAATCTAGAGTGAAAGAGCAAATGGCAATTAAGCCCATAGGCCCCTGTGCTTTCGCATGGATTATCTCCACTTTACCATACAGACAGGGAGACTCATGTATGTCATTTCTGAAGTGATCATTTGTTCATAAACAGAAACAGAATGAGTGTGGCAAAATAGGCTGGATCCCATGGATTTTGAGATCCCTGCAGTACAAATGGATATTTGTATTTGATATTGAATATTGCTTTACTGTCTAGGCAATAGGAGATTTTATACTTGTTATATTCATTTAAATTTTAAAAATGTGTTTCTATTATGTGTATGCCGTTTTACCTGAATGTATTTCCATGTACCATGTGTGAGCCTAGTGCCCACAGAGGGCAGAAGAAGCCATTGGATCCCCTGGGACTGGAGTTACAGATGGTTGTGAGCCATCATGTGTCTGCTGGGAATTGAGCCTGGGTCCTCTGGAAGAGCAGCCAGTGCTCTCAACCACTGAGAAATCTTCCCAACCTCCACCACATGCTTTGTTTTTGACCGAAAGTTTTAATAAAATAACTATAGATTCCAGCGCAGTTCGAGATTCCTTCTATACCTCACATAGTTTACCTTAATGGCAACATTATGTAAGACTTTAGTGCAGGAAAAAGGATACTAACGTTACTATAAGGCACCATTGTTTTCAGATTTATACTGACACACGTTTTCATGTGTCTATTAAATTCCATGTGATTTTATCATGTGTGTTTATTGGCGTATCCACCACCAGACTCAGTTTTGAGTACTTTTTACACCATAGACCTCCCTCATGCTGAACTCTCTCACCATACCCAGATCATGTAGTTTTCTCCAGGCCCTGTCCCTTAACGATGATGATTAGATCTTCTGTTTCTAAAATTTGTCATCTTAAAAATATAAAAATATGCGGCTTCGGAAGCCCTCTTCTGGCCTCAGAGGGTACTGGGTATATGTGTGGTACACAGTCAGGCATGCAGACAAAACCCCCAGGCATAGAAATAAATTAATAAATAATAAAATTGAAAAAAATATATGAATGCAATTCTTCAGCATGTGGCATTTAGAGTGTGACTTTCTGTTGCTTAGCCTAACTCTTTGGAGAGCAGGTAGTTTGTTCCCTTTCATTGCAGATGGTGTGCTTGGTTCACAAATCTTCTTTTAACCTGTGGAGAGTACCTGGATTGATTCCAATGTAGGTCTATTACAAAAATGTTATGAATGGATTCATGTAAGCAAAAGTTGTTCTCTTCTGTGGTCAGTGCTTAGTTTAGCTTGTGGATCATGTGACAGTTGCGGGTGTCGTTTTATAAGGGACTTATGTACAGTTCGACATCCATTCGTATCCACACTGGCAGAGTAACCCAGTTTCTCTGCTTCCTTGGTGGCATCTAGAGGTACAGATTTAAATTATGCTTGTCAATGTGTAGTGATGCTTCCCAGTGCTTTGAATGTGCATTTCCTTGATGCCCAGTGATGTTCAACATCTCTCCTTGTGCTTTCTTGACATCTGTTTGTTACCCCCCTGCACCTTTGGTTTTTTGAAGCAGAGTTTCTGTGTGTAACAGTCTTGGCTGTCCTGGAACTTGCTCTGTAGACCAGGCTGGCCTCAAACTCATAGATCTGCCTGTTTCTGCCTCCTGATTGCTGGGGCTAAAGGTGTGTGCCACCACCCTGTATCTCTTGCTTTTTTTTTTTTAATGTAGAATCAGGGCATTTGTTTGTATTACTGTTTAGGTTTTAAAATTTGTAGTTATTAAATTTTATTAGCTCTTTGAAAGTTTCATACGTTTTTTGATCATATTCATCCGTCCTCCAGTTCTTCCCAACAGATCCGCTGTCCTTCCCCATTCCACTCACTTAGTTTCCAAAGTCCTTTCGGCAGTAGATACACTGAAAATACTTGATAGCTACTTTGAAAATGTCTTCTCCTGCTCCAAAGAATTAAAAAAAAATCTTGCAGAAACTTAATAAAGTCTAATTTATTTTTGCAGTTTTTGGGTTTGGGGTTAAATCCAAGGACTCTTAGTCCTAGAATCTAGTACTTTCTATTTCTTTTTCTGGTGTTACAATGAGGAGATGTAGCTAGAGTCTCTATCTTTTGCCTTATTCCCAGTCTTTGTAGGAAATCACTCAGCGTTTCACCATTTCTTCTCATTTTAACGTTTACTTTTACAGAAAATCACACTGTGTTCCGCCTGTGTATGTGTCTGTGCACCACGTGTAAGCTCAGTGTTCACAGCGGTCAGAAAAGAGTGTTAGGTCCCCTGGAAGGGAGTTACCCATGATTGTGAGCAGCCATGTGTCTGCTGGGAATGGAACCCAGGTCCCCTGGAAGGGCAGCAAGTGTTCTTCACCTCTGAGCTATTTCTCCTGCCCCTGCTGGGGATTTCTTGACAAAGGTCTTTTCAAGTTACCGCAAATTCCTTCTATTCCTTACCCACAGAGAAATGTTATCGTGAATGAACGTGGTAAAGATTATGTTAAATGCTTTTTATGCATCAATTGATAAGAGGATGTCATTTTCCATCTTTAACTTTTGGATATCGTGGATGTTGATTGTTTTCCCAATGCTTAACAAGTCTTGCATATCTGGAGCTAGCATCACTTGATCATGGAATAGGACTTCTACACGCGGCTGTATTCAGGTTGCTAATATTTTGTTGGAGATTTTTGTAACTGTCACATTCTGCGGAATAAAGGAAACTCACCAAGTTGAATGTAGCTTGTTATTTTCACCTGTGTGGAATATAGAAAATGGAATATATGAAAACAGAAGAGACTATTAGAGAAGAGGAGCAGACTCAGAAAGGGCAGTGAGATAAATATGATTAAAGTACATTATATGCCTGCACGAAAACATTACAATGAAACCCAGTGCTAGGAACAATAAACCTTTGCTAATAGAATTCATCAAACATTCTTGTCAGATAATCCCAGCACTTGGTTCATCTTGGTGTTACTATGAATCGATTGTTTTTTCTCATTCAGATTGTCTTTGTGTCCGCATGTCTGGTCCATGAGAAGAGAGAATGGGTCTTATTTACATTTTTAACTTCTGCAGCGAGCCATCATGTTTAGGTTTAGCACAAAAGACTTACTCTATCTTTGTGAGCTGTGCTTTTAAATGCAGATTAATTTTTAGAGTCCCTTTGGTGTTTGGTGTTACTTTGTCTTACTTGGTTTATTTCGTGACTCTGTGGCTCCCACTGCTCCCTGGCAGGGCTGCCTGTGTGAGAAACATAACGATTCTCTTCAGGTTGGGAATCTGGATTCTCTCATGGAGGGGTTGGGGTGTGCTGTGATTTCCTTGGTGATGTCTCTTGACTTTGCTTTATCTGTGTCTTTGAACCAAAAAAGGTAAATTTTCAATCAGGCTTCCTGGGTCAGGCCACCTGCTGCCACTGGGTCCCCATTGTTTGCCTTGTTGTCCCTGAATGGGAAGAAAAATCTCAGGGCTCCAGAGACAAAGAGGCTGCTAAACCAGACCACTTGTTGTTACTGGCTCCACTATTCTTCCTTTTTATGGATTTGTGTTTCTGTATGAGCCCAGATACTCTTGGGGCAATGGAAAAAAAATAGTCTTCCTGACCCAGGTACTATTAAACAGGTGTCACTGGTCAGGCAAGGGACCTCAGGCCGGTAGGGATAGAGAGGCGTTTCATTTGGCTGCTTATTGGTAGCAGGCCTTCCAGTCAGTTGCCTTCGCTGATGGTGTCAGGCTTGTAGAATGTTGTTAGAGATCGTCCTGTTAGATCCAGAAAGAGAGTAAGTCCACTTGGACTATATTCTGTCTCCATGTTGGTGACTGGGATCCCAGCTCTTGGGTCACATTTGTTGTTTGGTTGAGGGGAGGCTCTCAGCTTATGCCATTCCTTTACCCCCAGGAAGAATAATAATAATGCCGGGCGGTGGTGGCGCACGCCTTTAATCCCAGCACTCGGGAGGCAGAAGCAGGCAGATCTCTGTGAGTTCGAGACCAGCCTGGTCTACAAGAGCTAGTTCCAGGACAGGCTCCAAAACCACAGAGAAACCCTGTCTCGAAAAACCAAAAAAAAAAAAAAAAAAAAAAAAGAATAATAATGATCGCAATAACGACATCAGGAACTAGGCAGCCAGTGGCCTACAGAGTAACATGCCCAAGCTTTATTCCTACTATTGTGATATCTATTTTGCCCATGACTCCCCATCTGTGAGAAAGACCCACTGCAGTATAGGAAGTGCAAAGAGACTATGAAAGGCTGCTACCAGAAATGGATGAAAGAGAAAGGCCGAAACCTGTTGGACAATATAGCAGCTGCATTTCAACAACAACAACAAAAAGTTATACTCTCTCGCTCCATTCTCTGTTCTTTCTCCTGCAGAGGCCAAGCTCCCCGAACCTCCGTGTCCTGGTATGATGATGCATGGGAGGCCCTCCTATGATGTCAATCATGGTCCTATTCTTTCTGGGATGATACCCATGGGACATATTTCTGGAATGAGGCCACAAATGGATGGTCACAGGTCCATGATGCCTGAGCCTCCAATAATGAGGCCTCTTGCTTGCTCCCTGATGGTGCTTCCTTAGCCCGGCATGACATGACCAGGCAGATACAAGCAGAGGGGCTCTTTTATCTGTCGCGTGTCAGGGCTTTCTAGCTGCATGCAAGAGACTTTCCTTCCTTTCCTAAAAAGGAAACAGTTTTTTGGGGGGAGACGTGGGGTTAAAAGGCACTTTTCAGTTGTGCTATGAAAATAGAAAATAAAAATAGAAAGGAGAAAACCATCTACTCTAATAATAAAAAAAACCAAAATTTAAGGTTTTAAATAAAAGAATTAAAATAGAGGCTCTTCAGGGAATCAGCTGACTTGGGAGATGGAAAAGCAGATGGGATCAAATTTATTGCCAATTTAAAAAATTTGTTTGAACCGCATGGCTGCATTATCTGTTTAAAATATCATAAAAGTGAGTTTTTAACAACACCAAGGGAAAAAAAGCCAAACTACTTGCCTGGGTGGTGAAGTGGTAAGCATTAATGCAGCTTGCTTTCTTGAGTCTTGGCCAAGATTCTTTATAATTCCTGTCATAGTTTTATGTTCCCTTACCAGCGGAACTCAACCTTCCTGATCCTGAGACTCTTTAAGACAGTTCCTCATGATGTGGTAACCCCAACCATGAAATTATCTTCATTGTTACTTTATAACTGCAATTTGGCTACTGTTATGAATTGTAATATAAATACCTGATAGGCAGGATATCTGATATATGACCCCTGTCAAAGGGTTGTTCTAACTCTAAAGGAGTCGTGACCCACAGGTTGAGAACCACTGTCCTGGGCCATTTCCTGGATTTGTAATTGTACTTAGTGGTGAGGTGCTGCAGGAGAAAGTGGGTCTGTGCCATCTTGTTCTGTTGAGAAACGTGCTTTCTTTTTAACACCAGTTCTCAGGCAATAGAAGCACGCACGTGTGTGTGTGTGTATGTGTGTGTGTGGACAGATAGCATATAACAAAATGACAGAGCTGACATGGTTAGCATTGTAGCTGCCTCAATCACTTGCAAAATTTTATTTCTGAGTAGGCCAATCATTATATTCAATGGAGATAAGTATAGCATTTAGAGACCATAAGAAAAAAATCTTTACCACATGGAGAAAAGGGACTGATGAAGCAGAAGTGCAGCGAATTGAACTTGTCCAAAATGATGGGGCTGGAGAAAGTCTGCAGTGCTCAATTTGCTAAAACCCAAAGTGCATGTGGATGAGGAGCCCCAATGAAGAAATTATCGAAGCAGTTTATGTTCACAATCAGCTTCCATTGCACACTAATGAGCGTGAGCACGTTTGTTGCTTCGTTGTCATGGATTGCTAGACTTAGCGTTTGAAAGCCAGAGACTGCCTGGGAAATAGTGCAGTTTATATTGCTCTATTTCAACCACGGAAGCTTGCGTTTGTATATTTCAGAAAAATCTCCCGTTGAATCTTTTGATGCAAAGTTTTCTCCCCAGAATGACTGCTATATCAATCCCCCATTCTTATAACAGATTCCTGTTTTAAAGATTGGTTTCTTTCTGAGATATGAACAAATTTAAGGTCGATATTGTTCCAGGGAATGTCTGTAATTTGAGATCCCCATTGGTTTTCAATTCCTGGACTAGCAAGTTCACTGTAATGTTTAACTTTAGCAGTAGGATGCCTTCCATTGAGATGCGTATCTTGGACGCTGTTTGGATCATTGCGTTCAGCATTTGTAGAACTTAGCTTTTTAGTATCAAGTTTGTTTTTCCTTGGTTATATTGAGTACAGTCTTTGCATCTCCTTCTCTTGCATTTGGAGTATTTGGGGTTCATGCATTTATTTATCAGCAAAGGACACAATGTTCTTTATGGCTGACTAGAACTCTATTATGTATGTATGTATGTGTGTGTTTGCATGTGTGTGTGTGTATATATATATATATATATATATATGATATTTTCTTTATCCATTCATCACTTGACAGGCACCCAAGCTGATGTTTGCTTTTTCAAATAATGCTGTGATAAATGTGGATGTGCAGGAATGTCTGTGGTATGCTGACTCAGAGTCTTTCGGGTATATACCTAGGCATGGCATTGCTGAGTTATATGGTAGTTATATATTTAATTTTTTGAGGAACTTCCATGGCTCCATACTTATTTTCATAGTGCCTGGACGAGCGGGTATTTTTACGAACAGTCTGTGAGTGTTCCCTTTCCTCCATACCCTTTCCAACATTGATTGATACTTGTCTTCTTAATGATGGAAATTAAGACTGGGGTGAGATAAAATCCGTGATTTTAATTTGCTTTTTTCTAAAGAGGTTCTTGTGTGCTTATTGGTTACTAAAGGAAAGCCTGGTGAAGATGCTTCAAGATATGAGGTGTAAGGTAGAACTCTCTGAGAAGGACTCCAATAGCTCAGAAAATATGATTAAGAATTGACAAATTAAAAGGTTTTGCAAAGCAAAGGAAACAGTCAAGATAAGTTGTAGAATGGGAGAAAATCTTTATTATACACTTGATAGAGTTAATATCTAGAATACTCAAAGAACATTAAAAAGACCTAAATACCAAAAAAAACCAAACAACTCAATATTTCTGTGATTTTCAATGAATGAAGATTTGAATCTTTAGTAATAATAATTTTATATAGAAAAAATAATAGAAGTCTTTGCATCTGAAAGATTCAATGGAATGTTTTCTGAAATATACAAACCCAAGCTTCAGGTTAACATGGATCAACACAAGATACATTGTTTCCTAAGCCATCTACGGTATTTAAAACTCGGCCTGCTTGCAATTTTGTTCAACTCATTTGCTTTTATTTTTTTTAAATCTTGGTTTAATTTTATTTTTTGAAACAGGGTGTCTCTATGTAGCCACTTGACTAATAGACTGTCTTGGAACTCACTTTATAGTCCAGACTGGCCTTGAACTCTGAGTTCATTTGCCTCTCTGGAATACTGTGGTTAAAGGCCGGCTGCCACCCGTGGCCTTCTTTTTCTAAAGCTTTTTCTAAATCTTAGTTTCCTTTTTGATAGACTTACTGGAAAAAACAAACAAACGAGACTAGTTATATCTGTGGTTCAGCTCATTCTGATGAAATTATTTCAGAGTCCTCTCCTCTGCTTGATAAAAATAAAAAATGCTTCCTGTTACATATTACAGATTACTCTAATAGTGTTCTGAATGCTGCATCTGAGCAGGTGATGGGCTTTTTGTGTGTATGTGATATTTAAGATTACCCCCCAAATACAAAAAACAAAACCCCCAAACCTGACTGCAGCTCAGCTACTAAAGGAGTAGGAGTCGTAAACTATTAATACCAGTAGTTAGCATGTCCAAGAGCAATTTCAGCTCTGTGTGACCACTCTCCTCATGGGTGTTAGAAGTGATGTCTTAGGCAGAAGATTGCAAATCCAATTAGCCGAGAGGAAATCACTGTAAAACGAGAAGCCCAAATCCTGCCACTCTTTTCACTTATGGCCACTGTCAAATTTAAAAGCAGAAATCTTAAAATGAATCGTGTACTAAAGAAACAAAATGGCCTCCTGGCAAGGCCTAGGAGAACGGAACTCTGGTAGGGACAACAGCTTTGATTTTCCTCCTTTATTCATTCATGCACTTTAATAAACTCATCTATATAGTTGATTGAAGACTTCTGACTGTTAGCTTTTTCCTTTCACATGGCCACAAAATCTTAAAAGCATCCTATATAGACTTTAGATTTTCTGTATATGCAAAGAGAATTAATTGTAATCAAGGCTGTGTCATGAGTCAGTAGTTGTCTACTGCCATAATTATTTCTACATCATAGATAATATGCTTCTCAGGCAGGTAAATTCAAAATACCAATTTCTCTAAGATAAATATGCGCAATTTTATTTTGAGAGATTTGAATTGAAGAAAGATTGTGACTCACTTTGTGACTTTTACTGAGTGCCATTTTCTCTTGGATGTTCTGTCCTCACCTTAAGTTACACATATCCAGGTCTAGCAGGATATTTTCCTATTTCAGTGAGCATCATCCATCCTCTGTGATTTTTCCCAAAAGCAAAATGTGTGACCTCCGAGGGTCCTCTGTCTTCTTTGTCTCTTCCTCTCCTTTGTTACCGTGCAATGCCAGCAATTCCTCTCCAGTAGCTGGAGGCGTAGGGATCTTCATATTATTTTGACCCCATCTTTGCAATTTATTCACTAAGCAAATACTTCTGTCCTGAACATCTATCATGGGTTAGGCACTCACTAGAAACTTAGTTAAAATGGCAAGAAGTTAAAGACTATGTTTATATCCCTAAGTCTTACTGAGGAAGGCAGGCATGTAGTACCACATGTAAAACTACAGCTGTGGTAAATGCTCAAAAGAGCAGGGATGTGGTAGTGCAATAGTCCTTGATAAACTCGTAATGGGTATTTGGGAAGGGAGGCTTCTCAGAAGGAGTGATACATGAGTAGATGCCTGAAGGTTGGATAGGTGCTACTGACATGAGGATCTATGGGGGAAACTGCAATTAGTGGCAGCAAAGCTCTTCTGGTGGAATTAAACGTTAAACAATGAGTTGGTGGGGGGGGGAGGCTCATAAAAAGGGTAAGACCTAGCCTAAATTTACACTAGCCAGTGAGAGAAAGAGAGAGAGAGAGAGAGAGAGAGAGAGAGAGAGAATATTATGTGAGACTCAATCTGATTTACATTTTCAAATGTTCGTATTTGTTGCATCTGAGATGGATTGGAAGGCATCCAAGCATACTTGGCAGAGACTTTACAGGTAGCTGGGGAGCGCTGAGAGTGGGAGAAACTGTCCTCTCCAGGGAAGAGCGTACCAATTGGTTACCCAACAAGTGGTCATCCCTGAAAACATACATACTGCGTACTGGAATGTTTGAGGGGGCCCTGGCAGTGGGATGAGGATGCATCCCTGGTGTGTGAGCTGGCTTTTTGGACCCCATTCCATATGGTGGGATACTTTGCTCAGCCTTGATGCAGGGAGAGGGGCTTGGTCCTGCCTCAACTAAATGTGCCAGGCTTTGTTGGCTCACCATGGGAGGCCTTACCCTTTTGGAGGACTGGATAGGAAATGGGTTGGAGATCAAGTGGGAGGAGCAGAAGGAGGGGAGGGAGAGGGAACTGTGGTTGATATGTAAAATGAATAAAAAGTTTAAAATAAAAAGAAAACATATGTACAAGTCATGTTATATGGATGGAGCAGATTATATTTAGGAATACCACATGCATACATACATAGTACATACATACACACAGACATAATATATATATGTATATATAAACAATTAGTGAAAAAGCGGCCATGAATTTGAAAGAGAGCAAGGGGGTTATATGGGAAAATTGGGAAGGAATAAAGGGAAGGGAGAAACAATTATAGTATAATCTCAAAAGTAATAGAAAAACAAACCAAAAGAGGGAAGGACCTGTTGGGAGGTAAGCAATGGAGATAGTGAAAGAAATTAATGGGGTCAAGGGATATTGTGTTGATCTCTAGGACAAGATGGTGGGTTTGTTATAGCAAGGGAGGGAGACTATGGAAGAGGCACCTGGAGAAGGATGGGTTGGCATAACTGAATGGATTACTCAATGAAGGAATACTAGAAGACCCAACATGGAGAGAAGCTAATGTTCAAGTTAGGCTGTGTTCAGTCTGAGGTATTAATGAACTAGCCAAAAGATAATGCAAAGTGACTGATTGGTTCTTAAAAGTGTGGAGCTCAGAATAGAGATCTGACCTAGAGAGAGATTCATTTGTCTCTTAATGTAAGTTGCTAGCCTAGGTGGGAAAGTACCATGGAGTTAAAGGAGAAGAGGGTTGGGACAAAGCTTGGTCCAGGCAATCTGGCATAAGTGACTTCAAAGAATTTTAGATGTGATGGGAGGGGGACTATGGGCAAGAGGGATGTGGTATTTTCATCTTCATTGTAAGAGAGGAAAATAAGTTTTAAACCAGGAGGGAAAGGCTCATTAGGGAAAAGCGAGGCAAAGTCTGTGAAACAGCGGATGACAGGATCTAAATTACAGTTGAACTTCTGTCTGATGATCTCAATTACTTTTTCCTTTGAAGAAGGAGGCGTGATTATCTGATAAACATGTGGAGGCGGTGCTTGACAATGGGGCATGTTTGAAAGGGTTATTGTAGAATAGGAGCATAAACTGAACAGAGAGAAGTAGTGGGAGGCAGCGTGGAAGGCTCATTTGAGGTTGGCGATCATGAGTTTTTCGGAGGAGAAAGGCATCCTCTTGTCACTAGCTCTGTCCGTGCTTGACTGCTCAAGGGAAGGTATAGAGGACATGAACAGACGAGGAACCTTGAACTTCCAAGTTGAACTTGAGCTAGTTGTGTGAACTTTCTGGAGCTCCATTTATTCAACTTTGAAATAGTGATAATTACAATATTTTCCACAAAAAAATGGTTTGGTGGGTTAAACAGGATAGCATATGGCACAGCACTTGGCTTGGGAATAAGTGTTCCATACGCAAAGCATGTCACCTTCCCTTCAGATCCCAGTCTCATCTGAATGCTTCATCAATACATACTGCCTCTCACTCCTAGCTGAGCTGAATTTTTCCTCCATCCACTCTTGCTGCCATATGTCTTTGTCTTCTCCCCTCAAGCCCCATCATTGCTCAAATGTGGCCATCTTCTCAGACAATGGTTATTAGTCTCCCTAATGCTGGGACCCTTTAACAGCGCACTTCATGTTGTGATGACCCCCACCCATAGTTATTTTCGTTGCTATTTCATAACTGCAATTTTGCTACTGTTATGAATCCTAACATAAATAGGTGGTATGCAGGATAACTGATATACAACTCCTGTGGAGAGATTGTTTGACCCCTCAAAGGGGTTGAGAGTCACTGTTCTAAGTTAGAATCTCTTCATCTTCAAGCCAGTTTTGCTGCACTAATTTTCTATTATGCTTTAAAGATATATGGAGCCTTATTATATTCCATTGTTGGTTTTATTATAAATCATATCACTTTACTGTTTTGTTTAACTTTTCTTTTAAAAAAGAAAACATTTCAAGTCAAGCGTGGTAGCATGTGCCTGAGCTTCCCAGTGCTTGTAAAGCTACGATGGGAGGATCCTGAGTTAGGCTAGCCTACGCTACATAGTGAGTTCTAGGGCTGAACTGAATAGTGAGACCTTGTCTCACCCCAAATAAACAAAAACAAAAACAAGCAAAAACTCAACTGAGCAAAATAGCTCAATAATATGAAATTTCCAATAAGAGTCTGAGTTCTCTAAGGGAAGGAAACATGGTCTAAAGCTTTCCCCTCCTCCTGGGGCTTCTACTGGCATGTACCATACTTGTGAAGTTTAACTGACTTGAAAGGGAGCATAAACTGTGCTCCTGTGGTCTTCACAGCAGGATTTCACAGTTATATGGGGCGAATAGACACTGTGATAGGGTGCTAGAAGGTATTATACTTTGTTTTATTTTATCACAGCCTTTGAAATTCCTATTACATGTGTTTATAATGTCTATAATGCAGATTTTTTACAACATATACAGTCATGCATAATCTACAAATGTATATTCATGTGCACACACATAGATGGTCAAGATTCAAGACTTTTTGATCCAATCTTCAGTGTTCTAATGACTGATAGAAATTTGAGGCTGTGGCGGGGAGGAGGCAGAAGCCAAGAAATCTTTAATAAAGAAAGAAAGAAAGGAAGAAAGAAAGAAAGAAAGAAAGAAAGAAAAAAAAGAAATTTGACCAAGGCAGCTGGTCATAGAACTGTTGATGGAGGAGGGTTATCTGTCTATTGGTTAATAAAGAAACTGCCCTGGCCTTTGATAGGACAGAAAATTAGGTATGCGGAGTAGACAGAACAGAATTCTGGGAGAAAGAAAGCTAAGTCAAGTAGACTCTATAGCTCTCCTCTCCAAGATGGACGCAGGTTAAGATCCTTTCTGGTAAGCCACCACTTTGTGGTGCTACACAGATTATTAGAAATGGGTTAATCAAGATGTGAGAGTTAGCCAGTAAGAGGCTAGAGCTAATGGGCCAAGCAGTGTTTAAAAGAATACAGTTTCCATGTAAATATTTTGGGTAAAGCTAGCCGTGCAGGAGCCGGGTGGCGGGAAGCGGCCTGCCGCTCTCACTACTACAAACTGTGAGCCAATAATTCCTTGAACCAGAAGGGTGAGGAATTGAGAAGAATCTAGTCTCCATAGCAAGACCCTGCCTTGTGGGGAAAAAGGAAGAAGAGGTTTAATCAACTCAAAAATCAAAGAAATTTTTCTTTTATTACTTCTTTGCACCAGACAGTAAGCTTGGTGGCTTACACACATTAACTCACAAGTGTCAGGTAAGTTTTATAAGGTAGGATTATAATTCTCATATCACAGAGGAAGGTGCCAAAGCACAGAGAAGTAGACTAAGGCCATAAAGCAAGTTATAAAGTCTGAATTTAAAACTACATCTGACTGAATCCAAAGCTGAAGTTTTGGGGAAGATTTTTAACTCCACAATTGAGTTTCAGTAATGGATGTGAACTAATCAGGCTATTGATCTCTTCTTCCATGAGTTTTGATAGGTCTCTTTGCAAAGGTGAATCACCTCAATCAGTGTACAGTTTTGTACAAGTGCCCATATCTTTTATGCAGATACTATGTAATGAATGTCTTCCCACTAGTTATTTATCCAGGGTATTATGAAAAGATAGAGATTTACAAAGTAGAAAATCATCTTAAGAAAAATTAAGTAATCAAATAACACGATTATTTCTGATACTTACCTCTCTTTAAAAATGAAAAGAAATTATAGAGCTCTTTCTTAAAGAATTGTCTCTAATTTCTAAGGCTGAAACTAAAGTAACACATGCTTTCTGATTTTTCAGTTGTTTCTGAAAATATGACAATTCAAGAAAGAAGTACAACTGTTTCCCAGCAAATAGACTTAACAACTCCTTCTCAAATTACTGGGCTAAATGCACAGAAAACTGTACCTCTATCCACAGTGTCACCAGAAGGCATGCCTATCTCTACAGTCAATCATGCAGCTATATCATATTCTAATACAATACCCTCACCTCTAGCCACAGTGAGTGTATCAAAAGGTTTAAAGACATTTATGGCTCAGACTGCTACATTTTCAGATGGCCTGTTTACTTCAACAGCCATCCCTCTGCCTACCCAGAGCACACCCATTCCTACTGCTACTGACTCCATGAAAGTAACTCAATACCCACATTTAGGAAAAACAAAGACAACAAAAATAGTGGAGGTCATGTCTACTGAAACCTTTCATCCAACTACAGCTGCTGATTTCTTTGACACATCTGGAATTACCAGGAATTCCGTTGTACCTGAGACTTTAACATCTAAATTCCAGTCAGCTGTTGGGAAGACAACTTTATTCTTGGTGACTGAGTCAACATCCATGTCTACAACGTCTTGGTGCAAACGCAAACACACAGATGTTGCTACACTCCCTACCTCTAAATCTGGGCAAGAATTTCCTGTATCTCCAGCTTCCAGAACTGCACCTTGGTCCACACTAGAAGAGACTTCAGCTATTGCTACTGACATTGGAATTGCATCAACCTTCCCTCCAGAGTCTCTGCTCACCTCCACAGCTGCTCCCATGAATCCTGTTTTTCCTGGAAATCATGTGACATCTACCTTGTCAACAACTAATGCAGAAATGGCATTCACGGTCCATTCAGTGTTGCCTATGAAGACCACACCTTCCCTAAGAACAGCGAAAACAGAGTCAGTATCTAGAAATTTCCAAGATGTCTCTTCATCCAAAATGGAGGATGCTATATCTACCCCTATGCCTAAAGATACCTCTCCTATGGCCTTTTCTTCCACTACATCCTCTCCAGTCATTGGAACTCAGGATGTACCGACAGTTGATACTGAGAGTACACATCTAGCCTTAACTCCCAGAACCAAACTTGTCCCTCCATTGGTTACTTCAGTATTCTCTACCATAGAAGGGCTAGTCCACACCCAGAATATGCCCATCACTGATGAGCCCATGCTCACTTTGATTTCTACTGAGTCATCTTCTACATATAATGCATCTGAATCAGGTCTCACATCTGTAACTGAGAAAACTGACTATCAAGTCTTCACCACCTGGACTCCAGAGCCAGATCAGACACTGTTGACCCCTAGGAATACAACCACTACACCTACATTCATGCCCAATGAAAATCTTACATCATCATTCCAAGATAATATTGCTAATATAGACAATTCATCCATGACTACTACTATCACTCTACTTGAAACATCCACAGACAGCAAGGGTACCACCAACTCTGATGCTACTACTGCCAGGTATACAACAGTTCTACCCAAACCAACATCCCAGTGGCTTAGTAATTTCTCCAGTGTTGCTGGAATCACATCTATAACTAGTCAGCCTGAGTCAAAACTCACCACCTTCTTATGGAAAAGCAACTCTAAGCCCACAGTAGCTGCAAATGAACTTCCATCAATACCAAGGGAGACAGTTGTACCATCAGTGGCTATATCTACCCTCACTTCCATTAAGTCAAATTTTTCTACTGAGAAGAGCACTTCTGAGACAGCACAGGTATATACAAATGGTATGAGCACATTTGGTGATACTATGGTCCCTCCACCAATGTCTGCAACAACACAGAGATTCCATACCACTGTGGCAAAAGAAACCACTTCCCATCATCGTAAGGTAAAATCAACTATAGCAGCAGTAGCTGAGGTTTCTCCATTTGCAGCAATGCTGGAAGCAACAGATGAATCAGCGCAAATGGTGACAGCTTCCGTCACTGCTTCCCCCTTTCCAGATATAGACAAATTGACTACTGCATTGGATAACCAAACTGCAACTACTGGGGTGGGAGTGAGCTGGCTTTCAACAAAACTGACGCAAAGCACACCTAAGAGTTCACCAGAACCCTTTAACGCAACCCATACCTGTACAGTACACAGGACTGCAGAGACATCTGAGGGGAATTCAGCTTCATTGCCCATTTCTCCGAGCACCCAGACACTCCCTGAACTTCTGGGTTCTTCGACAAGGATAATGGGAGCCACTTTCTCCACTACTTCTTCGCAGAAGACAGCTGTTTCTTTCTCTGCTTATATCTCGCCTCCACAGGCTGCAGCTACTCATTCTTCAGAAATCCCTCAACCTACTACCCACAAGTTCTCACTGCCACTTAACGTCTCTGCTGTCACCTCTCCTGCCACCACTATGGTGTTTTTCTCTGAGACCAAGGTTACCCTGCCTCAACCTTCTACTTTGGCCAAGGATGTCACAACATCTACACTCTCAGTTGGCTCTCCTCTGCCAACAGGGACAATGACTACAGCAGCAGTGCCACCAGTGAGCCCAACAGCTTCTACAGCCAGTGATATCTTGCCTACCCACAGTGACTCACTTCTTATGACATCAGGAGTTACAACTGTCCCTTCCACAACAGCACCCATGGCAGTTTCCTCACTGAGACCTCCCACTCCTGTGATAACTAAGGCTATAACCACCTTCCCCTCTATCTCAACTGAGGCAGTAAGTCCATCCGTAAACACTCTTGTCTGCTCAAGACCTCCCCCTAAAAACATTACTCTTGTTTCCTCTACTTATGCTAACTCTACCACATCTACATCGGGAGCAACACCATCTGGATCTCAAGTTGAGGATTTCACACATGTTTCTAGCTCTCCATATACTTTAAGTAACAGCGGAGATGTTGGTATGGCTTCTAGACCTGCAGAGACATCTACTGGTGGTGAGACCATGTCCCTCAACACCTTTGCCAATAAGCTTACTACCTCAGCAGAAACCAAATCTACCACATATATTGTAAACACACCCGTCTCCACCCAGTTGGTGGCTGCAACCTCTATGTTATCTTCTGAGAAAGAACAGACCAAAACCTCCATGGGGCAAATCCCCAGAACTACAAGGGTGGCAGAAATTTCCCCATCCAAGACTTCCTTTATTTTGGACTCCCAGGGTACCTTCCCTTGGGAAATGTCAGACACAGAATTTTCTGAGACCACAGAAATCTCCAGCCACCAAACACATTTGCCTTCTGAGATTCCACCTGGGAATCCAACTTCTCTGAATTTCACCACATCCTCTTCTGGGAGCACACAGACCACAGAAACCTTGACTTCAAGTACCATAGTAGGTCTTCATGTTTCAGAAGGGTCGACTAGTCTTGAGGAAACAACACTCCCTTCACAAGTTCAGACAATAACCAAGTCTTTGTCTCCTGATAAAGAAAGGACAAGTGCCCTTTTGGAATATCCTCCCAGGACTGTGGAAAAGATAGAGAGTCCCTCTGCTGTGACTCATTCAGACACAAGTCACCAGGCTACTTCATCCCTAGATGCTACAACTTCTAGGACAGCTAGAACATTCCATCCTGTGCTCATCAACACAACTCTTTCACACCTCCTTTCACCAAAGACACAACCTGAATCGACATGGATTGCTTCTTCCACTTCTGAAAGCACACAGACTCTCCCTAAGTCCTTCTCTCCTCTCACACCTGGACCACTTGACACCAATTTTACAAAGATCACTCCTGATGGGAGCACCACCGTCTTTTCTGTTCCAAATAAACCTATAAACTTTCCTGGGGAGACCTCTATGGGAACGTCCACTGCTATTCACCAGATGTCTTCATTGCCACTCAGCATTACTACTTTCACCCCTAAAAAGGTTTCTGAAACCCCTACGATACTAATGACTAAGTCTTCCCGAACAACAAACTCAGGCCATTTGAAAAGTGTCTCTATAGGTACTTCAGGACTGAAGTCTGAGAAGTCATCAATGCCAGTTAATAACTCCGTTTTCTCAACTACAGTGCTTTCTTCTGACAGTCCCACAAGCCTTTGGGCATTCTCTTCTTCATTGTCTTCACCTTCCCCTAAGCCTACAAAACCCACTCACGCACCAACATTGGGTACCACACCAGTATCATATGCTGGACCTCCTTCACAAAGCACAGTCGTTTCCCCTACTTTCACTAATTCAGCAGAGATAAAAGCGCCATTCAAGAATACAACTGCACCTGTTTCCTCTCCAACAGAGCTAGATTTTTCATCTATGAAAACTATTCCAACTGTTATGGTGGCTAGGACAGTGACTTCAGTTATAGGTGCCACTTCCTCCTCTCCGCTCAGTTCTAGGAATACTGAAGCCATTTCCTTCACCCCAAAGACCATGTTTTTTTCGTTACTTTCAACAACCCAGGAACCACCACAAGAAAACGAGGCTACTACTCTGGACATGTTGCCTGAAATTACCAACAGTTCCCCATCTCCTGAGAGCAGTGGTGGAGAGACAGAGCTCATTAATACCTATTCTGTAACTACCATTCCTGCAAGTGGGCTTTCATATAGACCTTCAGATAGTTTTTATACTTCCTCGACTATTCAGATTTCCCCATCTTTGACTAATTTTAAAGGCACCCCTACACCTACAGAAGGTGTAAAGTCCACACAGATATACCTTTCCCGCGATACAGGAAAGATGACTTCCTCATCAGAGAATATTTTGCTAACCAGTGAACTAACAAGTAGCAATGGATGTGCGGTTACTCCTGCTTTATACCCTTCAGGGACCCAACCCCCTGGAACCCCACCTTCTTTGGCATCGTTTCTTTATTCACCTCATAGCACTGAGGCCAAGTTTCCCCTTACATCTCAAATGGGTGAGGTCCCAGCATGGGGAACAAGAATCACACCGGGTATTGCCCAGTCACTACCTACAGCCTCCAGAAACACGGCCGGAGGTGAAGAAGATGCTCCGCTTCCAGTTTTCACAACTAGTGTAATGACACCAGACAGAGTGGAAACAGAAAGCCCTCATTTTACTCTTGGGACTTCATCAACATCGCAGATTGGTCTGATCTCTAGAGATAGTGAGACAATGCCATCGATTTTCACATCAGAAAGCCTTCCTACTTTGGGGCTTTCTGAGAATACTTCCTTTTCAATATCTTCCACACTTCTCCCTACCACGTTGGCTGTCATTTCCGGGGCTACCTCACCGACTAGGACTTTATCTAGTCTCCCTTCAGGCTCTCTGGCATCTGTATCTAATCCTTCGCATCTTCTAACTTCACCTGCAGGAGAAATGGCAGAATCGATGTTTTCAGTTTCAGACACAATAGCAGCATCCCCTATCTTTCCAACAGTATCCTTTTCGGATGGAAGCACCACTCCCACCCAAAGCACTCCTCCAGCTACACTAGGCATCATCGCTGCTGACTCTCTGACTTCTCTGCTCATATCTACAAAAGCCAAAGGTGAAAGTCCACACACGTCTACATCCCTTGAATCATCCCCCAGGACTACTGTGGCTCATAACTCCAGGACTGCGTTTGAATTCACGTCCTTTAGCAGAAAGAGTATATCACCTTCTGTAAGCAGTCACGACCTATCTACTACATCCACAGCTATAGGGCCCTCATTTCCACTGATGTCTGCTGAAATGACACATCCTTCTACAGTGACTGGGTCTTCATTAATCTCTTCATCTTTTAAGTCAACTTGGGTAGACTCCACGTTTTCCTTTCTGTTTACACAAGCATCTACTTCGCCAGTTGCTACAGTGTCTACAGGTATTTTATTCATATATCTTTACAAGTATTTTGTTCACATATCCTTAACAGAGTACATGAACAATGAATGGGCCATTTGTTCTCCGAGTTTTCTGAAGGCAGAAAATGAGAGAGAAGGATGTATGTGTTTCTTTTCCTCTTAACATCTTTGGCACACAATTACCTTTTCTAGGCACAGAACTCTCCAGATGTCTTTCTTGTCTTTACTTAAATATATTACAAGTGGATCTTTTCACAAAGTATGGCATTTTGAAGCATTATGTACAGTTGTCTTGTTCTTGATGTCCTGAGTGTGACTCTGCCCATATGAATACAGACTAGGAACATCATCTTTACCCTGTAGAAGCATTATACTGGGGGTGGGAGGGATGGAGAGATGGCTCAGTTATTAAGAGTACTGTCTTCTCTTCCAGAGGACCCTGGTTCAATTCCCAGCATCCACATGGAGACTCAAAACCCTCTGCAACTGTCATTCCAGGAGATCTGATGCATTCTTCTGGCCTCCTGAGGCACCAGGCATGAACATGGTGCACAGACATACATGTAGGCAAAACACCAATGCATATAACAAATAAATAAATGAAAAATGATCATATACCTTTAGGTCTGATGATGTTTTCCACACAACAGAAATTACACACACACACACCACCACCACCATCATCACCGTAAACAACAAAAACCAAAACAACACATACACACAAAACCCAAAATTGTATCGTTGTGTCTTGGCTCTTGAATTCCTCCTGTGTAGGTCTGAACCCTCTCTAATTCCTACATTTAGCTGACTAGAAATGCTTAGGGAGTATTTGACTTCCATTTTGTTCAAATATTAACAGTTCTGCATCTTTTAAACCATTTGCTTAATTTATTTCATTTTTATTATTTTTATATTGTTTTATATGTAGGAGTATTTTGCTTGCATGTGTGTATCTTCACCGCATGTATGCCTGGTGCCCAAAGAGACCAGAAAAAGGTGTTGAGTCCCCTGGAAATAGAGTTACAGGTGGTTGCGAGTCACCATGTGGGTCTGGGAACTAAACACAGGTCCTCTGCAGAAGCAGCAAATGCCCTTAACTGCTGATTCATTTCTCTAGCCCCTATTTGTTCATTTATTTTATGTATGCATGTGGGGGCATGTGTATCACTGTGTACTTGCGGAGGAAATTGGACAACCTGTGGAAGCCAGTTCTCTCTTTCCACCATCCGGGTCCCGAGAATCAAACTCAGGTCAATAGGTCATCAAAGCTAGGTGGCAAGTGCTTTTATTTGCTGAGCCATTTCCTTGGCTTGGGCCAATAACTTTTAAGATTCTAAAATAAAGATATAAAAAGATAAGATCAGGAGGAACATAAAGAGAGAAAACTCTGAAGTAGGAAGGAAAGCAGTGGGGATAAAATAATTATTTTCTTAGAACAAATAATCTTAAGACACAGCATGTAGCGTGGCTGTTGAATGAGCTAGAAATCAGATGGCCGATAAAAGTATGGATTTTTAGGGGATTTGCAGCAAGTCTGTATAGAAACTGCATAGAGACCCATGGGAATGGTCACATCATCAAAGCAAAGATGGGATGGTAGTACCTTGCATATTTTGTTCTTAGTTATGCAACCTCAAATGCCAATTCTTGGTGTTAAACTAAGCAAAATTTAGGAATGAAAATAAATCGTCGTTTTGTTTGTTATACAATGGAGAGCACTTCTCAAATTTTGAGAAATCAGATTTCTTCATGTAAATAGTTAAAATCAATCTGTTTATTTTTTATTACAGTTTCCTTCTACAATATCAAAATTACCTTCTCTGTGTTTGATGAAGAGCCAAGAGTCCTTCTTACCACTGCTATACATGACTTTACAAAAGATTGGGTAAAATGCTCTTTTAAATATTTATGGTACTTATTGAATACATATGACCAAGGCCAGGTAGATTGAAAGTAGCCTCCCTTTTCTACTGATAATCCATTTCACAGATAATCAGTTCAGATTGTTTTCACTGCATATGTATTTACTCTGCAGGCAACACTCTGAAGATGTATGCAATCCCTTTCACAGTAGCAGTGTTGAAAGCTTTTATGAGATGTTATTTTCATTTGTTGAGATCTGTACATTTTCCTCCACAGACACAAATTCTGAGTCACTGCCAAGTTTTTCTAGTTAGGGGAAATAGAGCACTGACGACCAAGTCTATGGCATAGTGTTTATGTAGCTCTATTTTCTGTACTTTATTTTTTGTTCGTCTACAGCACAGTGAAAATTTTACTTGTCCTTACATTTTTTGATAATGAAACGGATGCATACTGTGCAATTGAAGTTCATATGAAAATACCTAAGACAGACAACACCTGTCCTCTACTGCTCCTCTTAATAAGTTAAGATATATTCTGGAAGATTTTTCTATACAGTTACAGAAAAAAAATTGGTATACTAATTATGCTACTCTTTACCTTGCTGGTTACCTGTGCATTTCTTCTTAATTCTGGGGAGCAAACCCAAATCCTTATACAGACTAGGCAAACATCTTACCAGTGATAAAACCAATAGTGGTTTACCATGTGTCTCTGAGCATATTTGTGGTAGTGGGTATAGCTCTGCTTATACAGTTTAGCAGACGCATAAGATTTTACTATATGTCTGTAACAGAAGTTTTCATTTCACTTTCAAATCTAGATGTCTGTTGGTAGGCATTTAGGTTGCTTATATATTTTCTCTATTTTAAACAGTTCCAAAAAATGTTCCTTCAATCATTTTAGAGATCTTTGAATATTTTTATAGGATTAATTTTTAAGTTTTTAATCATTGGATCAAAACTCATGAACATTTTACATTTTAAAGGTTATCTTAAAATGGTCTTCAGATAAGTAACAACACCAGTGTACACCTTAGGCCCAGCAATGAATGATCATACTGGTTTTCCTGTCCTCCATTAGCACTCATGTTCAAGTGTGTATGACCTGATTCTAAAGTGCTTGAAAACAGTGAGTGTTTCAGAGTGTTCAGGCTGTCTCAGAAAAATACACCAACCGAATGGCTTTAGAACAGCCATTTGTAATCTCCCAGTTCTGGGCAGTAAGTAGTCAGGGTTGGGTAGAGAAGCGTAAGACAACAGTACTGGGAGGGTTGCATTTGGGTGAGATTTCTCAGTTTGGCCTTTTTACTGTGCCTTCGAATGGTGTTTCTTTTGTGCAATACACCTCTGCTTTCTCTTTGTTTTCTTATAAGGATAACAGTTTTTATTAGATTTGGGCTCCCTAATGGCTTTATAAACAAATATGATCAGATTGCTGATTAGGGTTTCCAATTTGAGGATAGGTTGGGGGGCCCCTTAGCTCCCAACAGTGTGTACAAATGTTAACTGAAATCTGGAGCAAGTTTGGGAATGTTGGGTTCACTGAAATGATTGAAATGATTATTGCAGCTCACATCGTCCCAAGTGACTTCCTTGACTTAAAATGGAAGAGTGGCCACACAAACACTGACCTTCTCCTTTTTTTTTTAATGATTTTTGATTTTACAGTTGAATTATATGCTTCAAAACACCGAATTTTCTCTTGCTAACTTGACTATTCAAATCATAAGCAGGTATGTAAATGGCATCTTTTGTGAGTTGAAGTGAAATTGAGGGACCACCTGGGCCTGTGAGTTTCCTTTGTTTATCTAAGAATGAAGAACACATTTGTCTCACTGTAGGTTGTAAAAACAATGGAAGAACAAAATAAAATAAGACAAAACAATTCAGAGAGGAAAACAGGGAAATCAGAGACTCATTTTGCAATATTCTATTCTCAGTATAACAAATCTAGTTTCAGGAGAGTGAAAATACACTCACATGTGTTGATGGATGTTTCTATCCTGCCTGGTTCTGTAGCCATTCAGTCCCAAATAAACACACAGATGCTTAATTAATATTAAACTCTTTGGCCTATTAGCTCAGGCTTATTATTAACTAGCCCTTATAACTTAAATTAACTCATAATTCTTGTCTATGTCCAGCTGTGTGACTTGGTACCTTTTCTCAGAAAGGCATTCTCATCTTGCTTCCTCTGTGACTGGCTGATGACTGACTGCCTTTCCTCTTCCCAGAATTCTCCTATTTTGGTCACCCCACCTATACTTCCTTCCAGTCTACTGGCCAATCAGCATTTTATTAAACAAATTCTAGTGACAAATCTTTACAGTATATAAGAACATTATCCCACAGCACACATGAGAAAAGCTTCTAACCATCCATGATCCTAGACTCAGACACCTCTCACTAGGTGCCACCTCAGAACATTGCCGCATGTAGCTGTCCCTCCGTGTAACTGCCTACTTTCAATATGTTGGCTCTTTGGTTTCTCTTATGTGTTCAAATAAAATAGATTTATGAAGGTTTATTTATAACTGCAGGTTATCATAGGCGATTGCCTTAGTGTAGACTTCAATAGCAATACTTACCACAGACTTGTAAGTTTTAGCCACAAAAGCTGTTTTCCTCACACTTCAGTGTGGTTGGGTCCCGAGAAAGGACCTTCTTGAGTCTTCACGTGCTAGGGAGCACAGACAGGAAGCACTTCTGTCTTTACTTAAAATGTTTGCTAGTTCACAAATGCTGTTCATGGGGGCTCCACCCTCATTACCTAATTACCTCCCAAAGAACTCATCATCTAATACCACCTCATTAGGCTTCAACATAAAAATTTTGACTAGACACACAAATTCAACACTCCCCCCTCCAAAAAAAATTGAAAGCAAATAGGAGGTATTTGGAGTCTTCAATATTGTTTTAAAAGTCACGTGGTGATTTTACTCAATGTAAAAGTGATGTTACCATTGTAAAATCTATGTAGAAATAATGTATAGAAATCTATGACTTGGATATTAAAAATCTATAAAACCCACATTTTCCCACCCCTTGAAGAATACTTGTGGACATCTAATATCATATATTCCTGTAGCTCTTTTTAATGTATTTAGTAAAAAAGTTCCAACTCTCTATACTGCTTAAGAACTTTCTTTTCTTGTTTCATAATAAATCATGCACATCTTCTATGTCATAATACAAAAGCTAGGTTGTTTTTTCTTTTCTTTCTTTCTTTCTTTTTTCTTTCTTTCTTTCTTTCTTTCTTTCTTTCTTTCTTTCTTTCTTTCTTTCTTTCTTTCTTTCTTTCTTTTTTTTTTTTTTGAGCCAGGGTCTTGTTGTATAGCTCTTGCTGTTCTGGAACTTGCTATATAGACTCAAGCTGGCCTCAGACTCATAGAGATTTACTTACTCTTATCAGGGGTAGTGTAATTAAATGCCTGTACTACCACTCCCAGCTTAGTTTATTCATTTTAATGATTGCATAGATATTTGAGTAATTCCCACCATTGCATATGCATTTTTAATGCACTGTTGCTGAGTAAAAGTCTTACCACCACTTTAGTGTGCAAATAATGATCAAGCTCATTTCAAGGGTCCCCTTGGAGCCCCAGCACGGTTGGAATTCTGCTGCCTCAGACCTGTTGTTAACCTTATCTTGCAATCCATGTATTTGGTGCTACATTTCATTTTCCTATAATTTTGTGATGCTTTAACAGAAAGACTTCTGAAGAAGAGGTGGCCATGTACAGACATATTGTAAGTAATTTTTCTAAATGAACCTACTTGTGACCCATTCTGAAAATGATTAGCCATAAGTAAATAACTCTGAACTGACCACACGGCAGCAATTAAAAGATTTTGTGGGCAGAGTGTGTGAAAAGACTTAGGGATCAGAAATGGTAACATATTTTCTTGATTGTGGACATCTCACAGAAAAGTCTCACTCTCCCAAGATGCAATTATTTGTAAGTCCACAATTTGACTAACAAATCCTTCCTGTATTTGTCGTTAGAACACAGCAAACGAGCTCTCATCTTTTTTGACCCAAATTCCAGTACTTACTTCAGTTCCTCAGAACTGTGCAGTGGCACACTCCAAAGTGGTTAGAAATCACACAGCTTTTAAGGCATTTAAATATGACATAAATATTTTGACTATATAGAATACAGTAAATCCAATAGTTCATTCTAAGTCATCTGCCATCCTTTAAAATACTTGCTACAAACAGCTGTCAAAATTTTAAAAATGCAACACACAGCTAACACAATATAACTAAAATTTCTGTAAATACTATGTGTAAATGCTCTCAGGTGGCAATCTGCCAAAGCTCCTAGTTCCTTCACATTCTGACTGTGGGACCTGGGGCAAATGAATCAACCTCTCTGTGCCTCTATTTCCTTATCTATTAGATGGACAGAACTAAGTGGTATCTGTTAAGTGCTAACTCGGCTTAGAATGATAAAACGTTTTATGTTTGTCATCAGCACCATGTCAGTATCCAGACTGGGATGCTGAGTAGATGATTACCATCCCTGAGAGTCAGCTGTTTCATCGAGAAAGTGGGTTGACAGTCCTTGTACGGTCTGCTCTTCAGGCTTGGTTTGAAGGCTAAACACATTAGTGTTCTGCTTAAGGGATATTTGAAGAAGGCATTGGTTGTGTGAAAGTAAAGAATAATTCTGATTTTCTTGTTAATGATAAGCCCTCTGTTTAAATTTGATGCTTGTTCTAAGACTTTAGTGACAATATTCTCTTTTTTCCTATCAGTTGGAACAGAAAAATGGGCAAGGAATGGCCACAATTTTTCATGTACCATACAGGCAAGTGATATGTTTATTCATAGCTGGTACATTCAGTTCTGATTTGCCTTCCTTCTAACTCTGTGTGTGCAATGTGCAGCCTTTTTTTTTGTCAGCATTGTCAAAGGGAGAGTAAAGTACCTGGTAGCTATTTCACAGATGCTTCAGTTAGGTTTCCACATTCATGGGGCTAAGTTGTTTCCATTGGTCATAGCATAGCCTTAGCTGTCTCTTTGTATGGAAGAGGAAATGGGGTTCAAAGTAGCTGTAACTTGGGGTTGGGGAAATAAAATGTTTATCATGGTCAATAAGGTCAATGACATACTGAGAAAACAATGAGAACCCCATGGAAAACACTCCAGATAGTACACACTCATGGGCCAGATCCTCTTGGGACAATGGCTATTGCTTGTCTTTTGATACACACCATGAAGAAGGCTCATGAAGAGATTGTTGATATGTCCAAGGTGCTGGATTGCGAGTCAGCTACAAGTGAGAAGGAGAGCTTCAAACAGTGGAGTCCTCTTTACAGAGAACTCAGAGAAGAGATGGGCTCCAATCGGAAGTGATAGGGTGAGTGGAGTCTAATCCACCACTTCTAGGTCAGGGAAAGGATAGGAATTCTTTGATTTGCCATATGGCGAAACGACACAAAGGCCAGGGCATCTAATTTCCAACAATTGTTAGGAAGCTCAGTGAATATGTTCATCAAAAGCTATATGCAAAAATAGAAATAAAAAATGCAGGCAAGTTTTGAGTCTGAAATATTCTCCCCAGTAGAATACTAGATTAACCTGAAATATTTAAAGACCTTATTGTAGAGATTGAGCTCAAGGCCTGCTCTATTCTTTATTATCTTTTTGTGACTAAAAAGGCTTGGTAGATTTTGCAGGAAACGACATCTCCCTAAACCCAGTTCTTTCATCTGTAGAATGGGAATCATAACATCACTATCTTGGAAGGTTTTTGTGAAAATTAAATGAATCAAAACATGTGATGCAAGAACTCCTCAAAAGTTAGCTATCATTACCATCTTTATTAGTCTTTTATAGGGTTAAGCCTTCAGCAGAACACTTCCATATCGACTAATTGGACATGTGCCTATTTGCCTTATTGCAGTAATGATGGATAAATTGAAGGGCCAGAACGATAAAAGGTTTTCTCTGAAATAATAACTCCTGAGTACTCTGCCTTCCCTCTTAATTATTACAAACTCCTAGAGAAATCTCCTGGCTAGGCAATTTCAACCTAATACAAATGTTGTACACCGTTCTTTTGAAAATAGGTTTTGAGTTGTCCTTTTTGGATGGATGCAAGAAAATTTATTAGAATACTTCCTTGTACTGTCTTGCATCATTTCTCAAGGCCTATCATTTAGTGGCTCTACAATATTTAATATTTCTGGCCTACCAATGAGGGCAGCTTTATAGAATCTCAGCAGCATCAGTCAACTTGCACTCTGGTGACCTGACTGTCGCCTTTCATTTTTGCCTTGTTTGCAGTTGTGCCTGTTGGGTCATAATAAAAGCCAATTCCTCTTTGGAACCAGCAGAACTGATCAGCAGAATCCGAATGAAGATATACGGGAACCTCACACATACGAACTTCATACAAGATCAATTGACTCTGCTGGTAAAGTCTGACCATGTTGTAGTGGAAAAGCTAGGTAATTCTTTTGGCAGGGTATTTCAATATGAATGCACTTTTCTTATTATAAAACTCACAATGAATACAATATAAGGGTGCTAAGTTCAAAGGAAAGAAAAGGCCTATCTATCTATCTATCTATCTATCTATCTATCTATCTATCTATCATGTATGTATGTATGTATGTATGTATGTATGTATCTATCTATCTATCTATCTATCTATCTATCTATCTATCTATCTATCTGTCTATTTATCTATCTATAGACAAGGTCTCCCTCTGTAACCCAGGGTGGTTGGGAACTCACTATATAGCCCAAGTAAGTCTTTAACTCAGTGAAACCCTCCTATCTCAGCCTCTGCCTCCTAAGGCTTATAGGTATGAGTCACTATGCCCAGCCGGGAAGTCATCTTTCCACATAAATTTATGCCCACATGTCCTGATGACTCTTTTACATTTAAGAGCTTATAAACGAATAACAGAGACTTTCCAAGGGACTTTTGGTCAGCTGTGACTATCAGCAGTGGCGAGTCTATGAGCAGTATGAGAGAATTGCGTCTCTGCTACAAAAACCTGGAGACATGGGGGGGGGCGGGCTCCATCATTACACACAATACATGCCCTATAGATAATTGCTAATTTATTGATTGATTCAGCCAACCTATTCATCTTAGGAAATGATCTGAGCACTGTCCCAGATTTCCCTCATAGACGTTTTCTTCTCTAATTAGGAAAGCTTCAGTGGTAAAAGGGAAAGGCTACCGGGCCACTCTACCTCCTCCTTTCCATTGCTGCCAGCTTTGTCCCTTTCCCCCAGTAGACGGCTGTAAAAACTTTGAGTTAACACAGATGCATTAGAACAGACTGTCCCTGAAAGCACGCTAATTAAATAGCAGAGGCTTGTGGTTACACAAGGTTAGAGTGGGTTGAAGGCAGAGAAGAGTAGAGGTCACCGGCAGAGCCCACCGTGTAAATGGCACTAATCAGTGTGTGTACTGGAAGTGAAACGGAGGTGTTTCTTTTCTTGTTCATAAAGAAGGTTGGACAGATCTGGCTGGGTCACTCTGCCACCATCTAACAGAAAGTTTCTGGAGTTAGGAACATGGACGCAGTAGGCACTCTGTAAGGACTGGGGACTTTTACATAGACAGCCTAGACCACATCTGCCTTAACATGACACAGCCTGAAAGTAAGTGTGTAGCTCAGCGGCCTTCCATGGCAGAGTTAGTCTTACCTTTCAGCACTGTTAGCAGAGACATCATGGCCCTGGGTGTATTGGTCATGGCAGGCATACTGATTTTAGTGAATCCAAACAGTCCTGAGACCATTAGGAAGGGGATGACTACCACAGGGAAGAGATGTCTGCGCCCAGCCTCCCGTGTTTACATAGCAGAACAATAACAGTGCATACTTTGAAAGAAAATCAGCAGACAGGGTCTCCAGATGTGTTAAGTTAGTACCATTTTTCTGCTTTGATTTTTTTTCTCCAATGCATATCTAGCACTTTAAACATCAATTTCCAAATTGCAAAATATACATGTATGAAATTGTCAAAGAACTTTTGAAAATGGGAAAGAGCAAACCCCACCCCCATCAATGGGTCTAATGAGAAGGACTAAACTTGAGGTTGCACTGAAAAAAAAAAAGACTCATTTAAACAAAGGCTGACGTTAAAACTGGTTTCCATGAAGCTTAGTTTGTATGTCCTGATTGAAACGGTCCTCTTGTATCTGCTGATGGTCACGTGCAGGGTAATAACGATGGGCCATAATGTATGTTCATCATACTTTTAAGTGCCTTTTGCCCTTGAAAATGGTGCATACATTTTTCTTTGTAGAGCCAGGAAAATGCGAAACAGATGAAACGCCTTCGAAATACAAAGGGACATATAAGTGGCCATTAACTGACCCTACGGAGACAGCCCAAGTAAGGTGCATTAAAAATGAGAACGGGAATGCCACAAGAATCTGGTATGTATCTGTGAAGTTCCAAATCCGAGTTTACATGCACCAAGGTCTGTTGCATTTGGGGGGTGTTTCTGTGTCCTTTTTTGAAAAGTCCCTCTCTTTCATCCCGACTGCCAATTCTTTTTCCTTCTCTCATCTTTTAGAGTCAAACATGCATGCATAATACAAATTTCAAGAGGACGAAATAGAAAACTCCCCCACAATCCCACCACCTCAACATAGCCAGTTTTAGGATGGCAAGCGTTTGTGTTGCCTCTGCCCCACCCCCAGCCCTCAAATCTGGCCCTTCTCTGTATGCCTTTAAGTTTTCTGTAGTGGTTACCATGGTTTACATACCAATAATGTAATTTACCCTTTCACTCAATAGTTTATCAAACATTTCCATGCTTTGCATTTATCTTTTAATGATCATTTCGAAGGCAGCCTCAGCTGCTCTCCCCTTGATGGGCCGTCATAATTTACCCCATCACTCTTCTATTGTTCGGTTTATCATTTCCCTTTTAAAATCATCAACCTTCTTTTCTTACTCTCTGATGTTAATGGCGTATAACTTAAATGGGCAAGAACAGAGGGGCAGCAGGATTCAACCGAGGCTTAAAAGCACTGATAGAAAGCCACATCTCTGCCTGTATCATCCTCATTCCTGCTTCCATCTAACGAGTCAACAAAGCAAGCAGCTTTGGCAGCCATAGCTGGAGCTCAATAGAGCCTCTCCTTTGCAGTCCACTCCTTGGTACAAGCCCTTTGCTAGCTCTTGCCTACTAATAGAGCTGTCTCCATGGTTTCTCCCAGGCTGCTACTCCCCACTGCCAGTTTACTATGCTGCCAGGATGATTTTCTGAAGTGTGCCTGCTACCACGGCAGATTTTTTGTTCAAGAATGAAGTCCAAACCTGTAGCATACTCATCAAGGCAGCAGGTCGCCTTTCCTGTCATCGCTTGGTTCCATCCTTTCACCATGTACTATAGCTGAAGAGATAATTTGATATTGTAGACATGACTACTACTTCTTTGTGTCTCTTTCTCTGACTGGTGGTAGCAGGGAGGTCTCTGTTCTTCCTGTGCTAGGCTCAACTCACTTTAAATGTCGAAAGTTTTCCTTAACTAGGCATGAGTGCTTTGTACTTGTAGTCATGTAACTCCAAGAGCCGAGACAGAATTGCTGTGAGTTTGAGATCAGCTAGCACTCCTTAGAAAGTTCTAGAACAGCCTGGTTTACAGAGTAAGACCCTGTTTAAAACAAAAACAAACAATCCCCCAATAAAAAGCCTCACCCAAATCAAAACTCACCACTACCACAACAAACATACAAAGGAAGGAAGAAAGAACAACTGAAAGAAAGAAAATAAGTTCTTCTTGTGCGGTGTTTTGACAGACTCAGTTTTGTTATGCAACCCTTTCTTATATTTTGCACAAGTCAGAGTGTAAGATCACACAGTTCCAAGCTCCTAGTGAGGTTCAAAACCCTGTCCTGTTTATCTAATGCCTCCCTAGAGTCTGGCGAAGCTGAGTGAGTATATTGGCTGACTTGAACTGGCCTGAAGTAGATGAGGCACGGGTGAGGGTTGATAGCTCCTTAATCACTTGGAGACATGTACTATGTAGAGACAAGACTGTATTCCAACAGGATTTTTTCCTTAAAAGAGGCAAGAGAGGAAAGAGATGGGAAAGAGTCATATCTAGAGGGGCAAAGCCTCTTCACTGATTTTTGGTGCTCTGACTCTTTCCCTGACTCATTCCTAACTCTTTGATTTCCATATGTGTTATTTAAACACAAAAGCTGGGAATGGGCACAGGAAGGCATGCCATGGAGAAGTCCTCCACCATTTGCTTTTATTTAGTTGATTAATTAGTTAGTAGTAATTATTCTTCATTTTGAGACAAGGTCTTACCCTGTATCCCAGCCTGGTCTGTATCTCATGGTGATCCTATCAGCATCTCAAGTGTTGGCATTATAGAATGAGCCACTGTACCCAGCTAGTACCATTTCTTTTCAGACTACTCTTATCTATTCCTTCAGTGAGAAATCTGTTTCATGCCTCTTATTCCTCTGTTCCATTTTTTTGCAGTTCCATCAACATCCAAACTGGCAAGTGTCAATGGGAAAAACCAAGATTTAAGCAATGCAAGCTGCTTCAAGAACTCCCTGATAAGATTATGGACCTTGCTAATATTACCATAAGCGATGGTAAGACAGTTTTGTGCATGCCAGAGAAAACATGGGATCTCCTTTAGTTGGCCTACTTGACCTGAAATAAGAGAGAGTATAGTCAGAACTTACTCTATGAGAATTTACCTTACAGAAGTTCCATTTTAGATACCATGTGCTTATTGGTGAAGGTGGGGGTAGGGCAGGAATTAGGGCTATCAGACTTCTCTCTTTTGTAGATTTTCAATTTATATTTTTAGTATTATTTTCCCTTTCTTTTCCATATTTAAAAACTTTTAAGAGGATGGCCTTGTGGCACACTTCTTTTTTTTTCTAATTTTTTTATTACTTTATAAATAATACCAATCAAAGTTTCCACTTCCGACCCTCCTCCTTCCCTCCCGCTTCTCCCTCCCCCTCCCCTTCTGGTCCTAAGAGAGGGCAGGTATCCCACTGCCCTGTGGGAAGTGCAAGGTCCTCCCCTCTCCATCCAGGCTTAGGAAGGTGAGCATCCAAATAGACTAGGATCCCAAAAAGCCAGTACCTGCAGTACAGACAAATCCCAGTGCCATTATCATTGGCTTCTCAGTCTGCCCCAATTGTCAGCCACATTCAGAGGGTCCAGTTTGATCCCATGTTCTTTCAATCCCAGTTCAACTGGATTTGGGTGGCACATTTCTTTTCTTTTCTTTTTTTTTTTTAAAGAAAACAAACTATCTTTTTTCATTTTACATAACAATCCCAGTTCCCACTCCCTCCCCTCCTTCCATTTCCTCCACCCCCCACCCCATCCACTCCTCAGAGAGGATAAGACACATTGCTTTGAGAAAAGGACCAAGCCCCCCCCCACACACACTATATCTAGGATTCCAAAAAAACAGTACAAGCAGCAGGGATAAATCCTGGTGCCACGGCCAGTGACCCCATAGTCTGCCACAGCCATACAACTGTCATGTTTAGAGTGCCTGCTTTGGTCCTATCCTTGTTCCTTCCTTGTCCGGCTGGAGTCGGTGAGCTCTCATTAGCTCAGGTCAGCTGTTTCAGTGGGTGAACCTATCATGATCTTGACCTCTTTGCTCATAGTTTCACTCCTCTTACTCTTCAACTGAACTTTGAGAGCTCAGTCCAGTGCTCTGCTGTGGGTCTCTGCCTCTGCTTCCATCAGTTGCTGGATGAAGGTTCCACGGTAACATTTAAGATATTCATCAGTCTGACTATAGGGCAAGGCCAAATTGGGTACCTTCTCCACTTAGGGTCTTAGCTGGGGTCATCCTTGTGGATTCCTGGGAATTTCTCTAGTGCTAGGTTCTTGCTTGCCCCATAATGGCTCCCTCAATCAAGTTATCTTCTTTCTTGCTCTCATTTCTGTCCTTCCCCAATCTCAACTATCCCGTTCCCTCAAGTTCTCCTCCCTGCTCCCCTTCTTCCCTCCTCCTCGTCTTCTGCCCTCCCTTCTTCCCCCAGCTCCATGCTCCCAATTTTGTCAGGAGGTCTTGTCTATTTCCCCTTCCCAGGGGATCTATTTATGTTGCTCTTAGGGTTCACCTTGTTACTTAGCTTCTTTAGGGTTGAGGACTATAGGCTTGCTATCCTTTACTTTACAGCTAGTGTCCACTTATGAGTAAGTACATACCATGTTCATCTTTCTGGGTGTGGGTTACCTCACTTAAGACTTTTTTTAGTTCCATTTATTTGAATGCAAATTTTAAGATGGATCATATTTTTTTTTACGGCTGAGTAGTACTCCATTGTGTAAATGTATCACATTTTCTTTATCCATTCTTTGGCTGAGGGGCATTTAGGTTGTTTCCAGGTTCTAGCTATTACAAATAATGTTGCTATGAACATAGTTAAACAAATGTCCTTGTAGTATGATTGAGCATCCTTTGGGTATGTTGTAAGGAGGTTGCTTGTTCGTCCCGGCCACCCAGAACTGAAATAATCACACAGAAACTATATTAATTAAATCACTACTTGTCCTATTAGCTCTAACTTCTTATTGGCTAGTTTTTACATCTTGATTTAACTCATCTCCATTAATCTGTGCCTTACCAAGGGGTTGTGGCCTACCATCAAGTCTCTGGTGTCTGTCTCCGGCAGGGCTACATGGCTTCTCTCTACTCTGCCTCCTTTCTCCCAGCATTCAGCTTAGTTTTCCTCACCTACCTCTATACCCTGCATAGGCCCAAAGCAGTCCTTTATTAACCAATGGTGTTCACAGAATACATCACCTGTTTGATTATTTTTTTCTGGTTTTCTTGGGTTTCTTTAGGAGATTTGTTGATTTCTTCCAATTTTTTGTTTTTCTTTTCATCCATTTCTTTAAGGAATTTTTTCGTTTCCTCTTTAAAGGTCTCCATCCTCATAAAGTTACATTTAAAACAGTTTCCTTCTGCGTCTTCTGGGTTAGATTGATCAAGTCTTCCTGTTGTATGACCATTGGGCTCTGGTGTTACCATGTTGCTTTTTAGGTTGTTGAATGAATTCTTGCATTGGCACCTACCCATCTTTTCCTCCAATTGGTGCCAGAAGTGCCTCTTGGTCCAATTCTTGAAGTTGTTGTCCATGTCTTTGGGAGCTGTTCTTGGTCTGCTCTGTACTGTCACTGTCTGTGTCTCAGGGAGCTGCTGAGGTCTCTCTTGACCTGCTTTCTTGGTCCACTCTCTTGGTCTGATCTCTTGGTTTGTTCTCTTGGTCCACTCTAAGTAGTCGCAGCCTGTGCTTCAGAGTTCATCTGAGCTTACAGGGGATAGGAGGGTTTGGGGGTGGAATGGGACTTGTAGTGTACAGTCTCCAATTGGTGGAATGGGGGTGTTGGAGCAGCCTACCTGCAGGAAGCTTGCCTTCTGGCTGGCTAGAGAAGCTGAGGCAGGTGGCGGAGGGGGCCCGGGGTTTTGCCTAGAGGGTGGCATGACCCACTGGGTGGGTGATCACTCACTTCTTCATCCTCTCTGTTTAGTTGCAGCACAGGTTCAGAAGTTCAGTCCATTATCATCATGGCAGGGAGCATGTCAACATTCAGGCAGAAATGGTGCTGCAAAGGCAACAGGATGTTGGCTCAGCACATTTCTAGAATCCCAGCACTTGGGAGGCTGAGGCAGGAAGATCCTGGGCTCAAGATCAGCCTTGGTCACATAGTGAGAGAACTGTTTCAAAAACAAACTAATAACAGCACGCACACATACACACACACACACACACACACACACACACACACACACACGACTCCTAATTCATGGATTTATCAGTTTCAAAGAAACAGAATGCTCCAATGGATATTACAAATGTCACAATATCTTACAATTACAATATTCAATTTTATAAACAATTTGGGCAGTGTAAATTAGTGTTAAGCATAAATTCTGGAAAATGGGATTGCTTGAGGCAATCATATAATATCAAAATGCTCTTTGTACTAGTTGTATCAATTTATAATTCAGTCCACAGGATGTGGAAGTGCCTGGTTCAGAATACCTTCTTGAACACAGTGATAATATGTTAAAGTTATCAAGTTTTAGAGCCTTAGGTGATTTGATTAGCAAAATCTGATATCTCAAAGTAATGTCAAAACTTTTTTTGTGGTGGTATGCTCAGGTTCCCCCATTTAGCAAATACAGTCTAGTGGGTGATCTTATTCAGTGAGGTTTTCCTCAGTAACTCTGTTGTGCAACCAGCATTGTGAATTATATGGAGGGAATTTGTAACAAAGACCATTTCATTACCCAAATTGCTGTACATGTTAGCATAACCTCTATTTCCTTCTTCCCACAGTTCCTGGCAGCCATCGATCCACTTTCTACCTGTGTGAATTTTGCTAATTGTAGGCATCTCAAAGTGTTGGTAAAGTTTCTTCATATTGCAGCATGGGCCATTACCCCATTCTAAATAGTTGAATAATACTGTATTAAATTGACCTATATCACATTTTATGAGTCAGTTATCAGTGGATGGGCATTTGATTGGTTACATGTTGGGGTATTTTTTATAGACAGATTGTGAATATTTGTAGTACAAATGACTAGTAGACATGTTTTCTTCTCTTAGGACATACTGAAGAGTACAATTCTGAAGTCATCTGGTAACTCTATACTTAGCCTTTGAAAGAACTGCAAAACTGTTTCCCACAGCTGCTGAGCCATTTTGCATCCCTGCTGACACCATTCAAAGGTTCCAATTTCCTCCTGTTGTTGTGAACACAAGCCCATCTTTTAGTTACAGCTGGTACCAGTGCCTTCTCTCCCCATCATGTATACATTTACTCTGGATTTTAGTAATTTATGTCTTTTCTCTTGATGTCCTACTCAGTCTAGGAAAGAGAATTTGATTTTTTCATAAAAATCTCTTTCTCTAGAAGAGAAACAGGTTAAGAATAATAGCTAGTCTTTTGAGATAGGGTTATGCTAGGTATAATCTGTACCCCAAAATATGATCTTGCCTCAGCCTCCTAAGTGTGGGGGTTCCAGTCATCTGCCACTATGTCCAGTAAGTCACAGCAACAGCAAAGACAATCTAGAGCTCCTCTGTGTGTTTGCCACACATGCACAGTCCCCACTGTCACCAGACAGGTGGCTTTGTTAAAATGAATGACTCTACCTTGACCCAGTTGACACATTGTATTGGGGTTCACTCTTGACACTGCACAATGCATATCTTAGTGAGGATCTCTACAGCTGTGATAAAAAAACACCTCAACCGAAAGCAACTTGGGGGAGGAAAGGGTTTATTTTAGCCTATAACTCTCAGGCACACTCCATCACTGAGAGAAGTCAGGGCAGGAATTGAACACAGGATCCTGGAGGCTGGAACTGAAGCAAAGGCTGTGGGGAAATGATGCCTACAGGCTTACTCAGTCTTCTTTCTTATACACACAGTACCACTTGCCCAGGGATGGCATTACTCACAGTAAACTGGGCCATCCCACACTTATCAGTAACTAAGAAAATGCCTGACAGACTTACTTTCAGGAAAGTGTGATGGAGGCATGTTCTCAATTGATCCCAAATGACACTAGCTTGTATAAAATTGACATAAAATTAACCAGGAACTAACCAGGACAGTGTATACTGGTAACTATGAGTAAAAATGGACATGACATGTATCCATAGAATCACACTCCTCTAAGGCCTCCTTGTAGTACATTTATGCATTCCGCATTGCTTTCCCTCCTCTGGTCTCTGGCACTCAGTGGTCTTTTTATTATCTCCATGGTTGTCTTTCTCAGAACATAGCATACTTGAAGTCATGCACTGTGTACCCATTTTAAGTTAACTTCTTGCTCTTAGCAGTGTACAATTCCACTCCCCTTTGTCTTGTTATGGTCTGCAAACTTATTTCTTTTTAGTAATTAGTATTCCATTGCCTGGATGTAGGGCAGTTTATCTATTCTCCTACTTGGGGACATATGGTTTGCTTCTAAGTTTTTTTTCTTTTCCTACATCCTCTGCAGCATTTGCTGCTGTCAGTGTTTTGGATTTAGGCCATTCTAATAGCTGTATGTTATTACCTCATTGCTTCTTTAATTTGGAGCTCCCTAGTGACATATGAATTGAGTATCTTTTCATATGCTTATCTGTCATCTACATATCTCTTTTGGTGAAATATATGCTATACTCTGAATGTTTCTGCTACCACTCCACCCCCAGCCAAATGTTTATGTTGACATCCTAATTCCAGAGTCATTGGGGCATTTGAAATGTCATAAGTGCTGATCCTTTAGGAATAGAATTTGTGTTCCTCCAGAAGAGGCCTGAGAAGCGTTGTTTTTCCTTTTCTACCACATAAGGTTACAGTGAGAAAGGAGCTTCTTTGAACTAGGAAGTAGGGCCTGAAAATATAAGAAATCTCTTTTCCTCATAGAATTTCAATTTCTGCATAGCTTTGTAGATATGGCTGGCTGTACTACCAGATTGGGTCTCTGCCTCAATGAATGGCCATCGGTTTAGGCATAAACAAAATAGCACCTTACAGAAGGACCAAAGGATTGACTGGAAGGCAGAGGACTGTTTTGGCTTGTCTTCCTCATGGAAGATTTACATTTGAGCTCTTTGGCAAAGAATATGTGGCCGAGTTAGAAAAGTCAGCCACCTCTGATATCCTAGAGGGGAAATCATGGATCGGGGTGGGAGGTGGTGCTGCAGGCTGTTCTGAGTGGGTGGAAGGACAAAGGACCTGATGCAGGCTAACCTCCCTCTTTCTGAGTGACACATTGGCTTTAGACACTCTAAATAAGAATTTTCTCTTGTGGGAGAAAAAGTCAACACATTGTGGTTGTATTTCAATTGCATTTTAATAAATGAAGTCAACCTGAAGATCTGAAAAGCAAAGCAGCCAGCCACTGGCTCCTACCTTGACCTCAGTCTGAAATGGTGATCCTGCCTCCAGGAATCTCAGAATGAGACTGTGTCTGAGAGCTGTCTCCTCCCATTTTATGATATTCTCTAGTTCTGGGATTAAAGGTGTACCCCACTGGAATTAAAGGCATGCACCACCCGGTTTCTGTGCCAACTAGTGTGGCTATTGGAGTTAAAGGTGCGTGTCATTGTGGCTACTGGGATTAAAGGCATAGGTCATTGCTGGCTGCTCTGTAAGGCTGGCCAGTGTGGCTTTTTTACTTTCCCCATCCCCAGGTAAACTTTATTTATTAAAATACAAGTGAAATGCCAGTACAACACATAGCCATAACAAGAACAAAAGCACTGTACTATCTTGAGAGTTTTAGAAAATTAACTGAGAAGCTGCAACGGAGAACAAGAACAGTTGGATATATGGTGGCTCTAACGCATGTAGTGATGAGGCGAGCAGGCTGCGTCCCGCCGCCTGGCTAGCTTTACCTGAAATAATTACATAGAAACTGTACTCATTTAAAGCACTGCCTGGCCCTTTATCTCTGGCCTCTTCTTGGCTAACTCTCACATCTTAATTAAACCATTTCTAATAAATCTATGTATCACCACATGACTGTGGCTTACTGGCAAGATTCTAGCCTACATCCGTCTTGGGCCGGGGAGCCATGGCGTCTGCCACACTGTCTTCTACCCAGCATCCTGTTCTGTCTACTCTGCCTGCCTAATTTTCTGTCCTATCAAAAGGCCAAGGCAGTTTCTTTATTTAACCAATGAAACCAACACAAAACATAAGACCCTACTACACCAAATGCATACAAGTGAAAAGCAAACTAGAAGCCTACTAGCGTTGGAGGGATCATCTTCTTCTTAAGAAGGAAACTTAACAGCGATTGAGCACAGGGTAAAGGAAAGAAATGAACTCATATTGAAACAATTTATTTTTTTTCTTTTTTTAAATTTTGGTGACAAACAATAGATTTCTTAGTTGGAGAAAAACTCTATAGTTCTCCTGATGTGGGAGTGTCATATACCAATCTGTTGATTTCATTGGTTAATTAATAAAGAAACTGCTTGGCCTGATAGGTTAGAACATAGGTGGGTGGAGTAAACAGAACAGAATGCTGGGAGGAAGAGGAAGTGAGCCAGATGCCATGCCTCCCCTCTCCAGGGCAGATGCGATGAAGCAAGCTGCCAGGTCAGACATGCTGAATCTTTCCCGGTAAGACTGGTGCTACACAGATTACTAAATATGGGTTAGGCAAGATGTGAGAATTAGCCATTAAGAGGCTAGAACTAATGGGCCAAGCAGTGTTTAAAAGAATACAGTTTCCATGTAATTATTCAAGGCATAAGCTAGCCAGGCAGCCGGGAGCTGGGTGGCAGGAACGCAGCCCCGCAGCTCCTTCTACATTCTCCCATATAAATACTTGCTCATCTTAACTCCCTTATATCATAATGTTAGGAAAAAGACTTCATCCTTTCAAAGTTCTTTGAGTTCTGTTTGCTCCCTTGGTTTTGTTAGTCACATGATGCTGAAGATATACCAGACCTGGATGAAGCTGGCTGCCATTTTCCACCATCAGGGCAGGCAGGACAGTGAGCAATTGACAGAGAATAGCAGCAGGGGGTGGCCTCAGAGGTGAATAAATTCCTGGCCTGTGTGAGACTCTGAGTTCTACCTCCTGATCCAGACAGAAGGCCGGCAAAGCACTCCCATTTCAACCCCCAACCATGTAGAGAAAAGAAATGAAAGGCTACAGAGGGTATAGTGAAAAGTCATGCTAAAGCACTCAAGTTCTGGAGTCAGAAAGGGTTAGAGTGTCATCTGTCTTCATATCTTAATCTGCGTGAAGGCGCTAATATGAATAATCATTGTGTGAGGTTGTTAATATTCCACTGTTATAGCTCATCTTCAAAATGCCAAACATCATTTCATCCCTCTTTTACCAACTGAAGCTGGATTCTTAATGTGGTAAAATTTTGACAGTAGCAACATTGTCAATTATGGGTTTAATATTTTTTTGTATTTTTTTTCTTCTCTGATTCAACACATACTGACTGCAGTTTCCCCTTCCTCCACTCCTCTCAATTCTCTTCCCAACCATACACACACACACACACACACACACACACACACACACACACACATACACACACACATACACACCTCCCCTCTCACCCAGATCTACTACTCTGTTTCCCTTTGGAAAAGAGCAGACCTCCAAGGGATATCAACCATACATGGAATAACAAATTACAAATCCTTATATCAAGGCTGAATGAGGCAACCAAGTTGGAGGAAAAGGGTCTCAAGAGTAGGCAAAAAAGTCCAATGTTTCAAAGGACTGAAGTATAGGTATTCTTTCTTTGTGCATTGTCATTTAGGGTGCTTTCTCATAGAACACAGCTATTGTGTTTTGTGAAGTTCGGTAGTACACTGAGAAACATTTTACCAACCAATTCTATCTCAAAGTGGATAGAATTAATGATTTGCAACATTTGCTATTATTTTTCCATTTTGGATTTTTTTTTTGAGACAGAGTTTCTCTGTGTAGCTCTAGATGTCCTGGGCCTAAATTTGTAGACCAGATTGGCCTCAAACTCAGAGGTCTGCCTGCCTTTGTCCTCTGAGTGCTGGCATTAAAGGAGTGTACCACCACCGCTTGGCATATCTGATATTTTTTTTTATTTTTTATTCTTTTTTAATTAAAATTTCCACCTGCTCCCCGTTTCCCATTTCCCTCCCCTCCTCCCAAATATTGCCCCCTCCCCCCAGTCCCCTCCCCCATCCCCACTGCTCTTCTCCTCCCCCCACACCATTCCCCCTCCCTCTCGATACTGGAGAGCAGTCCAAATTCTCTGCCCTGCGGGAAGATGAAGGTCTTCTATCTATGTCCAGGAAGGTGAGCGTCTAAACAGGCTAAGCACCCACAAAGCCAGTTCATGTATTAGGATCGCATCTGGCGATGGATCGAGGTAGAGACAGAGACTCAATTTGGAGCAACGGTCTGAGCTCTTAAGGTCCAAATGAGGAGCAGAAGGAGGGAGAACATGAGCAAGGAAATCAGGACCACGAGGGATGCACCCACCCACTGTGACAGTGGAACTGATCTATTGGGACCCCACCAAGGCCAGCTGGTCTGGGACTGAAAAAGCATGGGTTGAAACTGGACTCTCTGAGCATGGCGGACAATGAAGGCTGATGAGAAGCCAAGGACAATATCTGATATTTTTATATTGTAATATTATCAGGGAAAATATAAGCTCTATCATGTAGTCTGTGAACTGTGAAGTCAACAAGGGGTGTACACAGAGACAATGGGAGTAAACAGTCCCAAATGTTTCAGTGAAATGTAGCCAAATAATTAGCAAATGGTGGGTTTTTAAAAATCTTCATTGTTTTTAATATAATTTTATTGTAAGTGTGTATAATTTAAATTTAATGGTGCCTGCATTTAATAACTAGACCACAAAATTTCCCAGAAACTCACAAACTGGGTTCTTCCAAGCTTACACAAACTGGCTCTTGTACACACTGGATTCCACCCACCTTTGAACTCAAGTCACTGGAAGAGGCTGTGTGGAGGGAGGGCCACCTCCAGCCCCAGATGATCAGATGCTTAGCATCAGCTGCTTGGTATGAGAGAAAGTTCTAGGCCAGTGTAGCCTTCAGATGGGTCCAGCCCTGGCTTTAATCCTACTGTAATGACTTGGGAAGTCCCAAAAGAGAGCTGCTCAGTTGAGCCCACTCAATAACCCAGAACCACAAGAGATGATGATTAACTGCTGTGTTGTCGAAAAGTGGGGGGTGGTTTGTTATGCAGCACTGGCTCAGAGCAATAGCTCAGTTAAAAAAAATACAGACTCTTATTGTTTCGATTGTTACATTTATTGGCGGATTAACTGAAATAATATTTCAAGCTATGAGAATCCATTCTGTAACTTGTAAAGGAAGATTCCTTTTCACTCTTGCTTAGGAACCCACAGCTTTTTTTAAACAATGACTATCATCCATCCTGAATTTCCCTTCAAAACATCTAACTCCAGATGAGAAGTCTATAATTGCTTTCCTCGGTGCAGTTCGTCCCCTATTGGCCTGTTGTTTCCTGTCACTCTGGCACAGTAGGGACAGCGTGAAGTGAAGTCACACCATTGAAGTCCACAGAATCATGACTAGGAGCTCTGGTGACTTTGTTTCTAACCAAGCCTGAACAACTTAACAACAACAGCAGAAAGATAGGGGAAAGGAGCTCACAATGTTTTTCCTCTACTACTAATTTTGTTTTTTTTAGCTTCTTTTCAAAGTTTTATGCTACATTTGTGTGTGTGTGTGTGTATGTGTGTGTGTACATACACAACTTGAAGGAGTTGGTTCTCTGCTTCCACCATGTGAATCCTAAGGATCCGATTCAGGTGGTCAGGCTGGGCAGCAAGTGCTTTTACCCGCTGAGTCATCTCCCAAGCCGCTGACTTCTCTGTTTCTGAATGAATCATAAGATAGATATTAACAGGGACAAAATATCAATTTAGAATCAATTTCCTTCCTTTCTATCTCCTCAGACAAAACACTGACATTGCTTGTGAACTTATTTCTACCTAAGCCATGGGTAAGTTGGGGTAACGGGCAGCAGCTTCAGAAGACCTTCCTTAGAATTGCCGAACTTCCGTTGATGAGCTCAGAGTTGCTCATGAAATAAAAAGAATAAAAGAAGAAAACTTGAAAAACAGAAAATGTCCTGGGAATAAAATTGTGTGGAGCTTGAGGTAGGGAAGAGAAGGAGGAGGAGGAAGAGGAGGAGGAGGAGGAGGAGAGGAAGTGAATTTTGCACTCAAATTGTTGTCTTTTCCCAAACAGAGCTGCTTATTCATAATATGAGCTGTATTAAATTTGCCATGAGTGCTCTTGCGTGCGCTCTCTCTCTTTCTCCAGAATCTTTCTCAATAGATCAATTCTTCTTCAATTTTCCCCTGCATATTTTGGTTGCTGGGTTTTAAGTTAGGAAGACGTAACCAGGAAGATCAGCTTTATGTGGATTATAGTGAAGTAATATCTAGTTTGCATTGTATTTATTTAGTAGTTTTCTTCACTTTAAAAGGGGGGTTGGTGACTCAAGGAAAGAAGATTTAAACAAGCATTTATGAGGCAACTAAGGATTATCTGAACACTGATTGGACATTTGATTTGGTGCTGTAAATATTATTGGCAATTTTCTTAATTTTAATTTAATTAGGATAATGGTTAAGACAAAAGTTGTTTAATTTTAAAGATATGTATTAAAATGTTTGTGGGGGAAGCTATAGGATATGTGGATGGGGCAAAGGTAGATGAGAAAGGATATAAATTCTTTTCTTTTCTTTCTTTCTTTTTTTTTTTTTTTTGGTGTTTCAAGACAGGGTTTCTCTGTGAAGGTTTGAAGCCTGTCCTGGAACTCTGTAGACCAGGCTGGTCTTGAACTCACATAGATCCACCCTACCCCTGCCTCCTGAGTGCTGGGATTAAAGGTGTGCCACTACCGCCACCCGCCATAGAGAGGATATAAATTAAGATTAGCCTTCCACTGACATGTGTTGAAGCTGGCTGTTTCATAAAGTACATGGCGATTTATTAGACTATTCTCCTGCTTTCTGAATATGCTTGAAAATTTCCATAATAAAAAGTGAAGAAAAAAGTGGGCGAGCTAATAGCTATTGTTCTTCCTCCTTAGAAAATCTAAATTAATTGCTTCTTATCATGTGGTCCATATTTTCTTTCTACCTGTGGATTGTCTGTTCTTGACAGGGAATAGTAATCACTACCCTTGATTATGAAAACTTAGATTCAATGTTTGCTGATATTTGAATATAGGTGGGATCTTAACTTGAGCCAACACTCAAAAGTCTTAATTAGCATCAACCTTCAAGATAATTCTTCAGTGACAAAAAGATTCCCCTAGCACAATTGAAATCAGAGTTAATGAAGACAAAATTGGCTTTCATTCTTCCCGGAACTATGTCTATTGGAGCACTTGAGATTCAGTAGCTTCCTTTGGTGAACTTTGCTCACTTGATGTGTGTTCCAGTCACTGCCTTTTCTCTTTAAAGGGGAGGAAGCCATGCAGTCCAACACTAAGGGTAGAAGTGAAGGTTTCCATTTTGTTCCCCCCTCCCAGAGAATGCAGACGATGTCGCAGAGCACATTTTAAATCTGGTGAACAAGTCTACAGCTCTGGATGAAGAAGAGACAGAGATTATTGTTTCTAAAGTAACTGATATTTCCAACTGTGATGATATAAGTGCCAACCTAACCCAGATGATACTCCAAATCATCAGCACAGTGACAGAGAAGCAAAGCGATTCAGCATCCAACCTGCCTCCAGTAAGCAATAAGTAAGTCTGAATGCTTGGCTCAGAGACACGACTTCATGAAACTTAGATGTTAGTGTATTACTTCCTCAGCAACCAGGCAGTTATGCATTGACAGGGTCCAGTGCAGTGGATAGAATCATTTGAATATGAACAAACTCTCAGTGATGATGACTCTTCAGATAAATTCTTTTTTTTAATATCTATTTATTATGTATACAATATTCTGTCTGTGTGTATGCCTGAAGGCCAGAAGAGGGCGCCAGACCTCTTTACAGATGGTTGTGAGCCACCATGTGATTGCTGGGAATTGAACTCAGGACCTTTGAGGAACAGGCAATGCTCTTAACCTCTGAGCCATCTCTCCAGCCCCTTTTCAGATAAATTCTTATTCAAGTCCCAGTCTGAAATCCTTCCGACTGCTGCACATGTCTACAAAATGCATCCAACCCATGGAACCCTGAAAAATGTAGAAATGGTTCTGGTTGATACTTTCTACCAAAACAAAGAGTCAATAACCAACTCTTTGTTTTCCCCTTGAGAGGTTGACTTATGAGTGTCTTATTTTTATTTATTCATTTCATTATATTTGTATTTATCCTTTGAAAACTTTCTATACCTACCCAATATAGTTTCATCTCTCTCTCTCTCTCTCTCTCTCTCTCTCTCTCACACACACACACACACACACACATGCATGTGTGTATTTATCTCACTACTCTTTCCAACTCCTCCTAGTGATCTTTCCCTACCTTATAGGCAGTGTTAATTGGACACAAGAGGCTATTCATAACAACATTAAAGAAGACATCAACTTTTATATGAAGCACTATCTATACACCCTTAAACCTCTTAAAATATTCTAGTAGAGTCAATGAATCCAACCATTTCTCCCTCCCCCAGTTCTACTCTCAGTTCCCTCCCCTGTGCCCTGTGCATCTGCTCAAGCCTTCTATTCCAGACCTCTGTTTCTGCTGCTGCCCCTCTGTGCCCCATTTTCTATATATCAGTCACCATTGTGTTTCACTGTGCACATCAGATCATACATTGCTTTTCAAACCTGTTGTGGGAGCTGCGGGCTGTGTTCCTGCCACCCCAGCTCCTGGTCGCCTGGCTAGCTTATGCCCCGAAATAACAACACATAAACTGTATTCTTTTAAACACTGCTTGGCCCATTATATCTAGCCTCTTCTCGGCTAACTCTCGCACCTGGACTAGCCCATTTCTAATAATGTGTGTAGCACCCCAAGGTGCGCTTACCGGGAAGATTCTAGCCTACGTCCATCCTGGGTCGGAGCTTCATCACATCTGCCCCAGAGAGGAGAGCTATCGAGTCTGAGCTCACTTCCTCTTCCTCCCAGCATTCTGTTCTGTTTACTCTACCCACCTATGTTCTAACCTATGAGGGCCAAGTAGTTTCTTTATTTTTTAACCAATGACCTTCCTCCATCACAAACCACTTGGTGGCATTCCTTTATAGGTCAAATAAAATCTGAACTTCTAAGGCAAAGGAGACCATGAGAGATCTGACTTCAGAGATAAGATACATGCTATTACTACCTCTGACTTTGCTTGCAAGGGGACCGAAGCTCTAGGAGGTCATTTTGTTCACCCCTACAGAAGTTAGAGGCACTGAGATACAGACCTCCATCTGCTGGGCTCCAGAGTCAGGGCTTTTACTAAACAACATCAAGATGACAATGAAGTGACCAAGTGAAGCTTTACAGTGAGACATCGTGGGAGGATGAGTTTTATCAAGGCAAAAAGAGTGCTATTTGCCTGTGATTCCTTTCAGGATCCTGAGGATAATTGAGCGTGCTGGTCACAAGATGGAGTTTGTGGGGAGAACAGCAAATCTCACTGTGGCCAGACTGGCTTTGGCTGTGTTACGGGTGGACCACATGTTTGAAGGTATGGCCTTCAGCATCCATGCCTCTGAAGAAGTCACAACCCCCCAGGTGAGTGCAACTCAGGAAACTGAGAGCCAGGCAACCAAATGTATGCTCTTCCAGATCTTCACCCATGAAGGTCTTAGGAAAACCAAAGTGCACCCTTGGAAACTATTAACCTGAATGGGAATATGAGAAAACATCGAGATCCCAGGGAAGACCTGTGTATAACCAGCGGTAGGTTAACATCTTAGTTTTACTGGTGTCTGTGTGGTATGCAATGATATCACAGTTGGCTCTGTCACCTAAAATCATTCCAAATATTAGTTGACTGTTGACTATCATGCAAGGGAGAACTTATTGGATGTTGGATGTTACACTACTGAGTATTGTTGGAACATATAAGGTAACAGGAAAGTCAAAGAATGTGCCCAAGGAAACAGCCTAACAGTTAAGCTGGAACTTGGACCTATGTTTGACTGGATTTAAAGTCTGGGCGGAAGTTAGATAACAGAAGCAAATGACAAATGTTTCCTATGATGCGGATGTTAGTTACCCCGATTCATCACGCTGTATCCCATAGAGAAATGCAGCCATGATACACCAATTATAAAAATTCCCAGCCCTTTCCTCCATCCAGCAGCACTTCAGCCTCTGGCGGGTCGCATGCTACTCCAGAGCAACCTGAGGGACCAGATTTTATTTTTACACCTTAAAATTATAAATTTATGTATGGGAAAACATACAAATCTTAAGCCCATGGTCTCTGAATTTAGCTAAGGCATATGCACACTTAGCCCCACACTCTCTCAAGAGCAGACTATTGCTATTGCTCCTGAAAGACCCCCACTTTCCTCCAGGGCCACCACCATCAGGACATTTTCCTGGCATTATTTGTTCATGCTCTAGATCTTTATAACTCCAAAATGAATCATGTGGTATATACGTGATTCTCTTCTTTCATATATATTACTTTGTTTTGAAATTAATCATTTTGTTTTCCATATTAATCACTCAAAATTAGTCATTTTGTTTTTACTGATGAATTTATTGTTGATGAATAATATTTCATTGAATAAATATATCGTGCACATTTTAATTTATTCTACTGTTTCTGTATATTAGGCTGTCTCCAGTTTGCAGGTACTACAAATAGTGTGCTCTTGTGAATGTTTGCATGAAAGTCTTTGTGTGGACTTGTTTTCATGTGTCTTGGACAAATACTTAGAAATTGAGGAGCTGGCTCATAGGGTATATACTTATACTTATACAAATTCCCATGTTCTTTTCTCCTGTGGCTAATGATGGGCAGGAAGCTTTCATTTTCATCTTGATTGCTCGCATAACTTCTTTGTTGATTTAGCTGTCAAAGTCTTTTGTTTGTATTTTAATTGGCTTATTGTTCTTTACAACTTTCCTGTCATTTTCTCAGTGGTGTCTTTTCTTAGGCACACATTTAGAACTTTTTCTGAAATCTAATTTGCAGTTCTTTTACCTTACTAGTAACTATATATGATTTGTCTGGAAAAAAAATTGGCAGGGGGTCCATCATGAAAACATTCTCTTAAAAAAAACTCTTTGGTTTTTAACTTTTATGCTTAGGAGGAAGCATCTCCATGAGCTAACTTTCTTACAAGGTATGAGATCACTTTGTTAGAAATGAATATTTAGTTTTGCAAACAACACTGCTTATTAAGGACTTTCCCCTTCCCATTGAAGTTCTTTGTTACATTTAACAAAAGAAAATCAAGTGATAATACATTTCAAAAAAACAGTTGGGGGAAGGATCTCATAAAACCTCACCCTAAATGATGAGCTGCAAGCAGTTAATGGCTGCTAAGAGAAGGAGAATCAGTCTTCTCTAGGAACAAACTTCTAACAGGTGATCCAGTCTCAAGCCCTGAACACACAAATATACTAAATGAACTTAGCAGGTTGTATTTATAAATGTATATGCATCTACATCTTTTTCTCCGTGTATGTGTGTGTATGTAACAATATTTTTTCACTTTTTTATTTCATTTTTTTAAAAAGGAAAATAAACTATCTGTTTTCATTATGCACACCAATCCCAGTTCCCACTCCCTCCCCTCCTCCCATTCCCTCCACCTTTCTCCCACCCCACCCCCATCCACTCCTCAGAGAGGGTAAGGCAAATTGCTTTGAGGAAGGTTCAAGGCCCTCCCTACTATATCTAGGCTGAGCGAGGTATCCATCCAGAAAGAATGGGTTCTGAAAACCCAGTACAAGCAGCAGTGACAAATTCTGGTGCCACCACCAGTGGCCCCACAGTCTTCTCTAGCCAAACAACTGTCACCCACATTCAGAGGGTCTAGCTTGATCCTATGCTGGTTCCTTCCCTGTCTGGCTGGAGTTGGTGAGCTCCCATGAGCTCAGGTAGACTGTTTCAGTGGGTGTTCCCTTCATGGTCTTGACCTCTTTGCTCATATTCTCACTTCTCCCACTTTGGGTGCTCAGCCCAGTGCTCTGCTTCGGATCTTTGTCCTTGTCTTCATCAGTTGCTGGATGAAGGTTCTATGGTGACATTTAAGATAGTCATCAATCTGATTACAGGGCAAGGCCAGTTCGGCCACTCTCTCCACTATTGCTTAGGGTTGTAGCTGGGGTCATCCTTGTGGATTCCTGGTAATTTCTCTAGTGCCAGGTTTCTTACTAGCCCTGTAAAGCAAAGGATGAGCCTACAGTCCACGACCTTAGAGAAGCTAAGTAACAAGGTGAACCCTAAGAGAAACATATATAGATCCCCCTGGGAAGGGGAAAATAGACAAGATCTGACAAAATTGAGAGTATGGGGGTGGGGGGAGAAGGGCGGGCAGAAGGGAGAGGAAGAGGGAAGAAGAGGAGGTGGGAAGGAAGAAGGGGAGGTGGGAGAACTTGAGGGAACTGGATAGTCGAGATGGGGAAGGACAGAGACAAAGAACAAACAATAATGATTTAAGAATAAGAGGTTATGAATATGAATTTGAAAAAGAGTGGAGGGGACACAGGAAGAACTGGAGGAAGAAGCGGGAGGGAGATATGAAATAGAGTGCTCATACGTGAAAATCTCAAAATAAATAAATAAATAAAAGAGTTGGGAAATAAGCCTATTTCTAGGCTTTCTGTGTTGTTACATTTGTTTATTTTTTTTTATAAATTCTTGTGTTATTGCTACACTGTATTGGTACCTATACTGGTGTGTGTGTGTGTGTGCGTGTGAGTGTGTGTGCATGGTGTGTGAGTGTGATATGGTTTGTATGTGCTCGTGTGTGTATATGTTCACCTGTGCATACATGTGCACAGGCTAGAGGAGGCTGTCAGGCATCTTGATCTGTCATTGAGACAGGGTCTCTCACTGAACCTGAAGCTTGATTTTTTTTTTTAATTTATTTATTTTTTTTACTTATTTATTTATTTTTATTCTTTTTTAATTAAAATTTCCACCTGCTCCCCATTTCCCATTTCCCTCCCCTCCTCCCAAATATTGCCCTCCCCCCACTTCCCTCCCCCTATCCCCACTCCTCTTCTCCTCCCCCCACTCCATTCCCCCTCCCTCTCGTTACTGAAGAGCAGTCCAAATTCCCTGCCCTGCGGGAAGACCAAGGTCCTTCTATCTACGTCCAGAAAGGTGAGCGTCCAAACAGGCTAAGCTCCCACAAAGCCAGTTCATGTATTAGGATCGAAACCTAGTGCCATTGTCCTTGGCTTCTCATCAGTCTTCATTGACCGCCATGCTCAGAGAGTCCGGAATCAACCCATGCTTATTCAGTCCCAGACCAGCTGGCCTTGGTGGGCTCCCAATAAATCAGTTCCACTGTCACAGTGGGTGGGTGCATCCCTCGTGGTCCTGATTTTTTGCTCATGTTCTCCCTCCTTCTGCTCCTCATTTGGACCTTAAGAGCTCAGACCGTTGCTCCAAATTGAGACTCTGTCTCTACCTCGATCCATCGCCAGATGAAGGTTCTAAGGTGATATGCAAGATATTCATCAGTATAGGATAGGGTCATTTCAGGTTCCCTCTCCTTAGTTGCCCAAGGTACCAGCTGGGGACATATTCCTGGACACCTGCGAACCCCTCAAGAGTCAAGTCTCTTGCCAACCCTAAGATGGCTCCCTTAGATAGGATATATACTTCGCTGCTCCCGTATCCATCCTTCCTATATCCCAACCATCCCAATCCTCCGAGCTCCTCCCATCCTCCCCTTCTCATATTTCTCATCCCATTTCCCCTTTGCCCCATGCCACCTCACCCGCAAGTTCCCAGTTTTTGCCCTGGAATCTTGTCTACTTCCCCCTCTCCATGCGGATGACTATATGATTTTCTTTGGGTTCACTTTCTTATTTAGCTTCTATAGGATCACACATTATATGCTTAATGTCTTTTATTTTATGGTTAGAAACCGATTATGAGTGAGTACATCCCATGTTCCTCTTTTTGAGTCTGGGATACCTCACTCAGGATAGTGTTTTCTATTTCCATCCATTTGCACGCAAAATTCGAGAAGTCATTGTTTTTTACTGCTGAGTAGTACTCTAATATGTATATATTCCACACTTTCTTCATCCATTCCTCCATTGAAGGGCATCTAGGTTGTTTCCAGGTTTTGGCTATTACAAACAATGCTGCTATGAACATAGTTGAACAGATACTTTTGTCATTTGATGTGGCATCTCTTGGGTATATTCCCAATAGTGGTATTACTGGATCTTGGGGTAGGTTGATCCCAAATTTCCTGAGAAATCGCCACACTGATCTGAAGCTTGATTTTAAGGCTACATCCTCTTGCCTATTTTCTTATTCCCCTGGTACCTGCAGCGTGAAAGTCAGATCGTATGAGCCCTTCATTTTCTTTTTAAGTTTGTTACTCTAAACCTTTTCTAAACCTACATGAATTTTTACATCTACCTGAAAATCTATGCAAAAAATTATATTGTGACTGGAATTGAAACTACTGATCAATTTTGGAGAAATTTAGTCCTTAACCATATTGAGTCTTTTAACCCATGGACATTTGCTTAGTTTTCTAGTTTGTCTCCGCAGTGTTCCATAGTTTTCATGTGAAGAGCTGATATGGTAGTTAATCAACATTTTTTGCAATGCTGGGGATCTAACCACTATAGCCTTGCACATAGTAGACAGATGCTCTACCATGGCGCTCCAGCCCCTGACCTCAAGATTTTAAATGAAATCTTGCTTTATGGGTCAGGTTGACCTTGAACTCACTATGTGTTCCAGGTTGGCTTCAAGCTCACAGTCCTCTTATCTCTGACTCCAAGTTGCTGGTATTTTAATAGACTTGTACCACCACACCTGGCTGTGTTTTGAGTTTATTCTTGAATATCTTATTTCTATGCTGTTGTTGCAAATGAAATATTTTAAAATTACAATTATTTTATGCTAATATGCCAAATGCAATTGATTAGATATAAAATATAGAATATGAGTTGACTCATTTGTCCTAATCTTAAACTCCAAAGTGCAAAATATTTTATATTTTGGGATTTTGAGCATTTCCACTTTCAGATTTTTGGATTAGGAATTGTGCAAGCACTAAGTAGAATCTATGTAAATATTTCATCCAAAACCTGCAAAATCTGAGACACTTCTGGTCCTATTATTTTGGACAAATGATATTTAACCTTTGTACATCATTTGTGTATCATGTACATTTGTAAGACTAGTTTGCTAGTTTTAGATATTTTATAGATTTTTCACGCAACAGTTTTGTGTTTTCCTTAGTGATATTTCTCTTTTTGAGTGTGAATGAGTATGTGTGAACAGATTCCAGAGGAGAAAATGGGGTGTACGACTCTGTCACTTCCTACCCTGCTACCTTGAGACAGCTCTCACTGAGCCTGAACCTAATATGGTGGCCACAGCAATCCCCACTCCTCTTAGTGCAGGGCTGCAGGTGCACACATTATGCTTGACTTGTTACCCTGTTGTCATGCTAGTGTAACAAGCACTCACACTTCTTCAGCTGTTTTCCTACCTCCCACTTTATTCCTTTTATTAGCCTTTTCAGTTTTTTAGTTTTTAGTGTGTATGTATTTGTGTTTGTAGGTGCACTTGCCTGTGCATGTATGTGTGGAAGCCAGAAGTCAGCATTGGGGGAAACAACAACAACAACAACAACAACTTCTTCTTCTTCTTCTTCTTCTTCTTCTTCTTCTTCTTCTTCTTCTTCTTCTTCTTCTTCTTCTTCTTCTTCTTCTTCTTCTTCTTCTTCTTCTTCCTCTTCCTCCTCCTCCTCCTCCTCCTCCTCCTCTTCTTCTTCTTCTTCTTCCTCTTCTCCTCCTCCTTCTTCTGCCTCTCTCTCTCTCTCTCTCTCTCTCTCTCTCTCTCTCTCTCTCTCTCTCTCACACACACACACACACACACCACACACACACAGAATCTCTTCTGAGCCTGATCTCATTGCTTTGGCTAATGACTGGTCAGTGAAAGTCCAGAGTCTTCCTGTCTTTGCTCCTCAGTACTGGGGTTACTGACATGTAATGTACTGTCCAGACTTTTACCTGGACCCTGGGGATACAAATCAGGTCCTTATACCTGCACACCATGCACCTTATGAGCAAAGGAATTTTCCCCAGCCTTTATTAGCCTTATTTTGATGTCTACTATTTCTAATAGGATGTTCATGGGATATAGTTGTAGTGGGTGTCTTGTCTTATCCTTGCTATGAAATGGAAAGTCTTCACTATTCTACAGTTGCTGTCAGGCTAGCCATGGCCCTGCTTTTCAGACCACTCCCTTTTTATTTTGTTTGAGGATGTTATGACTCTCTCTTTTCTTTTCCTGAACTGGGATTTTATTCTGTTGCCCAGGCTGATCTTGAGTTCTTGAGCTCAAGACATCCTCCCATGTATCTGGGACTAGGCACACACATCCATACTCATCTAGAGTTACCAATTTGCTGAAAATTTGTTATGAGTTTTGTTAAATGATACTTTGTATCTCTTGAAATAATAGTTTTCTTTCATTTTTAAAATTTTATTTTTTTTAAAAAAACTATCTTTTCTCATTTTATATACCAATTCTAGTTCCCACTCCCTCTTCTCCTCCCACTGCCCCCACCTTAGTCAAGCCCACCCCCATCCACTTCTCAGAGTCGGTAAGACTTCCCATGGGGAGTCAAAAAAGTCTAGCACAATGCTTTGGGGCAGGACAAACTTGTCTTTTGATCCTGGGTAATTGGGTGCAGGTTTTGAGTCCATGAAAAAAGTGTACATTTTATAGTTCTTAGGTATATTATAGCATAAATATTAATAAGGTAAAGGTGGTTGATAGTATTTGAATCATCTATGGGTTTACTAATCTTTTTCTTAGTTAATTTCTAGTTGAGAGGACTATTAAAATCTCTGATTTTGTAAAACTATTTTCCCTTTAATTCTTTTAAATTTTGTCATATTTATTTCATATACATTTATGTTGTGGGGTTTTCCTAATACAATCCTTAATCATAATTTATTTATCATTTTAAGATACCTCTATCTCTGATGTGTTTCTTTGAGACAAGGTTTCTCTATGTAGCCAGGATTGGCTTTGGATTAGCTATATGACCCTAGCTGGACTGCAACCAGTGAGCCAGCATTCTCTACTTCCTGCTTGCTGGGATTATATGTGTGTGCCACCATGCCTGCCAGTCTCATCTTCCTCACAGCTTTCTTAGGATGCATATGTGTGAGCAGAAGCATGTGTGTGCCCTCTATTTTCTTTATATTTAAAGTACAATACTTGTAGATAGCATATAGTTTGGTTTGAACTTTTTTAAAAAATCAATCCTGGAGATTTCTACCTTTTATGTGTATACTCCTTAAATTTTTTAAAAAAATTATTGACATGATTAAACTTTAAACTTAAAACTATAATTTTAACTGAGTGGTGATGGCACAAGTCTTTAATCCCAGCACTCAGGAGGCAGAGGTAGAGGCAGATGGATCTCTAAGTTCAAAGCCAACCTGGTCTACAAAGTAGTAAGTGCTAGGACAGGCTCCGAAACTATGCAGAGAAACCTGTCTAGAAAAACCAAAAAAACAAAACAAACAAAAAAACAAAACAAAACAAAAAACAAAACAAAACCAACCAAACAAAAAAAACCCACCAACCCCCAAACCCTATAATTTTATGTTCTTTTCTATATGCTGGACTCTTATTCTGCTATTCTTCCTTTTTGTTATATTTTACTTTAAAATATTTATTATACTTCATTTTAATTTTCTTTTGGTTTTTCTGAGACAGGGTACTTCATTTTAATTTTTATTAGTATTTGCTTTTCATATTATCCTAAGTCAGCAAATAATAGTTTTACAAAATAGTTGATTTCATTATGACATTTCATGCAGTGGCTTTTGATCAAATCCACACCAATCCTCCTCTTTTGTTGTGCGGCTTCACCTCTTCTATTGATCCTTCATTCCTTCAGATGCTCTCCTTTATACGTCCATGTCTTTTTTTTAAATTTATTTTTTAATTGAAAAAATTCTGCCTCCTCCCCACCTCCCATTTCCCTCCCCCTCCCCCACTCCTCCCCCCTCTCCCCACTCCCCCCCACTCCCCTCCCCCTCCCCCATTCCTTTCCCCCTCCCTCTCCAGTCCAAAGAGCAGTCAGGGTTCCCTGCCCTGTGGGAAGTCCAAGGTCCTCCCCCCTCCATCCAGATCTAGGAAGGTGAGCATCCAAACAGACTAGGTTCCCACAAAGCCAGTTCATGCAGTAGGACCAAAACCCAGTGCCATTGTCTTTGGCTTCTCCTCACCCCTCATTGTCTGCCATGTTCAGAGAGTTCTGTTTTATCCCATGCTTTTTCAGTTCCAGTCCAGCTGGCCTTGGTGAACTCCCAATAGATCAGCCCCACTGTCTCAGTGGATGGGCGCACCCCTCGTGGTCCTGACTTCCTTGCTCATGTTCGCCCTCCTTCTGTTCCTCATTTGGACCTTGAGAGCTCAGTCCAGTGCTCCAATGTGGGTCTCTGTCTCTATTTCCATCCATCGCCAGATGAAGGTTCTATGGTGATATGCAAGATATTCATCAGTATGGCTATAGGATAGGGCTATTTCAGGTTCCCTCTCCTCAGCTGCCCAAAGAACTAACTGAGGACATCTCCCTGGACACCTGGGAGCCCCTCTAGAGTCAAGTTTCTTGCCAACCCTAAAATGGCTCCCTTAATTAAGAAATATACCTCCCTGCTCCCATATCCAACCTTCCATTATCCCAACCATCCCATTTCCCCAAGCTCCCCCCATCCTTCCCTTCTCACTTTTCTCTCCCCATTTCCCCTTACCCCCATTCCAACCCACCCCCAAGTTCCCAGTATTTGTCTGGCAGTCTTGTCTACTTCCATTATCCAGGAGGATGACTATATGTTTTTCTTTGGGTTCACCTTCTTATTTAGCTTCTTTAGGATCACAAATTATATGCTCAATGTCCTTTATTTATGGCTAGAAACCAATTATGAGTGAGTACATCCTATGTTCATCTTTTTGGGTCTAGATCCTGCAAAATGGGAACACGCAATATTTCTATCTGAATCTAACTTATTTCACTTAACATGACAATCTCCAGTTAGACTCATTTCCCTATGGTATATTCCATTCTTCCTCATGGATGAATTAATATTTTATTGGGCACATATAACTACAATTTTAGTCCACCATTTATATGCCAATGGTCAACTTGGCTGATTCAGTATCCTTGTTATTATGAATAGTATCACAATAAAAATCAGTGTACAGATGTCTGTCATACATGTGACTTTGATTCTTTTGGGCATATACTCAGGTGTGATATAGGCAGATACTATGACTGTGCTACTTTGGTTTCTGATCGAACTTCCATAATGATTTCCATAGTAGCTGAACAATGTTACGTTTCTACCAGTAGCATTTGTCCTTTTTAGCACATTGTCTTAGTTAGGGTTTCTATTGCTGTGGTTGAATACCATGACCTAAAGCAAGTTGAGGAGGAATGGGTTTATTAGGCTTACATGTCCACATTGCTGTTCATCACTGAAGGAAGTCAGGACAGGAACTCAAACAAGGCAAGAACCTAGAGGCAGGAGCTGATGCAGAGGCCATGGAGGGGACCTGCTTATTGGTTTGCTTCTGTGAGTTGCTCAGCCTGCTTTCTTATAGAATCCAGGACTACCAGCCCAGGGATGGCACCAACCACCGTGGGCTGGGCCCTCCCCCATTGATCATTAATTGAGATAATGCCCTACAGGCATACCTACCGCCTAATCTTATGCAGACACTTTCTTCATTGAGGTCCCCTCCTCTTAGGTGACATTAGTTTGTGCCAAGTTGACATAAAACTATCCAAACACACAATTTTCTTAATGCTTGCTCTAGATATTGAAATACACAACTTAATATTTCCATAGTCTCCTTAGAGTTAATATTGACTGCTTCACAAAAATGTAGGAATTTAAAACCATAAATACTTGAACTCCCTGTTCTCTATTCTCTAATTTTCATATGTTGGTTATTTTTTTAAACCAAGGAAATTTATGATTATCTGTCTGTCTATCTATCTATCTATCTATCTATCTATCTATCTATCTATCTATCTATCTATCATCTATCTATCTATCTATCTATCTATCTATCTATCTATCTATCTATCTATCATCTATCTATCTATCATCTATCTGAGATTTTTGAGACCTGGTCTCATTATCTAGCCCTGGATGCCTGGAACTGGCCTGAGCTGGCCTTGAACTAATAGAATCTACCTGCTTCTGCCTCCCAAGTTCCGGGATTAAGGACATCTGCCATGATGCTAAAGAAGTTGAGAGAAAGGGTTTTCCCCCATTAGTCGGGTACTTACTGAGTTGGTTATTTGCTGTCCTTTTCTGAAGAGCAGACTTCCATCCAGCATTGTACGCCTTTAGCATCACAAGTGTCATTTAGCCTATCTCGTAGTCCAGGCAGGTGTGATGATTTGTCTTAGTTTTAATTTTCTGAAAACATCTTCCCTTGATTTGTTGAAGGATGTTTGATCCCTCCCCCCATCATGTTTTGAAAATCTCTTCCTCTCTTCTAGTCTTACCTTCTTCTGGTGAGAAATTGGTATCCTTTAAATTTTATTTCTCTGTATAAAATATGAAATATATCATTTCACCTATTGGCTTTTTAATATTTTCTGTGATTTTTCTGCAGTTTGACTATTATGTGACTTAGTGCGTTTTTTTTTGTTGTATTTATCCTGTTGGGATTTGCTGAGTTTCATGAACTAATAATTTATTTTTTCTTCAGATCTTGTTTCTTACCATGTTATCTGTCCATTTGAGACTCCAATTTCATGTATATGAGACCTTTTAATTCTGCTTCAAAAGTCCTTGAGATTCTGTTCAGTTTTTTGTTGTCTTGTTTACTGAGATGAGGTTTTTCCGTGTATTCCTGTTTTCCTGGAACTCACTTTGTAGACCAGACTGGTCTTGACTTTACAGAGATCCCTCTGCCTCCCATCTGCTGAGATTAGAGGCATGCACCACCACCGCCTGACTTCTGTTTATATTTTCAATCATTTTATTATCTGTTTTCTGATGAGATGATCTCTATCCATGTATCTCAAAATAGTGGCATTTATTATTATTGTATAACTGATGCACTCATCTAGTACAACCGGAATATTCCAATGGCCATCCTAGAATTTTCTTTTCCTCTTCATATCCTTCTTATTCTTATTGTTTTGTTGTTTCTGCTTTTCTCATATTATTCATTCTCTTTGCATTAATTGAAAGTACATTTTATTTCAAATACCAGGGCACAGCTGTACTTGAGGCTTTAAAACCATTGTCTGTTGACTTCAGTTTTGGTTGTGAGCCTAGCCTTTAACAAACCTCTCCAGTTCTCTCTGTTAATTTTAGTGTCTGGGTCCTTTCAAGATTGTTCTCCATCATTTGTCTTTGTAGTTAAAAAGTGGATCATATGTATTCTTTCTCCATATATTCAGAAAATTTGGATTACATTCTGCACACTGTGAATTTTATTACGTGGAAATTAATTTCTAATATATTTCTCCGAAAGCTGTTGATTTAGTTATAATAGGCTATTAAGTTGTTTGGAATCAAAGTAAACTCCATGTCCTGGATGGCAGTTCAAATCTTAGTTGAGTCCCTTGATATTTTTTTTTTTTTTTTTTTTTTTATTCTTTTTTAATTAAAATTTCCACCTGCTCCCCGTTTCCCATTTCCCTCCCCTCCTCCCAAATATTGCCCCCTCCCCCCACTCCCCTCCCCCTATCCCCACTCCTCTTCTCCTCCCCCCACACCATTCCCCCTCCCTCTCGATACTGAAGAGCAGTCCAAATTCTCTGCCCTGCGGGAAGACGAAGGTCTTCTATCTACGTCCAGGAAGGTGAGCTTCTAAACAGGCTAAGCTCCCACAAAGCCAGTTCATGTATTAGGATTGAAACCTAGTGCCATTGTCCTTGGCTTCTCATCAGTCTTCATTGACCGCCATGCTCAGAGAGTCCGGAATCAACCCATGCTTATTCAGTCCCAGACCAGCTGGCCTTGGTGGGCTCCTAATAAATCAGTTCCACTGTCACAGTGGGTGGGTGCATCCCTCGTGGTCCTGATTTTTTGCTCTTGTTCTCCCTCCTTCTGCTCCTCATTTGGACCTTAAGAGCTCAGACCGTTGCTCCAAATTGAGAATCTGTCTCTACCTCGATCCATCGCCAGATGAAGGTTCTAAGGTGATATGCAAGAAATTCATCAGTATAGGATAGGGTCATTTCAGGTTCCCTCTCCTTAGTTGCCCAAGGTACCAGCTGGGGACATATTCCTGGACACCTGCGAACCCCTCTAGAGTCAAGTCTCTTGCCAGCCCTAAGATGGCTCCCTTAGATAGGATATATACTTCGCTGCTCCCGTATCCATCCTTCCTATATCCCAACCATCCCAATCCCCCGAGCTCCTCCCATCCTCCCCTTCTCATATTTCTCATCCCATTTCCCCTTTGCCCCGTGCCACCTCACCCGCAAGTTCCCAGTTTTTGCCCTGCAATCTTGTCTACTTCCCCCTCTCCATGCGGATGACTATATGATTTTCTTTGGGTTCACTTTCTTATTTAACTTCTATAGGATCACACATTATATGCTTAATGTCTTTTATTTATGGCTAGAAACCGATTATGAGTGAGTACATCCCATGTTCCTCTTTTTGGGTCTGGGATACCTCACTCAGGATAGTGTTTTCTATTTCCATCCATTTGCACGCAAAATTCGAGAAGTCATTGTTTTTTACTGCTGAGTAGTACTCTAATATGTATATATTCCACACTTTCTTTATCCATTCCTCCATTGAAGGGCATCTAGGTTGTTTCCAGGTTTTGGCTATTACAAACAATGCTGCTATGAACATAGTTGAACAGATACTTTTGTCATTTGATGTGGCATCTCTTGGGTATATTCCCAATAGTGGTATTACTGGATCTTGGGGTAGGTTGATCCCAAATTTCCTGAGAAATCGCCACACTGATTTCCAAAGTGGTTGCACAAGTTTGCATTCCCACCAGCAATGAATGAGTGTGCCTCGTTCTCCACAACCTCTCCAGCAAAGGCTATCATTGGTGTTCTTGATTTTAGCCATTCTGACAGGTGTAAGATGGTATCTCAAAGTTGTTTTAATTTGCATTTCCCTTATCGCTAAGGAGGTTGAGCATGACCTTAGGTGTCTTTTGGCCATTTGAATTTCTTCTGTTGAGAATTCTCTGTTCAGATCAGTGCCCCATTTTTTTATTGGGTTCATTAGCATTTTAAAGTTTAGTTTCTTGAGTTCTTTATATATTTTGGTGATCAGACCTTTGTCTGTTGCAGGGTTGGTGAAGATCTTCTCCCAGTCAGTGGGTTGCCTTTTTGTCTTAGTGACAGTGTCCTTTGCTTTACAGAAGCTACTCAGTTTCAGGAGGTCCCATTTATTCAATGTTGCCCTTAATGTCTGTGCTGCTGGGGATAAACGTAGGAAGTGATCTCCTGTACCCATATGTTGTAGAGTACTTCCAACTTTTTCTTCTATCAGGTTCAGTGTGTTCAGACTAATATTGAGGTCTTTAATCCATTTGGACTTGAGTTTTGTGCATGGTGATAGATATGGATCTATTTTCATTCTTCTACACGTTGACAACCAGTTCTGCCAGCACCATTTGTTGAAGATGCTCTCTTTTTTCCATTGAATACTTTTAGCTCCTTTATCAAAAATTAGGTGTTCATAAGTTTGTGGGTTGAAATCAGGGTCTTCTACTCGGTTCCATTGATCAACTTCTCTGTTTTTATACCAATACCAAGCTGTTTTCAATACTGAGGCTCTGTAATAGAGTTTGAGGTCAGGGATGGTAATGCCTCCAGACGATCCTTTATTATATAAGATTGTTTTGGCTATCCTGGGTTTTTTGTTTCTCCATATAAAGTTGATTATTGTCCTCTCAAGATCTGTGAAGAATTTTGATGGGATTTTAATGGGGATTGCATTGAATCTATAAATTGCCCTTGGTAGAATTGCCATTTTTACTATGTTGATCCTCCCTATCCAAGAGCAAGGGAGATCCTTCCATTTTCTGGTATCCTCCTCAATTTCTTTCTTCATTGACTTAAAGTTCTTGTCAAATAGATCCTTTACTTCCTTGGTTAGGGTTACCCCAAGATATTTTATGCTATTTGTGGCTATCGTGAAGGGTGATGCTTCTCTGATTTCCATCTCTGCTTCCTTATCCTTTGTGTATAGGAGGGCAACTGATTTTTTGGAATTGATCTTGTATCCTGCAACGCTACTAAAGGTGTTTATCAGCTGAAGGAGTTCTTTGCTGGAGTTTTTGGGGTCGCTTATGTACACTATCATATCGTCTGCAAATAATGAAAGTTTAACTTCTTCCTTTCCGATTTGAATCCCTTTGATCCCCTTATGTTGTCTTATTGCTATTGCTAGAATTTCAAGCACTATATTAAAGAGGTATGGAGAGAGTGGACAACCTTGTCGTGTTCCTGATTTTAGTGGAATAGCTTTGAGTTTCTCTCCATTTAATTTGATGTTAGCTGACGGCTTGCTATAAATTGCTTTTATTATATTTAGGAACGACCCTTGTATTCCTAATCTCTCTAAGACCTTTATCATAAAGGGATGTTGAATTTTGTCGAATGCTTTTTCCGCATCTAATGAAATGATCATATGGTTTTTTTCTTTCAGATTATTTATATGATGGATTACATTGATAGATTTTCGTATGTTGAACCAGCCCTGCATCTCTGGGATGAAGCCTACTTGATCATAATGGATAATTTTTCTAATGTGTTCTTGGATTCGGTTTGCCAGTATTTTATTGAGTATTTTTGCGTCGATGTTCATGAGTGAGATTGGCCTGTAGTTCTCTTTCTTGGTTGTGTCTTTGTGTGGTTTTGGTATCAGAGTAACTTCAGCTTCATAAAAGGAATTTGGCAATGACTTCTCTGTTTCAATATTGTGAAATACATTAAGGAGTATAGGTATTAGGTCTTCTTGGAAGTTCTGGTAGAATTCTGCATTAAAGCCGTCTGGACCTGGGCTTTTTTTGGTGGGAAGGTTTTTTATAACAACTTCTAATTCTTCGCGACTAACAGGTCTATTTAGATTGTTCACCTGGTCCTGGTTTAACTTTGGTATATGGTACTTATCTAAAAAAGTGTCCATTTCTTTTACATTTTCCAATTTTGTGGCATACAGGTTTTTGTAGTAAGATCTAATGATTCTCTGAATTTCGTCTGTGTCTGTGGTTATGTCTCCCTTTTCGTTTCTGATTTTGTTAATTTGCGTATTCTCTCTCCGCCGTTTGATTAGTTTGGATAGGGGTTTATCAATCTTATTGATTTTCTCCAAGAACCAGCTTTTTGTTTCATTGATTCTTTGGATTGTTTTCTGTGTTTCTATTTTGTTGATTTCAGCCCTCAATTTGATTATTTCCAGTCTTCTACTTCTCCTAGGTGAGTCTGCTTCTTTTCTTTCTAAAGCTTTAAGGTGGGCTATTAGGTCTCCAATGTGTGCTTTCTCCGTTTTCTTTATGTGGGCACTTAATGCTATGAACTTTCCTCTTAGCACTGCTTTCATAGTGTCCCATAGGTTTGAGTATGATGAGTCTTCGTTTTCATTGAATTCAAGAAAGACTTTAATTTCTTTCTTTATTTCTTCCTTGATCCAGGTGTGGTTCAGTAGTTGACTGTCCAATTTCCATGAGTTCATAGGCTTTCTGGGGATAGCATTGTTGTTGAATTCTAACTTTAATCCATGGTGATCTGATAAGACACAGGTGGTTACCGATATTTTTTTGTAACTGTGTAAGTTTGCTTTGTTGCCGAGTATGTGGTCTATTTTCGAGAAGGTTCCATGAGCTGCAGAGAAGAAGGTATATTCTTTCTTATTTGAGTGGAATGTTCTATAGATGTCTGTTAAGTCCATTTGATTCATTACCTCCCTTAATCCTCTTATTTCTCTGTTAGGTTTCTGTCTGATTGACCTGTCCATTGGTGAGAGAGGAGTGTTGAAATCTCCTACTATTAGTGTGTGTGGTTTGATGACTGCCTTGAGTTTTAGTAACGTTTCTTTTACATAAGTGGGTGCTTTTATATTAGGGGCATAGATATTCAGGATTGAGACTTCATCCTGGTGAATTGTTCCTGTTATGAGTAAAAAATGTCCATCTCCATCTCTTTTGATTGATTTTAGTTTGAAGTCAACTTTCTTAGAAATTAGTATGGCCACACCTGCTTGTTTCTTAGGTCCATTTGCTTGATAAACCTTTTCCCAGCCCTTTACTTTGAGTAGATGTCTGTCTTTGTGGTTGAGGTGTGTTTCTTGTAAGCAACAGAATGTTGGATCCTGTTTTCGTATCCAATCTCTTAGCCTGTGCCTCTTTATAGGTGAGTTGAGTCCATTGATATTAAGTGATATTAATGACCAGTGGTTGTTAACTCCGGTCATTTTTCCTTTCTTTCTTTCTTTCCTTCTTTTTGTAGTAGAGTTTGTGTGTTTCCCTTCTTCAAGTTGTGCTGGTGAAGGGTCATTAGATGTCTGAGTTATTGTGGGCATTGTTGGACTCCTTGGTTTGTGATTTTCCTTCAATTACTTTCTGAAGGGCTGGATTTGTGGCTACGTATTGTTTAAATTTGTTTTTATCCTGGAAAATTTTGTTTTCTCCATTTATAGTGAATGAAAGCTTGGCTGGGTATAGTAGTCTGGGCTTGCATCCATGGTCTCGTAGTTTCTGCAGTATATCTATCCAGGACCTTCTGGCTTTCATGGTTTCCATAGAGAAATCAGGTGTAAGTCTGATAGGTTTACCTTTATAGGTAACTTGACCTTTTTCCTTTGCAGCTCTTAATATTCTTTCTTTATTCTGTATGTTTTGTGTTTTGATTATTATATGACGAGGAGATGTTTTTTTTTGATCCAGTCGATTTGGTGTTCTGTATGCTTCTTGGACCTTCAAAGGAATATCTTTCTTAAGGTTGGGAAAGTTTTCTTCTATAATTTTATTAAATATATTTTCTGGACCATTGAGCTGTACTTCTTCTCCTTCTTCTATCCCTATTATTCTTAGGTTTGGTCTTTTTATTGTGTCCCAGATTTCCTGAATGTTTTGTGATGAGAATTTGTTGGTTATGCTGTTTTCTTTGATGAGAGTGTTTATTTTCTCTATGGTATCTTCAGTGTCTGAGATTCTTTCTTCTATCTCTTGTAATCTGTTGGTGGTACTTGTCTCTGTAGTTCCTGTTCGTTTATTCAAATTTTCCATCTCCATCCTTCCCTCGGTTTGTGTTTTCTTTATTACTTCCACTTCATTCTTCAAGACTTGAACCCTTTCCCTTACCTGTTTGATTACTTTTTCTTGTTTCTCTTGGTTTTCTTGGGTATCTTTGAGAGATTTATTCATTTCCTCTACCTTTTTGTTTGTAATCTCTAATTGGTTGTGGCAGTTTTTCACCTCCTGTTTAAGGTCCTCTATTATTTTCATAAAATTCACTTTTGAGTCGAATTCTTCTAATTCTTCTGGATTAGGGTGTACACTTCTCATTTCGGGATTCCTGGATCCTGGTGATGTCACGTTGCCTTTCAAGTTGTTGGGGGAATTCTTGCATTGGCGCCTGCCCATCTTTTCCTTCAAATGGAGCCAGGAGAGGCCTGATGTCTTGGACCAGTCTTTGCTGTGACTAACTCTCTAGGTGTATCTCCTCAGTGTAGGGGCAGGAACCGTTCCCTTCCAGATGAACTCCTCAACACCAAAACATGGATGCGTGGTATTCCAATGACCCGCGTAAAGAAGGCCGAATGCAAGGGGTCGGGCGGGGTCGAGTAGAACACAGGCGACACTGCAGTACAAGCTGGAGGTGCCTGCACTCCCTTTCGGGGGTTGCTGAGGCCTGCCCGCTAGGCAGGCACTCACTGCTCTGGTTGGGTAGCCTTAGTGTAGGGGCGTTTGTGCTCTCTACCGGGACCGTCCGCCCCAGGATAGTACACACTCACCCGTCCCGATGAAACTTCTCGGCACCTACACAGGAACTCCTGGATGCCACAATGAGCCCGGGACCAAGGGAAATAGGGGGCAGGGAGAGCAGGTCCAGGAGATCACAAGCAGAGACTGCAACCCCAGCAGCAGGGGCCCGCTTCCCCTGGTGGGGACCTTGAGGCCTGCCCTCTAGTCAGGCACTCACTGGTCTGGGCTGGTAGCCTTAGTGAAAGGGCAGGAAACTGTTCCACAGCTAAGGACCTTGCAGACAAGGCAGGCTTGGGGGTGGGGGTGGGGGCGGGTGTGTAGGAGAGAAAGCCCTGCAGCAGGAGCTGGGGGAGGGGCGTTTGTGCTCTCTACCGGGACCGTCCGCCCCAGGATAGCACACACTCACCCGTCCTGATGAAACTACTCGGCACCTACACAGGAACTCCTGGATGCCCCAATGAGCCAGGGACAAAGGGAAGTAGGGCGCAGGCAGAGCAGGTCCAGGAGATCACAGCAGAGACTGCAGCCCCAGCAGCGGGGGCCCGCTTTCCCTGGCGGGGACCTTGAGGCCTGCCCTCTAGTCAGGCCCTCACTGCTCTGGGTTGGTAGCCTTAGTGAAAGGGCAGGAAACTGTTCCACAGCTAAGGACCTTGCAGACAAGGCAGGCTTGGGGGTGGGGGTGGGGGGCGGGTGTGTAGGAAAGAAAGCCTTGCAGCAGGAGCTGGGGGGGGGGGCGTTTGTGCTCTCTACCGGGACAGTGCGCCCCAGGATAGCACACACTCACCCATCCAGATGGGACTTCTCAGCACCTATGCAGGGATTCCTGGTGGCCCCAATGAGCCCGGGACCAAGGGAAATAGGGGGCAGGGAGAGCAGGTCCAGGAGATCACAAGCAGAGACTGCAACCCCAGCAGCAGGGGCCCGCTTCCCCTGGTGGGGACCTTGAGGCCTGCCCTCTAGTCAGGCACTCACTGGTCTGGGCTGGTAGCCTTAGTGAAAGGGCAGGAAACTGTTCCACAGCTAAGGACCTTGCAGACAAGGCAGGCTTGGGGGTGGGGGTGGGGGCGGGTGTGTAGGAGAGAAAGCCCTGCAGCAGGAGCTGGGGGAGGGGCGTTTGTGCTCTCTACCGGGACCGTCCGCCCCAGGATAGCACACACTCACCCGTCCTGATGAAACTTCTCGGCACCTACACAGGAACTCCTGGATGCCCCAATGAGCCAGGGACAAAGGGAAGTAGGGCGCAGGCAGAGCAGGTCCAGGAGATCACAGCAGAGACTGCAGCCCCAGCAGCGGGGGCCCGCTTTCCCTGGCGGGGACCTTGAGGCCTGCCCTCTAGTCAGGCCCTCACTGCTCTGGGTTGGTAGCCTTAGTGAAAGGGCAGGAAACTGTTCCACAGCTAAGGACCTTGCAGACAAGGCAGGCTTGGGGGTGGGGGTGGGGGGCGGGTGTGTAGGAAAGAAAGCCTTGCAGCAGGAGCTGGGGGGCGGGGGGGGCGTTTGTGCTCTCTACCGGGACAGTGTGCCCCAGGATAGCACACACTCACCCATCCAGATGGGACTTCTCAGCACCTATCAGAGTCCCTTGATATTTATTTGGACTCAGCGACCAGGAGCATAGTCTGTGCAGAATTTACTTCTCTCCATCCCATATGTTCCCCATCCTGTCCTTCCAATGGTTGTGGTTCTCTTGATCCTTTGCTTCATATTCTTCACAATAGGAAGGAGTAGATTTTTTCCTAGCAACATTTTCAGATGCCCTTCAAAGCAGTAGTAGTTTTAGCCCAACATCAGCTGAACAGCTGAAAAACAAATAGTTCACCTTGTGCTTTTACCTTTTTCTGAGTGCTTCCTCTGCTCCAGAATCTATCTGCCAGCGTTCATTTTCCCGGGCTTTCAAAGGACTCTCAGTTTATATAGCTGTTAGATGCAGCAAAATCCTCATCCATTAAGAGCTATTTAGCTATACTAGAAACAGGTGTTGACCTCCTTGTTTACATATGGAGTCTCCAGTATAAGCATCAGTGGATAAACAGACCATCAGCCCCAGTCACATCTTCAGCCTATATTACCTATAGGCTGAAGCTAAATCGTGACCTACAAGGTCATCAACTGACTAAGTATGGGTCCTCTGTGTTAGAAAGTCCATATGGGTTTTACATTCATCAAGTTACTCTGCAAACATTATACACTACCATCCATACCTCCCTTACTCTATACTTGACTAAGTTGTAGCTCACTGAGCAGCATCATGGATAGTAGGAAAAATATGGCTTCAAATCCCGTGTTTTTGTTCAGTTACCTCCTTGCCTTATGATCTTTTTGCTTCCCTGAGAGACTGTTTACTAATATCCTACTAAAACATACTCCTCAACTTTGACTAGGATATGAAAAAAAGAATATGAGTAAGGTGCCCATACACCCCTTTTTGCCTGGAAGATCCAGGTTTATGATTGTAGTCCAGGTGTAATTTCTAATAAATCCCGTTTTTATTCTGAAAAATGGTTTAGTGTGTACCAAATGCTATTTATTCCCAATGAAACAAGCATATCCTTCTCACCATGAGTCTCTAGCAGAATTGCTAAAGGCTGACTTCCTTGGCTCACTTTCAGTGGAAGCATTGCTCAATGGACTGGGCCTAATATTGCAAGGTTCCTTGTTGCTTCAGCTTTCAGAACTACCCGGGAGATGGTAACCTGATGTCTCAACTCGTCTTTATTTCTGAACATTTGGAAGATCACCTAATTTGCTGTTCTTTTCACCACAAGTGTGGGACTTAGGTGAAAGGGAGAGAACTTTGGAAGGAACAGTGTGTGTGCATGTGTGTGTGTTGGTGTGTGGATGTGAAGGAAGTGTGGTAGCCCATGGAGCCAGGCCCCATCCCTCAGCTTCAGCCCTCTGTGGGAATTCTGAATTGGTTGGGATAGGAGAAAAGGCTGTCATATGATGGGTGAGGACTCTGGCTTTCATTTCCTGATTTTTCTTGGCAGATTTTCCTCGGCAGTATCCCTGTAAGGAGGGTTTTGGCTTCCATATATTTGCCTAAATCGCTGGGAGAAAAAGTTCCTGTTAACGGCTTAGAGACTATCTTGTTTAATTTTTTTGGCCAAACTTCACTCTTTAAGGTAAGTTCTTGCCTCTGGTAACTGTCATGAACTGACATGTTGACTCACTTTAATTACGAACTTCTGCTATTTTCATGATGTTCTGTTTATTTTAGAATATGCTCTGATTGATTCCAAAGTCTTTCAGCACAACCCCTGGCCCTCCACATGAATCAACATCGACTTTAATGATGTTTTACACTTTTGAATTTTCACAGCTCCGAAGCTTTGGATGTGACCTTAAGGGTTATCTGGTGACCAAACAGAGGCCTTAAAATGTTTCAAAGCTAGAAAAGAACAGCATGTTCTCCCGAAGAGATTGCCTTTCAGCTTATTAATATTCCCTCCTCCATCTCTCACGGCTTCTAGGTCTGCATGATCTAAACCTCTCCTTAAGCTAGAGGCAGTGAATTGCGGTGAGGCATGGTCCGGAGGACCTGCTGCTAGCATTTGAAGCCGACATTGCTGTCTTCTACCTGTATGATTTCTGGCAGGCGATTCAATCTTTGTATGCCGTAGTTTCTTGCAACGTGAAATAGTCTAAGAACAGGACCTCATGGACCTGTTAAAGGACTGAAGGAGTTAACATCTGTAAAGTACTCATGATTTGCCTGGCACATCCTAACTACAGACTAAATTCTTTCTTTTTCTTTTCTTTTTTATTCATTTTCCATACCAACCACAGTTCCCCCTCCTATGTCTCCTCCTACTCCCCATCACCTCCTCCCTGCCCCATCCCCCATCCCTCCCAAGGGGAGTCAGCAAGCCTGGCACATCTAGTTGAGGCAGGACCAGGCCCCCCTCCCCTGCATCAAGTCTGGTCAAGGTATCCCATCCTGAATAAATGTTTTCATTGTTGTTGTTATTATGGGATTGGGTCTCTGCCTATGACCATCTGTCTCGCTGTGCTGTGGAGATGACAGCAGCCATAACTGGCGTGAGCTTCATGAGAGTGAGTACTACTTATTTGAGACAAGCTCTCATCATACACCTCTGGCTGGCCTGGAACTTTCTATGTAGACCAAGGTATCAGAGATCCTACTGCTTCTGCCTCCTGAGTTCTGGGATTAAAGGCATGTGCCACCACACCCGGCTTTAGTTGTTGCGATTCATGCTTCCTGCCTCATTAATTTCTCAAGGGAAACTGAGGCTCACCAAATAACTTCACCCAAGGCCACACAGTGATGCAGTGGTATAGTTAGGGATCAAATTCAGGCTAAGGACAGAAAGTTCTGAGATCAGTGTGTGTGTTCATGTGCATGTGCGTATATGCATGCTCATGCAAGTTTGTGTGTGCAGGCACGTAAGGCCACACATGCATTCCCACATATGTATGTATATGTGGAGGATGCACATTCACATGTGTACGTGGACATGTGGAGGCCAGAGGATGATGTCAAGAACCATTGTTCTTCTACCTTATTCTTTAAGGCAATGTCTCTTAGTCAAACCCAGAGCTTGCCAATGTGACTAGTCTGGGGATCTCATGTATCTGCCTTCCAAGGCTGGAGTTACAGGCCGTCCACCATTTCCGTTGGCATTTTATATGGACTTCTGGGGATCCAAACAATGGACTTTTGCTTGCACAGAAAGAACTTAGCCACTAAGCCATCTCCCCAATCTCAAAGTTTCTATATTTGAAGTTAATACATTAATTTGTTCAGGTATGCTTGCATTTCTAAGGAATTATCCAAAGGAATGAATTCTTAGTGGTCAAACATTCACAAATTTACTAGGGGGCGGATATTGTACTGGTCTAAAAAGGATATAGTACTTTTAGTGTAGCAATTTAAGTGTACCACATCAGAACGGAATGCGTTTGCAAGGCGTTCTGTTTCCCTGGCGTACTGTGATCATTCTTCTATCCAGCTAAATTTTATTTGTTCCTGTAGGTTTAGTTTAAATCCTATCCAGGATGCCTTCCCAGAATTAATAACTCTGCTCTTTCTTCTTTGTACCCTGGAAAAAAATTAGCGGACAAAATTTTGTAATAATGATTTAAAATGTGTTCCTTAGTTGTCCGAACCTTTTGATATTCTTGTCACTGCTCTGTATCATCAGAGATGCCATTATTTTTGGTCTTAATTTCTCTCCTTCCTTCACAGGGCTGTGCTTGTCTCTTAGAATAAGAGATAAACTTGCTTGCATAGATTTCACACTTAATAAGTAATTTTGATTCGCCAGCACCTTCCGTTGAAATAGACTAAAGACCTTCGCCAAAATTAGCCTGCAGACGTCATAGTGCCAGATGAAGAAGGGTTAGAACCAGCTTGGCATCAAATGCAGAGCTGGACGGGCCCTCATAACTCAAAGCGTCCCATATCTTCATTGTGCCAATGAGGTCACCAAGACCCAGAAAGGCGAAGGCGCTTACTGAAGGTGATACGATTCATTCTTTTAGACATTCAATAAATTATTCATCCAGAAAATAGTCACTTCATTGCTACTGTGTGTCTTCCATGGCACTGGGTGCTGGGTGCTGAGTGCTACTCTGTATCTTTCATGGCACTGGGTGCTGGGTGCTGAGTGCTATGGCTGCAGTGTTAAGCAAGGGAGAGGTAGGGGCCTGCTCTCATGGAAAAGGCAGTGAATTAGAAGAGAACAGAAGCCATGTAGGGTGGTGCATGCCTTTAATCCCCTGCACTCGGGAGGCAGAGAGAGGCAGATCTCCGTGAGTTCAAGGCCAGCCTGGTCTACAAAGTGAGTACCAGGACAGGCTCCAAAGCAACAGAGAAACCCTGTCAAAAAAAAAAAAAAACCACTCCCCATAAAAAACTCCCAAAACAACAACAGTAAAACCCAATAAAAGAGAACAGAAAGTAGAAGTTTCTAACACTAAAAGCGGGGCATGAATCTGGGCCATGTGTCACTGGTGACTGAGGAATACATGAACGAAGACATGCTACCCTGTAACTACCTCCTTCCTCTTCAGTGCCCAGGCCTCACAGCCTTAGTTTTTACACAGCTTCTGCTAACATCTTTTGATTGAAATCTTGACAGGCACTGCAAACTCCTCCCTTAGAAATTGTTACGATTACCCCCACTCTGGGACATCTTGTGTCTCCTCCTTTCTTTTGGCAGCTGCAGCTCTCAGGGAGGAGCAAAGGCATTGAGCCATCACACTGTGGCACAGGGACACTGGGACTGTAGGAGACAGAAGAGCAGGAGCCACTCGAGTTGGGGAGATCTCAGCTGGGAAGGGGCCACAGAATTAAATGAAGAGTGAAGAGAGCTGACACAGAGGAAGCATCTGTGCAAATGTTGAGAGGTCTAACAGGCAGAACTCGAGGCTAGAGGAGTGAGAAGTGATTTTCCCTCTCCCCATGCTTATCGCGTTGTAGGTGAGAAATATGAACCCAGAGAAGAGGTTTGTTAAGTGGGTCCCTATGGATATTTTCTCCTTTGGTCTTTTGGCTGCAGAAAACTGTATCCCTTAAGCTAAATTGGAGGATAGTTAGAGGTCATCTGGTCTACCCTCCTTCCTCATGTTACCAATGGCCCAGAGAAGAGAAGGTCTTAGGAAGACCCAAAGGGCTTTTGAGTGTCAGTAATACCTTACCACCATCATGGTTTGATGGTGTTCCACTTTAGCAGGTTGTCTCAGGGAACCCTGAAGAGAAAGGAACACCGAGTCACCAGAGTGTGTATTCGTTACTTTTTTAATTGTTGGAACTGAAGCAAGGAAGGGTTGATTTGGTTCACTGTTTGAGGATACTGTCCACCATAGTAGGGATATCCTTGCGGCAGTGGCTTGAGAAAGCTGGTTGCATAGTGTCTGCAGTCGAGATGCAAATGACTGCCGGTGCTTAGCTAGATTTCTCTTTTTTTATTCACTCCAGGACTCCTAGTTGAGGTAACGAAGGCACTGACATTTAGAGTGGGTCTGTTGATTAGCCTAACCTAGACAATCCCTCAGAGGTATACCCAGAGGCCAACCCAATACAGACGATGCTTCTCAGACATGCCCAGAGTTTTATATCCTGTATGAGTTTAGATCCTGGCATGTTACAATAGTAACCATCACACGACTGCTTAGGATGAACAAAAATGGTCGTAAACATAAAGTAGGACACTTCCAAGTTGACAAAGACCACATTCCTGGTCAGTTACTCAAGTGCTTAAGTTGACTAGAGAGTAGCTACTGCACACTATTTTCCCGGTGGCATCTTTTAACCATGTCTACTAGGTGCTTCAATGGATGTCATCTGAACATCAGGTTTCTTAGAAAAATTTTAAAGAATTTTATTCATCTTCTTTCCATCATCCTTTAGCCTGTTTGAGCTTTCATATATGTAACAGGGAGGCGATCACTCAGCTAACTGGCCTTCTGGAGTCTTGGCCTTTGGAACTTTGCCAACTTTGCCCTTGCTAATTAAAGGATCTCATATCTCTACAAATATAGTTTAGTTTGTTGCCTTTAAATCAACGTATCTGTAGGGATATGAGACTCTCTAATTAACAAGGTCAAAGTTCCTGTTTTGCTACTCATTGGCTATGCGATCTTTGTACATACAGGTATTAAGCCTACCCAAGCCTCAGTTCAGTTCATGTCGGCGAGAGCTGAAGCGTATACATGGGGAAAGCACTTAGCCAACTATCTGAATCGTAGGAGCCCAAAGAGGCAATACCTGCTGCATAGTAGACTGAGCAAGGCGTGCTGGGCTATAATGTCTGGACCTCGACCTCAGAGCTTGTGACCTTCTAGAGTACAGATGACTATCCTTGAAGATGTGTTTCAAGCTGGGTGTAGATAAACCTACTTCCTTCTCCTATGGGGGGGAGGTGGACGGTAGACCATGAAATGGCTTGTAACTAACATGATGGATTCGGATTCCTTATTAGAAAATCTTATATGGATGGTCAAAAGTTAGAACCAAATTACACTGTGAAATGTTTAGACCTGGAGCAATATCAAGGCAGGGGATATTTTACTTTGTCGCAAGGGTAATATTGAGTATCTGGTACAAAGCCAATGTTGGTTGGATAGATTTGTTCTAAATGGATGGATAAATTAATGAATTGTTTGAGTTTTTAAAAAATCACGGTGCCTTATGTGAAGAGGTGAACTTAATGACTCTGAAAGTTCACTATTAGATTGTGATTTCCCCACACTTCTGTGCCAAAACACATCACCGATTCTAGACTGATAATGATTATATGAGAAAGTAAACGTTTAGGACTTTTATGTTTCTTCTGCAGGCTAAAACCATCACTACTGCATTAATGACATATGTTGTGAGTGCAAGCATCTCAAATATGTCAATTCAAAACTTGGATGATCCAGTGATTATCATTCTGAAGCATATTCGAGGAAACTGGGTAATATATCTATTTTCATATGGGAACCAAACAGGATCCCTCTGTGGTTTTCCTGTCAAAAACAAAAGGTCAATTAACATTCAATTCAAAGACTTTATGAGGATTTTTCTAACTCCAGTTAGCAGAAGAATGTTGTAATTGGATATTTCTAGAAACAATGCTGTATTCTCAAGGGATCATGAATAGTGGACATTCTAGCAAGACAATAACTAAGACTAAGGAGATCTCTGGTTGTAACAGCAAAAGCCATTGAATTTCATTCATTTTTGACCGAGACAAACAACACCTTCATTGAAAATAACATTGCTATTCTTTAGTTTTCCATGAAGAACATTAAAACATGTATTAATTATCAAAGGATTAGAATGATAAATATATAGAATAACATAAGGCTTCTCTTACTAAAATGATCAAATTCAGTCTTAGTAAAAGAATGAGTTACTCTTTTATTCTTTGATGTTAATATGTGTCCAGTGTGGAGTTTTAATAATTTCCTTCATTCCTTGTCTAAGAGACCATATGGTCTAACATATTTTCCACTAGTCTTAAAGAGAAGGGAGAGTGGAACAGGGAATTTAAAAACTAGATTGAAAAATAAAACATGTTAGGTGGGTAAGATCTCTCAATTTTGACTATGACTCTGGGATTATGCTTGGGAATTAATTATCACTTACCTCCAGTCTCTCAGAGATTGTAGGAGCTCGGGAAATTTTAGGAATCTTCAACAGGCTTAATGAGGAGGCAACTCAATCATGTGTCCATAAAGGATGATCACAGCTGTGAGTCCCCAATTCCAAAGCCTCATAAAGAACACCTACCATATGCCAGTCTCTCACTGATTCTCTACAGCTTCTCCCTGGGCCTTGTAGCAACCGACAGATCCCAATGCTACTGAATGGCACATGCCATACAGTGAAATGCTATTTTCTTACTTCTACCTCGAGAGCTAGGTGGAGTAAGACTTTAAACCAAGTCATAAATGATCTCTCTCGCCAGGCGGTGGTGGCGCATGCCTTTAATCCCAGCACTCGGGAGGCAGAGGCAGGCGGATCTCTGGGAGTTCGAGGTCAGCCTGGTCTACAAGAACTAGTTCCATGACAGGCTCCAAAGCTACAGAGAAACCCTGTCTCGAAAAACAAAACAATAAATAAATAAATAAATAAATAAATAAATAAATAAATGATCTCTCTCTCTCTCTCTCTCTCCTCTTGGTGTGTGGGTGTGTGTGTGTGTGCTCCGATGTTGCATGCTTGTGTGTTCACTGGCTAACAACCTTGAAAAAACACTTCTGTGTATTATTGCTGTGCAGGAGCCCTTACAAAGAAAGTTGTTTAGCTGTAATTCTCATTTTTGCAGAATTATGATCAAGTTTACTGTGCCTTTTGGGATTTTGACACCAACCGTAAGTATTTATAGAAGCAGACTGTAACCTGTTTGGTGGCGGAGGCCGAGGGTTTGTTGTGCAGCTGTTGTCTGATGGGGCCTCACAGAGCACTCTGCATGACCAAGATACCCTCTATGAGTTTTAGGGCATGAAATTTAAGAAAATTCATATTGGTAAGACATTTATTATAGGAATTACAAAAATAACTCAACTTATGGGTAAGCAAGATTGGAAAAAATATAGTTAGAAGGCCCAGTACCGAATAACTGTGAACTCTTGGGAGAGGGCTGAGGAGCCATCACCTGCCTCTTTAGGTGTACTTTCTTATCTTTTTGGTTGTGAGCCTAACCTTTAAGAACTGAGCCTTCTCTCCAGCCCTAGGTGTACTTTCTTACAGAGAATATCACTAGTCACTTTCTCCCCCTCTTTTCTAATGATGGTGAATCCTTGGGTAGGCCCTATGCCCTCTAAGGGACCCAATCTTTTAATTATCTCATTGAGGATATGAGACTTCTTCATTAATCCTGAAAAGTCCTTCTGCTTAGATAACCACATCTATGAAGGTGCTGGGTGTGATTACTCCTGACTGGCTTTCTCTTAGATTTGCTACCTCCACTGGAATCTCTAGTGTTAATGCCAAATCTTAGAGAATTTTCCCACACAACCAATCTCTCCCAGGAATGTCATGGCTGGTGGTGAGAAACGTTCTTCTACCTAGGGAGCTCTGCTTGGGTACTTTTCCCATCTAGAAATCTGAGAGAAAAGAGACATTCTTTTTGTACTTAGCTCTTTAGGGAACAGAACACTACCTTTTTCTGACAAGCAGAAACAATGTGTCCTCCCCTGGCTCCCCCCAAGTCTGTCAAAAAAAATGGTCCTATAGAGTGACAAGCTGTTGATAATTTGGTTCCTGTGTTGATTCTTGGCAGTTGTTCCCATTCCCAGGAGACCTTTTGCCTCTGGCTCTCTATGCTGGGAATCTAGAACATCTGGAATCTATAGCATTATCCCATGGTGACAGTTCTGCTCACACGTGGATACCTGTCCTGAGATAAATCTTTTGGTACACTACCATCCTAAAAAAGCTGTAGAACCCAAGATCTACAAGGCTCTAATGGGGCGAAAGCATCTCTAGACCACGATCATGTGAACCCATTTAGTTTTTGGGTGCAACTGGCTGTTTCTAACATAAATGCCTGGGTTGGCTAAGTGGCAGCCTATATTACAAAAGTCTAGGTCCTTTTGAAACTTCCAGATCTATCTGTTTATTCTATTGGCCACTTACATAACACGTGTCTCCAGCATGGTGGCAGGAATAGTGGTTCATGATTAGAATCTGCTTTAATCTGTAGAGGTGTGGTACAGAACCAGGAGCAGTGAGTGACAAGAAGAAGTTAGACTATTTACAAAGCCCCCTCCCACCCTGCACCCCTGACACACACGTCAATTTGGCCTATTAAATGTAATTTAATTTTGCTGTTCAATCGTATCTCTATCTTGCTGTCTTAACAAACAGTGTTAATTATAACACACGTTTGGATGGTTCATATAATGAAAAATTAAGCATTTCTGAGAAAAGTAAAATTGCTTTGAAATTCCCTTCTGTCCCCTGCAGATGGGCTAGGTGGATGGAATTCATCAGGCTGTGAAGTAAAGGAAAGCAACGTAAATTACACAATCTGTCAGTGTAACCACCTCACCCACTTTGGAGTTTTAATGGTGAGTTGTCTCTTTATCACTCCTCAATGGAGTCTTGACAACTTTTAGCAGGTTCTAACTATTAATGTACATGTAAACTAAATAATGAAAAATGGCATGCGAGCAGAAAAGAATGGCTCTCCTCCCATTGTGTTTACTAAAATGGAGACGATCATAACAGGTGGTTATTTTTCTCTTAAGAAAATGAAGGCCCACTCTTCAAATAAGAAGCTCTGTACAGCACACAGTGTCAGTGGGTAGCCCAGGGTGGTCTGGAACTCATGATCCTCCGGGCATAGCCTCTCAAGTACTGGTTACATAGGGATGCCCATCCACACCTGACTTGAATATGCTTTATATTCTCCATGGACATTTTATTCACCATATTAGAATCCACATTGTGAGAATTTTGGTTGGCTCACTCCCACCTGGCTCGAGCTTTTTAACAGGCATCAAAAGTCTCATGCTCAGCTTCTAGTTCTGTCAGCAAGTAGTTTTGCAGTTTGTTTTGAGGGGTCTGACTTGCTTGGAACTTAGCTCTTTCTTCTGAGTTGCGAATGTTAGAAGGGAAGATTACTCTTAACACTAGTGATACTTAGAACACATAATTCTGTGGTATGGTAAACAGTGCATTGGAAGATGGTCAGCGACATCCCAGGCCCTGACCCAGTCACTGTCACTAGCACCTTCCTTAGTTGTCACAACCAAAAAGCATCTCTAGGTGCTGGAAAATGCCCCAGCAGGGGCATAGATTCCTTCTAATTGAAAACTTCCTGGCTTTTATAAAAAACGCCCCAACTTCTTATGAGGCATTAGAACAACTAGCGTTTAATGAAAGCTGTGGATTTTCTCTTCCCAAATGCTCGGTTCAGATAATGATTCACTTTGCGTCCCAAATTCAAATCCATTAGTTTGGTTATATTTTCAAGTGGCGAACATGTTAATGACAGGGACTAAATGTTCTTTCAGTGTTGCTGATGGCTTCCCATGCTCTGTATACAGTAAGCTGTACTAGGCCTGGTCAAGCTGTGGATGGTCTTTTTACATACCCAATCCCACCACCTGACTGTAGAGAAGCTCTAACAGAGTGGCTGTATGTCCTGGGAGCCACCTGGTTGTGAGCACCAGAAGCATTGTACTCAAAGCTTGTTCTGATAACTATGTAAAGTACTACATATTGCAATTCTAGGATTTGTCCAGGTCTACGGTGGATGAGGTGAACGAACGGATATTAGTGATTATAACGTACACAGGATGTGGGATCTCCTCCGTTTTCCTGGGGATTGCAATGGTGACATATATAGCTTTCCAGTAAGTTGATGCACTTAGCTCTGAGTAAGTTTAATTTGGTCTAATGGATGAGTTGTCGTTGAAAACCTTGTTAAATTCGTGAATAGAACACAGCAGAAAGAGGTTTACATCATCATATTATGAAGTGGGCAAGATAAAAATAAAACAAAATAACTTCCTGGAGTACTTTAAAAGCGAAAGGTTTGTAATTGGGAGTGCAATCTCTCTACCCTGATACACGGACAGGGACCATAAAAGAAATAATCTAAAGTTTCATTAGAAACAAGAACTCTTACATCAGAGGAAAAACGATAAAGACAGTGAAAGGACAACCAAAAATTGGGAGATGATATTTGGATAGTAGCAGTGTGTTGTATGTGTGTGCGCATGCGTGTGTGCGCACGCGTGCATGTGCACGCACACAATGCAATTTAAAAAGCAAGACATAAAATTGAAAAGTGAACAAAAGAACTGAATGAACACATCACAGCAAAGGTTACCCATAGACAGCCCTGATTTGCATGCAAATGGTTGGTGAGTATATGATCATATGTTAAGTTTCTCAGCATCTTTACTTGTCACAGACATGCTAATTAAAACCATAATTATTTTAAAAACTGACCTTACATTGAGGGGGAGATGAGTTGGGGGAATATGGGAGGAGTAGGAGACGGAAATGGGGGTAGATATATTTCATGGCAATTCTCAAGAACAAAAAAATTAAACAAGCAAAATACTTAATTTTATTAATGATAAAAACCAACCAACCAACCAACCAACCAACCAAACAACAAAAAAATCCAAACCCCACAGTTACATGCCCAGGCAGGCACCCACCAGAATGATGACATTTTCAAGTACCAACAGTAGAAAGTGTTCCCAAGAAAATGAAGCCACTAGAACTCCCATGGATCGCACAACCATTTATTACCCAGAGCTCCGCAGAGAGGGACGGGACTTGTGAGTTCCTGGTGCACAACCCTTGTTCTGTTGCTACCTAGATAAGCTGAGGCAGTACTTAATTTGGAAGGGAGAACCTGCCTGACCTAACATTTGTTTCCTTGTTTTAAAGCAAACTTCGAAAAGATTATCCTTCCAAAATCCTGATCAACCTATGCACAGCGTTGCTGATGCTCAACCTAGCATTCCTGGTTAATTCCTGGCTGGCATCATTTCAGAACGTGGGACTATGCATCACAGCTGCCTTGGCACTTCATTACTTTCTGCTTGTGTCTTTGACGTGGATGGGGTTGGAGGCAGTTCACATGTACTTTGCTCTGGTCAAAGTCTTCAATACATACATTCCAAATTATATCCTGAAACTTTGTCTAGCTGGTTGGGGTGAGTATTCTGCCATTGGGCTTGATGTCTCTTTTTAAATACGGTCTTTTTTTTTTTTAAATTAGCTCCATCTTAGTCTATTTTTCTTTTTCTCTTCCTTCCTTTCTCTTTCCGTTCCTTTCCTTCCTCCCTCCCTTCCTCCCTCCCTCCCTCCCTCCCTCCCTCCCTCCCTCCCTCCCTCCCTCCCTCCCTCCCTCCCTTTCCTTCCTTCCTTCCTTCCTTCCTTCCTTCCTTCCTTCCTTCCTTCCTTCCTTCCTTCCTCCCTTCCTCCCTTTCCTTCCTCCCTTCCTCCCTTCCTCCCTTCCTTCCTTCCTTCCTTCCTTCCTTCCTTCCTCCCTTCCTCCCTTTCCTTCCTCCCTTTCCTTCCTCCCTTCCTTCCTCCCTCCCTTCCTTCCTCCCTCCCTCCCTCCCTCCCTCCCTCCCTCCCTTCCTTCCTTCCTTCCTTCCTTCCTTCCTTCCTTCCTTCCTTCCTTCCTTCCTTCCTTCCTTTCTTCTCCTCCTTTCTTCCTTTAGAAAATATGAGACTGGGTAATTTACAAAGAGATATTATTTCTAAGTTCCAGAGGAAGGGAAGTATCTGGTGCAGGCCATTCTACTGTGCTAACAACATGGTGGAAGGCATCACATGGCTGTGAGTGAGGAGAAGGGAGCAAAACTTATCTTTTTATGAGGAACCTGATGCTGAAAAAGTGTGAACTGATTTGTTGCAATAAAGCAATAATTTATTTCTGAAGGCAGGTCCTTTATCACCTAAGCAACTATTGAAGATTTCATTTCTCAGTAATGTGCCAATGGGGATCCAGTTTCCACCGAATGAACTTTGGAGGACCTGTTCAAAGCACAGCAGGCACCACTTGCCATGCTGTTTCGGACCCATCTCTTACTAGTGTCATTCAGGAATCAAGGATTGCATCAGTGGAGTTTGGATGGGCATCTCTCTTTCTGCTTATGTGGTTCTCTTTACATTCAACTGTAAAACTTTAGAGTAGAGAGTTTGTGCACAAACAGTTATTGAACACCCACTCGAGTGCAATACTAAAGGCTGGATCCATAGTAACAACCTTGTGAGGTTTTAGCCTTCCCTTTACAGAAGTATCAACGATACTTATTGATGTAAAAGCGAATGGTCAGCTCTCCACTATAGGTGGAAGCTGATATTCTAAGAGCTTTTTGTGTCCATGGAGTTTTCACTGCATCTATATAGAATGCATTCCATTGTTATTCTTACTAAGATATGAGGGGAGGGGGGTGGACTTGCTAAAACACATGCCCAAGATATGAACCAGGGAGCCTCTCTCCGAAGTTTGAACTTTTAATACTGACCATCTTGCCATATTGCTTAAGGGACAGGAAAAAGACTTTAAATTGGTAGCATGGTGTCTAGACAGCCACGATTGGACCCTTACCACCTCTTTTGACTGTCAAGACCACTGTTGTCCTCAGGAGAAGCCAGGAATGGAAGTCAGCATGGATGCATCCTTCTCTCTCGTCAAGCCTTCTCCTCATCCAGTCATTCTCGCTCGGTTCACGGATCCCCCCTCCATCTTTACTCCATTCCGTACACGGTGATGGTGCCTACAGCTTGTTTCTTTTCTCTTGAGGCATCTCTTTTTGTACAACTTCCTCAGATACAGGGACAGGCAGGAAAAACTAGGGATTGTACTCAGAGGCAGGAGAATCTTGAAAAATGCCAAGCATAATCACAAGCTAAGGTCAAGCCAAGGCTAAGGTCTGAGTGACTTTTGAGAAAGGTACAAAGAGCCACACTTTGATACACTTGTTATTTACAAAGTAAACAGAGGAGTAGCTAAAATTGCCAACTTCCACTTCTCACCCCAGGCTTGGAAAAGAGTAAGACCAAAGAGAAAGGGGACAGATGACATTGTATCAGTGGTAGGATTCTTCATGGCTGAGGGGCCAGTTCTAAAGGGAAGCTATGTGATTTTCTACTCTACTGCTCCATTTTGAAGGGTGCAGGGTATAAAGCTCCACACCTCTGAAGACATAGGAGGTGATAAGAAAGTGTCTTGTGACAGTTTCCCAGAGGAAAGAGGGAGAGAAATCATCCCCAAGGCTCTTGGCTTCTCCCATTGGTGAAGACCCCAATGTACATTCTGTCAAAATTGAGATAGGCCGAGATGAAAGGCCTTGCAGGCATGGCTCACGTGAATGCATACAAGGTTGTGGGCGAGGGCCACTGCTAAGCTGCTGTGGCTGCTGTGGGGGTTTGGAAGCATTATACAATCAACAGAAAGTCAAATGTTAGGATCTCTGTAGATGTAACAGCTCGTCTTCCTAAGCCAAAGCAATCTCTTATGAAGGTGGGTGCCCTTAAATTTCTGTCCAAGAAAGTAGATTTGTCCACATTTTATAAAGCTAACAGAGAAACCCTGTCTCAAAAAAAAAAAAACGAACAAACAAACAAACAAACAAAAAACTAACAACCGAGTTCAGTGCCCCATGCCTGCCCTCCCAGATTCAAAGACATCCTAGACTACATACTGAGTTCTAGTTCAGCCAGGTCTCCTTATAAATCCAAACCCCAAACAAACAAAACCCAACAGAACGAATAATAGGGATATTTAAAAGACTTTTTATTATGTGTGGGTGCATTGTGCTGTGGTGTACAAATGGAGGTCAGGCGACAGACAGCTTGAGGGAGTTTGTTCTTTCCTTCCACCAATTGGGTCCTCAGGACCAAGCTCAGGCTTAGAAGCAAGTGCTCGAACCTGCTGGGCCATCTTGTCAGCTCCAGTAGGGATTTTTTTTTTTAATATGAACATACAAACTTGAATACTTCCACACAATTTGATCCTAAATATGAGGACCCCTTTCAGGCCTGTCTTACAGTTTCTGAGGACATTTTTAAGCTACCACAGCAAGTAACGGACCTCATTATGGTATTTTCATACTATATGCGTTATACTTTATTATTTTTCACCCTTCTCTTCCTCTAGTATTCCCCACCTGTCTTTCCTGCTCTCCTCTTGCTGTTCCTCTTCTTCCCACCAATACACCCCTTTCTTCTTTCACGTCCATGAAAAAGAATTATGTGCATGAGGGTCGGCCCTGGGCCAGGTGTGGGCTAGCTGAGTTGGAAGGGATTGATATCTGTTTATCATAGTTGGGGCAATGGAGGATTTTTCAAGATGCTTACCACTGTGGGGAACGGAATAGCTTTGCAGAGTATTTTGCAACCCCCCTACAGGGTGTGTGGGTGTATGTGCTCCCATTAGGAGAAATGCAAGCTTAGAAATAAAAAAAAAATCAGTTCAGTTTTGCAACTGTACATGAAATTGAATTTGTATAGCCCATGCCCATACTCCTATCACGTTTGACCGTTTTAACTGAGCTGATTGCTTTATTATAGTGTGGCTGAATTGAGCGGCCGTTAACTGGTCGATCTAGTCAAAATGTCAAACTAGTAACGAGTGTGGAAACGGCTTGCCTGTCAAAAAAGCAATGAAGGCTGCAGCTCATGGTCTGTGCCCCTTCCTCCAAGGTGACCTAGACAAAGGCATAGTGGGAATAAAGGGGTAGAATCAAAAAGCAGAAAAAAATTGGTGGCCCATTATCTGAGGAGAAACGCTTGGTGTGGACCTGTGTTCTGAAGAACTAGATGCTTCTATTGCCAAACTGATTTTTCTTTCAGTGCCTGAGCCATTTTATTTTTATTTATTTATTTATTTATTTATTTATTTATTTATTTTGGTTTTTAGAGACAGGGTTTCTCTGTAGCTTTGGAGCCTGTCCTGGAACTCCCTTTGTAGACCAGGCTGGCCTCGAACTCACAGAGATCCGCCTGCCTCTGCCTCCCAAGTGCTGGGATTAAAGGTGTGTGCCACCACCGCCCGGCCTCCTGAGCCATTTTAATAAGTAGCAATTGTTGCATTGGAGCCACAGGTGTCCGGCTTAGTTTAGTGTTGAAGGAGCTGCGGGCTGCATTCCTGGCACCCGGCCGCCCACACAGCTAGCTTTATATCCGAAATAATTACATGGAAACTGTATTCTTTTAATCACTGCTTGGCCCATTAGTTCTAACCTCTTATTGGCTAGCTCCATCATATTGATCTAACCCATTTCTAATATTCTGTGTACCATCACGAGCTGGCTTACCAGGAAAGATCTTAACCTGCGTCTGTCTGGAGTGGGAGAATCATGGTGACTCACTGATTCAGCTTTTTTCTCCCAGCATTCTGTTCTGTCTACTCCACCCACCTAAGGGTTGGCCTATCAAATGGGCCTAGGCAGTTTCTTTATTAATTAACCAATAAAAACAACAAATTAGAAAAAAATCATTCCCACATCAGTTTAGCAGATTGGAAACTAGAAAGGTTTGCCTTGGAAGAATTCGCAAACATCTTACAAACAATGGTAAATGAGCGCAGATGTGGCCCCTTTAAACGGTGCCTTAATGTGTCAGCCCCATGGCTGTTTGGTTAGGCTCCTTGCCCCTAGATTGACCAGGTTCTCTTGCCTTGCTCACCATCTCTAGGAATTCCAGCAATCACGGTGGCCATTATACTCAGCATAAGAACAGACCTGTATGGAACCCTGAACCCAGCAACTCTGTTGTAAGTACCAATATCTCTTGCTTTCAGGCAGTGGGTGTTCTAGGCATGGTGGGATGTTCCTGGCCAGGAATGTAGTCTTAGCACTGTCTTCATGGAAAACTCCGTGTCAGCCTTTCTGCTAGAACACAGTCATGCACACTCGGAGAATGGGTAGGTGTTTGGTTTCTGTATGATTGTGGCCAAGTCACCTTGCCCTTTAGATGCCTTTCTTCTGTGAAATGGAGCTAATATAATTTGCTCTCAGTGGCAGGTGCAAGTTTCAATGACCTTGCTTATATGAAGTGCTTGACCTGTTGCTTGATCCGTGGCAAATGCTACAGACCTGCCAGCCCTTTTGGTTGGAAAAACTCACAGGCCATGGGAAAGATGTAATGGCTAGTCTATGGAAATACTGAGATGAATTAGAAACCATGGTCTGTCTTTTAGCAACAAAGCTTTTCCCAGAGGGAGTCTGAAAAACTTCCCATTGTAAACTGGCCAGATTTATTGTTCTCTATTTGCTTTTTGTTTTTCTCTCTGTGTTTTAAAATTTTGATATATAAGCCCATCTCTTAACTATAGTCAGAAGAACAGCTTTTTATTCCACTCCATCTCTTTGGAGCCTTATTTGGAGCTACACAATCCCTTGAACTGCACATCTTTTTATTTGATTTCCCTATATCCATTCCCTTTGCTGCGGCATCTCGAAATCACGACCACTATATAGATTTCTTGTCCTGCTGTGCTGGGATCAAGTGCCCTGTACCTAACCCTCCTCTGTCTTTCATACCGAGTTGGCAGTTGCAGAGGGTCAACATGACATTGCCCTCCACAACAGATGCTTTCTAATTAAATTCCTAGTTCTCCCTCAGTTCCCTCTCTTCTCTCTCTTTTCTTGTCTCCCGCCCTGTCCTCCCTCTTTGCCGGTTGCGTGACTTAAAAGGCCCCCAGTATCTGTCTCATAGCAATTCTTCTTCAAAGATCAAAAGCAAAACCAAAACGAGAACAAAATCAACTCTGCGCTCCCCACCTCCAAAGAGCCTTTTCTTATGTGATTTGTTAGGAAGAGGCAGATGGCTCTGAGAGTTTTGTTTTGTAAATGATTATACTTGGAAAGGTAATTCATCACAGGGCACAAAATCCAAGTGTACAAAAGGCTAGAGGCTGAGAGCTAAGCTAGAAAGTTTTTCTTCTTCCAGGTAACTCCTATTAGCAACACTTGAACATGTGACCATTTCCTGGCACACAGTTTTTGGCTGGCTGGTTTTACTTTTTAAGGTTATTTTATTATCACTGTTTATGTTTTGGATCGTGTCTTGTTATATAGCTCAGGATGTCCTGGATGTGTAGCCCAGGCTGACTGCAAACTCGGTAATGCTCCTGCATCCTCAGCCCCCTCAATTGTTGATATTACGAGCCTGAGTCACAACATCCAGATAGTTATTTTATTTTTGACATGTTATTGTATTTATTTGTGGAGTACAGCAAAACATTTGAATACAGACTTATATTATATCATGGGCAAATCAAGATAATGAACATATCAATTATCTCAAATATTTATTTTTTATTTGGGCACCAATATTCAAGCTTCTTTCGTCTCAGTAATCTGAAATAAACATCACAATATTGTTTACTATAGTCATCACACTGTGCAGTAGAACATGGGGACAGATCCCTTCTTTCTGCTGGAGCCTGGTGCCTTTCCTTCTCCTCTCCCTAGGCTCTGATGACTGCGAATGTCCTCTCCCATTCTATGTGATAAACTGTAACAATTCTTTTAGATCTATTTATTTTATGTGTGTGAGTGTTCTGCCTGCATGCATGTATGTGTGCCATGTGCATCTCCAGTGCCCAAGGAGTCAGAAAAGACATCCAGTTCCCTAGAATTTGAGTTTTAGGTGGTTGTTAGCCACCATGTATGTGTTAGGAATCAAACCCAGGTCCTCTCCAAGAGCAACAAGTGCTTGTAAATTGAACCATCTCTCCAGCCCTATGATCCCCTTTTTGTGTGAGTGAGCTCTCATACACTTTGTATGTATGGTCTTTTGCACAGTGATGTTTTCACTTGCAGATGATTCTGTATCCTGTATAGTGCTGCCCCATTTTGAAGGTTTTCTATAGTTTTGTTTGAGGCTGTAGATGATAGAATGAGAATCCCAAGTATGAGACTGTATTAGGGAAATTAAATGATTTTTTCCCTCACCCTCCTAATTCACATCCATACAAACACACACACACAAACACACACACACACACACACACACACACACACACAATGTGACATGTGCCAGGATGGATAGCATGTCCCAAAGGAATTTTTCTGGATTCAGAAAGAGATTCCAGTTAATTAGACAACAGTTGATTTAGTCAAGCTTGTCTGCCTTCAAGACTCAGAAGCAGTGTGTCTCCTAGTTAGAGTTGTTGTTCACTGAAGCATCTGCTCACAGGAACCACTGTGCATCTCTTCTTTAACAGAGACCGTAGAACCGATAGGCCATCCAGTCGTCACGGCCGCCTTTTGTGGCCCAAATCCGTCATCCTTTTAAAGCAGTGCAACGAGGGCTGTCTTCTTTTGTTGCATTTTCATTAACTCTGATCATCTCATCATTATTTGATATAGCACTCGGAATGTTCTTGCTTGCTCATGTCCTTTTATTATGATATTTATGATGCAAAGCAGAATTCATCTGGCAAATAAAAGCTCTGGTTTAAGGTGTGTGCAGGGTGGGGAGGAGCGTTCCATTGGGGGAAAAATACATTTTTTTCTCTTGTTGAAGAAGAGAATAATTTCTCAGGGATATTTACTGAGGTTTCTGTACGTGTGCCCTGTAGGATTCTAGCTTGCTTTTGAAGGTACGCGAAGCGGGGATCAGGGGAATAAGGTCTCTGGGAGACGTGAGGGGACGCCATTGTCTTGCTTCATCTCTCTCAGTCTAGATGTCCCACGACCCATTGAAACTGGCCAGGTGATCTTAGCGTGCCCTGAAAGCAGGAGTTTCTGTTTATATGCCTCACAACGTCTTCTCTTCCTTGTCCCGTACAGCTGTTGGATTAAAGATGACCGCATCTTTTACATCTCTGTGGTGGCTTATTTTTGCCTCATATTTCTCATGAATCTCTCCATGTTCTGCACTGTTCTTGTTCAATTGACTTCAGTGAAATCCCAAAGCCAGAAGACCCGGAAGAAGATGATCCTGAATGACCTCAGAGGCACAATCAGCCTGACATTCCTACTTGGCCTCACCTGGGGCTTTGCCTTTTTTGCCTGGGGACCTGTGAGGATCTTTTTCATGTATCTTTTTGCCATCTGTAATACTTTGCAAGGTAACTCCTGCATGCGAGGCCTTTCTGTGGCTAGCTAGACTGTTTTGTTGCTTTGGAACATATTCCCACCTATCAAAATTTAAAGGAGGAAAAAAAAATACACTTCAGGCGCTCCCTCCTCCCAGAGGGTCAACAAGTGGTCTTTAGAAACACTACTTAGATATCAGCCTTCACTGAGTGAATAGGCAGCTCTCTCTCTCTTACTCAAGGCTGGAGGGATCGTTACAAATGAGCTAGCACAATTCTTTCTAGTTGGTAATGTCTGCATCAAACACTGACTGGCAATGTTTCGTACAGTGCTCACTGTATCAACACTGTTGACGTATGGATTCACGCTTGTGTTTTTGAAGTGCGTGGTCTAGTTGAATATACCAATTACTAGATGGAGGGGCATTAAACTTGTAGCTTTATAGGCTCCAACTGCATCATATGTCTTAATAAACCACCAGGCTAGAAAGTTGCAGAGTCATCCAGAAATGAAACTTAAATGCAGAGTCTAGGTCCAAAGGTCTGGGTGGAATATGTGAAAGCACGAAACCTGCTGCTTTTCTTCTCTCTCTCTCTCTCTCTCTCTCTCTCTCTCTCTCTCTCTCTCTCTCTCTCGTGTGTGTGATATGTGAACGTGGGGGTTCACGGGTACCTCTTCTCGCACTCGTTCCTTATTCCCTTGAAGCCGGGAGCTAGGCTGTCAGCCAGCCAGCTCCAGCAATTTCTCTGCTTCCACCCTGAGTAGCACTGAGGTTACAGGTGTGTGTGCAATTCTAGCTTTCAACATGAGTGCTAGTGATTTGAAAACAGACCTTCACGCCTGCGCAGTCAGTGCTCTTACCTGCTCAGTCATCTTCCCCCGCTCCTTATGTGCCTTTTGATTGCAACTTGCAGTGGAAACAAACGTCTTTGGGACTTGTGACATATTCTTTTCTCAGTGCCTTTTGTGGCTGCTCATACTTGATTATGACCGACGTAATGACTCTACACTGGAAGAAGCCCCCCCGCCTCAGATTGAGGTGCTCTGATTTGATATTCTCGCATGTCACAAGAACTATCTAACCTTGGTAGGGAGTGCCCATAGACGTAGATTAGCATCCTGTGCAGGCTCCCTTCTCCGTGCTCATTCCAGGATGCTCCCTGGCTAACTAACGTGAGGAGAAATTTGTCCTGAGTTTTGAAGGTGCGGTTGAAGGAAAACTATAAAGCTGGTTAAACCTTAAAGAGCAAGGAGGTTTTTTTGGAAACAGCCAGTGCCCCATCACTTGGCAGAGGGGAAAATGGTATGTAGAATTGAATTACGTGTTCTCTTGAAGATGAAGGCAAGCGTCTTGTAGGACCAATTTAAACAAAGGTATGCTGTCTGTCTGTCAGACACACTCTCTGTCACTCAAGGGCTCCTAGTCATGCCTACAAGATAGTTTGTGCCATTGTATCACAAGGGTGTTGTTAGAACCTTGAGTTTCAAAGTCAAGTCTCTCTCTCTCTCTCTCTCTCTCTCTCTCTCTCTCTCTCTCTCATACACACACACACACACACACACACACACCATAATGGATCATTTTAACAAACTATCAATTTGAATTCCAAATGGTTAATTTGCAACCGTGATGGAAAGGTGGATGCCTTGTAGTCAGGTGAGAGAAAAATTATGCTTATGATGAGCCCTTTGTGAAGGAGAAGGTACACACAGAGAGATGATGGTGGCAAAAACCAGAACAAACAAGCAAACAACCTGGCATTTTCCCTCCTGCCTATCTTATAGTGAATAAGCAGATCAATGTGCTGTGGGAAAGCGAAAGGAAAGCTGCCAGCCGAGGAAGAGCTGGCAGGCAGCTCATTGGAATGCACGGAATAACCTTTAAGTAAAAGAACTCACAGGGCCACATGCGGGAGAGCAGAGCGGCAATGGGCGCTCGATGTCACTGTCGTCTCTTGTCCATGCTGCAGATGGAGCTCCCTGCTCCGAGGCTGAGGCTTGCTCTCCTCAGGTTGCTGCACTGCCTTCCAGGTGACTGTCGCCCAGAAAGAGACAACGCTACTGAATTTCATCCCTGCAATTGTTTGTTTCTCCATAGTGATAAGGCCCTTGGGAGAATTAGTGAGACATGCCTCCAGATTGTTGCCTCCCACCTGGAATCAGGAAGTCTCAGGGCTGGGACGTGGGAACCAGGATCTTGCCAATCCAACTCTCCATCAAGTGACAGAAAATCACTTGACTCTTCCTGCTGCTTCCCAGGGACCGAAAGCTCACCATTCCATGAAGCCGAGCATTTAGCTTCTGATCCTCTCTGATTCTTATCCCAGTTTTCTTCATGGGATAAGTGCGATGGTTTTTAAGATCTTGGGGTCTATAGTCAAGCTCTTGGGGTCTATAGTCAGAGAGGCCCTGCTCAGTGCCGAGGTGGCCAGCTCAAGGCCAGCTCTGTGACCTAGGCAAAGTTTACTAAACATCATGGAGTTCAAAGCCTCTCACTATAAACATGAAGATAACAACACGATGCCTGCCATGGTGCCGGTGCTTAGTAAACACTGGCTGCTGATCTGTTAGTACATGGCTATTTTGGAGGCTCTTCCCATCCCTTTTAGTTGCGACCTGGCAATCATACAGAGCAAGCATGATTTGTATTCTTTATGACAGCGCCCTCAGATCTGTGACTGATGCTTTCACTTCTCCACACCCTGTATTATTGACTCCAAGTATTTCCTTATCCAGACACAGCGTCCCAACCTTTTCTTATGGCCATCACCATACCAACTGGCCCTACTTTTGAGTACTTCTATTCGTTAGCATCCTTTGAAAACAAAGCCCTCCCTCTGAATGTAACTGATGGGAGCTATGGTCAAGCTCGGAGGAATTTCAGCAGATTTATCACTCGCCTCAATCCAAGATGCTTTTTGCCTGACCTCAGGGCACAGGTCTGTAATCACAACTACTTTGGAGGTTGAGGCAGAAGGATTGCAAGTTCAAGGCCTTTCGTGGGCTACAGAGCAAGGTACTTAAGGCCACCCTTGGGACTTACTGAGACCTTGCTTCAAAATAAAAAGTTTTTTTTTTTTTTTTTTAAACAAGAGGGCTGGGGACACATAGTTCAGTTGTTACAGTACTTTTTGAGCATCTTCAGTACTTAGCAAAAACATTTACTTCCACTAAGGTAGTAGGTGATATAAGTTTTGAAGTTATTTACCCTTTTGACTTGTGCTCGGTTTGCAATGAGTGCCAGGAGTAATTTACTGGCAGGACAACTTGCCAATGTGGAGAGGCAAGTTGAACCCTTTATAGTGCGCACATATTTCCAAATAACACTTGTGCCAAATATATATATTTTGAGATTCAAACAAGTATATCGTCATATTGCTGAGGCTATAGATGACAATGAGAATTTATGTGTCCAATGTCCAGAAGTTCAAGTCAACGACTGTCTGTTGAGTTGCCACACACAGGGCTGGAGGCAAAGGGAAAGGTGATGTGAAGATTAAAGGAGACAGAAGTCAGACCTTCAAAGACTTGGCAGCTGGAAGATAAGATGGCTAATATGCAGAGAATTCTGCGGCTAAGTAGGGCGCACATTATGAGTGGCAAACTATTACGGTAGCTCAGAAGAGAGAAGGGCGCTTTTCAGGTTGAGGTATCTGCAAGGGCTTTGTGGATAATGATTTTGAACATGGACCGTAAATAAAAGTCAGAGTATTGACAGGAATTACTCCTGCCAATTTAACCTCCATCTTGAGGAAATCCAATTAGGCCTCCAGGGAATTTTCAGTCAGGATCATCTTAAGTCCTACTTTCATTTCCCCAGGAGCTATTTTACAAGATGGAGATGAAAAATATCTCACATTACCGATTGATATCTCCGGCACTACCCTCTCATTTGCTGGACAAAGTCAGAGCTGGATCTGCTTTGCACAAGCTTCAGTTATGCCAAAGGTCATGCGCATCAGATATTTATGGGTGTGTAGCAACCTACACCCCAAATTCAGCAGCTTTAACACTACATACATTTGTAATTTCACACAATGTCCGAGGGTCAGGAATCCAGACACAACTTAACTATATGCTTTCAGCTCAGAGACGGTCACGAATTTGGAGTCAAGATGTATTCTGGTCCTGTAGTCATCCAAGGCCTTGTCCAGGGCTGGAATGTCTGCTTCCTAGAAGATTCAGTCACATAACTGGGCCTCACCATGTAGACATTTGCAGAGGAATACCGAGATTGTCAAAATACAATGTTTGATTTCTTGAAGAATGGGTGGGTGCAGGGGGTATATCTTTTATAGCTTAACGACGTGACACACCATGACTTGTGCCACTTGTCATTAATATATGAAAGGATGCTGCATGCCAAGGACGTGAAGATGAGGATGTTTGAGCACTCTCTCCGAGTCTGGGTATTCTAGTAGCCCTTATGTCCCACGCTCTAGGGGAGATGGAAGCCTGGGGGAAATGGTACTGGATGTGGAGTCTTAATACTGATTTTGTGCTGTTGCTGCCTTTGGAGAGGCCATAAAGATGTTAGAAAGACATTAGTGCTCCTGGGGTTCACTGGAAGCAGCAGTGATGGCGCCAAGAACAGGCCTGAGTCAGGGGATTGGTGCATGCCGAAAAGTCTGATCTTCTTCTCCTTGCTTAGGGTTCCTCATTTTTGTGTTTTACTGTGTGATGAAGGAGAGTGTACGGGAGCAATGGCACACGCACCTCCGCTGCCGATGGCTTCGGCTGGGCAACTTTTCTGGTAAGACGTCCACTTGGGTAAGATTTTAAATTGTACATAGTTTATAGAACTGATCATATTCATTTGTCTCTGAACAAATTCTCATTACAAGACTACCAAAATAGAGACTGTTTCCATGTCACAGAAATGATTTGTGCTTTCATGCTAAGATGAAGGAAGTCAAGGGACAAGTGTGACTTGGACCATATTTTAACCTGGTAGAGAGCTCTTTTATGGACCCAGATTCCTTGGATTTCTTGTCATTTCTGTCTGTCATCTCACCCATGATTCAGTTAGAAGAAGACTGACTGAATACTTCATGTATTTCAGGAGCTGGGTCATAGGGCCTTCAGTCCAGTAGCTAACAGTAGGTCGAATGGATGTGGGAAGCCAGGACTGGCGACAACGGGAGTGAATGTGAGCTTCCTGGGTGGCTCTTCTGATGTAGTGGCCTCTACTGTTTCTTCTCAACACTGGCATGTTCCCTGAGGACATCTCCAGTGCAGGCAAACTTGTGTTCTGTTATCAAATGATCTTCTCTTTAATTTTGGCTGCTTGTCTCAGTCTCTATTCAAAGCCCAGTTTGCTTCCTTTAGGGAGGCAACACTTGTGTTCTAGGGGTCCTTCCCCTGGATGGACCAGTGACCTGCAAGTCCTTATGGTCTAGGGAAAGCAGACATCCTTGGTAAGCGTAATGGGTTTTCATGTAGCACACACCGCAGAACAAATTCACTTCTCGTAACTTCTTAGAAAAGCCAACTCCCGGAATGAACAAATATTGAACACTGGACTTCATAATTTTTGACTTCATATTTTAATGGTATTATTGAAGGCAGTATAATTTCTATACCACAGTCTCACCCATTTTAAATATAGAATTTGATAAATTTTGCATTTAACTTTTTTTCTGGTGTCGTTTCAGATGGGAGCAACAGGTTTGGGATAAATATTAGGTATAAACAGAAGAAACTAAAGAAAACCCATGAGTCCAAATTATTGACACCATCGCTCAAGTCAACAACAACCAATTCCATTTTCAAATCTATAGGACCTGTGCCCAGCATGCCTTCAGAAATAAACTTCCCAAACGGTAAAGCACAAGGCACTGTTGTTTGTATTTGTGTTCCAATAAGATGAGACTAAATGTTAAATCTTGGATATTACCTCTTCCTCAAAACAAGCACATAATTCATATACAACATAATATGATGCTATATTCTATAATAATGTATGTGATATGATACATAATATAATTAATGTAAATGAACACTATCCATGATATAACCAGGTAAGCGCTAAATCTAATATATATATATATATGTACTTTTATATAGATATATGGTGCTCATTATGTATATATCTATATTCAATATCTATATTCTATGTCTATAGAACATATCTGCATTCTATAGATATATTTGTACTCATTCTTAGCTAAGAAAAAGTATATATAGATTGATGGGTTGTTAGACTAATGGGGAAGGGAAGAGGCAAAGCTTAAGAACTTCAAAGGCTCTTTTTAAATTATTTATCTTTATTTTACGTGCATTGGTGTTTTTCCTGCACGTGTGTCTGTGTGAGGGTGTCAGATCCCCTGGAACTGGAGTTGTAGACAATTGGGAGCTGTCATATGGGTACTGGGAATTGAACCTGGGTCCTCTGGAAGAGCAGCCAGTGCTCTTAACCACTGAGCCACCTTTCTAGCCCCTCAAAGGCTCTTAAAAATAATTATCATAGACTATTAAAACCAGAAAAAATACTCTAGGCATAGTCTAGATCAAATTTCTCATTTTACCCAAAGGAAACCTAATGGCTACGGACAGTCACTAAGACCATTGGTGACAGTCTGAGCAAGAACTCAGGTCTTGTAGCTCTAATAGCCACTGCCTCCTACCATTGATTCTCCTTGAGTTACCACCACAGACACCTATACTTCTAGGTGGAGACAGATGTTGACCTGAGGATGGGATATTAGGAGGGAAACTGCAGGGAAGGGATGAGTATACAAACTAAAAATGGGAAATCTTCTTGAAATAAAAAAAATAATAAAAAGAAAGTAAAAATGATCAAGAATGTTTGAAAACTGTAAGTTAGAAACTGGTTGTACATGCCTCTAATTCAGCCCTCGGGAAGCTCACAGGAAGGTTTTCCAGATTTGAGACTAGCCTGCTGCATAATGGGGCACCATCTCAAAAACCTGAAAAAGAAACCCAAAACACCCAAGGTCCTTAAGTCGATGCTGGGATAACTGCAGTGCTAATGGACGGACTCTCTCTCTCTCTCACTTCTAGACTTTCTTATACTGGGTGCAAAAACTCGTTCTATTTTCTAGACCTATAACTTATTTGGAAACTGCATAGTGTGTTTTTAAAATGTTTTGGGTCAGGATCAGGTTTTGTTCTTCACTTTGTGGACTGCTTAGAGATGTATTCTTTCTATCTTTAATATGTGTAACTCTACAAGCTAGCTGTAAATCTAGGTGACCACCCAAGGCTGGGTGAATCATACTACACAATCTTAGTCTCCATCGTTGTATGGGGAAATTAGTGGTATCTATGAAAACAAACTTGCTCTGGCCAATTGTACCTATTATACTCTGGCCAGCTAACTACAGATGTTTATCGCTCTTCTTGGAAGCCCTGGATTGTCATAGCATCAAGAATTCCTGAGTTGTGGAATGTCCTTAGTTACTAATAGTTGTGTCTGATTGGTAAATGTCAGTTTTGCAAGAGAGTATCCCTACTGTCCAAGGGATATCTTAATATATTCGCAATTAATGCATTAAATGTACATTTATATTTTTTCAAAGGACACAGTAGCAAATACATATCAGAAAATCTTCACACTCTTGTACCAAGCAATAATCCTGGAAAACCAAGAGGTCTGAGGCCTGTTTCAAAGTGCTCAAAGCAGGAAAACGGCTACAGATTCTAAAACTCCAATCTTGATACTGCCATCAAACTTGTGACAAGCACAATTCCATCCACTGATCACAGTGGAAAACCACGCTTTCGGTCCTACCAGGGACTTTCAAATGTGAGAAACTTTCAGAACAATTCTATCAAATCCATAGGGAATAAACCTGTGTTCTTCTCCATGAACTCCTCCAAGTGCTGGTGAAGAATGGCCTCCTCTAGGTTTAAGATGGAAGTCGACAATGCTAACTTTAATTCACAATGTAGGCAGTGCTTAGGTACCTGTTGTCTTGCCAGTGCTGTCAGAATGAGCTTATCTCCCCCATGCTTATGTTAGCAGGATGTTTTTCACAACCTTCACTTCTTTTCTACTTATTCGTGACACCATTCTATGATGTTTTCATACTTGTCTTCCTTGTGTAAAATCCTTTCTGCACCTGCCTTAAGTATTCTCCGTTTTCATGCAGGTAACTTTGATGATGGTCCCTATACTTTCTCTTCCTTGGATTGTGAAGCTGCACCCACTTCTATAAGAAGAGCATTGACTGCAGAAATCAAAGCAAATTCCGTTCAGAAACAAAGATCATTTTCAAGAAATGTTAGCAGAGGTGCTCACCTGGCTCCCGGCCCTGGACTAGGGGAAATGTTCAATTTGTGAAGCAAATCTGTCCCTACCTTGTATTCTAAGATTGTTTTGGGATAGGCAGAATGAAATTGTGTTCAGTAAACATCAATCTTGGAATAATTCTCTTCTTTAGTGTTATTTTTTTATTTAACAAAACTTTTTAATTAAAGACTTTGTACTAGATAGAAGACAATGAAGAAAAGATAGCCCTTTTAAAATTTATTTATTTGCTTGTATGAGTCTGTGCCTATATGAATGGATGTGTGCTACATGCATACAGGAGCCTTTAGAGAGCAAAGGGCTTCCAATGGCTTCCAGTTCGTTGGCATTGGAATTACAGATGACTGTTAGCCACCTTGTGGGTGTCTGGTATCGAACCTGGCTCCTTTGCAAGGGCAGTAAATGCTGCTCTTAACTGCTGAGCGACCTCTCCACCACCAGGGAGATTTTCTTCACTTTTAAAGAGGAGATTGAAACCCATGTATGATACATGAAGGGAGAAATGTATATAACATTGGGGATTTTGTTTCAAAAAAGTTGTATGTCCTAAACCAAACAAACAAGGCCAAGGTCTTTATTGCTCTGTCCTGAGGCAAACAACTCCAGGTGACCTAAGTGTCAGGATTCCTAGCTGGCTGGATACCCACAGAAGAAGTAGGTAGGAAAGCCCCAAGGTCAGAGCTTCTGAAAAAAAATTCCTGCCTTGTTTGCCCGTCACAATAAAAAACAAAAAATAAAATTAAAATATCTCCAGAATTCAAGGCTTTTTTTTTTTTTGATTGAAACCCCTTATTTAAACTTGTTCTGTGGAAATGGTGAATCATCTATTCACACACGCAGGGATTCTATCTCAGCCAAGATAGTCCCCCAGGGGGTAGCAAGCAGGGTCCTGGTGAACAGAACAGAACAGGAACTAGCTGAAGCTGTTGGCTCTCTAAGAGAAACAGAGGAGGAGGAATGGATTAGGAGGGGGAGGTAAAACTGTATTAGAGATGTAAAAACAAAAAATAAAGAAACAAAACAACAACAACCAAAAGAATTGAAGGGTGGGTCAGAAGAAGCAGTGTGGAAGGGTCTGGGACAAAGAAGGACCATCTGATGACAAAATCAGCAAAGAAAGTGAAGTCCCATGGCTTTGTGTTCTATGGCTAAGCAGGATGAGAGCTTTTGTATTTGTTTTGGATGGGTTGCATGCCTGCGTGTGTGTGTGTGTGTGTGTGTGTGTGTGTGTGTGTGAAAGGACAAACATAGAAATGATTGCCAAAGTGTCCTACATGTTATATGTATTTGAAATTATAGCATTAAGTTACTGCTACCCGAAAACAGAATTAAGGACAAGATTTGGTTGCAATTCAGAAATCTAAAGCACTACCCACCAGTACCATCAACAAAACCACCAATGCATTCTGCCAAAGATTTGATTTGAGGGGCTCTTTTGGCTGCAAAATATCCGCAGTTGTATTTAATGTCAATAAGTAATGGGATCCTGAATTGTTTGCTGCCACTGGGACGGTGAGTTCACAGCTTGCCCCTAATGCCTTGACACTCTGTGACAAACAAGAACATTATCTGATGTAAGAGTTCATGATTCCTGCCATGACTCCTCCTGCTAATTAGTAATAATAGTAATAATAATCTATCTGCAAATTAGATAACAATTTAAAACCACAGGGACAACACAGATAAATGCCCGTACATTACATGTTGATTTATTCTTCCTGAGCCATAAAATGATTGATACTTCTTTTGTGGAAGATGGATCCAAGAGATTCTGGAAAGGAAGCCTCAGAATTTTTATACTGCTTTAAATCAACAATCAACACTCAACTATTTCCTTCACTTGGAGGGAAAGTTAGACACCTAAAACAGTCTCCTCTCTCTAGCGGATCTTTGACTAGGGAGGTCAGGCACACATATTACAACAAAGAATGATTAATGCATGGGTGTGGTGGAAGACTTGTGGCTCATGGGAAGATGATGATGCAAGGGCTACTTGGCCTGGGACTAGAGGGTGGACAACTTGAGGAAGGCAAGTGTCCATTTACAATACTTCAGAAAAATACTCATTATTCAGTTCTAGCCAACAAACTTTAAAGCCCATTAGAGCTGCAGGGCTTGCAAGCTGCCTTCCCATTCTCTACTGTGCCTGTGGGTACGTTGCCAAAAACAGAGTGGTACCAAATACCAAGGCTCAAGAGGTTCTTGACTAGGACTGAGTCTTTACAGTTCTTCTTCAGAAATCCAAAAGGTGACTGTGACCATCTGTGATGGCTCATTTACCTTACATCTAGGGATATAGGAAGGTAGCAAAGAGCGAAAGGGCCAGGGAAGGTAAGGATTCTAATTATATTGTCAATAGTTCAAGTCTACGATTAATTGGTAGACGTGGCCATTACTTTTAAGCATTTAGGGGACGCAAAGAGTCTAGAACAATAGGGAAAGGTCCAGATATACCTCGAATGATTAGGTAAACCGAGGGAAGCAGCATAAGCTCACACTTGGAATGCCCAGCGCTTCATTGATACTTTATATTTTTCATGTGTATAGCAGGACGTGCATGACGGAAGAGAGCAAAATTGTGAATGAAGGAGGAGGAGAAACAGTGCCCTCACTACCGCAGAAAGTAATGTTTCCTGAGAGGGAACTCAACTGGAATTTTTTTCCCAAAGACTCAAGGGTTGAGAATCTGTGACAGTCACTGAGATAGGAACAGATGGCATGTCATTTTTCCTTAGCTGTTATGTTTAAATGAGTGGGCGAAGGGTGAGAACGATAATTGTTTTCACCAATTTCTGCCAGATTTGGTCAATGGATAGGATCTTTTTGCCTCCTCTTAGCTGGAATTATGGGACATCTTTATTATTTGACTGATTATTTGGGAATTTCAGCATCACACACCCTGATCACACGCATTGCTCAGTCTTTCCATGTCTGCCCCTCCACCCTGGTGACATCTCCCCTCCCTACCCTGAAAACAGTAAAAAAAAAAAAAAAAAAAAAAAAAAAAGTCCAGTTCATGTTTTCTATCTACTCACTAGAGCATGGTTAAACTCTCAGTGGCCTGCCCCCTTAAATGGATCCGAGTCATTCCCATCGCACACAGAATTATGGGAAATCTTGTCTTTTCAATGTGTCTATAGAAATTTTCTTTAGAAAACTGGAGGTCCTATCAGTAACCTTTTAGCTATTCTTAACCAAAATCATAAGCTATGATCTTTTCTACAGAGGCAATTTCTGCTTAAATCAATAAATGCGTGAGCAATTTAAATTTCCAGATGAACTTTGATATTGGTAAAGCAATCTATAATTAGGTAGGATAGTTAGGTCAGCTGTAAAATTAAACAGTTACTCTAATCTCATAATCTTTAAAGTTTGAGTCAATTTGCAACAAATAGAGTATATAAATTAATACATATGAAAACTGTTCATCATTTGCTAGATTTGATCAAAGATAATTGATCAAGATGACTTTAAAAGTCCCTTCAGCCTGAGTGTATGTGTGGAGGGCAACAGATAGGCTTTTTCCTGATAAGAAATCCTAACCCGCCCTTTTCTTTTTATAGAATCTTTGGAATCATGATTTCTTTCTCGGTGTCATTAAAATGTAAATCCTCTCCCAGCCTTGAGAAGCTGTGTTGTTTGCTTTTGCAGTTCTGGGACGGCACCTCGGGCTCTGCGCATGCTGGGCAAATGCTCGCTCACAGGCTGAGCTGTCTGGCCCTTGTTCTATCTCCCCTACATCTACCTGTGGTGCTTATGTATGTATTATGTGTCTGCCTGTGTGTTAGGTCTAGCTAGCCAGTTGGTCCCCAGTAACCTCTGTCTTTCTCATAAGTGCTGCCACACCTGCCTGTGGCTTTGAGGGTTCTGCACTGTGGCCCCAGACTAGTATGGCATGTCCTTTCTCCACAGAGCCTTCTGCCCCAGTTCACTCTTGCTTTTTTTTTCTGCTTTGTAAAATTGTCTAACTTTGAAACTATGCTGGCCTGGAATTCGTGGTCCTCTTGTCTCAGCCTCCCAGACACTGGGATTGCAGGTGTGAGTCACCATACCCTGACAGGAATGCATTTTTTTAAAGATAGGGGCCATCCTTTTGAAATGAATCATCAAGAAATCTAGTGTTTCTATCTCTTAGTCTTTGTGAGACACAGCGAGCCCAACTTCAAGTACATTTCTTGATGCAAAAACAACTGTGAATAAAATGGATACCTTTTCCCTCAGCTTCCTCCAGTGAGTTTTCTTTAGTTTGTCTCAGCACTTAAAATTCCTTCAGATGTTTTGACAGAGTTGAGTTCAAGATTTCTCTGCTACTACAATAATGCTGATAGCCACACTGTAATAATCCTAGATAAAGTATTCCTTGCATGTTTAAAAAGTAAGGATGCACAAGTCTCTGGAAAACAATATGGAACTCTTCACACTGAAGGTGCTTAAGGCTGAGCAAGCACACGCTTTCCATTAATGTGTGCCCTTCACAAAGGGGCCCTCCTTGTCTGCATGGTCTTGCTATACTGTCAGTGCCACCAGGACAATGATTCTGGCAGAGCTCTGGGGTCGCCAGCAACCGAAAAGCGGATGTCTTTGAACTCATCATGTTGTCCCCTCCAGTTAATCAAGCAAAGGGACCTTGCTGAAAACATTTTGGCAACTAAATTCATTTGTGGAAAGGTTACAGAGCAAGGCAGAAAATAAGATACAGGTATATAAAGCAATAAGCTTTATAATTTCCTGGGGAGAGTATCCTGGCAACAGAACTTCTCATGAGAGCATCAGTTTTGGGAAGTATAAATGGAGATTTCTTGTATTCCCGCATTACTAGTTTAGACTCAGTTGTAGGAGATTGTGTCTGATCAACTTGAATTGTGCTATACTGAACAATGAGTGGGAAGTGTGGTGCCAAAACCTTTAGGGAGTATTTTGTTTTTGATAATGGTGGGAAAGAACTTTCTCTTTACCATCCCTCTAAGAATACCCACGGCGGAGAAGGCATTCTACAAGAAAGTGGTATATTGTAGGTCTCAGTGGTGTTTAGCTTAGTAACACACTATTTTAGGGAGGGCTACGGTGCTTAGAGAAGGAAGTTTCTTTCCCAACCACATGAGGTCCCAGCCATGCAGTCACTTGCTTTGTGTAAGCCAAAGGTGAGACAGGAAGCGCTCTGCAGGCTGACGAGTTCCAGATAAGTGAGCCGAATGCTAGAGCAGAGCCCCTGTTAGAAGAGGCACTCTTCTAACAATCTTAACAAAGGCAATCTACAGGTTCGATGCAATGCCCATCAAAATCCCAGCAAAATGCTTCACAGACCTCAAAAGAACGGCACTCAACTTCATATGGAAAAGCAAAAAACCAGGATAGTCAAAACAATCCTGTGCCATAAAAGAACTTCTGGAGGCATCACAATCCCTGACTTCAAACTCTACTACAGAGCTACCACACTGAAAATAGCCTAGTATTGGCATAAGAACAGACAAGAGGACAAATGCAACTGAATAGAAGACCCAGATATCAATCTACACATCTTTGAACACCTAATTTTTGACAAAGAAGCAAAAAATATCAAATGGAAAAAGGAAAGCATATTTAACAAGTGGTGCTGGCATGACTGGATATCAACATGTAGAAGAATGAAAATAGACCCATGTCTATCACCACGCACAAAACTCAAGTCCAAATGGATCAAAAACCTCAACATAAAGCCAGTCTCATAGAAGAGAAAGTGGGAAATACACTTGAACGCATTGGCACAGGAGACCACTTCCTAAATATAACCCCAGTAGTACAGACACTGAGAGAAACAATTAATAAATGGGACCTCCTGAAACTGAAAAGCTCATGTAAAGCAAAGAACATGGTCAACAAGACAAAACGGCAGCCTACAGAATGGGAAAAGATCTTCACTAACCCCACATCAGACAGAAGACTGATCTCCAAAATATACAAAGAACTCAAGAAATTGGTCGCCAAAAGAACACATAATCAAAAAAAAAAAAATGGAGTACAGACCTAAAAGAGAACTCTCAACAAAGGAATCTAAAATGGCTGAAAGACACTTAAGGAAATGTTCAACATCCTTAGTCATCAGAGAAATGCAAATCAAAACAACTCTGAGATTCCATCTTACACCTGTAAGAATGGCCAAGATCAAAAACACTGATGACAACTTTTGCTGGAGAGGTTGTGGGAAAAAGGGAACACTTCTGCATTGCTGGTGGGAATGCAAGCTGGTATAACCCCTTTGGACGTCAGTGTGGTGTTTTCTTAGAAAATTAGGAAACAACCTTCCTCAATACCCAGTAATACCACTTTGGGGGTATATATCCAAAGGATGCTCAATCGTGCCACAAGGACACGTGCTTAACTATGTTCATAGCAGCTTTGTTTGTCATAGCCAGAACCTGGAAACAACCTAAATGCCCCTTGACCAAAGAATGGATAAGGAAAATGTGGTACATTTACACAATGGAGCACTACACAGCAGAAAAAAATAACGACATCTTAAATTTCACAGGAAAATGGATGGAGCTAGAAAACATTATTTTGAGAGAGGTAACCCAGACACAGAAAGACAATTATCACATGTATTCAGTCATAGGTGGTTTTTAAACATAAAACAAAGAAAACTAGCCTTTAAACCACAATCCCAGAGAACTTAGACAACAATGAGGACCCTGAGAGAGACATACATAGATCTAATCTACATGGGAAGTAGAAAAAGACAAGATCTCCCGAGTAAATTGGGAGCATGGGGACCTTGGGGGAGGATTGAAGGGGGGAGCGGAGAGGCAGGGAGGGGAGCAGAGAAAAATGTTGAGCTCAATAATAATCAATAAAAAATGTGCTAACAATGCAAAAAAAGAGGCACTCTCAGCAGAGTGTGTGGGCTTACATCTGCCATCCTAGCACTTTTGGGGCAAAGACAGGGGGATTGCCACAAGTTTGATCTACGTGGCAAGTTCCAAATGTGCCAGAATTACATAAGGTAACTCTGTCAAAGCAGAAAGTAGATAGTAAGAAGGAAGGAATGAAGGAGAGGGAGAGGGAGAGGGAGAGGGAGAGGGAGAGGGAGAGGAGAGAGAGAGAGAGAGAGAGAGAGAGAGAGAGAGAGAGAGAGAGAGAGAGAGAGAGAGAGAGAGGTGGTCTATAGAGGTTGTGGCACCAGCACCCGAAGATATGCTTACGTGTTTGTCTGTGCTGCTGCCCGTCACAGCTCTCTCTGGGCATGTTCACTCCTAAGTGAACTTTTGAAAGCTCTTCTCTTGGTAGTGCCACAAGGTGCCTTCTGAGAGTTCTCCTAAATGTCAGACAACACATACTGATCCCTTTAGAGATCTTCAGGTCGGGTTAGGAGAGGCAGTTGTCAGAGCCGGAAAGCTGGGAGGAGTGCTGCTTATCTTTTCTCGCCCTCTGTGCTAATGGCAATGCTCTCGCAAAGTGTGATTCATAGAATGATGAGAGGCAGGTGGCGCTCAGGAGCCCAAATTGGACAAGCCTGGTTTGTTGTATGTTAAAAACAGACACAGGCCCATGCATTGTGGTCCGGGCCTATAATCCACGAACTGGGGAAGCTAAAGCTGGAGATGGAGGAGTTGGAGGTCTTCCCGGCAATACAGAGGAAGTCCAGGGCTTGACAAAAATCAAGGTCCGGGACAGCCAGAGTTACATCAAGAGACTTCCTTAAAAAGAAAAAAAGGTGCTGCGAATGTATGTCAGTGGTACAGTTTACAAAGACCTCTCTTCAAACCTTAGGGCAGAAAAAGAGATTAAAACAAGAACAACAGCAATAAAATAGGCGCCAGATAGATCAGTAATAAACAGTGTCTTCAAATATTAAAAATACCTTCTCATCTAAATGCATGGGGAATGTAAAGAGCTTATCTGAGCATGAAATCCCTGGTGTAAACTGAACACTAAGTTTAGACTGGTAAGGTCCCAAGTCTCTACGATCTACTTCTATGAACACAGTGTTTGTCGTAGAAACCGAGTTGAGGACTTTTGCTTACATCCCACATTATTTAGAGGTGAAGGGAGGCAAGACTGAAAGATGTGCTCCATTAATAGGGTGACGGCACTCAAATCAGGAAACAAGGTAGATGGATGGTTAGATAGTTTTCGCCTTCAAATTGTTATCCAGCTCATCCATCACGCTCAGTTGGTTGTGGGTAGCAATGGGACTGGAAATGGAAATGAATCTCAGTTGCAGTGAATTTTGATGAGGGTCTAGTTCATGCAAGAAAGATTTTTTTTCAATCCTCAACCCACAAACTCTCAGAAGAATAGATACTTTAGCTGCAGCTACAGGGAAAGAATAAAGACCCAGTATAAAATCTTCAAATGCTGGTCCTTTCAAAAGGAGAGAGAGAAGGACACACATTATAGTGAACCATATTTCTCCAATCTACATCACCTAACAAATCAGTGGACCTAACAAATCAGATTGCCGGCTTAAGGTCAATGGACTATTTCCTATCATTAGGGCTGGTGACCGTGCAGTGAGTGAGTGAGTATGTGTGTGTGTGTGTGCATGCGTGCATGTGTGTGTGTGTGTGTGTGCTTGTGTGTCAGGGGGTGTTAGGGGGAGCTGCTCTCTCTTCCCTTTGTCTCTTCTAGACCCTATGCCAGAAATGGAACAGGTAAAGTTCCAGACAAACATCTCAGTGACATTTGACATTATTTAAATCCATTCTAATCAAGCATAACATGCTGATCACTGTGGATAATTCTTTGTGCCAGGTCCTATGCTAAGCTCCTTAGAGGAATATTCAGTGACATAAAAGCTACAGTTCTATCCATAAAATGCAGGTACTGCCCTTGGGATGCTAAAACATCTACATCTACAACAATTTCTCTGAAGCAACATATGTTAACTCTTCAAACCGTGTGCTAGAGCTCTTTAGACATAACTCACAGTCGCCTTTCTATTACTCATCTAATTTGAGAAGTATTTATTGAGTATTCACTGTGTTCAAGACACTGGGAAAGATAGACACAGCTCATGCAATTGTCTGGGAAGCAGACAATTAGTCTTCAGTGACAATGCAGTGTGTGTTATTCTCATGCAGGCTGAGATGAACAGGTTCAGCCCATTTGTAAACTTTGTAGTTTCTAATTGCATTAAATGTACCCCAAGACCCAACACTTCCACTCCTGTGCACATATCCTAGAGAAGGGGAAAATATTTGTACACAAATGTCCATTGCCATTTTATTCATAATAGCTCAAATAGAGAAATAATTCAAATAACCTCATGCTAAAGGACGATTTATGAGATATATAGATGAATATTGCATAGCAACAAGCAATGAAGTATGTTTAAATAGAACAAAATGAATAAATACAAAATGTCCAGTGTCAAAGAAGTTAGACACCGGCTTGTTTGATTTCATCCATTTAAATAAAATCATGAAGGATTAAATAAGTCAAAATAGTTGTGATCTCTGTAGAAGAGTTACATACTGGAAAAGGTACAGAAGGGAACCTTCTGGAGAAATAGAAACGGCATATATTTTTACAGAGGTGGTGGCTACAGAAGTAACTGTATCTATAAGAATCCATGCAGTAACACACTCAAAAAATTGCACTTTGCCAGATGGAAATTGTCCCTCAATTAATAAACGGAGGTGGGAAATATTTCTGAGGATACTTCAGTGATAGTAACACACACACAAACTTTACTATAGTATGTAAGTTTAGCTCAGAAATTCCACTTCCAGCATTGTATTTAGTCAGAAGGAAATAAAATTTGTGGTAAAGGTTATTTATTGCAACCTTGAGATAATGAAAACTGAAAAGGAAAGATCATTAAATTTCAGATAGTCTGTGTATAGCACAGAACAATAGTACATGGCCAACAAAAGACTGAATTATGGCACTGTGGTTAATAATTCAAAGATATCCATAATGCATTTTCTGCAAAAGAAAAATTTGCATTATGGTACATACATAATAAAAGATATGCAAAAACAAATCATATGTATATGTGTATATCTACATATACACTTATAAAAATCTGCTAGCATACACATATCATAATTAATAGTTGCTTTTCTCTCAGGATAGGCATTACTGAGGCTTTTACTTTTTGTTACGTATTTTTTTTTGTATTGCTTTAAGTTTGATACCAGGAATCTGCAACTTCTCTAACTTTAAACTTTACTGACAGGAAAACTATATACTGCCTAATGAGTTTCCTTGAGATAATAATAGTGGAGATGACCAAAAGAGGGCTGTCTTGAAGGAAGACAAATTCAGTCCTTTCACAAAGGATTTCGAGATGCCTCAGGGATGCTTAGGTAGAGATGTTAAGAAGGGAGTTAGCTATGTAAGCCTGGAGCAGAGAAGACCAGTTAGGAATGGAGACAGAGATACAGGGAATAGACATATCAATCAAAGCCATGATGGGGTTTCAAGTGGGGGAAAAGAATGAAGAGAACTAGAGTAAATGAACTCATCCTGAAACAGACAACACAGAGAAACAGGTCTACATCGGCCTGCAAAGGAGAGGAGAGGCTCCATGTGACCCAGGGAAGTAGAGGTTCGACAGTGGCGACAGAAGTTGCTGAGGGTGTGAGTCCTCTAAGGAGAGAAGTGTGGCTCCTGGTTTTATCCACAAAGGAGCTTCCAGGAGATCAGGCACCACTCAGTAGTGAGGAAGGGGCAGGCAAGTAAGTTCCTTCTGGAGCTGTAGTTACTGGGTTGCTGGGGCTGGGAGAGAGGCTGCCAATGGATTGGACTGAGCTTAAGAGAAGCCTTGATTTGATTTTAGCTTTTAACTTGACATAGAAATATACATCATAATGACAAAGACAGGTTTTAAAAGTATAGTATTATGATCAGCCAAGACCCAAACAATTTCACATGGTCAGGGAAGTAGTTGGTAGAGATAGAGCTGGTAAAGATAGATCTTGGTAGGGATAGAATTTAGCCAGCAAAGCAAAGGGGGTGATGCTGTGTGTGTAGCATAGATGACTGGATTCCTCTCACACAGAATGTAGACCCCCTATTGTAAGAAGGAGAAAGGCGGCAAGGATAGGCATGGATATAGGCAAATTTACAGACTGATAATGAGGATTCCAGAGAGCTCTCATGTGATAGCTTCTATTTTCCTCTCTAAAGCAGGAGGCGAGGTAACCTGCTGAGAGTGCGGGCAGAAGGGATGAGACGGAGAAGGTGTGAAATAGCTACCATGGAGAACGCAAGGAAGACCCAATCAGGGAAACAGACTTTGTGGGCCTTCTTAAAGATATCCTGGATGCCAGAGACTACTGCTTGGGTATAGGGTGTCAGTTCTCAGAAGTGAGGGCAGATGTGGAACATGATGTCAATAGATTCAAATAACTACCTAATAATACTCACACATGTATTTCCAGCAATTTGGTAGGCTAAAGCAGGAGGATTTCCATGAGTTCTAGGCCAGAACAGGTGGTATAGTGAGTTTGTGAGCCAGTCTGGGTTACAGAGGAGACCCTGTCTGAAACACACACACGCATACGTATGCACACACACACATGCATGTACACACACGTACACACGTGCACACACACATACATATATACACGCACACCTGCACTCATGCTTGCATACCACCAGCATGCTAATTCTGTAAAGAGAGTATTCTAACTAAAATAATGGTACCACACAAGGCCACGTGTTGACTATCCTCCCAGCTGAGGCATTTGGATTTAAACCCATCACCCAAAGTTCTATAGCACATTGGGCCAGAAGAGACCCTAGCAGCAGCGCTTTGCCATTCCCATTAGTGCACAGAAGCAGCTCCCTTCTCACACCCTAACCTGCAATTCTTTTCTAAATCGGAATGCCTCACATCGCAGCATTATTTATGGTGACAGAGACTTGCAGACAGTCTGACATCCATCACCGCGAGTGGATGCTTGAAGTGTGGTAGATGCTGCGCATTCTGGAGTCATTTGCAGCAATTGGAAACAAAGGGTTAGTTGTAATGTAAGAGCAGCATGTATAGATTTTTAAAAGATGCAGTGATGGGTAAAAATGAGCAAGAAATGCAATAGAATATTTGGAAGCACGGTATCTTACATACAGAAATTCAAAATCATGTTCTCAAAATGATAATGAACATTTAGTAGGAACATATGCAGATAAAATATAGTCATTAAGCAGGAGAAATGAGTTGCTAATGAGAGAGCAAGGAGAATTTGAGTGAAGTGTGGGGATGACAGGAATAAATAAGTTAAACAAGGTACCAATGATGATAAATGTGCCATGAGCTGAGTTTGATGAATTCAACCTTCTGCAAAAAGCACCAACTAAATACAGAAATAAATAAATGCATCAAAACGCTTGCCTAGCCTCTTTTAGACTTTGTTGAAAGCAACATCTTTATCTTTAACCGAGCACAACAGGCTGGCACAGGGTCAGGGCTAGAAGAGAATAGGAAGGTTGTCAAGGGCTGACCCTCAGCTAACACTTATTTTTTTCCCCAGCCTTTTAATATATCATCCACAACTAAAAACTGTGTGTGTAAGATATACAACATAACACCTTAATGTTTTTTTATTTTTGACATCATCACCACAATCAAGACAATTAAAAATGCTCCATTGCCACATAGTTGGTTTCTTCATGTGATGAGAAGGCACATGTACGGGTGCCTGCAGAATCCAGAGGCATCAGATCCCCTTTAGGTAGATTACAGGCGGTTGTGAGTTGCTCTACATGGGTGCTTGGGATCGAACTGTATTAACTGTATTAACTCGGATCCTTTAGCGGAAACAGGATGCGCTCTTAACCATTAAGCCATATCCCCATGCCTTCCCCATTTTTTTTGAGATAAAATTTTATTATGTGTAGCTCTGGCTGCCTAAAACTCTTTATGTTGATCAGGCTGGCTTCAAACTCACAAGGATCTTCATGCCTCTGCCTCTGGAGTCCTGAAATCAAAGATGTGAGCCACCATACCTGCCAAGATCCACTCTTAAGTACCCTTTTTATCAAATATCAAGTCCACAATATGGTATTATCAACTAGAATCACCACGCTGTACAGTAGAACCTCAATGCTGATTCGCTCTCTACCTGGAAATATATATCCTTAGAACAGTGCTTTCTCTTTTTTCCCTAACCCCGGGCCCTGCTACAGCCCTTTCTAAAGTTCCTGCCTTCCTAAGTTCTATTTTTTAAATTTCTACATGTAAATATCACATGGTTTTTTTTTTTTGCAGCATCTGGCTTGTTTTACTTAAATAATATCCTCCAGATGTTCCCATGTTGTTGTAAAGGCCAGGATTCTATCTCTCTTTTTAATCATTTCAAATATGTATTTAATTTTGTTCTTATATTTTGCTCATATACACCCTCATCACCGTCTTCTAACACCCCTTCACTTCTGTTGACACCTTTATTCTCAACTAGGTCTCCCTACAACTTCCATGCCTTTTTTTCTTGCAAATCTTGTGTGAGAAGCCACAGTTGCTGTGTGCTCCTGATTGCAGGACCTGTCTCACATCAGAAAGACAGAATTTATGGCACACCTCTCAATTTCCTTCTTTTCAGGGCTAAATAACATTTCATTGTGTACATACATGATAGCTTCTTTCTACACTGTTGGATATTTAAGTTCTGTCCATATCCTGGCAGTTGTAAACAATGCTGCTACTACAAACACGGTACTTGAATGAAGCATTGATGCAATGACTCTTTCATAAGCTGATTTGGGTTTCTGTTTGATGAATGCCCAGGTGAGGAGGGATTACTTAGTTACATGGTAGTTCTCAGGTCTCCCTCAAAAAACAATGTAAAGTTACTCATTTAGTTGCAAAGTTTGGGCTAGAGCCAAGTGTCTTCTCTTTTCTTCCCTGTGAACATTTGGAGAGATTCAGGAGAAGCCTCCTATGTTTTGTGTTTATTGCTTTGCTGTTGTTCACTAAATTCCTTGCTATGGCTTCTACTTTCTTGGTGATATTTTAAAATATAAAAATCAAATTGAGGAAACAGTGTGCTGTCCTGCTCTGCTTACAAGAAGAAGGTGCTCAAGCCACTAACGCTGATCCAGAGCTGAGGGCTCCTCATTTTCCCTGAATTCTTTGTATTCTATATTTAAATTCTCTTTTTCATTCTGTTAATTTGTAGGTCATAGTATAATAAACTGATATCCATATGTAATGTGCATTGATGAAATACTTAATATTCCCATATAAAAGATAAAATTGATTGATTAGCATAACAACCTATTTATAAGGTATAAGTAGTAAATTTTCTTTACAGTTATTTTAAATCTATGCCATAATTTTGAATGTTAAAACCTTAGTCAATCCACTGGAAAGGATTTTAAAAGTTCAGTTAACAAGTTGGTTACAATCATGATGTCATTCCTAGTTTACTATAGCAATGTCTCATGGGGCCTTAGAAAGTATTGGCGTTTGTCAACAGGTCATTGACACTTTGTGCTGAACGGCTATCTGCCTTAGTCTTACTTGTATTCCCATGAGTCACATGAGCATCCCGTCTTTCTGTGTACCTCAGATTTTTGGTGCTTATTAAGTTTTGTAAAGAACATGAACATTTTATCGAAGTACAATTGGTATGTAAAATGAAACTACCTATTTGTACAATGTAATGAGTTGAAGCATGTAAACACCCTCGACAGCATTGCCACAGTCAAAGCAATAGACATATGGAGCCCTGTAGGTTTCCTTGTGTCTATGTCCCAACTTGAAATCTACCCTCTTAATAACTTTTTGAAGATTACTGAACCATATTTGTGAAAAAAATAAAAAAGTTATGTACTACGTGTACTTCAGATTTCTGGAACTCAGCCAGTGAACATAACTGGTACTTCATTCCCTCTGAATACCAACTACTCAGTTTCCATTTCTCTGCTCCTGGAAACTTGTTTGATGTTGTCCTATATCTTCTTACAATAATATGAATTCTATATTAATAATGCATGACCTACTCAAACCAATGTGCTGAGTGTCATCACCACAGCACTCTGTATGCTTGGTTGTAACAGCACATTGTCTTCTTGGCTGACAAAAGGGTTCCACACACACAGTACACTGTCTGAGATCTAGGGCTCTCTCTTGAAACAGGAAGCAGAAGGAAGGAATCATTAAAATGTGAGTCTTAGTATTGTAATAGTCAAAGTTAAACTTTAGGTCCCACTTTCCCAAGGACAAGATAACTTCCTGGAATGCCAGGAGTTGTAGTTCTTGGGAAATAAGAAGGCACGTTTTTACTACCCTAAGCAAGTTTGTTTGGACCAACTACACTGGATACACTTGATCACATGTAGGTGGGAGTTACATAGGCAGAAAATACCTCAGATGTATGCTTGCCCCTATTGGATCTGATGGGAAAAGCATGCACATTAGAAAGCATATTACTGATGACAACTTATGCTGGAGAGGTTGTGGGGAAAAGGGAACACTTCTGCATCACTGGTGGGAGTGCAAGCTGGTATAGCTGCTTTGGATTCCAGTATGGCGATTTCTCAGAAAATTAGGAAACAACCTTCCTCAATACCCAGTAATACCACTTTGGGGTATATATCCAAAGGATGCTCAATTGTGTCACAAGGACATGTGCTCAACTATGTTCATAGCAGCATTGTTTGTCATAGCCAGAACCTGGAAACAACCTAGATGCCCCTCAACTGAAGAATGGATAAGGAAAATGTGGTACATTTACACAGTGGAATACTACACAGCAGAAAAAAAAAGTCATCTTGAACTTTGCAGGAAAATGGATGGAGCTAGAAAACATCATTTTGAGTGAGGTAGCCCAGACCTAGAAAGACAATTATCACATGTACTCACTCATAAGTGGTTTTTAAACATAAAACAAAGAAAACCAGGCCACAAATCACAATCCCAGAGAGCCTAGACAACAAAGAGGACCCCGACCTGAGAGAGACATACATAGATCTAATCTACATGGGAAGTAGAAAAAGACAAGATCTCCTGAGTAAATTGGGAGCATGGGGACTTTGGGGGAGGATTGAAGAGGGGAGGAGAGAGACAGGGAGAGGAGCAGAGAAAAATGTAGAGCTCAATAAAAACCAATAAAACAAAACAAAGCAAAAAATCAAAAAAAGGGAAAGCATATTACCTGATTGTGATAGGCCATAAAATTTTGCCCTTTTCTCTCATATGTACATTAATTTTTCTATCATCCCCCAATTAAAGCATATGGAGGTAAATTGGCATGCGAGAGTTTACTCTTGCCCAACTTAATGCTCCTTCTACTCTCTTTGCTAAGAGGATGAAACACAATATTACAACTTAGGAAGTCAGGGCAGACTTAACGAGTTTAATTGTGAAATAAAATCAAACTTCAAGGTAAGGAAACTTGGCAGGAAGTATGGATAGGTATGCAGAATTGCTAGAGTGACATATGTTAACTGGGCACAAGTTGCTATGAGCATTCATAATACTCATAATTTAATACAGTTGAGCCTGAATGCATCTTTCCTCTTTAATTCTCCAGGTACTAATATTTCTATAGATGAGGAGGATATTTTTCAAACCAGCACATTCCATTTAACTCTTAATCCCTTCCTATTTATTTTTTCTTTTTAGTAATTCTTTGAGGATTTCTCACAATATACTTTGATCGTAGTCACACATGCACTCAACTCCTTGTATGTCTACCCTCTCCACCTGCACCTCTCTGCATTAGGATAGAGAGACGGCTCAGCCATTCAAAGCAGCTCACAGCTGGCTATACTTCTCTCTCCATCCAGTAGATCTGATGCCTTCTGGCCTCCGTAGAAACCGTGCACACATCACACACTCACACACACACACACACACACACATTAATTTTTTTTATTTTTTTATTGAAAAAAATTCCGCCTCCTCCCTGCCTCCCATTTCCCTCCCCTTCCCCCTCCCCCTCCCCTCTCCCCCTCCCCCCTCCCCCTCCCCACTCCTCCCCCTCCCCCCACTCCTCTCCCCCTCCCCCCATTCCTTTCCCCCTCCCTCTCCAGTCCAAAGAGCAGTCAGGGTTCCCTGCCCTGTGGGAAGTCCAAGGTCCTCCCCCCTCCATCCAGGTCTAGGAAGGTGAGCATCCAAACAGACTAGGCTCCCACAAAGCCAGTACACGCAGTAGAATCAAAACCCAGTGCCATTGTCCTTGGCTTCTCAGCAGCCCTCACTGTCCACCATGTTCAGAGAGTCCAGTTTTATCCCATGCGTTTTCATTAATTTTTTTTAAGTTAAAAATTCATTTCATGGCAAGATGGCTCCTCAGTGGAGAAAAGCGCTTGCTTCCCTAACCTGACACCCTGACTTCAATCGCCAGATTCCACGGTGGAAGGAGAGAACCAACTCTGTTTGTTTTGTTTTATATTTTATTGTCATTTTTGGTTTGTTTTTTTCATGAAATGAAATGCAGACCCTCACTGAAAATTTCTTAGGGCCAGAGAGGAAAGGCTGACAGTACGTATCACAGCAAAAACACTGTCATTGTGTAATGTTTTGTTCCCTTTATTTCAGTAACCCCTAAATTCTCCTGTAGACAGCACCCAGTGATGTTATTTTTTTCTCAGTCATACTTTGGAAACCTCCGGTTTACTTATTCCCCCCTATTCCTCTCCTTCCCCACTTCTGGTCTTTCTGTCTGCACTCACTCTGTTTTTGTAAGGCTAAACCCACCCTCTTGCAATTTTATTATTTGTGTGTTACTCTCTTTTTTATTTTTAATTTATTTTTCATCCAGACCAATCCTCTCCTTCCTCCTTTCTTCCCATTCTCTTCCCCCTCCTCTCCTCCATTCTCATCAACCCCCCCCCCAGATATATTCCTTCAGAAAAGGGCAGGCTTCCCTTGGGCATCAGTAAAGCATGGCATATCAAGCTGCTGTAGGACCAGGCACTTCCCCCTGTATTCAGGCTGGACAAGGCATTCCAGCATAAGGAATAGGTTCCCAAGAGCCAGCCAAAGCACCAGGGACAGCTGCCATTACCAGGAGTCCCACAAATAGATCAAGCTACAGAACTGTCTCCTATGTGCAGAGGGCCGCCGCCAGTCCCATGTGGGCTCCCTTGTTCTTGGTTCAGACTCTGAGTTCCCATGAGACAGTCTCTCCTTTTCTGTGAGTTTTACTGTGATGTTCCTGACCCCCTTGGCTCCAATCCCTCCTCCCTCGCCTCAGTAGGACTCCTCAAGCTCAGCCCAATGGTTGGCCTTGGGTCTCTGAATCTGCCTCCTCAGCCACTGGATGAAGGCTCTCTGATGACAACTGGGGAAGTCACCGATCTGATCACAGGGGATGGCCAGTTCAGGTTATGCATAAATTGCTGCCAGGAGTCTTAGTTGGGGTCATCCTTGTAGACTCCTGGGGGTTTCCCTTACATCAGGCTTCTACTGGACTCTGTAAAGCCCCCCTTCCCAGTCATTTCTCTCAGCATTCTCCCCCTATCACCCCCAGCCTGGTTCCTCAAGTTTCCATATCCACCCACCCCCAGCCCATCCAGGAGATTTCTATGCCCCATTCCCAGAGAGATCCACGTTTCTCTCCCCACCCCCACCGGGTCCGCCTTATTACCCAGCCTCTCTGGGTCTGTGGGTTGTAACATGGTTATCCTTTACTTTGCAGTTAATACACACTTATGAGTGAGTGTATGCCATGTTTGTCTTTCTGGGTTTGAGTTACCTCACTCATGATGGTTTTTTTTTCCAGTTCTACTCCTTTGCCTTCAAATTTCCTGATGTCACTGTTTTTGACAACTTGAGTAATATTCCATTGTGTAAATGGACCACATTTTCTTTATTTATTCTTTGGCTGAGGGGCATCTAGATGTTTCCAGGTCCTGACTATTGCAAATAAACCTGCAAATAGTTTAGCTATTTACTTTCAAAGTTGTATTTATTTTATATATGTGCCCCCCTCTCTCCCTCCCTCCCTCTCTCTCTCTCTCTCTCTCTCTCTCTCTCTCTCTCTCTCTCTCTCTCTCTGTGTGTGTGTGTGTGTGTGTGTGTGTACACCATGCATGTTCAGGCACTTATGAAGGTCAGAAGATGGTGTGTGTCAGATGCCCTGGAACTGAAGCTTATGAGTAGTTGTAAGTCACCATGTGAGTTCTTGGAACCAAATGGGTCTTCTGCAAGAGCAACAAGTGCTCTTGCTCATGAAGTCATCTCTTCGGCCCTTCCTTCCTGCTGCAAAGCAAAAGGTGCTCTTCCTTTCTGAGCTGCATCCTTCTGCCACCTTAGCAGTGGTCTACCTCCACCAGTGAGGGCCCCCTTACCTCCCAAATGCATCCCTTCATGTCAGACAGGCCCAACCCTCTGCCATGGTAAAGGAACCAATCTTCTCTTTCCACCCCCTCATTCTTTCATTATCAAATCCATCATAGTTTTCAGTTTCTCATTTTGCTGCTACCCTCCCTTGATCTTTATCCCTCCAAACCACAGAAGCTGCTGAGGCAGACAATACTTGGGGCCTACTAATTCACTAATATGATCATTGTAACCGCACTATACGGAAATATAGATGGAATTTATGTCTTTCTGTAATGTCAGGTTTTTTTTTTTTGTATAGTTACACATTCACAAACAAACGAAACACCAGTTTCATTGGCAGCAATTTCTTAATTAGTCCTGATTTCTCCTGGTGGTTAGTTGAGGCAAACATGTTTTTTAATCCAACCTTAAGTATTAATATTAACGCTCAGTTCCCACATTCCACACCCTGCAGTAAGTATATGTATTCAGATAGATAGATAGATAGATAGATAGATAGATAGATAGATAGATAGATGCTATTGTGTGTCAGCTGCAGAATATTTTCTAAAGGTTAATAAAACCATAGTAGAGTTCAAGGAGTTTCAAAGAAGCCTAATAGAGACAGAAGCAGGGAAGTCAGGAGAGAAGGAAAATAAGTCTCTGGAGGGATCAGATAACTAACCCAGTTTAAGGTCTCCAGAGGCACTGGTATAGGGTCAGAGTTGAACTGAGCATGCAGGTCTCCTGGAGTTGCAGAAACAAAGTAGCATCATGGACACAGCAGAGGCAAAGGGCCGGGTCAGAGACACATTAGTGAATAGGTGAATAGATGAATGTCATTGTGTTGGTTACTTTTATGTTGCTGTGGTAAATACCATGACCGAGAGTGACTGAAGGAACAAAGAGTTAATTTTGGCTTGCATTGGCACAAGGTAAGTATCTGTGATGGCAGAGAGGGCGTGGCGTTCTGGAAGTAGCAGGAAGCTGGATGGTTATTTTTTAATGTACACAGGAAGCAGGGAGTGGGATGAGACTATAAAGCCATAATGCTCACCCCAAGCAAAGTACTTCCTCTACCTAGGTGTCACTTCCTAAAGGTTCTAGAACTTTCCCCAAATAGTACCACCAACCATTCAAATACAGAAGCCTTTGGAGGACATTTAATTAGTTATATTTTAAGCTATTTTTAATTTATTCTTCTCTCACACATTATATCCCAACTGAAGTTCCCTTCCCAGCCCCCAGCCCCCCCTCCCCACATACCTTCCCGCTCTCCCCCAGACATACCCATCCTCCATTTCCCTTCAGAAAAGAAAAGGCCTCCCAGGGATATCAACTGAACATGGCATAGCAAGTTGCAATGAGACTAGGTATTTTTTATTTAAACTGCTAAATATGTCAATTTGAGAGGCCATGCCAACAGGGAGGGCAAAGCCCCAGCTGAAGTCCCTAGCACAATCAAGAGCTCTCAAATGGCCTGTCTCCTAATACACCCACCAGGTGGTCAGGTGGGTGACAGTCTGTGTAGGCAGTCAGCACTGCAGTGCTCAGTGACCTCTTCACGGGGTCCAGGTGAAGGCTTATATCCCTTCCTCAGTGTAGTGTGTCTAATAAGCTTTTTAGAAAATCATATACCTGGTTCTCCAGATATGATTTTTGATGTGGGAGTCTCCTCTGTGTACTGTTATTACCATTAATGAATAAAGAAACTGCCTTGATCTGTTGATAGGGCAGAACTTAGGTAGGCGGGGAGGACTGGACTGAATGCTGGGAGAAAGAAGGGCAGAGTCAGGGAGATGCCATGAAGCCACTACTGGAGACAGACGTGCTGAAACTTTGCTGGTAGGCCACGACCTCGTGGTGATGCACAGATTAATGGAGATGGGTTAAATTAATATGTAAGAGTTAGCCAATAAGAAGTTAGAGCTAATGGGCCAAGCAGTGATTTAATGAATATAGTTTCTGTGTGGTTATTTTGGTTCTGGGCAGCTGGGGCAAGCACCCAGCCCCTACAACAGATTTTAATATATGTATGTGCTCCTGTGGTCTCCACTTATTTGATGAGTTTGTAGGGTGGTTGAAAAGTTTTAGCATGACAGTCTTTCTACTTTTAGGAGTAAGTTATTTATCACTCTCTGCCTCCCGGGTAGGGACAAATGGTGCTGCTCATGTGTCCACCAAGGTACAGTCACCCTTTAACCTCAAAATGGATCCAAATGTTCTTTGTAAAATGAGATCTCTAAGGGCAAGACAAAGTAGGAGAAAACATTGTTTTATAGAATACAGAATAACTTCGGGCAGGTACACCCCAACCTCAACACTGGTGATATTATCTAATCCCTTAACTCTTGTAGCATTGAAAAATCTTAATGACCTTGCGTATCTTGACATTTTGCCCTTGCTAGTTTCTTTGTCATCTTTCAGTAGCTGCCTTGTTGTTGTTGCCTTTTCCCAGGGTTCTTTCCCCATTCTTTGCTGTATTCTATCTATTTCTATGACTATCATTACTAATATGCTCAGCTGGACAGTGGTGGCACACACCTTTAATCCCAGCACATGGGAGGCAGAAGCAGGTGGATCTCTGAGTTTGAGGGTATCCTGACTACACATACAACCCTATCTTGAAAAACAAAAACACACAAACAAAAAATCAGGGGCTGGAGAGATGGCTCAGCAGTTAAGTGCACTGGCTGCTTTTCCAGAGGTCCTGAGTTCAAGTGCTAGCAACCACTTGGTGACATATAACACCTATAGTAGGATCGGATGCTCTCTTTTGAAATGCAGGTGTATATACAGATAGAGAACTCATATACATAAAGTACTTAAATAAATAATTTTAAAAATTCTTTTAAAAAAGCCAATATGTTCATAACATCATCAGTATCCCCAGACCAACATCTGCATTGCACTTCAGTCCTGCACTTCTGTCTATTGCTGGACACCTCCAGATGCATGTGTTCGGGTTCTAACTCACTGTTTTTATCTCCTTGGGCCCAGTCTATGCCACTACCCAAGCTAGAAGTCTGTGTCATTCAATTCTGTCAAATCTCTGACTACCTACATTCTGTTAGTTCTTCAGTCTTGAAATATGCAGTCCTTACTGTCCTATTCCCTGTGTCCCATGGGCTTGGCTCAGGGCCTCTATCAGGAATGTCCACCCTTTTGAGATTGCAGTACAACACTGTCATCTACACAGCTGATCTTCAAGAACTGCACATTGAGTTCTTAAAAATTCACAGAAATAATATCATAACACTTAGGTAACTTAGCATTTTTGTGTTGCCCTCAGGCCACAGTTTGGACATGCCTTCTAGATCCTTAACACGGACTCACTATTTTCCCTTCCTACGCCCCACCTGCTCCATTGACTTCTACCACAATGGATTTCTTTAGTCTTCCTTGTATTCTCAGAAATCTTTTTATAACCAGGAACAGAATCTAACTTAAATTTCTGAAATGTATTTCTTACATTATAGAAAATGTCATTTGCATTCAATTTATAGCAGATTCAGGTTACAGGCCATTCATGTTGCACAACCGAATAGCCAGTACACAGAGGCCCTGGGGTATGTGTGTTGTAACCTATTCTGCAGCATCAACAGAGCCCAGATAAATCCCACTGCGTCTCTGGCTTTTTGGCTTGTGATCTACTCCCTCTGCCCGTCTCTGAAACTATTATGCAGATTGTAAGCATTAGGTTAATGACGGGATTTCATTCAGGGAACCCTTGCCTTGTTCTACACAATACATATTTGTAAAAAGAAAATGTCCATTTTATAACCCAAAGCAAAATGGAACCCCACAGTGTGCTGGAAAAAAAAAAGCAGACAACATCCTTTTCAGTGGCTTCCACTCAGTCCATTTGGAGAGAATGGGCTTGATTGCAGGCTCGGCCCAGTTCATTGTTAAACATTATTCATGTTAAACACAGGTGTGCTTTAAAAATATTTTTAACAACTTTTTGCTTTGTTTTGTTTTCAGATAAGAAATTCTAGTCTCACGCTGGGTTTCTGAGATTCTTCCCTAGCTATGACCAAATGTAGCATATCATTTTGGGGAGCTTATAAGATGTCTCCATTTCTCCAGTTAGTGGGCAACTCCTGTTCTTATTAATGCCATTCATTCATGGGTTTTTAGTCCTAGCCCTTTGTCAGTCAGTTAGGGCTACTGTTCATTGAGTGACAGCGATGCACTGATCGCTGGACGGAGGTGAGGGAGGACTGTGGAAACTCTAGCAGACTGAGCATTCCAGCCCCTGTCCAGATTCACACTTCTATGGGGGGAGATAGGAACCTTTGCTTGATGAGACGTTCTTCTCAGTGTATAACCCACCTCTCCGCTTTCAGCATCTGATCCACGTAGCAGGCATAGTCACAGTCACTCACTGCTCTTGTGTTCCTCCAACACTTTGCACACACCTTCGCTGTGCTTGGGTCGGTCTGAATGTTCTCTATTATTTTTAGACAGTGACCTCCCTGAGAACAAGATCTGTGCAGTGCCTAATGAATTAGAGATAGCGCAAACAAACAATGTTTGTCTAATGAAGGAAACCAGAAAAAGAAGCATTAATGGTACCCTGAGTTCCAGGTTCTTTCTCCAGCTAGAGAAATCTCCATGCCCTTGCAGGGGGTGATTGCTAGCCCACATTTCTTCAACTCCTACAAGTCCTGCTCTGGGCTCACTTTCTGTCTGTAGCTTCTCGAATCCCTTGGGAATTTCATGGCAATGCAAATTTGGAGGCAATAGGTTTGAGAAGTGAGACCATGATCCTGCATATCTAAGATCCCTCAGTTGAAAATGGTTGCTAGTGAGTAGCAAAACGTTCATAAAATTTTCCCCACTCCTGGTTCTTCTGGTTCCAGAAGTCAACACCAGCACATACCATCAGATAGAAAGGTCCAGGCCCAAGGAATCCATTCAAGGAGAACAGTGGTGGTTGAAACCCAAGTTCTGCTTCAGACAGGTCCTGGCCACATCCACTGAGAGGAAGTGGCATATTCCCCACCCTTTCCGTTCAATACAAAGTTTCTGTGAGTGACAAGCAGTCTCCTGACTGCATCCTTCAAAGGAGGACATCTTGCCTGGCTACTTCACACAAGGGTGCCATGGAGTCTACCAGTTCTAGAGATGAGTGACGCTCCAGTCGGTGTCTTCATATGTCCTTTGCACATTTTCAGGCTGTTCCTTCAGGCTGATAGTTTTACAAATGCTTCTCTGTTCCCTCTGTGTTTGCCTCCACAATGGCTCTGGGAGAAGCAGCGGGGTCGAAAAGAATACTGCAATCTTCCTCAAAGGACAGGAGCACCTGCTCCAGCCAGCCACTGTTGCTTTTCTCGTAACTAACCTCATGTCTTCAGGCCAGGCATGCAGACACTTTGAACCTTGGTTTCTTATTTAGCATTTGGTAAATATCTGTGCTACTGACTCATCTGGGTTCCTATGGGGATAAAAGGGGGAACCTAGGAGGGAAAGTCCTTTGTAAATCGTAAGAGTCTGTACCCATGTTAAGAATTATCACAGAGGGGTTAGGAGGTATATCTTTAAATCTCTGCAGTTCTACCCAGCTCAGAAAGGCAGTACCTTGTACCTGGTGGTTTCAGAGTGAGTCTCCTGTTGGTGACTGACTATGGGAGGGCATACTCTGAATTCGTTTCAACAAAGCCCTGCCCATCTTGGTGAAAGGCCCCGTGTGCCCACTTTTGTAGGAGTGGTAACTCAGCTCCACCAGGTAGCCTAGTTATCAAGAAGATAGATAGCGTCACTACTGCAATCAGGATGGCTTAGCTGGAATCAGGAAGCATAGAAACACCAAAATGAAGATACCAAACTCCGCAATGGATGGATTCCTGAGGAAGCTTTTGCTGACAATTTTTTGTTTCAGATTTGGAGGGTTGACTCACCTGTTTATATGCTAAAAAGAACCCCCTTATTTTGATTGCTGAATACTTTTTCTCCTAGTAGTCAAACTTATTATGGAATAAAACATTTTGATAATTGCTTTTTAATATGATGAAAGGTTGGAACCTTTCCCAATGACAAGGAAATGAGGGAATATAATGGAATGATGTCTTGTAATTTTTATAACTTCCAAATAGCAAATGAGAGACTCGTTCATTTATTCACTGAAGTTTCCTTCCAGAATCAAAGAATCACTCCTACACAGCAATTAGAAAGGGAAGATGAATGTTTGAGCGTTAATTGTAGCTTGTCTTTCTTGGAAGGAGGGGGCTGGGTTTAAGCTGTTGGCAATGAGAAAGTTCATTAACAAATAGAAAAATTTAGATGCTTCTTCTATATTTTCTACATCGATAAACAAATGACTATTATAATTTCCCTTTTAAAAGGAAGCCGAGGTAAATCGTCTAATGTTTATGTTTGAAGTGTCAATCTTCCCTTTAAAAATATGATTCTTAAGCGTGGTGTGGTAGTACATGCCTATAATCTTAGCTTTTGGGAAGTAGAGGCAGGAAGACCTGGGGTTCAAGGTCATCCTCAGTTTCATAGTGAGTTAAGAGACAAGCCTGGGAGACAGACATTGACACACACACACAGACACATACACACACACACGCACACACACAGACACATGCACACACACTGAGGCAGCTCAGTGATTAGGCACACAAAACAACCAGTGTCTCTGCGGTCGGTCTCGTTGTAGGCCACTCAACTTCCCTTCATTCAAGCTGACAGCCAAACTTTCCAATGTGTGCTGCGGCTCAAAAGTGCACCAGACAAGAGAGTAATTTCTAGCCCTATAGAGTTCCCAATCCTTGCTTCCATTTCTGATGGGACGGTTGCTTTCTCTCATGTTTTCCTTTACTCTCCTGTCTGTCTGTCTGACTGTCCATTTGCCTCTGTCTCTCCTCCTCCCTCCTTCTCTCTTCCCGTCTGTCTCCATCTCTTTTCTGTGTCTTGCAATAAGTCCCATTGAATCTTTAGAATCTGGTGGCTGTTCCATTTAAGGACAGCTGACTCATGTCACAGCACATCTCAGCGGGCAAAGGTTACTTTCTCAGTGGGCAAAGGTTACTTCCTCTTTTGGCTTGAAACTATTTCTTTTTGACACTTTTCTTCATTTCCACTCGACAGTTTTTTTTTCTCACCTATGTCCTCTAGCAGTTAGCTCTGAGAAAGGAATAATGAAAAAGGGACACGAAGACCGTTAGCATTTGAAAGCTTTCTCAGCAGCGCTATTGTTTGGGGGGAGGGTGTTATATACGTGTGCCAAGAGTGAAAAATAAGAGAAGGAGCTGGAAAGATGGATTTGATTCAATGCTCTAAACTAAGGTATTAGCCATTGCAACAAATTACTCATTTGCTGTCCTCTTCAAAACTTCCCCGATCCAAGTATTTTTAAATACATTAAATCCTTTTTGAAAAAAAAATGTGCAGAAAACATTGCTTTTAGAATCATGCCCAGTTTAATGTTTCACATGCCAGGCTTTGTGTTCACCATTAATTCATGAGTTCAGCATCCCATAATCATCCATTAATTCAATAATCATTTATCAAGAGCCTTGCTTTGTGCTAATCCCTTTGTCAGTCTCTAAAGAACCCGAGACAAATAGAAGTAACAGAGATTCAAGCCCCTATTCTGTGTACAAGAAGAAAACAAAACTATCCTTGAAGAGCTCAAACATTAGTAAGAAGTAGGTCACGCGAAAGTAGAAGTTCCATGCTGCAGACTGAACAAGGGAAGTTTGTGACAGCATCGAGGATAAAGTGGATTAATTTCAAATTGGGAAGGATGAAGGAAACTTCGCAGAGAGAGTGATTTTTAAGTTGATCATTCAAAGATGAGTTGATATCGCTGGACCAAAGGTGTGTGTGTGTGTGTGTTGGGGGAACACTCTGTGATGAAGAAACAGCATGAGGATACAAATTGCTGCTTCTGCGTTAGTGTTGGGAAGGTAGTTAGAGAGGCCCCGAAAAGAAAATTGAAGCTTTCAGAAGGCCAAGTTAAGTTTGATACTTCTTTTGGTTTTTCCAGACAGGGTTTCTCTGTGTAGCTCTGACTGCCACAAAACTCACTCTTTAGATCAGGTTGGCCTTGAACTTACAGATATAAAGGTGTGCAGCTTCACCACCTGGACAAAGGTAAATTTGGAAGGATCACTTGATAAACTCTCAGTGACTTCTGGTCATTTTTCTACCATGTTCCAGTTGCTGTCTGCCATATTCTGGGGCCTCTCCTGAGGGAGGGCTATGGTGACTAGGATGCTAGACATACCCTGGTGTTTGCTTCTCATCAAAGAATTCTTCTTCCTCTCTTTCTGCTTCTGAATGCCTAGACTCATTCCCCACTGTAGCCTCCAGCCTTTGGGATCCAAAGGCAACAGTCTGTGATCTGTATGTTGGCCATGAGTTTTGAAGTCTTAGTATTCTAATCACAGTGACAAAAGTCATGCTAGCATAGGTCCAGCTTCTTCTTGGAAAAGGTCACAGAAGAATGTTAACTATTTAGAGCCAGTGAAGCTACGCTGAGGTTCATCTTTTCCTGAGTTCCTTAGTTATATTGAATATGGAGAAATATGTGAAGATACATTGTTGTATCTTTGGGCATTTAAGCCTCTTCATTTTTCTTCTCAGGGGTTAACAGAGTGAATGACTTATACTGAGGGCGTGATTAAAACAGATCTGAATTTGGATTCCATTTTCCACATATCAGCCATGTGACCGCAGCTCAGTTATTTAATTTCTTGGAGCTTTAATTTGTTCTTTTATTATCCAGAGAGAGAGTAAGTGGCATCTGTCTTAGAAGCATGGTTTAAAGATTAAGGTAGCATATTTAAGGTCTGCGCTACCTGATTGTCTCAGCATCATTTCATTATGCTTCTTCTTATATCTTCATTTCCAATCCCTCTGTTAAGCAGTGTTGCTTCAGTGTCCTCAAAGTGACCAATAATCAGAGAGGCCAATGGATTCACAACCCCCCCCAAACTGAAATAAATAGAAGGGTCATTGATTATCTGTACTTCAAAGTTCAGTGTTTCAACCGACATCAGTTGGAGATATTGATCATCAAACTCCTGTAATTGCTCTGATCGTCTCCCCAGAAGATGATCCAGGCATGACAGACGGCAGAAGTTTCTCTTGGTGTGAGCACAAGCTTTCCTACTCTGACGCTGTGGCTACAAGGCTCAGGAAAGAGATGTTCTGAACTTACATGCTGAATAACTCTTTCAGTGGACAGAGTTACCTAAATAACATCACAAGGTCCTGTGGGCTAGAGAGAGCTGCTGCTTCGCCCTGAGATTTCCTCCAGTGGATTGGTCCCCTAACTATTGTGCTCTTATGTAAGAGCACTCCAACTGACTCATAGCAGAAAAGATTGCTGTTTCATTCCAAGGAAGAAAATTTGTGTGGCCCAGGTAACCAGTTTTTCAATAAAAGTATAGACTCTTCCCATACTGAAAAGATCTATTTTTAAAATTCCAAACAACTGCTAATGGAGCAAAATAGAGGATCATTCTTATTTGCTGTGATTATTATCTCTGAATTATTTAAGGGCCTTGGTAAACTAAAAGAGAAAATGTACCTCAGTACATAAGGACCTTTTAGGGGCTACTCATCCCTTTACGTTTCTCCGTGTAAAACAACTGGTATTTATTAGTAGTGCCAGGCAAGTACTGAGAGGTGCAAGATGGAGCCAGACACAGATTTCTGCCAGGAAGATCACACTTAGAGGGCCTGTAGAAGGGCCTTGAAGATACTGAGAGGGAATGTCTGGTTGGAAAGTAGGAGAAAAACCACAAAGTATGGTATCCCGGACACCAAGAATGGAGAGCGTTTCAAGAAGCGAGTAACCAGTGGCTTCTCATGCCACTGGCAGTTCTGATAATCTGAGGACTCAAATGTGTCTATTGCATTTGCCGTAACAAACATTGTTGTTGAAATGGTCCCAGAACTTTATCGGTTCGTGATGAATAAAGAAGCCAGTTCTAAGGAAGGCACAGCATTTATGGAAGTGGAAACAGCATAGCCCATGAAATGAGTGGGGACAGGAAATTCTTAGATGGGTGTCAGATTTCTTTTCTTTCTTTATTTTACATCCCACCATAGTTTTCGCCTTCACCCCCCCTCTGCTCCTACCCCCGGTGTACTTCTCCTCAAAGATATGAGATAATAGAATAATACCTTTCCCCATCAAATCCGATGGAGAGAGAGATAGCATTCATTTGAACATAGGTGCATGGAGATGATCATAATATTGAATCCCAGGGTCTGGGTTGAATAAAGAAGGAACTGAAGAAGTGAGAATTTCAACATGTCAGAAAACAAAACAAAACAAGTAAGCAACTACAACAACAGCAAACAACCCCAATCAAATGGACAGGTAAGATTGATGTGATGAGAGCACCGGTGAGATTAGAGACTGACTGGGGAGAACTTAGAGAAGCAAGCAAGAAAACATAAAGGTAGTGTTATAGACAGTGCATGTGTTAGGCAAGGGAGAGTCAGCACCTGACTAAGGAACTATTGGCAACTGATGGCTGCCAGGAGAAGGAAAGTCAGTTTTCTTCAGGAATGAGGCCATTGAGAGGCTACTAATGGTCCAGAAGATGGTCCTATGGCCATGCACTTACAGACGGCACTAAGTGGACTCAGTGGATTTAAGACAAGAACACGTAAAGTTGGGAGGGAAATGTGGCGTGAGGGAATGGGGGTATTGATTCTATATGCATATTTGAAGTCACAAGAGACAAATGAGGGGATGAACAGATAGCTCCGTGGATGAAAACACTTCTTCTGCAAAAATGAGGAACTGGGTTCAAGTCCCCAGTATCCATGTAAAAGAAAACAAAGCTAGGCTAGGCATGACTGTGCGGATGGAACCCCAGTATGGTGGGCAGAGACAGGAGGATTTTGCAGGTTTACAGGCCAGCTAATCTAGCCTGGCTCAGTGAGAAACGCTGTCTTGGGACAATACTCAAAAACAAGGGGCCATGCCTCTGCTTACTCATGAACATGCATCACACACACACAAAGTCTGAAAGTGAGAATATGTACATGGAGTTTAGGTTGGGAAGACAGTAATCAGGAAACCGAAATTGTCAAGGGTTTGAAGGAATGACAGATAACCGCAGTATTGTGAGGATTCAGGACTTTTAGCTTTCTGTTATCTCAGTGAATTACAAAATGAGGTCATCGGTGGAGAAGGAGAAGTGGAGAAGGTTTGAGGAGAAGAAAAACACATGGGATAATTATTTTAAAATGAGAAAATGAACTTACTAAGATTACCTGTGATGATGGCTTTAAAGTGTAAGTAGGCATCCCAGTTCTCTGGTAGTCTCCAGGAACACTCAGCCCGCGCGCGCGCACACACACACACACACACACACACACACACACGGTGGGAGAAGGGCTGGGGTGGAATGCTTACATGCAGTTTCACAGAAGTGTTGCTTTAAGAAACCTATGATGAGCAATGAAAAGAAGATGAGAGGAAGCTAAGAAAATGAAAAAGAAGCGATGAGTCAACTCGAAATAGAGTTCCGAGGACACAGGTGGTTAGACAAAACAAATAAGCTCTCCCTGAAAGGGCAGATTCCTCTTTTTCTCAGAAGACATTCTGATGAGGAACAGTAGGATGGCGCTGGTCAGGTGTCTAAGCAGGGAGAGAGGAGGACCCAAAGGTCCTATAGAACACTCAATTCAGAGCACATTTGCTGCATTTCCAGCTTAGGACCCCACCCTAAGGGGATCTGTTTGCAATAAGGCCGTGACTCTGGGTTTCTCTGTGGTGGCTCAGGCTATCTTTCCTAAACATTCAGTTATTTGTCTGTCCCACAGAACAAACAGAGTAATTCCCTAGTTGTCCACACGTGCAGCCCTCTTCAAAACGTTTGGGAAATCTCAGGGAAGTCTAAGAAGTCAGATACGTCTAAATCCTAGGTTAAATTCAGCTATGAAGTCTTTATCCCTCCACTACCCTTGCCAGAGCCAAATCCTAGCATCTCCCCAGCCAGCTGGATATAATGCAGAGCAATTGATTGTTAAAACATGTATTCAGTAGTTGAGATGAAAATTATATTATTATACAGACTTTAGGTTATTTTACATTATTATACAGCTATACTTTAGCTACATAAACACAAGTTCAAAAGACTTAAAAACCGAACTTTGGGCTAGTCACCTCCATTCAGGTTTTGTAGATACTGTTTCGGAAGGTCCCACCAAATTGTCGGAAAGTCACGTGTTTGGGGTGACAGTCTCTGAGTGATTTTACTCTGAATCTTTGCGGTTGACTTCTGCTGCTGAAAACACAAAAGCTGCCTGCCCTGGGCTTCACTCCATGGAGGGGCAGGTTCTTTCAGGATCTGGGTGACAGGGTGTTCGATTGAAGCTACCCTGGGTAACAAATACATTCTTAGATGACTTGGAACTCAAGACCTAAGGCACAAATATGTGTTTTAGTTCTCCTCTTCCTTGGTGAGCTGTCCTTCTGAGGCAGGCTGCCACTTCCTCAGTCAGAGGTTAGGACAGTCTTTGAGATGATTCTTTATCTTAGAATCTCAATCCGGGCATTTTTGAAGAACATCAGTCTCAAAAATCTCCTTTGTCATTCCTTTCCAGAGGCAAAAGGGTGATCATTTTCATAAGAATTTGCGTCCCAGCCTATTGGCTGGGAGTTTTTGATAGGACTTCCGCAGATTAAGGTTTTACCATTGTAGTGGGTTCCCATCAAAAGAAATCGTGAACTATTAAAAGACTCCTTGACGGCCAGTTGCTGATCATAACTACGCACTAGCTAGCCAGTCAGGTGGTCATCAACTTCTTACCCACAGACTTCACAAGCAAGCAGACCAGGACCCCGCCGCTCACTAAAGATGATGTTCGGTGAGTACCTAACCTCTCTAAGTCTGAATTTTCTCACCTGTACAATAAGGCTCCTGAGAGCTAGCTGGGTTGAAGGAGACAGGTCACGGAGATTCTATGTGGTGTATTGTAAGTTTCTTACTCTGAGGATACAAACGCTCTAAGAGCAGGGAGTTTTTGTCTGTTTTGTTCATTGCTTCCTTCAAAGAGCCTGGAATATAGATTGGTACAGTGTAGTCACCTATTATTTGTGGAATGAATGAAAAGATGTGTCTTCTCTGTTTCCTTGTAATTCTCACAGTTCGGTACATGTAAATGCAGACCAAATCATTTAATATTGGAGTCGGAGAGATGATTCCATGGTTTTTGACGCAGTATGAAATTCTTTTGGTCTGGATCGCTTGGATAACTCCGACCGCGGCATTGAAGTTTCTGTGTGTGTGGTGTATGAACATGTTTGTGAGGGTGCAGTGGTCAGAGGAGAGTGCCGGGGCTTTCTATTATTACTTTTCATGTTATTCCTTTGTAGGGTCTTACTGAGTCTGGAGCTAGGCTGGCAGCCAGCAAGCCCTAGTAAACCCTCGTATTTTCAACTACCTCAGTCCTGGGGACCATGTCTGGGTTTTATGTGGGTGCTAGGATCCAAACTCCAGTTCTTAATTCTGGGCTTAAACTCTCAGACGCCAAAATTGAACTACATAGACTGTTTTTTTTCCTCTTTAAGAATTTTAAATTCTTACCATATTAATTAATTGATTAACATGCAGAGTGGAGTGTCCTTGCCACGGTATCTGTGCGGAGGTCAGAAAACAACAATCTGCCGAACTTGTTTCTCTGCTTCCACCATGTGGGGTTTGGGGACAGAGCTCAAATCATGAGGCTTATCAGCAAGCTTCTTCACCCAGTGAGCCATCTTCTCTGGCCCAGCTCTTAATTTCCTAACTTCCCGGTTATTAGCTGTGTGACTTGTGCAAGTTGCTTTGCTTCTCTGTATTTCAATTTCTTTACCTGTAAAGGGAGTATAATAATAGTTGCCTTGACCCATAAAATATTTATGAGCAATAGAGAAATTAATATGCATATCTGCATATAAATAAAGATGCCCCAAATATCTTTCTCTGTTTCTTACAGAGTTAGACATCTTCGTTCTTTCAGTTAAATGTGTTAGTTTGCTGGGCTAATCGGTTAGGTGAGTTAGGAGATTTTCAGCTAAAATGAATGACAGCCTTCCAGTTTTCTAGAAAACACATAATTGCTTCCATGAAAGACAGCAGATTAATCTGTCTCCGATCGCCGTGCTTGGTGGCTTTTCACAGGAACGCTCAGATTTGAAGTTTGTCATTGTTTGCTCTGTCCTATGAATCTATCCTTTCTCCTGTTGCTGTGCTTGTGTTCCAGACAAACACTATTCTGGACTTCTGTGATCTTATGATTTCCCAACCCCTGACACTTATTAGAGCTCAGTACAGTATCAGCCCCTTGTTGGCTGAGTATTGTTTATACCTCTTGTCGGAAAATCTTTCGGAGGTAGCAGGAGTCTGCAAGTTGGTTCTTTTCTGTAAAAAGGCCAGTAAGTATTTCAGATACGTGGGTGATATGTTCTGTCACAGCTACTTGGCTGTGCTCTGGAAGCAGTCACAGACAACACAAAAACGGAGGTGTGTCTGTCTGTCTTTCCTTAAAACCTTACTTCCAATGGCTAATGGTTGTCATGGTTTTCTAATTGCTAGATTATTGAATGATAAGAGATGAAACTGATAAAAGCAGCACATTTAATTCGGGTCCTGGACTCAAATGTATTGTTTTTATTTTCCATTTAAAATGATCAGATGTTTAAGCTGTAGGCAAATTCATCTGCGTTACGTGCTTTTCTATTCAGTGTTGTCTAGATTGGCTTCACGTACAGAAATCAAAATAAAATCCGTAAATTAATGAACCAAACAAATTGATGTAAAGGTCATGGGTGTGATGGCTCAGGTACAGGACCAATGTCCTCTTTGGGGTTCTTTCTAAAACATTTCAAAACAATATCCAGTACGTGTGCCTGTGGGTGTCAGAGAAGAGCGAGTGGAGGACAGAGCGCAGAGTCAGCTCTCTCCTTATACCGCATGGGTTCCAGGGATCAAACTCAAGTTGGCAGGCTTGGCTGCAAGCGCGTAATCTATTGAGCTGTCTCTCAGGTCCCTCTTCGGGCTTTTTGCACCTGACTCTTTTTATATGTCCGGAGCTGTGGACCACGTGACTCAAAGGGGACTTCATAGAGACTGTGAAGCACTATGAGCCTTCCTGCCGCTTCTTTCCTGGAAGCTACGCAACCAAGTCACTAAATAGTCTTGAAAAAAAAACTTTTAAAAGAGATTTTAAAAATTTAATTTAGTTGTTTTTCTAGTTTTTGAGAATTTCATGCACGTGCACTGTTTATATCTTCACTCCTTCCATACCCCCTCTTCTATAGACTATTGTGATCCACATATGCCTACATGGAGGGGGAGAAGGGGCCCGAGAGAAGCACAGCAGAGCATTAAGAAAAAAAAAAAACAGAAAGAGGAAAAAGCAAGGTGGGGGACTATAGCTGAGGAGAGGGAGGGTAACACAAACACTCCTGTGACTGAAAACAGCGGCGGGACCACTTTTTCATTAACTCATTCACCAACCGAGTGAGCACATTTTCTGTCCCAATATTTGTGGAAGCACAGAGAAGAAAGGTTAAAGGCTAAAAAACCCAGCGCAGTTCAACCTCCCTTTTTAGCGCTCACAAACTGATAAGGGAGGCAGCATGGCACAGAGGCAGCAATACCAGATGGAGCAGTATGGCTGATGGTTCTGGGAGACATTGGCCAGGCCTCCATTTGAATGGTAGAGGTTTCCACTGTAAGTGACACCAGACCTGATGTTTAGTGCAAGTAAAATTAGTTACTGCTGCACGTGTTTATTGAATAGACATATGTACACACTTTAATTTTCATCCTTAGAAAGAATATACTCGGAGAAGATAGGACTTTTAAATGTTGATTGGCTTATAGAGAAGTCATTGATGATTCAGGTTTCCTTTAGTATTTTTGGAGAAAGAGATGAAAAATTGACAGAGACCTTTTTCTTCTCATGGGCAATCCTAGGCTGTACAGAAGAGGGTACAGAGGAAGAAACTATCCCTCATTATAAATATGCATAGTGACTAACCTCTAGCTGAGGCACTTGCCATATGAGAATAATTAGAAATTTGAATTATAGTCCTATTTACGCCTCTATTGCCAAAAATAATGACTCCACAGAAGTGAGAATTTTTGCCTATGTTCATTAACATCATTGCCTGTTACTAAATTAAAATGGGTTTGCATTTCTACAAATCTCGGTTTTCATGTCAAAGTCCTAGACTCAATCAGATTTTATTCATGAAAAGTTTTAACCAGTCACTTACAGTCTCACCTGAATTAATAAAGTTCTTACGTTTTAGATATGCCAAGTACTGAAAGCAAACAAGAAATGTATAACAAATGCATACTGGATAATAATATAACAAACTGTGTTTACCAGTAAAACACAAGATATAACTATACATTTTTAAAAGTGGATTAATTTTTTAGTTTTTCTGGTTTTAACAACTAATATTTATTTATTTTGATATTTTATTTTATTTATTTATTTTTCTTTATTAAAAATTTCCATCTCCTCCCCTCTTCCCATTTCCCTCCCCCCTCCCCTCCCCCTCCAGTCCAAAGAGCAGTCAGGGTTCCCTGCCCTGTGGGAAGTACAAGGTCCTCCCCCATCCATCCAGGTCCAGGAAGGTGAGCATCCCAACAGACTAGGCTCCCCCAAAGTCAGTACATGCAGTAGATTCAAAACTCAATGCCATTGTCCTCAGCTTCTCAGTCAGCCCTCCATGTCAGCCACATTCAGAGAGTCTGGTTTGATCACATGCTCCATCAGTCCCAGTCCAGCTGGCCTTGGTGAGCTCCCATTAGATCAGACCCACCATCTCAGTGGGTGGGCGCACCCCTCGTGGTGCTGACTTCCTTGCTCCTGTTCACCCTCCTTCTGCTCCTCATTTGGACCTTGGGATCTCAGTCCAGTGCTCCAATGTGGGTCTCTGTCTCTATCTCCATGCATTGCCAGATGAAGGTTCTAAGGTGATATGCAAGATATTCATCAGTGTGGCTATAGGATAGGGCCAGTTCAGGCTCCCTCTTCTCAGCTGCCCAAGGAACAAGCTGGGGACATCTCCACGGACACCTGGGAACCCCTCTAGAGCCAATTCTCTTGCCAACCCTAAAATGGATCCCTTGGTTAAGATATCTTCTTCCCTGCTCCCATATTCACCCTTCCTGCATCTCAACCATCCCATTTCCCCAAGCTCTCCCCATCCTCCCCTTCTCACTTCTCTCTCCCCATCTCCCCTTACCCCCACCCCACCCCCACCCCCAAGTTTCCAATTTTTGCCTGGTAATCTTGTCTACTTCCATATCCAGGAGGATAACTATATGTTTTTCTTTGGGTTCACCTTCTTATTTAGCTTCTCTAGGATCACGAATTATAGGCTCAATGTCCTTTATTTATGGCTAGAATCCACTTATGAGTGAGTACATCCCATGTTCATCTTTATGGGTCTGGGTTACCTCACTCGGGATAGTGTTTTCTATTTCTATCCATTTGCATGCAAAATTCAAGATGTCATTGTTTTTTACCGCTGAGTAGTACTCCAATGAGTATATTTTCTTTATCCATTCTTCCATTAAGGGACATCTAGGTTGTTTCCAGGTTCTGGCTATTACAAATAATGCTGCTATGAACATAGTTGAATAAATGCTTTTATAGTATGATAGGGCATCTCTTGGGTATATTCCCAAGAGTGGTATTGCTGGATTTTGGAGTAGGTTGATCCCAAATTTCCTGAGAAACCGCCACACTGATTTCCAAAGTGGTTGCACAAGTTTGCATTCTTACCAACAATGGATGAGTGTTCCCCTTACTCCACATCCTCTCCAGCAAAGGCTATCATTGGTGTTTTTGATTTTAGCCATTCTGACAGGTATAAGATGGTATCTCAAAGTTGTTTTGATTTGCATTTCCCTGATCACTAAGGAAGTTGAGCATGACCTTAAGTGTCTTTTGGCCATTTGAACTTCTTCTGTTGAGAATTCTCTGTTCAGTTCAGTACCCCATTTTTTTTTTTTTTTTTGGTTTTTCGAGACAGGGTTTCTCTGTGGTTTTGGAGCCCGTCCTGGAACTAGCTCTGTAGACCAGGCTGGTCTCGAACTCACAGAGATCCGCCTGCCTCTGCCTCCCGAGTGCTGGGATGAAAGGCGTGCGCCACCACCGCCCGGCTCAATACCCCATTTTTTTAATTAGAATTTCTCTCTTTCCTTTATTCCCTTCAAACCCTCATCACACAACATAAATCAAAACTGTGCAAAAGGATAAACATTGACATTTTAGCCTTTTCTTCTGTTTCAAGAATGTAAATCACTTCCTTGTTACAATGCAAAATAACCCAGTATTGGTATTGGATTTAACAGACCTCTGTTGATTTATATTTCATTTTTTCTAATATTTTACTGGTACAAAAAATGCTACAATGGCCAGGCAGTGGTGGTGCATGCCTTTAATCTCAGCACTTGGGAGGCATAGGTAGGCGGATCTCTGTGAGTTCGAGGCCAGCCTGGTCTACAAGAGCTAGTTCCAGGACAGGCTCCAAAGTAACACAGAGAAACCTGTCTCGGAAAAAAAAATGCTACAACGAATCTAGGTTTGGAGGAGAATAAAAGAGGGCAATAGAAGATAATTATGAGCCAAATATCTTATACAGTGGTATAAAAATGCCATGACGAAAACTCATTATTTTATACAATTAATAAATAGTAAAAAATTTTAAGTGCCTCAATGATCATTATACATGTGAACATGCACCTCTGCAGAATGCATTTCTAGTAGTGTTAGATCAAAAGACAGGTGCGTTTTTAGCCACACAGAGAAAATTATAGTGCTCCTACCAGCAATGTGTTTGCTGTCTCAGACTTATGCCATAAAGCATGTCATTCAACCTTGTCAACATCAGAGGTTACTGTGATGGTTTTAAATTTGCATTTCTTATTATTCCTGGAGCTTAGCCCCTCTTTAACATTTTAGCAGCCATTTGTATTTGTTCTTCTGTTAGCTGCCTGTTCATCTCCATGTTTTTTTTTCTCTGATGTGTTGGTCTTGTTCTTACTGATTTATAAACACAATTCATTTGGGGCAGTTCATTCTTTATGTGATATTAATCCTCTCTTGCACTCCCCCAACCATACAATCAGTTGTCGTTTTCTTTGTTTGGAAGTTCCTTGTTTTTCAGAGATCCTTTATTATTATCTAGTCAAATTTATCAGCTTTTTTCTTTTATGGTCTGTGGGTTTTGTGATTTCGTTTTGAAACATCTTTATTCCAAGAGCAAAAACAACAGACGCCTAACACAGAAATGTGATTTGTGGATCTATCTGCTCTTGAGTTTAAAGATCATTTTTACCTGTGGCATCTTCACATTTAACCCTCAGCCCTGAACAGAATGGACTGGATATAAAGAAAAGATGCTGCACAGTGAACCTTCAATCCTGAAGCACAGTTGCTATGGAAATTTGATGTATCTCTGTTGTTTTTAAAAACACTCATTATTTGTCTATTTACTTTATTATGAATAAACTCCTGTGTTAGGCACCCTGTGGGATAAAAATATGAAATAAAAATTAGACCTTGTTCTCCTTGCTGTGCACTGGGGGAGATCAATGTGATTTCAAAACCTAGAGAAAGCCAAAAGGAATGTGGACTGAGTGGGGCGGATGGTTTGTAGTTAACTATAGGTTGAGTGCAGACCTGCCTGTTACTGATTACTGATGCTTTTATCGTCGAGAGCTGGGCTTGTCGAGTTTTATCTGTACATGGCCAAATAGCTAACATTTTAACCTTTACCACCACTTGGTTCTTCACGCACAAGGACAGTAGCTGTGTTCCAACGAAAAGCTTGGCTGCCGAACACTGAAATCGGAATTTAATGTAATGTTTACCTGTCACGATTTTCTTAAGGAATTTTTTTTGCAAGCATCAAAAATGTAAAAAATCAACACAGCATATGGGCAATAGAGAACCAGATGGGCCCCAGGTCAAAGCTTGCCAATCCTGCTGTGGTGAAACAACTGGGGACAATTTATCTCTGAAGACAAAATGATTTCAGAAAGATCTATCAGTTATTGATAAACCCAGAAGATTAACCCAGAATGCATGGCTTTATTAAAGCTTTACAAAAGAGATTGGGAAGCAGTGACCGTTAATGGGGCCATGGTAAGTTTGTGACCTGCTGCTGTCTCCTCAGCTAAACACTGATTTGAAGTGGAGAGGATGGAGTCCTTTGAATCAAATTCACGGATTCCTTCTGTTAAACTGCCTTTCACCTAATATTTCTGTCAGAGAAGCTAGAAACTATGGTGATTGATGCCATAGAAACACACAGCGAGCGAGCTGGGTGATGAGCTTGTGGATCGTGGCATGGCTGAGAGGCACAAAGCTTTTTATCTGCCAATCTAGAGGCAAAGTAATGGAATAAACTGCACTGTGGCTACCATGCAGGGAGCTTACTGTTTACAGAGAGCTTTGCACATACACCATCACCCTTAATTTTAGCCTACATCCACAGTGACTCTTTGAGGTAGGTAGCTTCAGGATGGTATAGATAAGGGTCTGAGACACTGTCATAAATTTAGAGAGCAGATGTCTTTCAATGCTAAATCCAAGACCACCACTAACAAATCATCATCAGAAAGATGATAGCATTAAAAGCATGCTATTTGTTGCATGCTGGCTGTGTTCCAAGCACAGCTCCACAACCGACATGTGATGCATTACTTGGCCTTACAACTACCCAGCTACGGGTCTCTGACGGCCTTTTGCATAGGGTCTCAAGTTTTGCAGTCAGGTGGACACGAAGGTTCAAGGCTCTGGTCTGCCACCTACAGTTTTTTAATTTAAGACAAGCTATCCAATGTCTATGCATTTCAAATTTCTGATCTGAAAATGGGAATGCCACAATGCTATCTACTTATGAATACAAGGCAATCAATGTAAAATGTTTATCCCAGTGGCCCAGTAACTCTTCATTATTACTTAATAAGGTTAGTAATACCTCTGTCAACCCTGCTGAAGATGATTAAAATATGGCATTCGCACCCTTCACATTTTAAATAACTTTTAAATTACAAATAATTATATCAACAGTTGCAAAATGTAGAAAAAGTCCTGTGTGCCCTCCTTCCCCCAATGACATATTTGTATACAGCTGTTGTGCAATATCAAAATCCAGAAAATTTGCATTAATACAATACTGTTGAGAAAGACCTTAGTCAATTTTTGTCACGTTGCATACATTTATATGTGTAGAAACAGTTTTGTGTAGTTTTACTTCATGTGCAGATTTGTGCAGCCACCTCCACAACCAAAATGCACAGCAGCTGTGTCCACTATCACAAAATAACTCCTCTGTGTGAACTCTTTGGATTTGTACCTGACCTTCCTCCTTTTTCCACTGAAAACCCCAATTTGTTGGCTTTATTATTATTTTAAAAGTTATGTATGTAGAATCATAGTATACTACCTATTGAGATATGTTTTTATTAAGTGCAATGCCGCTGAGCTAGCCAGTGGAATTTTCCAGGCCGTTGCATGTTGTCAGTAGCTCATTCCTTTCTGTTGCTGAGTCACTGTCTATTATGTGGCTAGAATGGAGATTACATAACTGGTAGCCATTGAAGGAGATTTAGACGATTCCCAGTATTTTGTATTATAAGGAAATCTGATATGAGTAACAGCGATCAGTTTGGATGTGAATATATGTTCCCATTTCAGTCTGTCAGTTGCTGTGCGGTTATAGTAAATGCGTGTTTGAATTTAGGAACCTGAGGCACTGTTTGCAGAGCCCGCACTATTCTAAAGTCCCCAGCACTTCAGCCGTGTTTGAGTGATTCAATTTCCCCACATACTTATCAGTATGTGTGTTATTATATTTTTATTTAATCTGTTTTAATAGGTATGTTGTGCTATCTCATTGTGGTTTGAATTTGCATTTCCCAACTAGCTATTGTCTTCAAACATTTATTTTTTGTGCTTATTTGATATCCATATCTCCTTTTTGTTGAAGTATCTGTTGATATCATTTGCCTATTTTGTAACCATTTTTTACGGTTGAGTTTTGACTGTACTTTACACATCATTAGTATAAGGTCTTTGTTGAGTACATAGTTTATGTTATTACCGTAATTTGTTTTATCCTCAAAGGAATCAAATCTCTGACATTTATTTAGAAATATAGTCTTTGGAGATATATTCAAAATAAACTAGGGTCATAGGGGATTACAGTGGGTTCTGATTCAAGACCTGGTATCCTTAGAGGGGGAGATTAGGGTTTGTTTACACAAGGAGAACACTAAAGCTGACAGTTTGCACTATTCTAAATGCATCGCCAGTTTGCCAGCAAACAGCAGAAGTCAGAAATGAGGAAGGCCCCTCCATGCTTTCTCAAGAGAATTTGGACCTGCTGGCAGCTGCGTGATGGTCACCGAGTTTCCAGGACTCTAGGAGAATACATTTCTGTCCTCTGAAGGAAGCAAGTTTGTAGTCATTTATCATATCCCTAGGAAAAAAGGATGTAGTCAACGAATTTTTTTTCCAATCTCTTTCTGGTATTTTCATTCTCTTAAAACATTTGCAGAAAAAAAATCAATTTTAATGAAGTTGAGTTTTTTCCTTATGGGTCATACGTTGAAGAACTCCTTTGTCTAGCCCTAGACCACAAGTTGTCCTTCCTGTATCTCTGTGCTTTTACATTTTGTCACCAGTCAGTTGAACATATTTATTCAGAGTCTTTCATTCTATTCTATTGATTTGTGTGTCTTCCTGTCGGCCGATACCACATCACCTTGGCTACTGCAGTTAAGTAGTAAGTCTTAAAATTAAGTAGAGAAATTCTTTCTATTTTATTCTTTCTTTAGAACTGTTTTAAGCTATCCTAGCTTTTCATTTTTCAAATATATTTTTCGAATAGTTCTGTTTATATCAATAAAACATCTTCCTAGAATTTCAACAGAAATTTCACTACACAGAGGTTTGTATGGTGAGAGACTGCAATTTTATAGCATTCCCCAAACCATAGACAAGACATGTGATGCCTTCGAGTTCTATATTTTTTTTTGTATCAGTATTCTATAATTTCTAACAGATAAGTTTTACATACATGTTAGATTTGTACTGAGAATTGCATTTTCTTTAATGTAACTGAAAGTAATGTTGTGTTGTTAATTCCCATTTCCACATATTTGATTTTAATATATAGGGATGTAAAAGAATCTGTCATACTATAATGAAACTGGTTAGCCGGGCGGTGGTGGCGCACGCCTTTAATCCCAGCACTCGGGAGGCAGAGGCAGAGGCAGGCGGATCTCTGTGAGTTGGAGACCAGCCTGGTCTACAGAGCTAGTTCCAGGACAGGCTCCAAAACCACAGAGAAACCCTGTCTCGAAAAACCAAAAAAAAAAAAAAAAAAAAAAAAAAAAAAAGAAACTGGTTACTTTGTATGCTAATTATACTTTTTAAGATTCAAAAGCAAATAAATGTAAGCAATGCATTACTATTTTCAAATTTCCAGTAAACAGATAAATCAGAAACTGTTATTTAATAACTCCTTGCCCTTTATGTTAGGCCTTTCATTATTACCAGTTCAACCCCATTTTTATAGTTCTATTCGTGTGTTGTACCTGCACAGTTACAAACACATTTCTATATCATGTCTGTTATATAAATGTTATATATTTTAAAGTCTATAAATGTTTAAAATGTAGCAACATATGTTAAGACTAGATAGAAGGACCTTGGTCTTCCCGCAGGGCAGGGAATTTGGACTGCTCTTCAGTATCGAGAGGGAGGGGGAATGGAGTGGGGGGAGGAGAAGAGGAGTGGGGATAGGGGGAGGGGAGTGGGGGGAGGGGGCAATATTTGGGAGGAGGGGGAGGGAAATGGGAAACGGGGAGCAGGTGGAAATTTTAATTAAAAAAGAATTAAAAAAACAACAACAACAAAAAAAAAGACTATTGCTGAAGACACCACATATTTTGGTTGTGGGATACAGAGAATTCAGTCTCGAACTTACCAGAAAACTCTCTCCCTGATGGCTAGTGCTAGAAGGTGCTACAGGCTGTGGGGGAGAAAACACACCAATGGTCTTCACCAGGGCTGGACCCTTCATGCTACAATACTGACTGGCCAGGCAAGATGTGCCTACTGGTTCAATCAATAGTGGCAAGAGAGTTTGTGGGGGTAGCCAATTGTTCTCTTGATTGGATTCGAGGTTTCCTCCAAAGAAGGTATTTCTTGGCTGGTATTATAAAACAGGTCAAAAGTCCATGCCTCAAGAAGTCACAGACCCTATAGGAGAACCTATTCAGGCTGCCAAGCTTCCTTTCAAATATTTATGCTTATATCCAAAGAGTTATGTTGCTCCCAACTTTAGTTAAACAAGTTTCTTATTACAGTAGAGAATGCTTTGTAAATAAACTCTCTTCAGTGTTCCGAGAATTGGTGACTGCAAGTGTTCAGCTTTAGGGCTCATCTGTATCAATCTCTTACCCTCAAAGCTCAGGAAATATTACAGAACACGAAGCAGAAAGACCATGAGGATGAGAGAATGGGGATGAGTACAGCAAAATGCTGTCCTCTGGACATGGCATTGCTGTTGCAATATGAATTCTCAACAGTTGTGTTACCTACACAAGAACAAGCTGGCAAAATTTAAGCATGGATAGGGGAGCTACTCCCAGTGCCTCCCCTCTAGTGGAGGAGCTACTGGCAGCTCATAGTTTCCAGGGGAGGGAGAGTGCCTTATCTTCAAGGATATGGCAACTGGTAGGTTGCTCATGCCCCAGTGGATGATGCTGTACTCATGGACATATGGGCAGCACAAACTGTAGTCAGTGAGTTAAAAGAATAAACAGACAAAAATAAATCAATAAAAAAGGAGAATATCAAATTGGGAGGGCATTGTGACAGTGGAGTCCAGTGAGGAGATGGCGAGAAGTCAGGGTAGATATGATCAAGAGACATTCTATATGCACATGAAAATTTCAAAGAATAAATGAACTATTTAATAAATAAATAAAAATAAAAATTAGCCAAAAATAATTAGAACGATGGTACACAAATTATCAGAGGTAATCATCTATCATGAAACAATTTAGGGTGCTAGTCTTACCTTATAAAGTTTTTGTAAGCTCATTTACTGCTTCACAGACTTCAAAATACAAATCATCTATTCTTTCATTCTTCTCTGATGTGGGAAGGTCATTTGTCAATCTGTTGTCTCATTGGTTAATCAATAAAGAAAACTGCTTGGTATGATAGGTCAGAAAATTAGGTAGGTGGAGTAGACAGAACAAAATGCTGGGAAGAAGGGAAGTGAGCCAGATGCGATGAAGCTCCAGCCCAAGATGGACGTACACTAGAACCTTCCTGGTAAGCCACCACCTCGTGGTGCTACACAGATTATTAGATATGGGTTAAAGCAAGATATGAGAATTAGCCTATAAGAGGCTGAAACTAATGGGCCAGGCAGTGTTTAAATGAATACAATTTGTGTGTTGTTATTTCGGGACATAAGCTAGCCAGGTGGCTGGGAGCCAGGCCGTAGGAACGCAGCCCGCAGCTCATCACTACACTTCCCAATTTTCTATCCTTTTCCCCTTGATTTATTTAAGTAGCTAGAATTCCAGGACCATGAGGAATAAGAGTGTTAAGAGTAATTCTTACAGCTGGGCGTTGATGGCGCACGCCTTTAATCTCAGCACTCGGGAGGCAGAGGCAGGCGGATCTCTGTGAGTTTGAGACCAGCCTGGTCTACAAGAGCTAGTTCCAGGACAGGCTCCAAAACCACAGAGAAACCCTGTCCCCTGTCTCAAAAAACCAAAAAAAAAAAAAAAAAAAAAAAAAAAAGAGTAATTCTTAATGCCTTACTGCTGATCTTTTAGGAGAAAGATTCAGTCTCTTAGTATTATGAATGATGATGGGTTTTGTAGATGGTCTGTACAATGTTTAGCGAGGCACTCCTCCCCCTTCATTAAAAAAATGAGAATTCTTTCTTCTGAACCATGAATGCATGTTGTATTAAATCAAATGCATTTGTACATCATCAATTGATAGAACCCTGTGGGCTTTCTTCTTCAGCCTATTAATATGGTGGAGTACATTGAGTAATTTTCATGAATTAGACTAGTCTTGTGCTCCAGAAATAATCTCCATTTGGCTGCTTTGTGCAGCATTGCCGAATTCTATTTGTTAGTATTTTATTGAACAGTTGTATACCAAAGGCCACAAACCATATCAACCTTATAGTTCACTACTTAAAAAACAACAGATTCAGTTTTTCATTGAGAGAAGGTCTCACTGTGTAGCCCAATCTGGCCTGGAACTCACTGTACAGCCTAGGCTGGCCTGGAATAAGTAACCCTACTGCCTCAACAGTCAGAATACTGGCATTGTAGACATTGTAGACCCAGTTCAAAACTATTTTCAAATGATACATAAAATTGTGGGACTTATGGGTTAACATGTGATGCTTTGATACATATTATACATTATGTAAACATGTCTTCACAAACAATCATTCGAAGTATTTCTTTCTAGATACTAAGGATACATAGTAGATTATTTTTATCTGTATCTAACCTACCTTGTTATTGCAGAGCTAAACACCTTACTTAGTCTACATGTATCTTAATCCATGCTCACCAACAACTCCCTCCTTTACTTCTTTTACTAGGCTCCCTAGCCTCTCTGATAGCTACTGTTATTTCCTCAACTTGCATGAGATCAACTTTTGGCAGTGTTAAGCTTAATATTGTCTATTGGGCAAGACCTAAAATCACCCAGGAGACAGGTTTCCCCAAGAAGAATTATTAAAATTATGTTAACTGAGGTGGGAAAACCTACCCTAAAAGTGGGCAACACCATTTTCTAGGATTAGGTATTAGACTACGTAGAGGGGAGGGAGCCAGATGAGCAAAAATATTCATCTCTTTGTTTCTCGACAGTAGATTCCACATGCGGATGACATTGTGTGGTACTTGGCTTTTTGCTCCTGGTTAAGTTTGCTGAACATAATTGTATCTGTTTCATTTATGTTGTCACAAATCAAAGTGTTTTGTTTTTATGACAGACTAGTATTCCATTGTATAATGCACTTCACTTTCTTTGCCCATTAATCAATGGGTTTATTTTAACCAAATCTGCCACCTCCACGTTCAGTGAGAGACCCTGTTTCAAAAAAATGAGATTAACCACAGATAAGCCCTGCTGAGCTCCGAAGAGTCTTGCGGAAGAAAGGGAGGAAGGATTGTATGAGCCCGTGGAGTTATGATGGGGAACCCACAGAGACAGAGAACCTGAGCTCATGAGAGCTCATGGACTCTGCACCAACAGTTGTGGAGCCTGCATGGGAGAGATTTAGGCCCTCTGCATGTGTGTGACAGTTGTGTAGCTTGATCTCCTAGTAAGACTTCTAAGAGTGAGAGCAGGACTTCTCCCTGGTGCTTAGCTGACTTTTGATAACCTGTTCCCCATGATGGATTACCTGCCCCCTGCTTTGACATAAGGGGAGGAACTTGGTCCTGCCTCAACTTGATGTGCCATGCTTTGTGCAACCCATGGGGAGGCCTGCCCCTTTCTGAAAGGAGATGGAGGGGGAGCAGATAGGGAGGGGATAGGTGGGAAAGAGGGAGGGTATGGGAGAAGAAGAGGGAGGGGAACCTAGTTGGTATGTAAAATAAATTTAAAAAGTTATTTAACACCAAAGCTACAGAGAAACCCTGTCTCTAAAAACCCAAAAAAGTTATTTAAATAAAAAATTCAAAAATGAGATTGAGAGTGATTGAAAAAGACACTTATTATAGACCTCTGGCCTCCATATACATGCGTACGTGAGCAAGACCCCTCCCATGAAGTCAGGAAAACAATCCCTATTATAATAGCTATGAAAAAATATCTACTATTAATTTTTCCATAGAGGTAAACTAAATATATAAAGAAAATTATAAAACATTAACAAAAGTAATTTAAGAGAACTCAAAAAGTAGAATGATATCTTATGTTCATGGGTTGTAAGAATTAAGATTGTTAAATTGCCTATACTACCCAAAGGATCTACTCATTCAGTGCAATCCCTGCCAAAATATCAGAAAAAAAATTTAAGATTTGTATGGAAACACACACACACAAACAAACATCAAATGCCAAAAACAATCCCAAACAAAAAGAACAAGGCAGAAATCATTGTGACTACTTGTCTTTGAATTTAAAATATTGTACAAAGCCATAGCAATCAAATCAGCATGAGATTCGAATAAAATTGACACATGGGTGTATGGAAAAGAATACAAGACACAGAAGTAAACACTTGCATTCACAGACAAATGAATTTTGACAACAGTGTTAAGAACAAGCAATGGAGACAAAATTATCTTTTCAATAAGTTATGTTGGGAAACTAGCTCATCCACATGCAGAAGAATGACTCTAATCAGCAGGTTCAGAAGTCAACTCAATAGACTTAAATGTAATTTTCTCTCTTCTTCCCTACCTCAATTTTTTTTCAGTCTTCATGTTAGGATTTCTTATATTAAATTGGGAACTGTTGCCTCTTCTACTTTTTCTGGAAGAGATTGTATAGCATTTGTCTCACATATTTAAATATTTGCTGGAATTTGATAATGTAATTATATAGACGTGAAGATTTCTTTTTCATGTACTTCAAATGTATGGATTCAATTTTTGTAGTACTAATAGGGCAATTCAGATCATCTTTTTCATGTTGAGTGAGTTTTGATAGTTTGTGCTTTTCAAGGCATTGATCAATTTAATCTTAGAAGCTAAATCTATGTATGAGAACTTGTTTGTAACAATCCCTCATTAACCTTGTAATGACTAGAAGATCTACAGTAATATCCTAGCTGGTGATTGATCATCCCTTTTCCTTTATCAGTCTTGTTAGAGGTTGACTAATCTTGGCATCACTGTAATAAATCATGTTCCCCAGAATCACTTATTTCTAACTTCCATGGTTTCAAATGATAGATACACTGTAATTTGAATTGCTGTTTCTCTATACATAATGTCTCATTTTCTCTATGTGTTTTCAATATTTTTTTCCTTGTCTTTAGTTTTCAGGAGTTTTATTTTGATGTGTTGCTGTCACATATTTCTTTAGTACTATACTATTTGGGGTTTGATTCACTTCTTGAATGTGTAAGACTACATCTTTCTGTAAATTTGTCATATTTTAGACATTACTTCTTCAAATAGTTTTGAGACACAGTCTTGTCACGTAGCTCAGGCTGGTCTAGAACTCACACTACTCCTACCTCTAGCTCCGAAGTGCTAGTAATTAGAGACATGTGCCATTGCACTCAGCTTCAAACAGTTTTAAAAATATTACACTCTTTCTCTTCTTTTTCTGGAAATACAATAATCCAAAATTGAGAGCTTTTATTAGTGTCTTATAATCCTTTTGGTCTTCATTTTCCCTGCTTCTTTCTGTAGTTCAGATCGGGTGACTCCTATAGATCTGTCTTTGATTTCATTCATTCATTCCTCCAACTTATGTTGTCCTGTCTGGAGAGAATTCTAATGGTTTAATTTGATTTTGGTGCTACAATTTTCAGTTTGTTCCTTTTTGAGAGGTTTTATTCCCTTACTGAAACTTTCTCTTTTTTCCTTTGTTTCAAGATAATTTGTAATTGCTGGTTGAAGTACTTTTTCTGGTTTCTGTTGTGAAACAATTTAGATAACCCCAATGCCAAAGTCATCTTCGTGTTGGCATCTGTGTGTTATCTGTCCCCATTCAATGACCCTGGTTCTTGGTATGATGAGTGGCTCTCTGTTGTATTGCAAACATTTGGGGTACTGTTTTTTATTCTTTAGAGAAAACAAGATCAGATTTATGTATTCTTGAGATACAGAAAGACATTTTAAGTAATCCATAGAAAGACCCTCCCCAAAGAAATAGTATACATAAATTGGGCCACAAAATATTAAATTTTTCTTCTGTTTTTCAAAAGACACAGTTAAGAAAATGAAAAGACAAATCTTCCTCTAGGGAAACAGATTCATGATTGATTTGTTTCCATAATATACAAAAAGCATTTACAAATCAACAAGAAGGAAACCAATTCAGTAACAGTTTCCTGTTACTGACTGTGGTGGTTTGAATGAGAATGGCCCTCCTAGGCTCATTTATTTGAATGCTCAGAACCTAGCTAGTGGACTGTTCAGGATGGATTACGAGGTATGGCCTTGTTGGAGGAGGTATGTCACTAGGTGTGAGCTTTGCAATTTCAAAAGCCCAGTCTCATTCTCTCTATGACTCCAATTTTTGGATCAGATGTAAGGTCTTGGCTACTGCTCCAATGCCATGTCTACCATGATGATTATGGATTCACACTCTCAAACTGTAAGCAAGCTCCCAAATAAGTGCTCTCTTTTATAAGTTGTATTGGTCAACAGAACAGTGCCTTAGACACCAATAGTTCCAATCTTCTCCAGAGTTCTCCGCTGGGTTTGCTTGTAGAGGGATTGGGTATCATTTTTCTCTAGTATGCTAAGTTACATTAGGTTTCTATTCTCTTTTTAATTTAAATTTTCTTTTTTTATTTTTTTTAATATTTATCTATTTATTGTGTATATAGTGTTCTGTCTGCATATATGCCTGCAGGCCAGAAGAGGCACCAGATCTCAATACAGATGGTTGTGAGCCACCATGTGGTTGCTGGGAATTGAACTCAGGACCTCTGGAAGAGCAGTCACGGCTCTTAACCGCTGAGCCATCTCTCCAGCCCCTAAATTTTCTTTTTTTATTAGTTTTTCTCCCATTTTCTTTTTGTTCTTATGATTTCAGGCATTCTTTTTTTCCTTTTAAGAGAGCAGAAATAAATGCACATGTGTTTAATTAACTTGTGAGTGTCTTCATTTCACTACCTGTCTGCCCAAATATGAGCTCCTTATGATCGGTAAAGTTATTTTATGATCCTCTTCCCACTGCTCCACACACAATGGCAATGCAATGCTTGTTTGTTAACTGAGGGCATTACTGTCCATTTGAGGCATGTGTGTATAATGTCCTTACTACACCCCAAGTTTAGCAAGAGCTGGCATCTTGTAGGCATTGCTTACCAAAGCATCCTTGTTCTTTTTGGGGAAGAGGAAGCTTAGTGATAGAGATTTACCTAGCATATGCAAAATCCCAGCTTCAGTGGCAGTACCACAAACTAAATAAATAATAAACAAAGCACCGGGAACATTTGGTTAAAATCAGGTATAGTTGTCTTATTATTTAGAATAACATCTATTTATAGTAGGTGTAAAAACGTGCGCAAGGATTTTGTTTTAAGAGAGTCTGGATCTTATTTTACACTCCTGTTATCAGGCAACCATCCTGTTTAGGTGTGGTGTGTAAGTTCTTGTGACAGTATATGCTTAGCAAATATCCTGGGGGCCCAGCAAAGGTGAGGAACAATTCTCACTGTCTCACTGTTGCTGAGTGGGCTGAAAGTTCAGTTCCCCACATGATTCCGTGGCAAAAGTGAATCACTGTCATGCTTTATCATTTCACCTTGTTGATACTAAATGGAGGTGAGACTTGATCTCTGCCATAGGTCCCACTGATTTCTCAGTAGACAGCTAATCAGAGTGCACACTAGGTTAACAGCACCTCCCTTCTGGACTCTTCAGTGGGGGAAATCTAAAGGACTTACCACCATGAGATTTTCCAGTGCTGATCTCACAAGACACTTGGTCTCCCATTACCCTGTTCAGAATCTCCCTATCATTATTTGTTGTGCTATGTCCAATAATTTTTTAAGGGTTTGTTTTTATTTTATCTGTATGAGTAGTATGCCTGCATGTATGTGCGTGCACTGTGTGCATGCTTGGGACCTGCAGAGACCAGAAGAAGATGCTGGATCTCCTGGGACTGGAGTTACGGATGGTTATGAGCTGACATGAGGGTGTTGGGAATGGAACTCTGGTCTTCTGCAGGAGCAACAAGAGCTCTGAACTTCTGAGCCATCTCTCCAACCTCTAGTAATTTCTTAAACTGTGAGAAAGAAGGTTTGGAAGAAATATGCTCTTCCATCTTGGTCAGAATCAGAAGTCAAGTGTTCCAGTAGACTGTTGGTCTTCCTAAATCTGCAAGGAAACACTGTAGCTGGGCAGAAGAAGTGATGA